>NC_141864.1:5445416-6105833 GCF_024713525.1 Acromyrmex echinatior | reverse complement strand
GCTGAGGCGAAGGCGCGTGAAAACTTTTCTTATCCAGCAGTGCGAAGTTCCGTAATCATCGGACTTTCAGCTTCACTTTCCGCTGCACCTGCCGCAGCCGTATTCGCGAGATTGCTTTGTTAGTTATTTGTTAAGGAACTCAGTTCGCTGTGACGAATAGACGTTTAATGAGCTCGTTTCATTGTAAAATGTTTGTATAACTTGTCGCAGGATCTCCTTCGGATCGGCGCTCATCATTATCCGCTTCGCGTTAACTGAGACCTATCTGCTCGTTTGCAGGTTGGATACAAAGAATCCATCGACAATTATCAATGCAGCTGGAAAGCTTCCTCGCTTTTGTAGAAACAATGCCATTAGGTGAGCGGAAGCTTATCAATGTGTGGGATTAGTTGGGTGATATAAAATGAGTCACTCGGCAAATGACTTCGATCTTCTGATAATCAATCTGATAATCGGTAACTGTAATAGTTTTTTCATTTACTACATTTCATTTTCCGTTTATATATAAAATTAAATAACAAAGATTGGATTTCTTATCTAATAGATTACAAATCGCCATACTATATTATATCGAAGGGACTTTTAGAAAAAATTCCATTTCGTGATTTAATCACGAAGAAATCAAGCGTTAAAAAAGTAGATAAAATTGTTTTTCCATGAACTTTTTCCCTTTACTATAATTATGTTCAAATTCTTTATAAAGTTTGCGATTAAAAGTAAGGTGGGGTCTCTGAGGCACTTCGTATTTTCTCTTTATCTTGAGAAAACTCTCCATCGCTTTGTCACGATGAGAGATGAAACGAAAGTGAGCTCATTGTAGAGAGATAAGAAGCGATGGTACACAGAGCTAACGATGTGGTTGCGGCAGCTTGCAATATTGCGAATGGACAGAAATAATGATATCGTTTCTCCATTTCTGCTATTTTTTCAAACGAAAGTTCGCGTTCATTATCCGAACAGAGCTCACAAGAGATTGTCATCTATCTGTTTGGTCTGTCATTGAGACAAGTGATACACAAATATACGACGAGTTCAATTACGGAAATTCAATACTTACTTGACTGTAAAACCGTGGATATTGTTTTGAACGTTGGATCGGTGTAAATTTGAACGTCGAACCCGAGTTTGTCCAATGATGTCTTGAGGTTCAGAGTGTCCTTTTCTGAGCCCTCTCTCGTGCCCATGTTCTCGAAGTGTACGTGGTTTAATATAATCGCTACTCCTCTTCTTTTATGCTTCATATTGTATTCATCGTCATCCGGATTGAGATCGATTTTTACATTTTTCATGGCATTCACCATATCACTGCTTGAAATATCACTGTAATATGTTAAAAATTATTCAAATTAATTTAGAGATATTCAATAATAATAGAGTTAATTGCAATAAAGAATATTATTATTTAAAATCAATATGTTAGTATACTGAAAAAAAATTTACTATATCTTAACAAATATTTTTCAAAATATTTGTAAATAAACATTTATTGAATATTAACGTATACATATTTATTTAATTCAAGAATTATTAATTTGATTTAACTATCATTTTTCTTTATTAAGTTAATATTTATTTACTATAAGTACATATTTTTACTTACAAATATAAAAAAAAACAAATATTTATTAAGGTAAAGTAAATTGTTTTTAATGTGTTTATTGTTTAAATGCGAAACATAACACAGGAAATTCATTTTGTTTTAATAAGAATCGACATCTTTTGAAATTATAATTAAGTTCGTGATGACTATATAATATTACATTCTCTTATCGCGTCAGAGAACTAGAAAGTTGGTAATGTTATTCTGAAGATGCTAAAACTTATTTTTCCAATCGATCCTATTTTGTTAATTAATGCAACAAATGACATCTTACGACGTTATTTGGAATATGTTGAAGGGTTTCGTGGGTTTTGATGTGTTTCAGACGAAATAGCATAGATAAAGAAATGTACTGCTACATTGCGCGAGATGCGAGAAACAAATGATTCTGTGGTTCCGCCATTAATAACACGACGGAGTTGTAGAATGAAATGAGCGGAACGCAGGATAGTTATTTATATCTCGGTTGGATCTTAATTAAATTTTATTTGCCGTGGAAAAAGTATTTTATAATAGAATTTTTATTAATATTAACGCTTTTTTCTTCTTGACATTGTACTGCAAATAAAAACGTTTAATTTGGCGAAACAAAAATTTACACGGTCTTAATGAACGATCTCGCGGATGAGAATACTGGCGTAATAATTTCGAAATATTTTATATAAAAAAAAAAAATATCGGATTAAAGTTTCTAGGATTTCATTTTCAATGGATTAATTATACCGCGGATTATTCTCGGTGTGCAATTTATTTGAAAAAATACGATAAACTTCTGTATTATTCTTTCGAATTTTTCGATTGTCTAGTAAAACAACCGAAGAAATTTGTGTAAGTGCATACATTAACCGGAGTAAATGCATTGTACACAAAGAAATAAATAGAAGGAGAAAGAGGGAAGAAGAAAGAGACATGTACTCGACATAACGGATGGAATAAATGTCAGTAGTATTTAGTGGAACGTCTCTTTGTGCATTTGGTGTAATTAGGCGGTAGCTAGTTGTAGAATTCCAACTTGAGGACAGTCGCAAATAGATGGTCCGGGTGATGCGCAGCAACGAAAAAAGAAGAGAACAACGAAGTGAAAAAGAGGGGAGAAAACGGGCGTTTCCGGAACGTTTTGCCTCTTTGCTGTTAGTTTCGGGAAGAGAGAAGGAGAATATCGGAGCATTTCTCTTCTAAAGGCGAGGCGGACAGCAAAGGAGGACCTTATCCAGAAAAGTGCATTCAGTTTTACTTCGTACTTTCCACTCACGTGCGCTTACGCAGACGGATATCCTGTTTAGTTGAGGGACTCAAGCGGTACCGCGGCGGGATCATACCGCGGTCAATTTAATTTCAACTTAGATCGCAATCGAGAACTTCCGCTGCGATTCGACGGCATTTTATCGTGCGGCAGCCTGCCCGCAACTTTCCGTGGCTCTCGCACGTACGCGCGATCCAACTTTCGCAAGTTACCACGATTACGACTGCTCCGGATCGGGTCGGCTACGCCGGTCGAAAGTAAATCGGCGGTATTATTGCACAGAATAGCGCGAGGATGCGGAGGTAGAACTGTCTGAGCTCCGTTGAACTGAATGGACCGTAAACTCGAGGCGTTTAATCCTCGCGTGGTTAGGTGCGTGCTTGTAGAAGTTCTGGTGAACCACAGCCAAATATTACATGCAGCACCGTAATCTAGAGTAAGCATATTATGAATTTAGGCGATATATTTAATTTCAGAAATTATGAATTTAGGCAATAATTCTAGTGAATTGAAAATAAGAGCAAATGAGATTATGTGTAACAAATCTTGTCAAAGAAGGAAATAATTTTATATCACCATCAAGCTTAACGCTGTTAAACGCTTTGGAAATAATTACATAAATAAAATAAAATAAAAGTATTATAATATTCTTAATTCGATATCCGGAAACTAAAGAAAGTTTTATTGTCTTTTATAGATTGTTGTGTTAGTTTTTATTTATGTAAGGGAATACTTGTTCTTTATTCTTGGAAATCAATTTTTATTCTAGAAATTATTCATTTTTTTAAATTATATAAATGTGATTATATCCAATTCTTGCGCATATCTATATATACACATCTACAATATATATATATCTTTGTAGCATTTTACTGGTATCTTAATATTTTTTTGTCAATATGTGTTCTGTTCTACAGCATTTCGAAACTTTCTCAAAACGCTTTTGTTTTATTATACTTATTGTTAAATCGATAATCTAAACATTTTTTGTTTTGCAAAATCACGTTTCACTATTCTTAAAAAAAAAAAAACAATTTTAATTTAATAATTTTTTTTCATTTTCTGTTTTTCTTTCCTCGTTTTTCAAAATTTAATATTTCGGCGTTTATAAATGGTACAAAATAATTTGGATCATTTTCAAAATTTATTATATTTAGGATATACTCTGTAAAAATGTAATATTTAAAATTATGTTTGAAACATTTTTGAAAAATAGACGTTTAATAATAAAAGATATTTTAATTTTAAATATTTTAATGTTTTATAAATCTAAACACTACACAGTGTTTTATTTATTGAAAAAGTTTAAAACTAAACAACAAACTATATATATGTGCGTGTGTATGTGTGTGTATGTGTGTGTGTGTTTAAAATATGGAGACATAAGAATAAAACGTTTTAATATCTTAAAATTAAGCGCTTCTTTTATGAGTGTAACGTATGGATACATTTGGAAATCTATTATATTTAATATTGTTTAATATCGGATTAACTTTGCACGTATTGAAAATTGCATTTTTTTTTCAAAAACAACTGATATAATTATGGTGAGGTTGAAAAATCGTAGAATTAGAGAACATAAGAGTCATCGCTTGAGTGATTCTTGCTCAGCGGATGGATACGTTGATGTATACTTGAGATATATATTGCTGAATATATGGAAATGACATGCACAACCACGTAGTCATCAAGAACACTCAAAATATATAAGGGATGAGAGAGAGGGTGGGACAGGCACAGAGAGAGAGAGAGAGAGAGAGAGAGAGAGAGAGAGAGAGAGAGAGAGAGAGAAAGAGAAAGAGAGAGAGGGGGGGAAGGGAGGCAGAGGGAGAACACAGAACGGATGTGACAAAACCACTGCGGGGCGCTTACGAACTAGTCATAAACGTGGTGAGCCAGTGGCCATTACGAGACAAATGTTCGTCGTGGGAGAAGTGAGTTACCGGCATTACTGCGAATACTGCGGCGTTTACTTTGGGCTCTAAAACATTTTGCGCCTAACGGCCTCCAACTCTCCGCTATTATGAATATAAATCTAGTCCGCCGCGGCTTTCCGCCCGCGCAAATCCCCGTCCTTTTCGCTATCCGACAATTACACCAACCATGCGTTATGCGCGGCTGCGAGAATAAGCGCATAATGCGCGATGGAGCACTATGCTCCCATCTGTGCATGAGGGCCTTGATAAAAAAAAAAATAATGCAATAATAGGAAAGATAATGTCGTAATTCTCGCGGTCGCACTTTATGAGCAAAATTCGATTCCATGTAGTCGTAATTGATATCAGGGTGTGCCATTTTAGACGATTTCGTTCTAAAATTGATTCAAGATGTAGCTATAGAAAACGACGATGAATTGCCATGAGAATGAAATTTTCTTTAGAATAATATTGCAGTCTCGAAATAGAAGTATTTTTATTTGAAAAATAATAATCCAAAGCTAAAAAATTAATATTATCGATTTTATATCGCTATATGTTACATATATTACATGTGAGTAATAAATATACAGCAATATTTAAATGAAAGATGAAATATAGTGAAGGACATTTGCAATCGGAAATAAAATGAGAGCAACCAAAAGCAAATAATAAAAAAACAGTTTTAATGTATTTTAATGTTTTGTTAATATTTTGTTTTACTTGACCATAGTTAATTTTATTTCTTGTTGTTGCGTTATTATCAGTGCTGCGATGGAAAATCAGATAAAGAGACAATTATCTTTCCAATTCTGTGTTAGAGATAAAGAGTTAAACGTTGAAAATAAAGCAAGTGCAAAATGAATTATACATATTTTGGTATGACATTAGACACTTTTTATGACTTCTATTGAGAATAAATGTTATAAAAAAGAATATAAAATTATGATGTCTATATATTAACAACTTTATTTGTTTCATGCATCACTCGAATGCAACATGAACTGAAAGTTTCTGAGATTTACAATAAAAATTATAAAAGATCGTAAAGTTAGTAGTTGACACACGTTTGTATCTGCTTTAGCGAGTGAAAGAGGAGAAAGCGCTGAAAAGCACACCATTCGCGTCAGTCGCATGTCGATTATTTGCAGTACCTCCATATCTCTGGGCTTTATATCGGTCACGACGTGACGAAGTGGTGCTTACTTTGCCTTCCTGAACGACCATCCGTCCGGCACGCTCCGTTGCGATCCGCCCGGTGTTGAAATGTTCCACTGTTCCTGCTGCGGAGTGTACTTGTCGTTCGCCTGCATGTTGCCTCTGGTGGTTGCCATCTAACGATCCCTCGATTTGCGTTTATCCATTTATTGCCATTTGCTCTCACCTACACGCCAAAAGACGACATGTCTCGTGCGCACCAAATTTATCTTATCGATGTGCTCGTTCGAGGAAACTCCTGATAAAAGCATCGTCGATAATACTTGATAATCTATAGCACTTTCGTGCCGATCGAGAACGGTCGAATGTCTGCATATCGCTGCACATTGTGCGTTACACGGATTTCGGATGTTCTCTGATATCCGACATGGCATGTCTTACTGAGATGGCAATTGCAATTGATTGGTTGGGTAAATATCGGATGAGAAATTAATTTTTACTAATGTGTTGTAGACAGGCAAAAAATAATCCCTGAAATATAATAATCAAAATTATTAACACTGTCTTAATCCGTAATAGAAACACATATTTTTGTGATGTTAAAAAAAACATATAAAAAGTCCTTAAAAGTCTTTAAAGTTTTTTGTTTTTAGTTTTATAGACGTTTTAAAATTATTAACTAATAAATAATTACAACATTTGAACTTAGCGTAAATATATATACGACAATTAGCCTACATAAAAGAACAAACTTGTGAAAAATAAAATTGTGAATAAAATTCCAATTATTCCAAATTATTGCACATCATTCCAATCAATATATTAAAAATTAGAAAAAAAGGATTATCAGAATATCCTTGCAGTTATGAGTTAAACTTTTTTCAATAATTGTGGAAGATAATATTTCCTATGATTATTATTACAGCATGACATTATTATATTACTTTAATTCTGAATTATGATACTTTATGTGGCAACCCCTATATTATTATATTTTCTTTTCCTATAAGAATAATAATTTTTAATAATATCTTGAATGAGCAATTTTCGTATTGAAAAATTTAATACATGTTAAATAATTAATCGTATTTAGAGAAAAAGAATATCTTGGCTTGTAATTTTTGTCTCTCTTCATGCTATACAGTGCAAGTGGAATTGCAAGTGAAACTTTGAGTTTTCATTCTAGTTGACCAATATCAACAACCAAGTCATCTCTTCTCGCAATTTCATGCTGAGGATATCGGAGTTTGTGACGTGTTTAATCGGCATGCGGCTCCTCACTATTGTGGCTTGCATTTCAGTGCTCCAGGCGTTCTACTTTGCTTCCATTTAACAACCGACCGTGCAATCCATAACGGTATATTTGACGATGCATGGCTTTCAGTATGATAATCAGTATGATGAGTTTGCTTTATGAGTGTTCTTGCGTGAAAGGAAATCGGCATTTCCCAGTCGGTGTTGTGGTGTTGAGTCGCCGAGTCTTGAAATAGGGACATTCGAGTGAATCAATCGCGACATCATATGGAGATCATTCATCGAATGGATACCTAAACGTAGTCGTATAATAAGAAAACCGCCGGATATCGGTGGTATTTTACGCGAAAGCGCCGCCTTTAACATTATCGTGGGGATTTATGTGCACGAGTTTGTTCCAGCCACCACCTTACACGTTGTACTAGTCGATCTCTTTTAAACCTGACTTGAAGGGGTCGTTCATTATTCAGGTTTCGTAATCGGTCTTCGTGACAGCGAAGGAAAATATAATAATCTTAAAATTGTAATAATCTTCGTTAAAAGTTTGAAAAGTAAAGAAATGTTGAAAGGCGAACATGTATAAATAATAAGTTATACTAGATCGTTTTATAAATAAATAAATTAAGGAAAGAAATGTTAAATAACAGTCAAGGCTAGATTTTGGAGTCTAATAACATTTCTATGTCAATTTTTAAATACATTTTCCACTTTAAACTGCTAAATATTGCAAAATGTATTTAAAATATGTGTAAATGTATTTTTACGTAAAAATATTATTAGACATCAATATCTTGACGTTTCTTTATTTATTAATTAAAATAAATATATGTTACTATAATTTTCTGGAAATAATTGGTGATAGAATTACCTTAAGGTGCGAAATTGTCGAATTGTATTTTTTGGCAGTTGTTTTATTTCGATTAAAATTCTTATTGAACTATTGACTGAATGCATTGAGCGGTCATTTTTATTAATTTCTGCAGAATGAAACCACGTTTGCGAATTTTTAATTGCGAATCGTCGGTGGTAATACAACAAAGCTGTCGTTTTCATCAAAACTCGGAGCAGGTTTCAGTCGAGTGAGCCGATGGACGAAAATGTCCATTTGCTCGGTGCAGTGCTTACCCTCGAGCGCTGAAAGCGACGTGCGGTTCCTAGACAGCAGTGACACACTTCGACCGATATCCTGTTACCCAACGAAAATCGCCAGTCATGACATATAAAGGCGACATCCACTTACATCGAAATTTCTCCTCGAAACTTATCATTCCTTCGATGATGCTTTTGACATTTACAGAACTTCATGTGTGACCGCGTCATATTAACTGTATAAATAAATGTTAAAATTGTGACACTCTAAATAATTGGTAGCATTGAAATTTGCACAAATTTAAATTAATTTTTTTGAGTTTTCTTGTTAATACTATCAAAATATTATGGAAATTTAATATGAAAGAGGTTTTTTTCAATGAAATGGTTACTGCATAGCAGATCTGGATTATTATTATTCATCTGAATTTTAATGACAAAATATATATATTTTTTTAATTATAAAATCTTTTAATTACTTCTCTCTCTCTCTCTCTCTCTCTCTCTCTCTCTCTCTCTCTCTCTCTTTGCGATTGTAGGCAATCGAAATTCGTAGAATATTCATAATTTAAATTTTATGGAAATATGAACAAAAATAAAAACTATTTTATTTAATTTTTATGGACCATATATTAGCAGAAATTTACGGAGAAAAATTGATTGGAGATTCGTAAATAAAATAAATCGACTCTAGGCCGTTCTTAATTTAGTTTTATATGAAACTTAATTGACCGAAGAATATATTTTCTTCTTCATAGAAGTAGCAAATTTTCGGATTACAAATTTGTATTAATCATAATTTTATTACGCGAAAATAAGCAATTAATCTCTGTTATCTTATTTCTCCAGACGTACAACATGGATGCCCAAGTTGGCGAATCGTCGGCCTGCGCGACGGCATTGCTCTGCGGAGTTAAAGCTAATTACGAGACTGTTGGTCTGGATTCATCGGCACGTTTCGAGGACTGTTACTCTAGTTTCGAAGCACGCGTTCCTTCGCTTATTAATTGGGCTCAGGATCAAGGTAAGTCTTCACGTGTCGATATAAACTTACAAAAAAGACAGCGATGGCAATTATGAGGATGATAACTGTATAAGTTTTAGATGTAGAATTAATGCATATACATGGTGTCGAAATTCGAGGACAATATTATTACAGCGTAAAATTTCGTGAAAAATTAAGTCGAAAAGTCCCCTACTATTTTGCAATTTTCGCAATTTTCGCAATTTTTCAATTAGAGAATGCAGTACTGAGAAGTTAATAAAAAATTCTGAAAAAATTCTTAGAGCTCTATGAGAAGAAGATAAACAATTTTTATCTCTTACTGTTTTTCTGTAAAGTTGATAATACTTGAGTAAAAAATTATTGAAAACCAATATTCGGCGATATTTAATAATTAACATTTTGTCAACTATTGCGAAAATTGCAAATAGTATTATAATAATATTGTCCTCGAATTTGGGGACATCCTGTATATGTGCACATACATTGGATAAACTATTTTAATTGCAAAACTATTTTATAGTCATTTGCAATTAAAATAGTTTATTCAAATATGTAGAGTATTACGATCATATGGAAAAGATAGTCATAATTTCTCCAATAATTATTAAATATAATACATTTTTATAGACAGATTTAAGAATAATTATCTAAAAGATGGCTAATGCATTATAATATTAAATTTCTTTTAAATGTTTTCTCTTTAATTTCTCGACAGTTATTAATAACTTATTATTACTTTAAGCTTTAGTTTAGAAATGATATACCAACACATACTATTAAAAAATAACTTAAAAGTAAAAATATGTTTTTTATATTTTAAAAAACTAGATAGTTAAATAAAAGGAAGAGTATAACGAATGATATATTGTAATATATATATGCATGGCAGATTAATAATCTTTCTAATCAGAGCGTCATTTTCTACCGAATTTCATGGCGCGACGTTTACGATCCAGCGATCTCGTCATTATGAACAAACGTAATTAATCTGCGCATATATCCAATTTAGCAGGGACGGGCGTTAAAACGATTAAACTGCCCAAACACGGCGCACGATTAAATGCCCACATATAAATTGAATTCGCGCTTGCGCGTTCTATGCCGCAAATGTGGTGCACATCGTATTCTTGGCGCAGCGCTTGACCGGAAGCCGATATCTAATTTACGGCTGGCGCTAATTGCACAAGCTAGAGCGACTCCACCTAATGGAAGATTTCACGTGCTGTTTATTAAATCACACCGTATACACGAGAATATTCTGGACGTTATGGCTACCGAACTTTCGCGTTCACTGTCTTGCAATTTCGAAGCTTGGATGTGTTTATGGCTTCGTGTATGTACATATATGCGCGTTACATGCTAATATATTTACTAAAAAACAAAAATTTTAAAATGAAATTTTTTTCTAATTGAATTTGAAGATCATAAAGAATGCTACATATTTAATGATAATAGAATTTGCATTTTTTAATATTAATTATTCTAATAGAAATTAATATTTCTAATAGAAAATTAATTAAATGATAATTGATTAAAGATGATAATTGAAAATTAATTAAACGATAATTAATTAAAAGCAATACCCAATTGGAGAATAATTAATTATATTTTTCGTGATTTTTAAATATTATTGATAAAAAAGAGTACGACTTAAACGAAAATATTATCAAGATGAGATTTACTATTATATATTACAATAATATATATTAAAGTATATATTAAAGTAATACAATATCAAAATAAGTTTTTTGCTTTAAATATTGTAAAATGTCTATATTTATTTAAAGAATGTAAAATGCTGTTTAATACATGGTCACGATAAGACAATCGATATAGAAATCTTGATTATTGTGTCCACAAGCTGTAATTATGCGCATTATCTACTAGACGAACCATAATGAATCCGTCTGTGACGTCAGAGTATTCAGGGTGTGCATCGTGGCGTAAGGAAATCCGCATGTCAAAGGCAAGTAGGGTATTTGAAAGGGCCGTCTTGTCGGCGCCAGTAGAAAATGCAATTAGAGAAAGACACGTTTCGCGATGATGTTAGCCAGCGGTGTCAAAGACATCGTAGACATTGTCCCGGATAAATCGCGCGAATTATACATATATATATATATATATATATATATATATATATATATATGTATATATTAATGTTTTATTATATCGTTGCTAAAATGGTGCTGTAAAATTAAATCAAATCTGTCGCCGTATATATACATATATATCATATATGTATATATAACATAATATACATCGTTGCAGAGGTTGCTAGGTGTCTGTTGCAGAAGTAATTATCGGTGATACCGGTTGTAATTGCTTCTACCGCCAAATTGTAAGTTTATGAGTGGGCGTGCTGGCGATGACGGTAACATTATATTCTGCTGAGTTCCTGCGCGGTCATCAGTAATCACTTACGGTTTGTTTGCGATGGCCGGTCGCTGCAAAGAACGGACGCGCGAACGAGTAAGCGCGGCCGCGTATAATCCGTTTGTGATGTAATTTCTTGCTCACGCGAGGCAGAGCGCAAATGTTCGTGAATATCTCACGCGCGTTGAATAAATAATAAACACCACCGAAATATACGTTACGCAGTATCTACGCGAGCATTACGAGTTTCAGTGACGTGCACCTCGTTAGTTATTTGACGTGAGAGAGAAAGAGAGAAAGAGAGAAAACGTTTATTTATTAACAAGTCCTAGGATAATATCCTATCAAGTGCACGAATACGTACAGATATGATTAGAAATCATTATTATATGATACATCATAATTATGTATGTATATATACAGGTTGTTTCTGAAATAACGCCCACAAATCATACAGTGCTATTCTTAATAAAAACTAAGTCGAAAAGTTCTCTACCATTATGCAATTTTCGCAATAATTAACGAGATATTAATTTTTAAACATTGTCGAATAAACAGATAAAATCACGATGTATAAGACAGTTTTAAGATATCTTTTAGTGTTCTTTGTGAAATATTTTGAAAATGTTTCTTAAAGAAAAATTCTTAAAGATACCTTAAAGTTATCTTACGCGTCGCAATTTTAAACATTTTGCTCACATTGAGTAACTAAAAAAAAAACAAAAAAAATATCACGAAAATTACAAAATGATAAAAGCTTTTTTGATTCAGTTTTTTTAATTAAAAATAGCACTGTATGATTAATGGGCTATTTTAGAAACACCCTGTATATATATATATATATATGATAATTTAAACATCAAAATCACATTAAGACTGCACCTGTGTAAAGCACATAAGTATGTGTGCTGGTATGTGTTATATAAATGTTGCACACTTGCAATGTTATTACAGCTCCAATATAGCACAGATCATTTCTAGCAACATTGCAACATTCCAGTAAAATTGCAGTGGCATTGCAAATGTTGCAGCAATGTTGCTGGAATGATGTGTGCTGTGCGAGTGAAATATTATAACTTCGCATTCAACAATGTAATTGTTATACGTAACACCATGTTAAGTTACATTTATGTTATTTAATGTTAAAATAATATTGATGTTATATTAATTTTAGTTTGTGTCGACTGGATACCTTTTTCCATTAACAAACTCGAATCTGCTATTGACAGGTGAGAAGTGATTAATCGAGAGTACAATCTTTTTGTCAATTACACGAAGGTGTAATATCATCGCGGTGTCAAGGATTTAATAGACTGGGGGATTTCTTTCTTACTAAGACGCGCGATATCGTGATATATCGCGACAAAACTCGGCCACCGCGCGTATCGTTTCCGTGCTGGTATCGGTAACAAACAGCGGTTTGTATGTATTGTGTTTTTGAGCAGTTGACACGTTGCCAGAACCGGCCGGCGCAACTCCGGCAATATGTATGCGAGCGTACGCGTTGCTGACACGCGCGCTACCGGCGTTGTATGTACACGCGGGCATGAAAGGACGAGCTTGCTTTGGCGCGATCATTAAGATGAATGGCCCAGCTGATTAATCGCGCGCCGTTTGCCGTTGACACCCCTGGCTTTCCGCGCGGCCGCATCGCGGCTTTTTGGCCCTCTCGTCGGCGGTTTGTCACGTTCTTTAGGGTAACGCTGCGACGTGAGGTGATGCACGGCAGCGATGGAAATTCGACGTCGAATGAACGAGAAGAAGTATGGGAATTGAAAACACAGGAGAGTGCAGAAAAAACGTTCGCGAGATAGTGAAGATAATAAAGGCGATAATTGAGAGCGAACGGTACGGTTATCTATCACTCGAAGATTAATCGTCGTTCTCATGCAATAAGGCGAGAAACGTAGAATAATAAAATAAACGTTGAAGAAATGAAAAAAATACGAAGGAAATTAGAATAGATGAGAGTGTAAGAAATATGGAATTAAAACGTAATTTTGATATATATTCTCTTCCTTTATATACATTTTATTTTATTTATCTCGTGATATATATTCATTATATACAAAATGTTCCAAAAGTAACGATAAATCTTTCGCACAGAGGCAGGATGAACTAAACTGAGGAGAAAAATTCTTTATCATTTTGCAATTTTCATAATAGTTAACAAGATATTAATTGCTGAAAATTGGTCTTCAATAATTCTTTAACTGTAAAGTTGATAGTATTTGAATAAAAAATTATTGAAGATCAATTCAATAAATTTTAGTAATTAATATCATCATCATTGTTAACTATTGCGAAAATTGTAAAATGGTAGAGTTTACTGTAACAGAGATATTTTTTGTGTTTATCATGACTACGATTATATTTTGACATATTTATATTTTTTGTTTTATAAAATAAATATACAAAAGAGGAAAATAAATACATTAAAATTATAATATAATTATATTGCAATCACGATAAACACAAGAAATTTCCTATAGCAAAACTGATAGAGAAAATATCGATATATGATAATGATGTTTTCTCTATCAATTTACTATTTTCTATAGAGATATTGCTTGTGCTCTTCTCGCAACTGTATGTGATGTCGATACCATTAAGTATCGACACTTTAAAATAAAATTAAGTATTATCCGATCAATATCCGTTTTCATAGCGGATCGGTGGAAGTGTCTATATCCTGTTAGATGTAAACCCAGAGATTCGAAATGTCATTTGCCGATATCGCGATTTGCTAAGGAGTTCGCGCATTAAAGCGACTTCACTTGCGAAAGGGATAAGTTGCGGGAATAGGACCTCCTGTCTTCGAGCTGCGGCGCGACTTACTACGGTCCATTTCATGCATCTCGAGGGGCGAATCGGGATTCCACCGGTTACATCCGGTGCTCCGGAACTCCTTGAATTATCATCTTGAATCGCGGGTCGTGCGCGACCTACGAAATCACACCATCGTTTCGCCCATCGGAAAGCGGGGAACGAATTGGGTACGACCGCCGAGGATCCGGCGGACGATCCCGCAGGAATATTTACGTTCGCAAACCTCCGACCCAGGAACATCTTGATGTAGGCCATTTCGTTCCTTTTCGGTGAAATTTATAGATACGTATAAAAAAGAGACCATAGCGTTGGCTGAATTTTTTCGCAATTTTGCAGGATTAAGAATGGGCTGTTCGGGTTTTCACATTTCTTGAATATAAATATTCGAGAACGATTTTGAGAACTTTCCTTGCAAAAATTCGATCAGTACACCAGCTGTTTTTACAATGTTTTAATTTTAAACTTCAGATAACTCGACAGCTAAGCCTCAAATTAAATTCCTCTTAAAGCAGAGTCACTTGAAGTTAACGAAGAAACAAAGTTCTATCGTACACTCACGCCGTTGCTAGAAGCCTTTACTGCTTGCCAAAATAATTTAATCTCCGAAACAAGATATATAATTAAATATCAGTTTAATGTTTTTGTAACAAGGTTCTCAAAACTTGCGCGGCTGGTTTCCAATTATTTCAAGAATGTGAAAAGAAAGACGAATAACTCTTTAAAAGTTTTATCACGATCTTAACGTATAATGCATATATAATACGTTTAACTTGTTAACAATCGTCAAATTTTTATTAGTTTTATATGTTACAATTTTAATCCTTTTTTAATTTAATTGTGTGTGGAATTCATAATAGGTGCTCTTTGCGAATGGAAATCTACTTTCCGGAATATTCAGTTCTTTTCTTTTCAAAATTGATACTTTTAAAAATTTTATAACATCCTATCTTATAATTTTATAACAGTTCTATAATAATTTAATATAATTATATATTATTTAATATAATTGTTAATTGTATAGTAATTACTTTTATAATTTTGAAAGTTGATTAACACTATGGATTTTAAATTTACACCGTGGGTTTCATAATAAATCCATACCATGATGATGTTGATATAAACATCAAAGATTTGAATCCACCATGTTGATGTTAATATTAACACCAACACAATGATAATTATATAGACACTATAGGTATTTAATCCACACCAGAGCTATTAAATCCATAGCGATATTCTTTTAGAGTGTTATATTAGTTCATTTTTATGCGGAATGCAATTGATTTCGTTCTTCTTCAAATTATTCGTAATGTTGCAGCATATTTTTTTCAAGTCTAAAATTGATATTAACTTTTAAATTGACATTGACAATTTCGTTTTTTTGTGTAACCGACAAATAAAGTCATGATGAATTAAACGAGATCACGCATTGATAATTTTGAATAGGAATATCGAGATCAAAGAGATCCTCGGCGGATCTTTAATGAAGAACCATGTATCGATACACTCGGGTCGATTAACATCGAGCTACCTATGCTACAATCTGCACTCCTGTAATTACTGATCCTGGTAGAGGACTGCACACATAGCATAAGCTCTGCGTGCCAAGTTAATTCCTTAGCCCGTTCACGTTAAACGAAACCTCCGTCGGCTGGCAAGATTATTGTGAGTGTGTAATTAACATACGATCTCTGGGTCCAGCGACGCTTTGTAATTTCTCTGATCGTGGCCAGACTTCCAAACGTAACATTGCTCTACTTTAATCAATAAAGATCAATTACACTAGTTTATAAATTCTGAATAATTTTTAGTACAAGAAAAGAAAATCATTTTTATAAACTTAATTTAGACTACTAAATTTGAATTTGCTGCCAGAAAACTTCTGTAGCATCAAATCAAATTTTTAAGATATAGCGTATTAATTTTAAGATTTAGCACGTTATTTTTAAGATATAACATTTTTTTTCAAATAAGTTGAGTGCGACAAGTGACGGAGCAAATTATTTCTACCAGGATTTGGTGACAATTGAAAAAAGTTATCAAGATGCTATAGTAATTGCTGATTCTAATACACGGAGAGAATTTTTTTAGAGTTTATCCTGAAAATATGATAGTCGTGGGACAACATTGTATTTTAAAGAATTTTAATGTAAATCTCTTATTCATTAATATAACTACAATAAAGTATAAAATAAGTTTGATCAATTTTACTGAAGTGCATGATAAAAATCTTTAAAATATTGTATTGTATCACAACTACATATTTTTAGGGTAAATTTTAAAAGAAAATTTTCTCCGTGTACGTAAAATCAATCTAAAATAATATGAAAAACAAAAATTAAATGACAACACTTGATTTGTTTTAATTTAAAACATTCTATATTTATTTTTAAAAAATCTTAAATCTTATTGGTTAGAAATATTTTGATGACAGATTCTACGTCGAAACAGTCTATATATTCTTGTACAAAATTTTGTAAACCAGTGTTATTATCACATTATTACTATACATATAATATGAAAATAGTATATTTGTGAATGTCAAAAGAACGATTAAAAAAATATCTGCCATATTGAATATTACATTTAGCTATATCCTTGTTTTCTGAAAATAAAACTATATATTTGAAATATTGTGTAAATGCGAATTTAGATTTTGAAAGGATTTATTTTTAATTGTAGGGGGAAAACAATGAGAATATTATGGCAATTTTAAGTTATATTGGATATATATTTGGAAATCATTTTATATGTAATACATCCGCACACAACCGCCGAACATTAAGTATTTTTTAAAAGAGAAATTAATCCCAAAATTTTGAAAAATTCAGATCGTCATTAACGTTTATTTACACTTGAGAATAAGTAATTTAGTGTAACCGCATCGTGGTTAAAATACGATACAGTCAATTCGACGTTTCCCTGAATAATACATCGGCCGACCTCGCCGGTAATAATCCCCGTACGGCTCTATCCCCTGCTCAGTTCGACATTCTAAAATCCACTTCGCCCCCAATGAAGTATAAATCGTACTGATTCGCCTCGGGGGTCACTACTCGGGGAATTTGTCTTCCGGGTCTACGTCGGTGACGGTGCACGCTTGGCCCGCTTAAACGCGATAAAGTCAGATGCGGATACGAACGACTGCGAGGATCCGAAAGGGTGATTTACGAAAGCACGTACAAGTCGCAAACTTTACCGGTAGAGAGCAAGAAGAGAAGAGAGAGAGAGAGAGAGAGAGAGAGAGAGAGAGAGAAATCGTACAAAAAGATGAAGAGGGCGAGAGGAAGGAAAAAAGAAAAATTCGCCGCGAAAAGACAATAATAGGGTTTTTTTTTTTTTGATCGCAGGCAAATCGACGGGGTTGGTTACAACCACCAGGGTTACACACGCGACACCAGCGGCTCTTTATGCACACGCGGCCAGCCGTTACTGGGAGGACGACGGCAAAGTGCCACCTGCTGCACGTACCTCTTGCAAAGACATTGCGCGTCAGCTGCTTGAGGATGAGCCTGGCTGTAACATTACTGTACGTAATAATATCCTTCTGTTCATGTGTGGAGAATATTCGATAATTTTTTGCACCTTATGTAAGTTCGATGAATATATTCCTCCATGTAGTTAGTTAACATCTATATTCGAAAAACAGTGATTTCCATCTTACTCACGTTTTCTTATTCTTATTCTTATTCTACGCGTCGTACTTGCAATTGCAATTTAGATTACATTATTATACTACTATCTTATATTTGAAAAAAAAATTTGGTTGAGGTATCTATTTAAAAATTTAATTAGATACATAGATCTAAAAATAATTTTGTAGATTATTAAAATAATTACATAGTAATTATTATTACCAGTTTGAGCGTAATTATTTTTATATTCCGATAAAATTATTTTTACAGGTCTGTATCCTACATTTTGAAATATTTCAATAAAACCGTTCTTTCTATATAGCGTTTTACAAAATTTTTTAACAATTGCAAGTATCTCGATATTATATTATTTCAAACAATACAAGATTTGACCGATATTACTTTTACATTGAGCTTTTCACGCAAATTGTAAATGATAACATTTTATGTAAATGTTTGCAAGTGAAATTAATAAACAGAGTTATTTATGAATGCATTTTGTGCGAAACGAATACGATTCTCATATTGCGAAAATTGAAAAAAGTGTTTAGATGTTCTATTGCCTGATCTGCGAAAAGTTGAAAGGTTCGACAATCGAAAATGTAATGCCTGTCTGATACGATTACATTCGTCAGATGACGTATAGAAGTTTTTCACAGTATGATTCGTTCTTGCATACGAGTGAACATAAAATTCGTATCGGGGACTCGTTCGTCTCCTTTATCACGTTTTATTGCGCCTTCTATCTTGTATCGGTAGACATAAAACGTATGTTTCGCAGTTTATTCACGTCTTTTATCACGTAGCTCTTGTTCCGCCCCTTTTTCTCCCAATCAAACTAGCGAAACGAACGGAGAATAGATTGCTAACCTGAACTATTTAAAAGTATTATTTTTTGTAAGAGAAAAATCTCTAAACTTTTTACAGTAAAGATATTTTTCTAAGGAATTAAAAGTATTAAGTCTAATTATAAAGGAGTCTGAAAAGGCATATCGCGTTCTATATTTTAAATAAAATATTGCATAATTAAACGTTTAGATATGAAAAAAAGTGACGAAGAAAAAGCGCATTCTAATGGACAAATTAAGCGCGACAAGATTAATTAGTGATCCTACCTTTGGAATAATTTGTGATGTGCTATTTTTGAAAAAGAATCTTTGCTTCGAAGTCTGAACGAAGCAAGGAACTCCGCGGGCAATTTTATTGGTGCTCATCTTCCCGGAAAAGTTGAGGTGAAACTTTCTTTCTCATTAAAGTCGGTTCTTCGTATCTCATCACGAAGATAGAATCAGGGATCGAGGCGTTTCTGGTAAATTCAAATCTCTCGATTCGATGGAAGATCCTATCAAACAAAACAATGAATCCGGAAAAATTTAACCTCTTAAATTTGATCGCTTCTTATCAAATTAAAAATTATATATTACAATTGTACATTATAATAATATTACATTATTTTTCTTAATTAATCGATATAGGTGATACTTGGTGGTGGGAGACGTCATTTTGTACCGAAGGTGACTTTGGACCCCGAAGAGCCGGAAAAAGAAGGCAGGCGATTGGACGGTAGAAATCTTATTGAAGAATGGTCCAGGAATCATCGTAAAAGAAACATAGCCGCGAAATACGTCGCCAATAAGGAACAGTTTGAAAAGGTGGACACACGAAGAGTAAATCGTTTATTAGGTAAGTAATAACAAGTTTTAATATATTTGCATCTCTATGAGATGCTCTGATCTCTTAATTACTGTTTTGTGGGCCATGACACATTATAACATTATATAAAAATCTATTATCAATTATTAATTATTATTAGATTGAAGCAATGGAGACTATTGAATGAGTTATGTTATAAGAGTTATTCTTATAAAATATTTTAAACACTTTCTCTTTATTATTATAAATAAATACTTGAACGTTATTAATTATCTTAATAATTATTTACATTATTCTGTTGAAAAATCACGTTGTTTATTGACTAATCTTGATTGCTCTAATTGATTATGTAAATAATATAATATCGATTTAGAATAGCCTAATAAAATTATATATGCATGGTTAGTCAATCACATTGGAATTTAATCATGTTGGAATATGCTGTATTAGCTTATTTTGAATTCCGTTCGCCATTAAGTTAATTATGCAATATTATTATATATCCTGTTCAAATCATTAAAAAATTGTTTTAATTTGGTTGTTGTAGAATCCTATACAAAAATAGCTGAGAAAGCTTTTATTTTATAAACTCTTGTTTTTTCCAATGTGTTTGTAGTGCAATATTTTTTTCCGAATATATATATTTATTCCGAAAATTTGGCAAATTTAATTGCAAAATTAAACTTTTGTATTGTGTTATATTATATATTAAAAATTTATTAATATTTTTAATATCTATGTGTTCTTTTGTTCATTATTCGATTTTTATTTTTATTGCATTATTTATTTAATTAATAGATTTGGTGATTAAATAAATTTAAACTTTTTATCGCATGACATAATATTCTCGCATTAAAATAGAAAAATTTAATAACAGTTCAATATTTGCTTTACTAATAGCGGCTTGCTGTATAATTGTTTATTAATGATTAAATTTACACTGAAAATGCATGTTAAATTATAAACCTTAAATTCATAGAATGCATATGATTTGACTTACAAGAATATAATTTCATCGATCATTTGTACTTTAGACTTGGGCGTAATGCGATTAGCCATTGTATTGTATTAATTGCACGCTATTGTCACTCTCGTATCAGTATAATCAGTGTATTAATTATTATACATTCATCATTCGGAATATGAGATTACATGTGCCTATCGATTGCTATTGATAATTTCTCTGTGTGTATCTAACTAATAAGATAGTTAACTGTTGATCAATAGAGTTGAAATTTTGAATTATTGTTGCGTTATAATCAATTAATGTTATTTATGTTATACAATAATTTGTTAAAAGCACGATAACGTATTCAAAACAAGTATATATACATCCGAAATAAATTTTAATAGATATTTTAAATTATAAGGGACAAAGTATAAATCATCATGAATTAATGAGCAACAAAACGGCAAAATAACAAAATATAAATCTATAAATAATATAAATGAAGAATACAAATAATGTAAATACATATTTTGGTTCATTTTTATAAATGATTATGGTCAGGTATTTTTCTTTTTATTTTTCTTAAATAATTCATTGTATAATAGATTTTACAAATTCTGCAATTGTATAATGATCTTTTCTCTATTTTCTCGTTCTTAATATTTTATATATTTATTTATTTATATTTTGTGTGATATTTCAGTTTTTATATCTTTTACATTTCCTCACATTTGTCCATACGGTTTCGAATTTGTTTTCATGTAACACGATCGGATTACTTGCCAAGACTTATTTTCTTCGCCGCAGGACTCTTCGCCTATTCTCACATGGACTTCAACGTCGACCGGAACACGAACGACACCGGCGATCCTTCTCTAGCAGAGATGGCGATTAAGGCGCTTCGGATACTGGCGAACAATCCCGAGGGATACTTCCTCTTCGTGGAGGGTAAGTCAGAAGTTACGACATCAGAGAGAAAGAGCCACTTACAACTTTGTTCGCGGCGGCGAAAGGAGTAACAGTCGCGAAATACATCTTCAGTGAGATACGTCTCAACACTGAGAGTCGGTTTGAGGCATTACTTTGAGAAATGAAAATGGCGGTCTTTATACACGCGACGACGTATTTACATGACTGTTTTTAGATACAAAATTTACACGAGAAGCAAGAACAACTTATAACAATAATTTTATGCTAAAACTGGAGCATAAACACATAATGTTAATATTATCTTTTAGTGATTTTATTGCCTGAGAATTAATGTGATTTAAATGTCTCACTTGCAGCACAATTTTGGCATAACATTTATCTATTCTCTCTTATTTAAAATGCGATTGAAAGCAAAATAAAATAGTCGGCTCTTATCGGCGTAGAATATGTATTCGTGAAATTACATATTTAAGTGATAGTATGTTATGTTAATAGTCACATTTGTTATACAAGCTCGAAGAACACATAGATTCACGGTTATCGAGTGACTATTATTTTCGTAAAATGGCTTCCAGGCTTTTATAGGAGTTGACCGCTTCCTCAATGCGGTTACGGTTTCCGATATGCGTACATTTCAGAAGATTAATTTCCATATTTACATTCCGTTCGCATATCCAATGTCTCTAATGCGAATCGCAATTCCTGTAGATCAGTGTTTCTCAAACAATATTTCGTACATTTCGTGCTGAAAATTTTGTCAATATAGTACTGATAAATTAATTTCTTCGAATTTTATTCGTTTTTTTTTTCAAAATAATGTTCCTATATTCTATTAAAAAAATATTCTACTTAAAAAAATGTGACTGTCTTCTGTTATGAAAATAATGAATAATTAATATATCCAACGTGGTACGGAAAATTGAATGAGAATATAAGAATTAATTGATTTCCAACATAACAAAACAAATAATTTATCTGGATGAAGATGAATGATGATGATGATCGATGAATTTGAATTAACGTTAGAATTTATGACATTCGATCGCAGATTGTTCCAGTCGCGACTATCGCGAGTAAATCCAAGTAGGATTCAGGTAGGTGCGAAATGGCGAAGAGATTTAAAAAAAATAATAAATGAGAAAAAAAAGCATTTGCAATTCAATGCGGCTGTCCGACGTGTGAAAACCACGCGCTTTTATGCACATTCACACATTCCAAATTTCGATTTAGTCAGCAATACAATAAAACGCGATTATATACGAGCGTCGAATGCGTGCATTATAATAAATCATTTCACGAATTCGGATTATTTGATTCTGTAAATCGAGAACGCGCACGAGTTGTCAACGAGTTGTTTCGGTGAAAAACCATTCGGCATCGAAGATGACAAATAACGGACGATTTATAACGGAAGTAAATCATGAACGGGCGCAT
This sequence comes from Acromyrmex echinatior, assembly GCF_024713525.1. NCBI lineage: Eukaryota > Metazoa > Arthropoda > Insecta > Hymenoptera > Formicidae > Acromyrmex > Acromyrmex echinatior. The sequence goes on along the minus strand of NC_141864.1, from coordinate 6,082,764 downwards.
GATAGATATCAAAGGGTGGATCACTTTTACGCAGAAAATTCTAGAATTATATGGCTATTCACAGATGTTTTGTACAAAATGGATTTTTTAATGAAAATTAAAGTGAATGATGTTTTTCTTCCTAATTTAAATTTTTAACTTTGACATTGAATTTTTAATTAAAAGTGAAATTTATAGATTATTCATTTTCTTTTAAAATAACAGAATAAAATTTAACTCAATATTGAAATTATGTATTGACTTTAATATATTAAATTCTGTATAATGAGAGGGTCGAGCATTAAACATAATTGATATTTCAGTCAATATTCTTTTATTTCAATTATAATTCTTTTATAGCTTTGCTAAATCCTTCTCATTTTAATCCATTAATATCATTTGCAAATTGATTTTCGCTTTCATGATATGTCAGTTATACGTTATAACAAAAATATTATAGTTATAACGGATTACAGCGGACAAAATGAGGAAAAGCGTTTCTCATGTAAAAGTTGAGTTAGCATTTTATACCTTATTCATTTTATCATGTTCTATTTTCTGTGAGTAACTGGCAATTGATATTTTGTTGTTATACAAAAATTGCTAAAATCGATGCACAGCGATTTTATAAATGGGACATTTTATCGAAAACCATTGAGCAGGAATGTATCTTTGTTGGTAGAATGAAATTCCACCACATTTTCTCGTATGTACATATATATAAGTAAGTTTCAAAACTTTGCGTCGAAGTTGCTTATGCGAAGTAGCTACTTGCATTTGTAGATTGCAACAATTTAATTAATTTTACTTTCCAGTTTCCGGGCGAATGGTACCGTCCCTAAAGACTGACCTGTCACACAAGTGTACTAGATATTTATAAAACTCTGCAGTGCAGAAAATGCACCACTCACTGCTGAAAAAAATGCGTCAAAATAGAAAATGTTTAAATAAATTAAAAATTTGAACATGTAAGTTATAGTATTTACACATGAAGTCAAAAAGTTGTTTATTAAAACAAGTATTTAAAAAATTCGTAGAAGTTGCAATTATTTTATTTTTTATTTGTGTACAAATTCATTAACTTAAAAAGGTGGCTTTATATTTATTTTAATTATTAAATAGTTTTGCACACACACACACACACACACACACACACACACACACACACACACAATAAAATATTCAATATATGTATTATACATACGAGGAAAAAAATGTTCACATATATGAATGTAAATATTGCCTATATCTATATTTTAAGTGTTTTGAAAAAGAGAAGTAGTTCATTCAAGTTTTTTGCGCGCTCAATTCGAATCCGCAAATAAAAATGTTCTATCGCTTTAGTCTTTAAAGAAAAAATGGTATTAAAGCTCCTCAAAAATGCATTTTAAGCTATATTAAAAAATAAATCCGACATTGTAGAGATTTTAAAAAGAGCTCAAATTAAAGCTCGAGTATTGTGCTTCGAAAATATAAAAATATTGACTTTTTTACCGCAGGTATTATCGTACCTCTACGTGATTTATTTTTAGGCATGTACAGTGAACGATTACAGGAGGACGATTGCTCTATTCAAGCACATTACGAAATCGTTGAACATAGAAAAATGTCAAGTGTGGATTTCATAAATGGGATTAAAATGTGTTTGCAAAAAATTGTTTTTGTCTTTGTTTAAGCTATTATTGTTAAAAGAAATAATAATAAATTGTAAGAAATAATAATAATAGAAGAACTTGTTACATTGTACTTTACTGAAAAATTATGACAAATCCATGTAATATAAAATTTTATCACTTCATTATGAATCAACGTTTTATTTGTTGAAAAAAGAATCAACAGTTTCCCAGACAGCATTGAACGCCCTTGCAATCTCTTTAAATAAAACACGTTTGAGATTTAATGATGCTTGCATTAAAAATATAATTATATCACTTTTATTATAAATACAAAATACTCAAACTTTAATTTTAATTCTTTTCGATGTCTATAATATATCAAATTTATTAGTTACAAGTTTTTTAAAAAATAGCTACAAAAATGCATTTTTTTTAGGAATTTGAATCCCATTTTTTTAATCTGATATACCAGAAAATTTTTTGCATGCGGATTAAGATTCAGCGCGTAAAAAATTCAACAAACTATTTTTCTTTTTCGGATTACAGAACCATAGAAACTAGCGTAATTTTATCATTATTTTACTGGCGCTTTGCGTGTCTTTCTTCATTTAAAAGATTTATATGAGAAATTTAATACGTACGGATAATTAAAGCGAATTTATATAATTAATCTCTTATCACAAACAATTTTCTTTAATGCACTTGAAAAATTAGTTAAAGTCGTTAAATTAAAATATGCTTAAAAAAAAATTTTTTTTAATCTATAATCTTTCTTTGTATTATTCATGTCATATTTGTGTTATTCTGGATTGAATTCTGATTTTAAACATAAATTTATTTTATTTACCAACTTCGCAGAGTAGTTAATTTACGAAATATTTTCTTGAAGTAATTATTTCTTTTATTTTAATTAAATTTGTTTAGGAGCTTTTCAATTTAGCAGTTTGTGTTTTTTTTTCACAAAGTAATAATATTATGTTGATTAATTATAAGAAAAGAAATGAAAATATATTCCGTATATTTATATATTTACTTGATATACAGCGTTATTCTTCATTGAGATGTGAAATGTTGTACATGTTTACGTGTAATATAGTGGGTTACTTAAGCACGACTGTAATACGAAAAAATCACGCGTTTAATTAAGAATCTTGTTTACAAATTCTAATCTACAGTACGACGATTCAATTTTTTGCAATACACATTGCACTGATTAATGAAAAACGATAGACTAATTATCTGTTTACAGGTAAACGTACGCAAAAATAAGTTTGTTTACAAATACACAATTTTGATCATTAGAACGGACTCATCAACAGTAATATAAAAACGGATGTGTTGATACTAACGTATGTCCTATTCGTTTTTGTTTTTCTGTAATAATTAAATTTCGCACTTATTCAATGATATATAAAGGATGCAAATTGTCTTTGAAATAGATATAACTTTGAAAAGTATTCTCTTCTCATATTTTTCACACATTCACGCATTTTCTCATTTTGAAACTGAAAGGGGCCACATGGTCGTTTTTAAAAAAGGATTCTTTCTTTTCAAATTATAAATATTCTTTGTCTGCAGTGTATACGGTTTTTTTATTGCGTGGATGAAATATACGGCAATATATTGTGGATAAAATATTCGTACAATATGATTGCAAACAAAGAAAGAGCGCTATATATAATAACTACGGTGCGTTTAGTTTCTGATTTAATGCAGACACTACAAGTACTCGACTGAATATTTATTTCATCTAAAAGAATCAGTTGATTTGGAGTGAATATTTGTAAATATATTGTAAATTGTGTATATTTATTATTTGTAATTTCTATATAAATTCTATATAAATTATGAAATTATCACGGAAACTATACATTACGAAATTCTCGTCATTTCAGTCGTTGTCATTTATTTCGAAATTCAAAATTGAAACGTATTTCTAGAATTTGCATGTACATGAGATGTATATCTCGTATATCAATATTACTACAATGTTGCATATTTCGGAATAAGCGTGAACGATCTAAGCAATTCGCGTGCGAAAATTCCGTACACTATGGTAACGTTGATTGCCAAGCTCCAGATCATCCGAACACTTCCAGGGAAACTTCATCAGAAGATATCTATCCTCGTTTCGCGGTTGCATTTTCCTCGTTTTGCTTGCAATCGGCGTCAGATCTCGATGCCACGACTAAAGTTTCACAGCGCGCGACAACTGTTGCTCCCGGCTACTAGTTGGGAAAGTTCGCTGCACCTTAATACATTTCGATGCGATTTATCGCTCGCGAATCATCGAGAGTACCACAGGAGCATCTCTTCGAGCGCGATAAACGCGTTAATCTAATGCGTCTGGATTGCGAAAATACAGGTTTAAGAGGCAATAAAGATATTTTATCGCACTATAATATATATATATATATATATATGCTTTTATCATCCTATATACATGCACTTTAATAACAACATATTTTATCAATGATTATTTGATGTTTTGTATGTTTATGTAATTACGAAAAAACAAAATTTTTATTTATTTAATGTCTCTTTTATAAAGTTAATCTCTTTTATAAAGAAAATTAGAGCAAATTTATTAGAGCAGTTACTCAGCTCTATTGAAGATTTTAATTTCAGCAAAGTAATTTCAATTTTTTTTTGTCTAGTGTTATTATACTAACATTTGAATATACATTTGAAATGATAATGAAAAATGAAACTAAAATGGAAAACGAATAATTTCATAATTTTGTTTTAATAATGAAAATAGTAATCGTCAAAATTATTTTTTTCATTAGCACAGTTTGAATCGTGGAATTTTTTTTCCAATCTGTTAAAACTACATTCCTCTATAAATATTTTTAATAGTTTGTCCATAAATGGTTCCGTAATGTTTTGGGGTTACAACGGAGCATAGAATAAAACAAAAAATTTACAACAGTCTGATTTTAAAAGAAAATGTCTTCTGTGAGAAAGAGAGAGAGAGAGAGAGAGAGAGAGATTAAATAAATAAATAGTCAAAAATCTCTTATTTTTAAAATGTTTTGTACTCATGCTTTTTACATCGCAGATATAGATTTTTGTATTGATTATCCGAGAAGAAATAGCAAATCTGGGCCGGAAGTCATATTTTCCTGTCAGTCGTTCGCAAAGATAAACGCATAACGTCCGGACTTCCTGTTAAGCCCTTATCCGAGATAAACCTCAAGTCGACCTGAGGCTCGTTTGCACGTCGGGCCGCTGTCGGCTGAGTTTCAGTGGTCGATGGATGTGTTTACACGTCACATTCTCTGATGCATAGTTACGCGGTCAGGTTTTGGATAGAGTAGGGAATGTCAAGCTTGGAAGCTAAATGGGTCATCTGAATATTAATTTTGAACGTTGCACATACGTCGTTAGTCAGTAGATGTTGGCAGTAATACGCTTAGCAATAATTATTTTAACACACTCGTGTTTAGTTTAGAATCATTCGAAATTTTTATTAAAATGTGATGGTAATAGAAATGCCAAAATGATTACACAAATTAATTGAATACTAATAACTGTAACAAATTAATTATAAATACTAATATTGTATATTTATAAATATACAATTATTGCTATTTATAAATATTCAATTAATTTGTGTACTGCAGTGTTTTCAAATTTCTAAATCTTTTATTTTAATTCAACACAAGCTTACTTTAGTCATACTTGTATATGATTTATATTAATTGATATTTTAAAACCAACCAATGATAGAACTATCTAGTTTTTGTAAATTTTTCATCAAAGGAGGATAAATATGATATTTATAAGATTATTTCTTTATGAACGCGGTGTACATTGAAGCTCAGAATATCCTTCTCTTCTTAGACATACACTCATATTTTCGCATAGAATTTATCGCAGGAAAACGGAACCCACTTACATGATGTTTAGAGCTCACGCGTTATTCCACTACATAATCTCCTTCATCCTCAAGGCGTTATTGAATGAATAAGAACATATATTATTACCACACAATAAAATATCTTTATTGCCCTTTGAAACCATATTTTTGTGGTTCAATGTGGCTCAAATGTCGTCCATGAATTTCTTATGAAAGGGACAATAAGCGCTTATTGCAAGATTCAAGTGTCAATTGTATCTGTATCTTCCGTACAAAATGATGGCCCAATATTATTATTATTTTGACACTTTCTATGATTTTAAAAAGAAATGAAATCTTGTTTCGGTTTACATTAAGTCTTTTTTTATTATGACATCTATAAAAATAGTATATTTATTTAATAAGATTTAATAAGATTTTAATCTCTAAAGAGAACAATTTAAATTTTTATCTTTTTGATATTATTTTTATACAAATATTTTAATATACGAGATGATAATGAAAATTATTATGATTATTATTTACGTGAGATTAAAATGGAACAGGAAAATATATCCGAGATAATTTCATCTTTTTTAATAAAAATGGTTTAATGAGAGATCGTCATTTCTACAAATTAACGTTCGATCTATGTTGCTCGTAAAAAAGCGATAATGCGACTAAAGTTAATGTCTTATCATTCTTTTTAATCCGATGATTAAATGAGAGAACTCACTTTCACTGCCGCGTATTTAGCAGCAGAAATGTGACAGTAACATTAAAAACAGGAAAATTAAACGGAAAGGTTTATGATTAGATAAAGAATAACTTTGTGCCTTTGTGTCTACATATACAAAATCGAGCAACTTTTACATCTATTTTGAAATAATTAAGAAGAAAAATGCAAATAATTATACTAACTATAGTGATAAAATGAAATTTATATTACGATAATAATAATTGCAAAACGACCTATCTAATATTTAGAATAGTAAAATCATTTTAGTATCTATTTCATTAGTTCTCTCATTTATGTCCCATATATCACAATGTATGACACATTGACATTAATTAATTATAATTAGAAATCATAGAATATTGCTTGGTATGCAATTTACCAGCGTATCAACTTTTACATACATTTACCGAACATATGATTAATATAATATTATAATTTACGTAACATACTAATTATTATATTACTAACGGTTATATATTATTTCAAATTTAAATTGCTCAAATTGGTCGTATTCTAATGCATTATTTAATCTTCTTATGCATTCACTCGATTGAAAACAGCAGAACTAATTTCGCAGTAAGTGCCGTTACAGCGTCGTAGTATTTACTTTGAGTTTTAGTTGGGAGACTAGCCGCAATGTAGAGAAGCAGATACAAGCTACTAAACCAGCAAGAACTCGATAGCCCCTATAAAACGGCTTCCTAAAATCAACGGCACGAACGTAATTTGTCCGTTTGGATTAAAATTTAAAGTCCGTAAGCGAGATAAGCGACCAAAGATATTCTGGCTTTCACTATCGGGTTTTTCACAAATCTTCGACTATATCTACCGATATAACTAAGAGTCTAAACAACTCTAAAATAGAAGTTAATTTCGGGACACGTTTACATTGTAAATTTCGCAATCGTCAACAAAGTTTGATGAACCGAACGCTAAAATCATAGAGAAGTTAAGTTAGAGAACTCAAACATAACGTTCCCTCGGAATATATACAAATTAATTAGAAGAGTGTTTTTTAGAAGTACAAACATAAGCTTTTTCATAAACACGTGACTCAAGAATTCACGTATGAAGTAACGTTTTTTTTAAATATAAATCAATATTTACCTATGGTTTACATAATTATTTAGCATATAAATGCAGATTTTTTTTTCTTTCTGTATATTTTCCTCAGTAGAGATGGGAATTAATACGTTACTTGCAATATTGTTACTATTACTTTTTTGTAATACAATTTAATAATGACGTTAAACTTTTTCAGACTAACAATAACGCCAAAGTTGAGGAAATCATTTTTTTAGAAGTAACTCGTTATTCATTGAAGAAAATAACTGATTGCTTTAATTGTTACATAACGAGTAATGAATTACTTTTCAAAAGTGACTTTTCCAACCTTGGCATTATCCTTAGTGTAAAAAATTGTAACGTTATTAGGGAGTTTTTGCAATACCGTTTATCCAGATACAGTGAATGTTAAAGTCAGATTATCTTCTTCTTAATGAAGAAACTAATAAAGAAACTATAACGTTTATATACCGTATTTGAATTCATGTTATTGCAAAAACTTTTTAATATCAAATATGTAAAAAGGAACGATAATGATAAGCGTTACAAGTAACGCGTTACTCTCTTCCATCAAATTTTGTTACTTCTGAAGACAATACGTTAAAAGTGGCATTACCGTTATCGTTATCAAAAAATTGTAATGTCATTATCATAATCGTAACTATAATTATAATTACGATTATGATAATAACATTATAATTTTTAATCTGCGCTCCAGTATTAGTGCACTTCTCGCCCTGATAAAATAAACGGCAAGATTCACGAAACGGCTTTAGCAATGGACAAAAACATGGCGATAATCCGTAAACCTTCTAGCATTTTTAAAGATAATAGTGTAAGTCTAAAAAGCGTTAGCCAATAGGAAAGTTATCGGCATTTCGGCTCAGATCAAAGAAATGCGCTACTTTTATTAATATAGAGCTTTAATGTAATATTGGCTTTAAATCGTACCTTTATTACTGTCAACTGAGTGGCCATTACGAGAAACTAGTACAATCAGAGAGGAAAGCTCATAATAATCATAGTTTGTAATAAGCGTCATAATTGAAGTGCAGATTGTCCGCCGAACTGTTCGCTAACTGTCATCACTAAGATAGCGCGACATTGTATTGAATTACAGCAATCGACGTTCAGTTCAAGGATAATCAAGATCGTCCGGCATTGATAGAAGAAATAAGAGATTTCTCATGTCGTAATCACTGTAATGAAAATAATCGATAATAAATTTTATTCATGCAGTTAACGTCCAATTTAATTTGTTTCGATAGAAATTATTCTAACGAAATCTGTGAAACTAAAATAAGTAGTTATTTTTTGCTGAAAAAAATTAGTGGCTTCTTCATGGAAATATTGTATTTTAAGAACATTCTATATACAAAACGATCAATTGCGTACATTATTCTATTCATCTATTTATGGGATACTGTTCACCATAACGCTATCGGCGACGAGACAAAGTGGATGAAATGAACCGAAATATCCTTTTGCATTCTATTCTCAGCGTTTCTTGGTTATTTTACGCGTTTGATGGCGCCTGTTTCGAGTAAACGGCATAAAGATAGAACCGAAATCAAGGCCGGTTCCGCTTTATTACAGCGGTGTTCGAACGTGCTATCGATTGTTTGCACTTTAACCGTGCTTCGACAAAGGCTAACAGCAACGAGTATCGTACCTCGTTGTCGTTCTTGCAGGTCACAGTTTGTCGGGTTCTCTTTATTTTTAGCGATGTTTTATTTCCCCAGTGACATTTAGGTATTTTTCATTCTATAACGTTTACTACATGAAACAGGCAATCCTGCGAAGGCAACAATTTGCGACATACAGCCGAGCAACGAAAGGCTCGCGTTCTTTCGATAGCTTTTTTCGATTTCTTTGTACATATTGAAGCTACTTTGTTATTTATGATGCATACCACAAAGAGATATCAAACGTTCAAAGTATATATCCGATAGAATACAGTATTGACAAAAATAATAAGCGAGGTGAATCTTGTTAAACTTAATGGTTGTAATTGGATTTGTTATGAAAGTACTTACTTCATTATCATTTATTTGAAAAATGAAATAGAAACTTTAAACTCTGGATATCCAGATAGTAAAGTTTTGATAGAGAAGTAGCAGATATCTTAATTAAAAGAAACTAAATTAAAAAATGAAACCATAAATTATCAAGATCAAATCATAACATTTTCGTGCCTCTCTTACTCGAGTTATCTTTCTTAACAAAGAAAGTTGAGAATTTCAAAATTTTTACGTTGTAACAGTTCTTTTTTCCGTTACACATACCATTTTTTTATTTCGTCAAGTCACGATTCTCTTCGATAAATTGCGTTACAGTAACTTATACAGAATGTTCTGGAAACTCATGATACAACCGGGAAGGAGGATTCTACACGAAAAAATAAGTCGAAAACGTAGAATAAGATATTTTTATATAAGACTTTGTTTTCAGGCGACATTCTTAACAATTTATAAAGTAATAAAGTTCATCGTGAATATCTTGTTTTATTGTATATTCTTGATTATTAATATACAATACATACAAATATGAGCAAAGATAATTGAGCAAAGTCAATTTTCTCGTAAGCCTCACATGAAAAAAAATTTAAAAAGAAGACTGTTCTACATAAAGTATTATAATAAAATTGTAAAACGTGCACTAAGAGTCCAAATGCAGTTTACAGAGCGTGCAGATATGTAATAACAATACAAAATGTTTATTTATTAAATATTTATAAAATCCTTAAAATTCAATTGAAATTACCTTACAAAAATAAACATTTCAATTTCACTTCAAACCTTTAGCGTAAAAAAATCAATTTATATGAAAAAAATTATTCTATGACTTTCATGAAGTTTAATGACTTTCATAAGTCTTTTTTTAAAATCTCTTTGAAGTTTTATAACTTTTATCTTATGCCTTATTTTTCATGTAGACTCACTCCCTTCGCGATCGAATCACGTTTTCCAGAACATTATGTATGTAGCACTTGTAATGCTTCACAAGGCGAGTTCCTTCTACGCACGCATATAAGAATATATTTATATGCGTCGCTTCTCCAAGTCAAGTAAATTCGAACGAGACTCGAATACGGTAGAAAATTAAATGCAGCAGCTACGTCTTTCTATACGTGGCATCATATCGATTGAGTCCTTTAGAATAATACCTATAATAAAGCTGATTCTTGTTCCCACAGTGCACAGCAATTGAATCTGTCAGGCCTCAATCGAGCGAGTTTGTATAAGTACATGAATGATGTACGCGTAACGAGGAGATGTCGTCCGTTCGCGATGCAAGTTCAGCAGTGCCTGTCAGTTCAGAATGCCGATCATGATATAGTTTATCTCGTGGCTTCTTTACAGTCACTTTTATCGGTGATACTCTTAATGATTATAAAACCGACGAAGTGCCATCGATGATCGTGCCTTTTTGCATTTCACGATCGGTTGCGTCGAGGACCGAGCGCGAACGTTGAGATATCGTGAAGAAACATACTTTAACTTTTTACACCACGAGCAGAAGAATTAGATATGCTATTCAATGTGCTCGCTTTAAAAATTTTGAAGTAAATTCTCTTTTAAAATGCACATTTGGGATAGAATATAATTATAAAATATTCTTTTCAACGAATGGTTTAACTCGTAAAAGTAATTGTTTTACAAGGTAGGCATACAGTTATTTGTTACACTTTTATTAAATTAACTTTAAAAACCGTTAAAATCTATTATTTAACGTTTTCTGCTCAGCCAGTTTGTATATCTTATTTGTATATACAAATTATTCTCTTTACAAGTATATAATGATAAAAATGTTATTATTTGTATAGTGTATTGAATTGTTTATTGTTTACTTGATGTTATTTTAATTTTTTATGCCATTCAAAATTTTACATTCAAATGGCATTTATTTATTTACGAGTCTTTTAAAAATTTCGATAACGTTGGTCACTTACAGTGACCATCAGAGCGCCACTAAAAGTCAAGCGCATATCACCGACGACGACCATTACAGTCAGCGTGTCAATTACTTGAACGTGAATTAGGATAGCAATTTATTTTGTTATTAAAAAATTTCGGTTGTATTATATATAACATTTAGAAACAACTGACGATATAACATTACCTTAGATTGATTAGAAAGCTGTACACATGTAACTATATTATGGCTGAATAAAGTGACACAAAGCATCTATAATGTTATTTAAAATAAAATAATATTTTTAGTGAGGGAGTTTTAAGAATAAATCCAAGTAAAATGATTATGCAAGCCTTCGAAAATGTATTAGATTAATGTTATTTGATACACGAAAGAACGAATAGTTGGAGTAATTATTTCGTATAACAGCTGAGAGAACACACTGCAAGCAATGCATTTGATGCATTAACTTATATCTGTGTGAAGTGGAACAGATTTAGTCAAATATGTATACATTATAAATACGTAACTCCATATGAAACGAGTTATCAATAAGTAAAAAGTGACTGTAGCGTAAAATAATTTCTTTATCTTGTTTGTATTTTGTTTTAATGTTTTATCTAATTTCTTTAAATTACTTTATTCAAACAAATTTGTTGAAATTTAAACTTTTCATCGAACAACATAAGTATCCGCTCAATGAACATATAAATTTAAATAAATATTTTTATACTTTTTGACACTTGATAAGCTAATTGTATATAATAAAATTTTATATGTGGATTTTAACGAGTCAGAATTAAAATTTGAACAACGCATTGCATTGTTCATCTTTAATCTTATCGTTATTTATTGTTATAACAATTCAACGCTGAAACTTCTCTCTGTGAAAATTTTGCTGCTGTTTTTTGATTATTGCTATTACGGTGAACGCTCGCGTGCGCAGCCACGCCGCCATTTTGCCATGATAGAATTATCACGATAATCAAGTTAAGTCCATTCGTGTAACTTTGTTAATGCGATAACAGGAACCACTGCTCTCACGCAGACCGAACTATATGGGCAACGAACAACATCTCACCATCTCACCTATGATTGACATCACTGATTAAAATCCAATTGAGAACTATTAATGAAGCTATTAAATAATAAACACTGTGTACAGGCACGCGCGTGAATGTGAATAGAAGTAAACAAAACGCGAACTTGAATATAATTCTCTCCTTATGTCAAATAAATAAGATATCACAGATGAAGGAAGACATATACTTTAAAATTGAACTATTTTATTTGATATTGATACAAGAAAATTGTAATCATAAATTGTTACAACAAAATTTACAAATTTTCTTAAAATAAAAATTCTAATAACATTTTAAACTAATGTTATAAGAATTATTTGAAACTATTTTAACATTCAAAAAATGAATTTTTCATGATATAGAAAATAGTGTAAAATATTGATATGTTTAAATAAATTTGGTGTGATGTGAAAAAGGACAATAATAGTTAGGAATTTGAAAGTCTTTAAACGAATTCAGGAAACGAACCATAGCATTATTTTATGAAGTAGTATGAAGATAACTTTAATAAATGATAGCATCTCGTAAGCCTCTTATGAACGATATCTGTTGCCGTTTTTCTTTAGGTGGAAGAATCGACCATGCTCACCATTACAACAACGCTTATCGTGCCCTGGACGAAACTCTAGCGCTGGAGGAAGCCGTTGAGGCAGTTATGAAGGAGGTCGATCTCACGGAAACACTCCTTGTGGTAACAGCGGATCACTCGCACGTATTAACCCTTGGTGGACTGGCAACACTTCGTGGGAATCCCATATTCGGTGAGCCACATATTTCGCCCTTATGTTAGTACATTGTATCCGCCATTGAGCTTGAATGGAGCATTTCTGGTTCTTGGAATAGATGCAACAATAAATGTATCAATAAATAACTGGTTAAAATAATAAGAAAGAGAAAAAGATTTAAAAAATGATCAAATATAAAATTATATTCGTTAACTTTTTTTATCTTGAACTATAAGATTAAATTTAAATTTTCCTTAAATTTATACAAAAATATACTATTTTTTAAGTGACGAAATAACGATTTGTTTATTAAATGATGTTTACACTAATTAAAAATTGATAATACTACAAATTTTTACTTTTGAAGTGTATAATTATCATTTCCTATGATTACAAAAATAAATGTAGATTTAATGATTATTTATTAAATATTAATGATGATAAACACTTTATTTTTGCGTCTATCCTATTTTTAATCCACAATTAAATTATATTCATAAATCAAAGATACAAATGAGTATACACTCATCAGCACGATCTTGCTGCGTTCTTTTTTTTTCTGTGATTGAACTCGAAATATTTCAAGATTTCATATATAATATCTTGATATTTATTTCTTTTATTCGGATTTGTCGTTTAAGCTTTAGAGCGAATACTGTATCTCTGTCTGAATTAATAAAATCTGTGCGATCCAGACGACCAGTTCCAGCTGTCGTAACTCTTCCCACTGTTTAAAAAGAAAGCGTTCCTTTCCATTGTTGCCTGGGTCTCGACTTCCAATATCCGGGAGGGATGCGCCGGCAACCGACTTTTGCCCCGAAAAGCTGCCTCGCAGGAAACATTATTGAATCACCCGCGCGAATTAATCGAATGAATTGCCAGGAGTCTATGTTGTCGGCAGAGCTTAAGCGCAGCTTACACGGCGCTTTCTATAATCATTAACCAAGTATAGGCAACTTAAGCTAGAGCTCGGTGCTTTACGATTTAACTCATTTGCGGAACTTCGACAAATTTAATAAACACTTTTGATTGTTTTGAAACCGTTGATTGCACGTTTCTCCACGGAAAAAGTAATAAGAAATAAACGATGATAACAGCTACAAATAAGTTAGCAGATGCGACCACTTTTAATAAAACATAAAGTAAAGAATAAAAACAAGAACTATTCGTTTAAGCAGAATATGATGTTTAAAAAGTACCACGCTTATTGTCAGGATTTTTTTAACATAGTATGTCTTCACTTTCAAGTTGCAGGAAAATTGAAGAACTTTATTGGAAGATAAGAGAATTTCAAAAAATATCGAAACTGTTAAAGGTACATCGAGTACTTTAGATTTTTACAAATTGGCCCGCTAATTAAACCGAAATACTTTTACTCTGTAAAATAATGGTAAAATACCGTACTATATGCTGCAAGTTCTGACACAAAAATGACAGTTCGCGCGGTTATCTAGTTTTAGCATCTAACTGACAGTTCATTGAAATTCTATCAAAACCCGCGCTTTGATGGATTATTTTCTGTTACAACTAATTTTCTGTAACATCCTGATAAAAGTGACTACCTTATTCCAGGTTCCTAATCTCCAGTAAAATCTCCCTTAGCGCAATATATTTTTGCTGAACACTGAGGAAAATGGATTCTGATTGAAAATGGAACGAATCAGAAGTTTCTGATTATATCGGAATACCGGTTATCTCAATTAAAATTTAGTAAATTTAATCAGCAAATTCTAATTCGTCCAACTAGAATTAATTCAACCAAACCTTTTTCTCGGTGAACTTTTGACATATTTTCGGATAAACGCGCTATTTGCCTACAAACGAAAATGTCGTGTGATCCGCTTTATGGAGATCGTCCTTCGGAACAACTCATTCCTTTCGTTTCTTTCGATTACCCATTTTCTTTTGCCGACTATTAGCCAATAAATGAAGAACAGACTTTGCGTTTTGTTTCATTTTTTAATTAGAAATGGTGTGTTCAGTGTAGAATGATATATTATAAGCTACTCTGAGATGTTCAGAAAGTATTTTTTATTGTTAATTTATATGGTGCAAAAACATAGACGTTTTAAAGTGCATTATGATTTTTTACTAAAAATAAACAAAATGCATTTGTTTAACATTTTTAGCATTTTTGTTAAGTAATTTTGTTTAATATATTTAATATTCTACTGATTGACATATTGTTATTTTCTGAAAAGTGCGTAGTTTTCTTGTGTGCGTAGTTTCTTTCTTTCTCGTTTTCTGAAAATTACAAATTTTGAACAAAACGCATTTTAAAAGTCTGCTCCTCAAATGACGACATATCTATCCATAGCGAACGACGCGAAAATGTTCAATCGTCGGCAATCAAAAGTGAACTCTGCTCGTCCGTGACAACTTTTTCGCGACGTTAAATTCGGCATGACCGTTTGTCTCTCCTTCTGTGTGTGTCGTGGTGCCAGGTGTTGACTCGAGATTCACAACGGACGTTAACGTTCATGTCGCAATTCAATACTGAATAAGCGACGCGAGCACACTGTTTTATGAGGACGCGAGTTCGTTCCCATCAAGTAGAGGAAGGTCCGTTCCGTCCTTTCCAGGAGGACAGTTCTGGATTCAATAAGATCCAATCTACTTGGACAACTTCATGACGGCACCCGTCCGTTGACGATTCGCTCAGTCGCGGTTAAATTGAATCGTTGGAAAACGTAAGGATGGCTTTTTCGGCTGACCGTACATGAAATAGCAAAAGGGCTCGCTCGTCTAGTCTATCTGAAAGCAATTGAAAAAAAAAAATAAAATAAAATAATCCCGGCCTGAAGCGCTTCCGTTTTCCGAAATTCGCCGATCCAGAATATTATCGTATATTTCTGTACTTCGTTCCCAAAAAATTGTCGAACATCCTGTTGCACCATTGAGAAATTAATCCGGTTACAATCCGTTTGTATGACTTTGCCTTTATTACGAAGGATTATTGTTTTACGGAGCGTGTTATGTGAAATTTGATATACATACTTTTATTTGTCAATTTTTATTTTGTTTTCTTTTTTCATAAACAATGCAAACATATATTTTCGTTCCAAAATCAAAACTAACGAATTGAAAAACACATACCTAAAATAATCAAAATTTTTATTTTGTTTTGTAATTTTCGGTTATAAATGAATTAATTCTAAATTAGTGTGAAAAGTTTGTTATACTTATCGAGTAAAGAGTTAAAATAAAATTTTATCAAAATTAAAACAAAATTTCCACGCGCTTCAATATACTTTTTATCTCCTTTTTTATCCCGCGAGAAAAATTTGTCAATTCCTCTTTTGAATAACTTTGGATTTCTAGTTTTATTTAATACAGAGGTTGACAAAAATGATAAATTACTTAACAGTATCTCTACTGTACAGTATTTATATAATAAACATTTCTGACACCCGATAAATTGAAGAGAAGAGTAGCACATGACCGTTAATGCAGATCGTTTATTATGTAGAGTGGTATTCAGAATTCGGAGACAGTTTTAACAAAGAGATGCACGTTTATGCGAGTAGTGCAATAATTTTTAAGTATATTGATATTGCAAACTTGCGTTCCGTAAATTTTCCAACCGATCCACGATGAATTAACTGAAATTACTCGAGTGGAAGATATCCAATAATGCAATCCCTCATCATGATTATACTCAATAACATTCCGCATGATTTAATAGAAATTTATATCTATGCTTGATAGCAAACATAATCTATACGAGATAGCTTTGTTAATTAAATAGGTCACTATACGAGCCGACTGACGCTGTGACCTGACGCGGCTATTTAGCAATTAATTAGGAATGTTTTGTAAAATGGACTAAAGAAAGTTTTATTAATATATACGAATCCAAATGTGGCCATATCAAGACCAAATTAACAAAAATGACGCGAAAAACCATAATTTTAAAAGTTGTTATGACATTGTAATACCAACAATAAATTTATTATCTAAATTTTGTAATTTTATGTAAAAGTATCAATTTATAGCTTTAGAACACATTTTGTTTCGCTTTGGATTTTTTTGTTTTCAAAAACGAAAAATTATGTTGAAACAAAACAAAATGTAGTTTAAAAATAAAATTTGTTGCTTTTGCATAACACTAACAAATTTTAGAAAAAAACTACTGCTATAACGTTCATTAAAACACTTAAAATTTTTGACTCTTTTAATGCCATTTTTTGCAAAATTTTGATATAATCAAATTTGCACAACAGATTTAATTTAGAATAATGATGGTCAGCAGATTAAAATTGAAAAATATATCCGAAATGACAATTTATACTTGTGAAAAAAATAACATTGAACAGAATTTACTTTTATCACTAAATAAAAAATCATATTACGTTCAAATAAATAAGACGATATCAATATATTACTTCGAAAAGTAATTTATACTCTGCTCCAGTCGTTATGTAATCGATATATCTCGCAGAAAGGCTCACGCCGATTCCACTTTTCCCATTCGTATTGATTGCCATCAATAAATAGCGGTTGTCGAACCTCGCAGTTTGTTCACTGCACCGAAAACACGGTATTGGACGCTTTTAATTTTTGGCACGTCAAATTTCGTTTGCATTTATAATTGAAAAAAAATCGGGTAACGCTATATGGACGTATCGGTGTCACCCATTTCTGGACGGTGCGCCAATGCCGACCAACATTCAGCTCGAATTAGATGTGATATTGTGCAATTTCGTTTCTAAATTAAAACCATGAATATTTTCATATTTGAGAAGTGAATATAACACCCAGAAATTCTATCGGTGTTCCGTAATTACACACTCGTCATAGGAAAAGTTGTCACGTAGCCATAAGGCTCTGCATCGCGTAAATTATGTAGAAAAGTTCGCATTTCTTTACGCGAAAAATTTAAATTTGTCACTTGATCTAAATAAAGGCTCGAAATTGAAAAGCTTAACTTCATCCTAACTATACCGTAATGCAATTCGTGAGTTGCCGCAACAGCGGTTTCGCATCATTTCGGTAAAATGTGTTTGTCGCATCGAAATTTCGAAATGAGAATTTTACGCGAGGTATTTTGCATATAATAAAAGTAATGAATGTAAGCAGGAACGTTAAATCATGCGGTTGATGCTGCGATAAAATATGATATGAAGGAAATGTCTGATGTAGGGATCGGGTTTTTGTTCCGCAACATCACGCGTCTATGTTGACGTCACAACGAGGTAAATCAAAATGAATATGCAGTTGTTCTTATATTCATACCAAGCATTATAATCGCGACGAGTATTCCAGGTGAGACCTGACCTGGGAGAATTTAAAGTGAAATTAACGAGATAGACAGCCGTATTCGAGATAACATAGAATACTCATGCTGCTGCAAGTTATACGGATATAAATGTTCATAAATGTCTTTTCTTACAAGTAGAAATATTTGAACAGATAATATGTAATATCTATTTACTAAGTCAACAATTTTACCAATCTTCATTAGATTTTTCAAAAAAATTGCTGGCAAACATATTGAGATGCTGACATATCAATAGTTTTTTATTAAAAACGGAACGCTTTTGCTGTTAAATTAAATTAAATTTCGCAAAATAAATTGAATCAACCGTAAGGTATTTTAGCAATTTATTTAATATTCATTATATATAATATTTATTTGAATTTATTATTTGAACAACTTAATCCTAGTATAGTATTCGTGGGTTCAACGTACTCTATGCGATTTTTTATATTACTGTAACTTTTTTATAATATAATTTGAAAACTCGAATTATGGCTGAAAAAAAACTTTAACTATCCATAGATAAGCTTGCAAAGGTATTTTCTTTTTGCGTCATTCTTGATGTAAGAATGCACGAAAGTTCAAAGAAGGTACTTGAGATTTATGTGATTAGCTTATTAAATTTTTGACGTACTGGGTACTCCTTTTTTATTAAATATTACTGGTTTTTTATTAAATATTATGTTTATTGAGTTTTGGATACTATAAAAATAAGTACATGAAAATGTAAAACTAAAAAGAATTATATTATATTTAAATTTAATAAGTAGTAGAAATTTTATAATTTCTGTTAATCTTCGGAGATCACTCGGTCGGGATTTATTGCTTTAGAGCGAATGTTGCATCATCCTCTAAATTCTAATAAATTTAATTATATATACTATAATAATATTTATACGTGTACAATTCTTTATCTACTTATATTATTACTCTTTTATATTGTTCAAATAATAAAATTTTATTTATTAATTGTGTAAACTTAAAATATTTAGTCTTAAAAAATGTTGATTTTTGATAGTTCAAATAATTATACTTTTTTGAGCGATTCATATCGTACTATTTTTTTTTGTTAATCCAAAGAGTCAACTAAAGAAATCCTACGAATTTTTGCTTGAACATTAAATTTAAAAATTTGAGAATTTTTTATTCAAAATAGTCATTTTTTGCGAATTTTTCCAATAAAATTTCTTTGAAGTATTGTAATTAATTGAAAATAAAATATTATTTATTTGATTCATATTTATCTGTCTTTGTCTGACTCGAGTTATAAATTTCACACGTATTATGAAACGTGTATTTTTAAAATACATATATTTAGTTGAAAGATATAGCGTGACAAAGTTGCAGCATTTCACAAACTTGGTGTTATAAAGAAAGTAACCAAAAATAACAATATCATATATACTAGGGTTAATAATTAAATCCTATAATAATTAAATCTTATAACCTTACAAAATAATATATGTTAATAATAATTATATAAGAACACAATCACTGTCTTGTCCTTCCTTAAAGCATACAATATGAGCTTGATGTATATCTTTAAGCATATAACATGAGTTTAATGAATATCGTTTAAATACAATTCAATACATAATTTAACAAGTATAATATGAGCCATTGTTGGAAAATTCGGTCAATTATCACGCATCGAATAACGTTGTGCTTTAATCTCGGTACATTTTCGGTAATCTTGTTATCTTATTGATCAAGATTTGTCACCATCGTTGTTCAAACATTTACGGACAACAATTGTAGATTTTAGATACAACTTATCTTTGATGTTAAACTGTCTTTGACAGTGTAAACTCTATACTTTAGAAATTTGTTTTTATTATCTCATCGTTCGCAGTTAATGTCACTTAATAACTGCCCGGAAAGAACCCGATTAAATCAATGGAGCGATGTGAAGAACGTATTTCATCAAAAATTGTGATTGGCCCTTTTATAAAAAAAAAAAAAAATGTCCAATCGACGACATCAATTAAAAATAACATTAACATTATAATTATCATGTAATACTATTATAGTATTTTATATATATATATATATATATTTATATTGTGTTAATTAAAAAATTATATATACCTATGTATGTATATAACGTTGATATCATTTTTAACTGATATCAACTGATATAGTGACATTTTTGACTGGATCTGAAGTGTAAAATTATGTTAATCTAAACGTAAACGACACGATTTATAACGGAAGTGATATACGTATGACTTTCATAATTATCATTCATATCATTTTATATGCTTTTTTATATTTATGTGTTTTTTTATTCAACAACTTGTGATATTACTCATTGAATATTATGCTTTCTGTTTTCCGATAACTCCGATAACTTCCAATATATTACGTCACTAAGCAATAATTGCTTATTACATTC
This sequence comes from Acromyrmex echinatior, assembly GCF_024713525.1. Classification (NCBI taxonomy): domain Eukaryota; kingdom Metazoa; phylum Arthropoda; class Insecta; order Hymenoptera; family Formicidae; genus Acromyrmex; species Acromyrmex echinatior. The sequence goes on along the minus strand of NC_141864.1, from coordinate 6,062,147 downwards.
TATAATAAGAAAAATATTAAAGCTGAATTAATTAGCTCAAGAAATTAGAAATAGAAGATGAAATGAAGAATGAAGAAATAAAAATAAAATTTTAAAATTTCAATTTATTCACTATTATATATCTTAGACGTATACTGTGACGTCACAAGTAAAAAAACACAATAAAAAACTATTATAAATTATATTTACATCGAAATATTTTTCAATAAAACAACATCTGCAATTAATAAAATAGATTTATAAAATATATCAAAATCTTCTTGGTTCATTAAATTAAATCATATTTATTTCTTTGATATATAATTATTTATTAATTAACAAAACAAAAGTAGAATTTTCGATACATTTTACAAATCGAATCGATTGTAAATGTTGTTTTATTGAAATATTTCCATATTAAATATATTTTGCGAATTTTTATTGTATATTTTCTCGTTTTTGAGTCATAATCTGGAAGTGATTAGTAAACAAGAGTGTTAAGAAATACAATAGCAATAAGTTTAAAGTCTAGAAAAACAGATAACAATATTATAATACACATGTGACGCGATGACAGCATATTCCTTCCCTAGTAACACAGAAATTATGTAGGACTAAATTTCGGATTTTGGTATGTAAAAATTATTCTTATAAAATACAATACTGAAGTACACCCGTCACTATTTTCAACTATCAAGAGGAATTCAATGTAATCGACCTTCTCTAGCTGTGCTATAAATTGTCTTCAGTGACGCCAATTGTCTCCGTTGAGAGATTAAGATGGTCCATGTTGTTCGGAATAGCAACACACACACACACACACACACACACACACACACACACACACACACACACACAAAATATTTAAAATACTTAGCGTACTTGTCGATAATAACAAATATATATAATAAATACATTTAAATGCTGAAGCTGGCTTATATCAATAAAATTAATCCATCTAGCTTATATCGTCATTTTTAACTTCACAATTATAACATTTTACGGAATGTTACGGAATACTTTCATCAGTTAATCGAGTAATAATACTTAATGCAGTACTTAACTATTTAAGTCATTTGAACTACTTGAGACTTTGAGTTTTTGCATTTGTATCAACATATTTAATATCGTAAACCAACTTATCGTGCCATAAGTTCTAAACGAAAAGAAATGGTACATAATGTACGTTATTAAAAAAGTTTTTTCTCAAAGGAATTTTTTTTAATATATGCTATATAACTTTTCTATTTAACTTTTTCACATTACAATCCTAAAAATGTTAAACTGGATCATGTAGGATAGTTTTCCTTCTAGATTTCGCTTTATAGTAGAAAAAATGTCAGAATTAAAAATTCTGAAATTTCATGTATCATACAATTTTTCTGTATCATAGCGTTTATCAACGATCTCGTGGATATTTTTGAAATTATTCCCACAGGATTAACAAAAATATTATAATTATTTCGCGAGAAAATTGCTATAAAGACAAAGAAGTATTCAGAACGGCGAAAAGTTTCTGTAAAAAGGCAAAATAGAAAAAGCAAGAAAAAAATGGAAAACATATAGATAAGAAACGAAGAGAAATGTGCGAGCGATTCATGCGACATTCAGCGCCCGTAACAGCTTTTATTGCTGGCCGTTCATTAAGCCGAGTTACTTTGCTCACGCGAGCGTATTGGATGAAGCAATTAAAGCATGCGCCAGTTTAAGATATAATTTATCTGTCTCGGAGTTACGTAAAGTTATATGTACGTTCGCGTCTACAATTCGCGCCCGTGAAGAACTTAATTGCATTTGCGCCATTACGACCTGATTGAAGCCGATATCGATACAAACCGATTCCAAGTCCTTAACTCGACTTGTGTGATTACGAGTGCAGCGCAGAAAACAATTTAAACAATTTAAATTTACGAATACTTTCACTCTCGATCTAACAAGGAAATGCAGAGAAGTGTTTACCTCTCCAATTTTAATGAACTTTTAACAACATATTGTATTCTAAATCACAAACATAAGGGACGCATATTTTTTTTATGTGCCCATGCGCAATTTTAGGGGATAAAACACTCTTTAAAAAAAAATCAATGATTGCTTTCTTTCGAAACGAAAACCATAAAAAATAGAAAAAAATTTTAATAAAAGTTGAATGATTTTAAGAGTATTATGCAACAATAGTAAAAAAAATTTTTTAATAACAAAATTTTATAAAAACATAAAAAAGTTTTTTCATCATTATTGTAAAGTACTTTTAAAACCATTTGACTTTCACCATGTTTTTATTTAAAATATTTTTCCTTGTTTTCTCCATTTCACAGTTTCGACAATATTCATTTAAAAAAAAACCGATATAATCGATTTTCTTCAAAGGGATGCGCGTTATCTTTTAAATGTGAACACAAAAAATATTTCGTATTTTATAATTCATATTAGACTAACAAGAATAAATCAATTGAGAGAAATAAACTATTTTTAGTAGTCAAATGTCACGTAATTGACAAACAATTTTAATAATTTTAATGTTAAAAAACATTTTAAAAGGGGGAAGGGGGATATTAATTTGATGCTAGTCTAAACATCTTAAGAACTGTAAATAATTTAATTTATTGCGAGAAGTATTACCTTAGGATTTGAACTCGAAGATTGAAAATCTTGCGTATTTTGTGCGCGCATTCGATCACCATTCGATTACCGAGGCTTCAGCAATATTTGTCGCAATAACAAATAACTAGTGAGAGAAAACTCTACTCTAGTTCTATTCAATGATTGCGTTTTAAGACCGAAAAAGATTTTGCTGCGTGGTTTGCAGAATTGGATGTGTATATATAAATTTACTTTGAAATAATCAAGCACTAACAATAAGATCGGCTTCGATTAAAAATAAATTTATTTTTTAAAATTGATTTTTTATTTTGGTCTAAACTACAACATATTAAATTTCATCAAAATCGGAAGTTAACACTTTTCCATGTTTTCTTGTAAGATATAGAGAATATCACGAAGCAAAGTGACGCCATTTCTTCAGTAAGAAACATAATTTTTTACGAGAGTTTTATTAATGCGGAGAGAGCTATGTTTCTTGCTGAAAAATGAAGAGATTTGTATAAATTTATTTCTACACAGTAGTTCCGGATTTAGGATAGAACTTGCAATTAAGATTGCGGATTGCGGAAATTCGTCATTTTGACATAAATGAACAGAGAAAGTTTGCCACCATTAATGACATAATTGGCATTACGTTTCCTATTGTCATTTGCTTTATTTACTTTTACTATATCAGACTAAATTAGAATTTTCTAAAGCAGTTAACCGGCTCTTGAATTACACGTTGTCGAGGAATTGTTTGAACGTTATTGAATTAAAGTCTCTCCTATAAACTTTTTCAGTTTGATTGTGCCTCTAAACAAACCAATGTAATACGACATATAAGAATTCTCTTAATCATTCTACGAATGAGATGTAAGATAATGAAAAGTAAACCCGAAAAAATTTTTACATGAGTTCTGACTTATTACAAATTTTTTTTCAATAGAGGAGAAGTACGGAACTCTCGATTATTATAAAAATTATATAGCTCATTTTCAATTTTTTTTATTTATAAATTTATGTAATAATGAAGATTATCATTTATTTCAATTTTATAAGTTTAAAACAGTGCTGGAATTTATTTGCAACTTTGAGCTGATTTTCAATTTGGTTTCCATCTCTTATCTCACCAATCCGTGCGCAATCTAGATGCATCGATATTTAGACGTTAATAAAGTTCTGGGAAGAATTTTTTCAGAATTTTTTCAGAATTTTTTAATATTGTATTTTCTTATGTTAGTATAAATAAGAAAATGCAATACTAAAAAATTGATAAAAAATTCTGAAAAAATTCTTAGAGTTGTATGAGAAGAAAATAAACAATTTTTGTCTCTTGCAATTTTTTTGTAAAGTTGATAGTTGAGAAGAAAATTATTGAAGACCAATATTTGGCAATTTTTAGTAATCAATATCTTGTTAGCTATTGTGAAAGTTGCAAAATAGTAGAAGACTTTTTGACTCAGTTTAGTCCGTTCTATCTGCTCAGTCAGCGTTGTCAGGTGAATTACGGGACACCCTACATAAAGAACTTCTTAATTCTTTTATTATAAAATTTAACTGTATGATATTTTAAAAATATTTTTCGGGATAATATCAAAATTTCTTCTTATATTATGTCAACTTTTTATATATTAACTTAAGTCAATAAAATATGATTAAATGAATTAAGTTATTAAAAGTATAAATATTGAATCAAGCTCGGGCTGGCGAGTACTCTATTATATGTGTGTACATACGTGTGTGTAGAGTTTTTATTAAGAAATTTCTCGGAAAACGTTCGCAACATATTTCATTTATATTATTTTCCGTTACAAAATACTCAAGTTTGAGAAGAAATTAGACTTTTTGGGATATTTCTAATATTTATTATACAATACTTATTGTTAGAATTTTTCATCTTTAATTTAATTTCTTAGCATGCATAGCCGATTTTTGAAATATCGCAAAACTTGTTTCTTTTATTCTCTAATATTTCTCTACAACTAATTTTGTTAATGTGAAGTATTCTTTATAAAAATAAAATTTATAAAATTAGTATGTTAAATAAAAAAAATTCGCATACAAAAATTTGCAAAAAAAAAAGAAAAAACGTATACAATGCAATATTATAATAATTGTATATAGAGGATGTCTTATTATAATATCTATTATTTACTTGGTATATGATCTTAATTTATTATAGGTGAAAAAAATCTGTATCAGTTTTGTATTCATTATAAATTTCTTTTAATAAGAAATACGGAACTTAATTATTAAAAAATTTATTTTAATTTGAACTTAAGAAGGTCCTCGCGTTTGATGAAATATGAGACAAGTCTATAATATACATGTAATACAAAAGTTAATAATATCAATAATATCTAGAAAAAATTTCATTTACTTTTACTGTACCATTTTGATATTTAATTATAAATTTATAGAATTTTACATTACAAGTTGAAGGTATAACCTTATTCTGTAGGTATTCTTTTTTAAATTGAGACACTTATAAGACAGCAATTTAAAAATCGTTATATAATTATAAAGTAAATACTTAAGTTTGTTCTCGTAAAATCTCATTTAAACTGACCGTACAGTTTACAAGAAATTTATATTTTTCCATGAAAAAAGCTAGAATATATGTCATGGACGATGCGTGTATCAAATGAGCATCTTACAACTCTTATTTTGTCATTTTGAAAATATTTAGTAACATATAAAATTAACAGTAATTATGTACAATGATATAAGATATTGTTAGTAACCTTTTTATTCTATTATTTTAATTGTTTTAGATATTATTAAGAATAAATTGTCTATTGACTATAGAAAGTAGCATGAGAACCTCCTTAAATTTTAATTCGCAAATTTATATAATATTAATGAAAGATCGTAATTTATCAAATTATTTAACATTTGAAATTCAAGAGAGAGCTAAATAATCAAAAAGTTGTAATAGACGTTGCTAAAGGATAATTGAAATATCGTTATTCCGATGCAGCGTCGTTTTTAAATTTTAATTCTGCGCGATAACCTTGCGTTTTCGTCGGGAAACGCGCTTGAGAATTTCACGTTTAATTAAATAAAGACTTTCCTTATAAGTTCTATTTTTGCCGTGGTGTTCCAACTGAATTTCGTTCACATTGCGCGGCAATGCCTTGCCTTTTAGGCACGGAGCGGTAACGGCAACAGTTCTGCTTTTGTTCGGAAGAGTTTCGACTAGTTTTGTTCGTAGAGCAGAGAGAAATGGTGTTACGTTTAGAGATTTTATCTCGTTTATCCCGATTTCCTCCGTGCAAGATGATGGTCGGGTCTGCGCCGTGGCGGTACATGCTACGGTTTTGCTGGAGTATGCAAAGCGAGTTCTTCCGCTTTCTACAGCGAAGTCGTGATCGCGATCATTAATAAAGCAGAAGATATCTCTTTTAGAATGTTTTTCTTTAGAATGTTTCCTTCGGATAATCGTAATCGAGCAAAATTTAATAATTCGCGCTAACTTCATTTCTGAACTATAACATAAGATTATTACCGATTTCGTACAAACACACGTGCAAATTTATTTCATGTAGCAATTATAAAAATGATGAAATGTACGATTTTTAATACGTGATAACTTACGTCTTCATTGACACGCTTGAGAATTTCACAGTTTAATTAAATAAAAATTTAAAGCAAGAAAAGTTGCTTTAGTTGCTTCTCATTCCTGCAAGAAGTCTTCATTCAAATGTTTTGAAAATACTGAATTATTTATAATTTTCGTTAATTGATTTAACTTTTATAAGATAAATGATTTAAAATATGCAAATTATTAGATGGGTCAGAACATCCCAAAATAAATTTTTATTTTATATGTTTTACTTTTTTTTATGAGTATATAATATTAAACTTACATTAGTTGTCTTTTAAAATAAAAGAATAACAAAAATAATGATCTTATTTTTGGACTTTCTGAGCAATACCTTTTATTTTCCTTTTTTAGGATGAAGTTAAAAAAGGCTGTCACCTTACCTACTCACTTAAAGATTAAAAAAAAGAACGATGTTTAAATAAAAACATTTATATAAATTTTCTAAATAATTTTTAAATAATTTTATAATGTTCTTTCTTCGTGATTATACTATCTCATTTGCTCAATTATCATGTTTTCTTATTTAAAATCAATTAAAACAGTAATCATACAATTACATTAGTTTATAAATTTGGTGCAAAAGACTTTATGAAGACTGTTTCTAAGATAATTTAATCCGATCTGTCGAAAATATTTTTCATTTTAGAAATGTTTAATTTTATTTTTTATATAACTTTGGATAGGTTTCTCGTATTAAAGTTTAATAATAGTCTCCTAACATGTTTTCGTCCGAATAATCCTGTTTCTTAATTATCATAAAATCCGTTTGGAAAGTTCATTTTGATCAACGCTTGACGCCCAAATCATTTGAAAAGAAATGTTGTATCTAAAAGATTGTCATATTACATCTTAAAAATGACTCTATTTTAAAATTCATATATTATCTTATAAAAATTTGAGCGTTCCAAAATACGTTTCAAAAAAGTTATTTTCTTCTCTTGCACTAAAAATTATTTAAAATTTATAAATTAGTGTTTTATTATATATTTCATTTTCTAGTCAGAAGAATCAGATGAACATATTTTCGTCTGTATAAAAATCGTTACTTATTATTTTATCTGTGAAAACATTTTTTTCGGAAACACTACTTTTTTAAATTGTTCAATAAAATAGCAAAAAGACGTGTCATTATAAAGAAAAAAGAATCTTTACTTTGTTTCTTGCGTATTGCGCTGATGATAAAATAAAGCTATTGAAGTATCTTTATCTTTGAAGTATCTTTACATTTGATTGTATGCTTTTTTATATACGGATCGTAGAATGGCAGGCAATAATCGAAACAGAACGCATTTAAATCGCATCCGCGCGTACTTTATTCGAAGATAATGTTTTCCGCTGCTATAAAAACGTAATGTTTCTACAGAGTGACGCACGACTTGTTGAGCACGCATCAGTGCGTATGCATAACTGCTCATATAAAACTACTTTTTTACAACGACGATTGTGGCGGAAGCTATAAAGAGGTTCGTCGTGCGATTTCAGTTAGATATCCTTAACCATTCCGAGGACTCTATTACGGTCGAATGGTATCGTGTAAATGTTGAAACTTTAAACCAGTTTTCTGTGAACAGTCGGTTGCAACGCATTCTGATCAACAATGTCGCCAATTTATCCGAATAATTGAAATGCTCGACTCGCGCTACCGAAACGACGTTTCATTTCGGAAATTCGACAATTTATATCATCGACTTCACAATCCTGAAAAAAACATATTCAGAAATAAAAACTAGTTATACCTAAAGCGTTTTTCACTAAAAAGACTCAACGAAATCAAAAAAGCAAAAAAAAAATAACGCGTGAAAATTTTTATCCTATTGATTGTATCGTATTGATTGTGTGTAATATTTGATAATATTTTTTCGTGTGTTTAAACCTCGTAAATAATTTAAAAGTAATTTCCAATATCTACACATTCAATTAAATTCAGATTTTTGTTTAAACTGTAAATTGATGTGTTGCTGTATTTATAAATATATATGTCATTTTTTGAGAAATTAATGTTGAAACTTTTTTATTTAATCTAAATTCAATTTATTTATGCACAGGACATTTACATCTGATTAATTATTATCAGTATTAATCGTTGTCGTAAAAAAAAATTTTAATTGTTTCCTTTAGTCTCCCAATTCAATTTAACTTTTCTATCAAAAAAAGCGTAAATAAATTTAAAGGTATAACGTTTGTAACAGGTACATGTTTGTAATTAATTATCAAACACCAATCGAATTTGATTACATCGCTGTGAAGCAGCTTGGCTTCCGTCGATTTACCTAACTTTTGTGCATCCGTGGAGTATCCGAAATGTAACGAAATAGAGTCCGACGAGAAGCAGGAGAGGCAAAGAGGTCCTTCTATCTCAGTGTCTCCCAATTTAATTTAGCTGTGAGCCTCTTTGGAATCCAAGGAAAAGTTGTGAAAGGTTTCATCCTACACTTTTATGTAAACTTGCAAAATTACATTCAAAACAAGTAAACAGTGACAACAGCCAAATAAGTTAGAATGATAGAGATTGCAACTTTGATATTTTAATTAGATTGAAAAAAATTAAAATGATTTAAGTAAGAATAAAATTAAAAATATTGCATATATTGTGTTGAGTATTTTCAGCTTTTTATATTATCGCTAATAATGTAATACCTGAATTATCATCAGTGTCATTTAATTTAATTTATAATTCTTATATAAAGTCTAATAGTAATTCTCCTTTATATTGATTTTACGAAATATCGTTTGGGAAACACTGTTCAAGTTGAATCGGAATTGCGGTTCAAAGGAGTAATCGGACAAACGAGATAGCCGGAAGTGTAGCCGGTGTGTCCGATGTATCTCAAAGCAGGAAATAAACGCGAGTTCTTCGGGACTTGCAAAACTCACTGGACACGAATTCGTGCCTGAGCAAGATGGCTAAGTTCATTTATGTAGGACGGCAACTATAGAGAAAGAAAATCTTCTATTCTCGCTTCTCATTCTTGCAAGCGAAGCAATCTTTATTCAAATGTCCGAAAAATACAACGAAATTATTTATGTTATATTAATTTTTGGTATATTAATTGTTTCTTTTTAAGAAAAAGGACGATTTTTATGTAAAAAACTTTATGAAGTTTTCTGAAAAATTTTTTAAGATAATTTTATAACTGTTATCAATTTTTTTTATTTATAAATAAATAAGGAGAATTATACTGGCAATGAGAGTTAAGCGCAATAAATGGAGCGCAACAAAATTATCAGCGGTGATTTATTATTCAATAAATAACAAACGTTTGGCAATATTCCGAGCCATCATCAGTAGATACATTACTTGTACATGTGATTAATTACAAAATCTCTAAAAATCCAAAATATAAAGTTAAAAAACGATAAGATATTTTACTGCATGTTTATTTCATTTTTTTATTTATGATTGCTTTATCCTGTTTGCTTAAGTAATTTTCATAATTTTCTTGTACATATTTAAAGTCAATAAAACGAAAATCATGTATATAATTAAAAACACATGGAAAGAACGAAGATTGTTTTGAAGTATTTAAAAATTTAACAAAATACAGAAAGTTAGATCTGAAAATAATTTTGTTGGACCATCGAAATAATTAAGAAACTCAAGCATGAAGAACAAAAAGTTTTGATATTTTAGCAATCAGCGTGAGCAACCTGCATGGTCCAAATTTTTTATATCAGTCTAAAGAAAAATCTTCATATATAGTTTAATTTTTAAATATTTCAGCAAAATCATTTTTTTCGTATAAAAAAAAATTTCAGAGTTTAGAATTATTTTAGTATTACACAAGTAAATGATTTATCATCACGTTATATCCTGTTCACTGTAATTTAATGAAAATGTTTCATTGAAAAACGTCGCTGTCAAGAGCTATCATTGTAAGAAGGTATAAGCTTGAGATGTCTCCAACGCAGTTTGAATGAAATAAGCGTGGTCATCCAAAATTCGACAATAACGTCGCCATTTTCATATATATCATATATATCATAAAATGTGTACGGATTTTAAAGTTCCAAGAAGGGTGACCAGAAGGATGACGAATATCTTCTTTACAAGCGAATTCTATAGAGATAGCCGGGAGAAAGATTTATATTCGTTGTATGGATCATCTCAAGCTTACAAAATACTCAAACACGACACAATTTATTTTCGATGTAGATTCATACTGAAGGAGATCAAAATCCGTGAAGAGTCCACTCTATCCTCTTTTTATTACACTTATATGGTTTCGAGAAAAAATGATTCGAAATTATTAAATATAAATTGAAGTCAAGAGATGATAAAGTGAACACTTGTAAATATATCTTCATGCTTAAAGCCGTTTATTTATTATAGTATATACAATAATTTTTTTTAAATAACTTTTTATATATTCGCATTAAGGCAAGATATTCTCATCTCCGTTTTGGTTCCATTTGATTGATAGGTAATAGCAGGATTAGTGACAAACACGTGGTGACAAAATAAATGTAAATTACAATTTCAAGATGCCTTGTTGCGTTGCAATAAATTGTTGCAGCAGATCCGAAAAAGATTGCAAATTATTCAGGTTTCCGGTGACAGCTATATGGATGTACTCACCGGAAACCTGAATAATTTGTAACCTTTTTCGGATCTGCTGCAACAATTTATTGCAATGCAACAAGGCATCTTGAAATTGCAATTTACATTTATTTTGTCACCATGTGTTTGTCACTAATTAATTAATTGTGATTTAGACGCAATGATTTCTGTACAATCTCTTATGAAGTCTGTAACTGATCGTCTGTATCGGATACTGAACACATATTTCGCACATTTATCTGAGGATTCCTCACAGCTGTGATCTATGCATTACAGCTGGCGTAATGTTAAAAGTAGTCTCATTAAAACTTAATAAGTATCGTAAAACACGAACGGCCATGCTTTAGAGTTAATTATTTTATTCCTTTATGTATGATCGATTTATTGTTTCTTCATTATTCGCCAGTAAACAAAATTATTATTATTATAGTTACACAATGATAAACATGGAGCTAGTTAATGAAAAGTAAATAAAAACTTTTATGCATAAAAAAGTGTAATCAAGTGAAGTATATATTTTTAGATTATATATTTTTAAAAACACATGAAAAGTTTTTATTTTTATAGAAAAATTAATGAAAAGCCATAATTATGTTTACACTTGCGTCAGTAAAAATCTTACGTTGTGTATGGATATTCAATATTATTTTGTATAGAAAAAAAGCACAAAGAACGAGAGAAAAAAATATACAAAAAAAATATACAAAACGCTGTTTTCTTCTCTCAATCTCGTATATATGAAAATTACAGCATAAAGGACCTGGAAGCACACATGTAAATGTTTAAGTTACACACAAGCAATGGTTAAACCTCACAATTTCTTTGACAAGTATTTCGCGAGATACTTGACATCTTAATGCTTTCACGAAAAGCAGTGCAACGTGAAGTTTGCTTAATGAATACATAATGTACATAAAGAGAAATCTGGTTTATGCATACATCATATTTGTGGTCATTGAAAATGTAGTTTGAAATGAGAACAAGTTAAAAAATGGCCACAGTGCGAACAGCAACATGGCAGTATACAACTTTGCTTGATTAAAGAGTGACATTTTACTGATTACAAAGGAAGTCAGTATATATTTTATACCAATATTACGGTAAAAGCTGTACTATCGCAAAGGGATTTAAGAATAAAATTTTTAATTAAAATATGTGTATTCATGAACGATATACAGTAATTGGCACCTATATATTTAATGTTAGATATAAAAACATTTCTATAAAAAATATTTCCTATGAAAAATATCGCCGTGTTTTGATACGTTTTGATACGTAATTCGATATTTGTACGATAAAAAGTTGGCGAATTGTAATAATTTAAACAGTTGCCTCTTCTGGCCGCATCGTAATATTGATACGAGTAATCCTTGCATTTGTCAACAAATTTACATAAAGACATTCTTGAAAAGTTTTGTGCGAACGAGTTTGTGGGATCACTCAAGGGAAGATGGAGGCTCCGCGATTAATCCGCTAAGAGCTACGACGGTTGCTTGCTACTCGAGCGGAAGAATGCTTCTTGCTTATGCCAATCGGCATTGACTGTTGGCGGAGAAATGGGTCAGACTGAAGAGCAACGGCCGGCAATCCGGAGAGTGCGTTTATCTCGATCGCGATAATTTGTCACCATAAATTCAAGAGGGTGCGAGGAGATAGCGTGACGTTTTTGCGACGTGGTACACATTGTTCTAGGATGGCGCGGAATTCAGTTAAGCGAATCGTGAACTTCTTGGAATACCTTGAATTAGTCGTCTGGCACATCAAGTTCAAATTGATATGCAAGATATTGAAAAGGGATTATATTGTTATGCGACGTATGGCTTGATTAGCATGTGATATTCGCTAAACGAACCGAACCAAATTTGAATTGAATGTCGAACCTCAAGAAGAATTTTAGCATTATTAAAGACTTTTGTTTATAGAACTAAAAAATTATTCTTGCGACATTAAAATACAAAGAAAAAGATCTCTCTAAATTTCTTAGAGTGAGACCTTACTCCAAAAGATTTAAAATACTGCCATCATTGAAAAAGAATAAAAACATTTGAACTCTCTTGGAGTGAGATTTTACTCCAAGAAATTTAGAGAAATATCAAAAGAATCTTTAAACGATTAGAATAAAATTTGAAGCTATTCATGAAAACATAAATTATTGAAAATTAATCTCCTGGAAGAAAATTTTTTTTTTATTTCGATTGTAGATCTACGAGTTATTTTAAATGGCATTTTTTTCTAGAGACATTTTTTGAAATAATAAATTTTACATTTTTTTAGTCACTCTAAAAGACTTACTATGAGAGATTACTTTAAAATAACTTGTATATTATATATATATATATATATATATGTATATATATATGTATATATATACATATATATGTATATATGTATATATGTGTGTTTTTTTGTGTTTAAAATTCTAAAAAAATTTTCTTAAAATGCAATAAATATATATCTTCGAGTGTTAAAGAGAGAGAAAGCAAAGATTCTGAGTGAGCGCAAAAAGTGCGAGCAGTTAATTTCTCTTAAACAGATATAAACGTGAACCTATTCTCACATTCTTTATACATCTAAGTAGAATTTACTAAACGTGCTTGCAATAAATATATAGCTATTATCGTAAATACTTAACTTATCGAATTGCGGTACCATTGTTGCAAAAATATGAGTGGTGGAATTAGGTGGAATTAGCTAGTCCTTCGCTGTGGAATTCAAGAAATGTTCGTAAATCAGTTTAGGTACGTCCTGTCGGACCTATCGTGCCAGGACGACGAGGATCGCGGCACGCCACGGGAGGCTCGACCCATTAACTTAGAAATATATAAGATCACGGAAGCATATCACGAAGTCGGAAAGTTATGCGATAGGCCGCTCACGAAGGTGCATGTGCCGCCGTCGGGAAGTTAAATTACGCGGGAGATTCTCGACTTTTATGTCGCGGCTCAATGAGAATTCTTTTATGTGCGAATCCAAGACTTGGCGATATCACTGCTAGTCAGGTTCACGAAGATAATCACGAAGACTCAAGACGAATAAAGATTCATCCGTGAAATTCCTATTCGAGATCTCGAGTTTTCGTGCACTCGTTATAAATGTTTTTATAAACTTGGTTGAAACATAATTTTTTCGCGTTCGTTCATTTGGCGTGATGCGTAAAATGTCATAAATTGCGATTAAATTGGAGAATTTTATTTATTTATTTATTTATTTTTAAATATAATAGCTCTCTCAGCTGAGTTGTTTAGTTTTATATATATTATAACAAACTCGACTAATCTACTGTGATTGTTTTTTTGCAAACATCCATCATCATGTTGCAAGCAATTATGAAATTATTACTTTTATTGTTATTTACGTAAAATGAAAATAATTGCAAGCATGCGAAATATTACAAAAGTTGTTAATTTAATTTACAAACATTAATATTTACATTTATAATAAATACACAATTTTACGCAGATTTTATTTAAAAAAAAAAGCGTACATTTATCGTTTTACATTTATTTATTTACAGTTAAATGTGTCAAGTGTTATTACAAACAAATGTCATTTTTTCTCACACCATTAAATATTATGTCATAATTGTTATTAGTGGCATGAAATCAAATTCGTGTAAACCTGTCAAACGAACTGCTTTTCGAAGTGGCCTTTAATGATACTTTATGGCATTAATTAATATCTAATGACACATCAGCTTATAATCGGCTCAACAATATTATACGAGGTATTACTGTGGACGATCTATGATCATGTTTCAATATAATTGGTAGGAAACTTGGTGGATATACCGCAGGACATTTCTTGGATAGCTAAAAGATCGTTAATTATAATTAATTGCTTAATTGCTTGCGCACGGTATAGTTCACAAATGCGAGTCGCTCTTCGTAGCCGACATCCTTAATTTTACATTACGTAACTTTATATAACACGAGACGGCAAAGCACATATCGGATATTATTCACGACGTTCTAAAGTACGGAGTGCTATGTAAACGACCGAAGTAAAGATCTGTATGTATACCGAGGGAGAATAAACCGCCATATTGTATCTCTGTTATTTACTAACTGTGAGTGAAATAATGTAATAGGCGCTAAGCTTTCTTTCAAGCTTGATTAACTTGGAGAGCCGGGAATTGGCGGCTGTACTGCTTCAAATTGCTCAAATAACTTACCTGTTCCTCGTTCTTAGCATAGTGCTGGTTGGCCCATGGAGACCGCGCTATATATTGCATTTTGTGGATTATAACTTTCTTCTCTTCAATCTAACTTATAATTCTATCCATATTCTAAGAGTTGTGAAAGTGATAGTCCTTATTAATATTACCGTGTTTAAAACAATAAAAATAAGATACTTAGAATAAAATTTAAAATGGAATAATGAAAGATTACGAGTCAAGCTAGATTTTCAAAAAAGTTTCTCTAAAGTTTCACCATGAGTGAAAAATGTCATATTCGATCAAAGCGATTTTTCATTTAATATTTGTTGTCAATTTATACAATTTCTAGTTCAAGCAAATTGTGTGTCAATTATTTGTTGGTTTTCAAACATAATCCTAAATCGACACTGGAGTAATATCACGAATTAAATTGACGAACAATTTAATGTTATTGATGCTAAGCCTTTTAAATAAACATCTTTTAAAAACCTGTATATAAATAAATTTAGTTTATTATTAATTGTTATATAAACTGTAACATTAGCTTGGCTTGTAATCCTTTATTATTTTATTTTAAATTATCTTTGCTTGAAACGTGCATCTCTTTTATAAACGCAAATGTAAAAAAGCTATCTCCGCTACAAATTGTTTTATTCTGTTAAATATCAAAGAAACAATGATGAATTCAATCTCTTTAATTAAATAACATTTTGTTATTTTTAATTTCCATACGTGTCAAAATGTAAATCAATTTATTTCTGTGGTTAATTTCGAAATAAACAATGTCCATGTTAACGCACATGTTTACTTTGTAAATAATAAATTAAATTTGAAGCAAATTTAATTTTCTTGAATTAAATTGTTTAACTCCATTGTTTTAACTAAATTAACAACATATTGAATAAAAATAGTAGCGATCTAAAAATAAATAAAAATAACTCAAATTGGGTATGATTTGATATTACGAATTTTTTTTTAACAGTATATCAAACAGTTTTATTGAATTTAATAGCATAAATACAATTTAATTTTGCGGAGAACCATGCAGTGAAATATACATTTTTATTAATCGCTATTAACGTAATCGCTGTACGTCGTCCTTAAGCCAGACAACTTCATAAAACTCATTTATATCGACAAAAGATTATTGGTTTTTCCCATAATTTCGCGCTCACACGTATATCCATTTATCTCAGACTTTACCCTACAATGTCTCTAAAGGCAGATTGCAGGATATTACTTTGCTGACTTCGTGATCTCCTTTTACTTCCCACTTAACGTGCAATTCGTGAGTTCCAACTGTGCCTGAAAGGAACGCAAAGGCTCATTTCATTCCGGACGCTGTCGGGTAGCCTGAAGTAGCAGCGCATTTCGCTATCCCGATGCCGGTATTACACGTCAGGTCAGACGTTACAGATGGGCAATTAAAGTGTTACAACCTACCCCCCATGAAGTGCTTAGCGAGATGCGAGATGTTTACTGTAACGATGGCCGTCTGTTCTTCTTTTTTTTTTATGTAGTTCAACAACCTTATCAGCGGGCTATTTAACTCAATTGACGTCCAATTAAGGATTTAACAATCTTGTAAGAATGGCTGCCTCGCCCATTGCCGGTAACAATTAACATTTAAAACGTCTATCGCTTCCACAGTAAAAGATATTCGTCTCTCAATACTTGAAGAGCAAATTTCATCCAAGTTGTTCTCCATTTTGTAACAACCTCGTATTTGTTTGTGGAACAGCATATAATGGTAAATACAATTACCTTGTTCCATCGAAGACCTGCATAAAATTAACAAATAGATTGACGAATCACCATGAATGATTTCCTTCTCTCCGTGATTTCCTCGTTACTCCTAGTCGACCGATGTGAAGTGCCGTAGCACGCGAAACGGTAGGTCTATGCACATCAGTCAAAAGTCATGACGTGTAGCGGCAACAAGCGTGCAATTACTCGACGAAACAAGAAAGTGTTTCAGTCCATCGGGTGTAAAATGCGAGGAGAAGTTTAAAGAGAAGCGGCACCGACCGCCTCGATTAGAGTGAACGCCACGCGTTTGCGCGGGCAAATAAACGGTTAAATTATACATTGTTAAACGACAGACAGGCTGAAACGGCGCACGGTGGTGGTCTATTTTTGAAGGTGGCTGCGCGCGGAAGAAGAAGAAAGCTTCTTGAATAAAACATATCTACCACCGGCATGTCCCGGAGTCTTTACTCATCCCTTCGCCTCATAGCCTCCTACATCTTCTTCTCCGCCTCCTCTTTTTTCATCCGTTGTACCGTTAAATATCCGTCCGTTCTTGGCGAGGTCATCCGGGTGACGCCACAATAGTAACTCGTTAATGGTAATAAAGTAAATGTGTTGCACCCGAGAAACTTGGTGAATGAAGTTTACTTTCGTGGTCGAGGAATGTCCGAAAGTGCAATTTCCAAAAGTCATTCCGCAGACGTTGGTATTTAACGTACGTAAGATCATGTAATTTTCTTAATCCTCCGGAGCTGACAGTGATTCCATATTGGATTTACTTAATTATAAATTTTTCAAAATGTTAAAAATGTTAAACAATTTAATTTTTTTATGTTACTGCAAAGGAATCGCCAATCATATGAAAAAAGTGATTTTAGATGCTGATCAAAAGTTCCGATACACCCATAAAAGATGGACAGATTTTGCTGTATGTAATTCCATCTGAAAATTACTATTTTGAATTTAATCATACAATGTTAGATATCAAAAGAGTAATCCAATCCTTTTAAATTAAATAGCATTTTATTATTTTTAACTTCTATATGTCAAAACGTCAATCAATCCATTTCTATCAAATCAATCCATTTTACTAAATATAATATATTTTCTTGAGTTAAATTGTTTAACTTTATTATTTTAATTAAATTAACAACATATTGAATAGAAGCGACAACCCGTAGAAATGATTAAAAATAATTCAAATTCGATATAATTTGAAGAATTTAATAATGCAGTATATTGAAAGGAATTGGTATTACAGTTTTTTAAATATTGTATAAGCATTTATTCAATTAAATACATACATAACTATACGTTCCATTATTGAGTAGATTTATGTAACCATATAAGGAATGATGTAGATGTATACATATCGATATATGTATCTGTCTCGATGACTATTTCATTAGTAATAGTATATCTGACGTTATTATGTATGAATGCACGTATAATTATATATATATATATACATATAAATAAAACTAACAACAAAAATGGAATATATTTTACAATAATAAACGATTTATTAAAATTGTTATATATGTGAATACACACAAGTAAAAATTTAATGTCTACGGTCGAAGCTGAATCTTAGATGCTTTTTAAATATATTTTATTACAATATGTTTGAAAGTTATTTTGAGTCTAACCAAAATAAAAATTTTTATCTACAGTACTTTATCTAGTTTTGATAAATCGTTTATTGTTGTGAAATATATTCCATTTTATTGTTAATTATGTTTATTGAAAATTTTTGAACAGCATTTATAAATTACAAAATATCACAATTTCCAATTTGACTAAAACTATTTTTTCTTATAATTAGCTAAATTGTTTGGATTCTTATTCAAATATATTGACAAGATAAATTTTTGGTTGAAACATGAACATAGCATAAAATTCTAATCATATTAATTAAAATTCTAGTTACATAAAATTATAATAGGTTCAATCTGAAATTTCTGATTTGTCTAGTTTCAATAAGAATTCCAATTAATACAATTAGATTCTTTTTCCAATGTAATATTCACTCTTTTTTACACGAGTTATGTCATTTTGATTCGTCGAAATTAATTAGTACCTCTTATCTTTTAATTAACATAAATTAAATTGATTTTACAGATCCAACGTAATCATGTTATAGATTTTGACGTAATCTCCGGAGGATTAACAAGCAGGGAAACTTAAACTGCCTCAGGCATGAAATTAAATCAGTTTTGATGGCTCTTACGATTGCATTAAATCTCGCCGGATCGTGTTGATGAATGTAAAGTTACGAGTTTCGTTTACCTCCAACCATTTATTCATAAAATGATTTATCAATAATTCCACCGACGAGTCGTTTGATCAATTTTTTTTCTCCCTCAGGCTCCGACAGCAAGGTGTCGGACGTTGACGGACAGCCCTACACAACGTTGCTCTACAGCAACGGTCCGGGTTACATACATCCGCGGAATATTCTACGGGAAGCTGGGAAAGATTCCATTCAGGTAAGGGAGACCCATTCTCATTTTCGTACGCGCGAAAGGTAGTTCGCCAGTGTTTATTGGATCGGAGAATGATCGAGTGGCGAAATCGAGATCGCGTTCGAAAATCCATCACGTACCATAGCTGTTCGTGAAATATTCTGCCAAACACTTCCGACTGCCTAGTGCTTATCCCCAACCATTTTCTCGAGTATCCTGAAATATCGCGTTCGATGGGCGCTAGGAATTTTTAATCTTGCCGTAAAATTAATGAACGGGCTTCACGATCGAGCATGAGGCAAATTTAATTTTGACAAACAGATATACCAAATACACATAATGATTGTGTAATGATATTCTTAGCAGTGCATAAAAATAAAATAATCATTAAATTTAAAAATATTAACAAAGTATAATTTTAATAATAATTTAATTTCAGAAATATATTGCAATTTTAGATATTAAATGGTTTTAAAATTGAATTAATTTTAGAGTTATGTTTTAATTACTTGATAGAATAGATTGCATGTAAGGATATTGGCAGTCTTCGCAAAATGTTTGATTTAATTGAATTTAATTTTTTTATGTAATAAAATTGATTTCATTTTTTTTATAAATTCCATTGATAAATAATTTTTCAAAATTCAAATGGGTGCTAAATTGAATTGTATATGAAGAGAATTTTAAAATGTGACACATGTCTAGTTGTAAAAAGTGCAATACAATACATTGACTGTTTTATTTTAGTGTCATATATTTATTTATATATTTTATTCTATTTGCATTTGTTGTTTATTGATTTTTAATTTCCTTCGCTGACATAGCTTTTCCATAGAATTTATATTTATTTTCGATCGAGTTTATGTTACATTCCACGAACTCGCGTTTTCCCTGCTTTAGTTTTCCACATATCATATGTTTACATAGAGATTTGAATTTATACTAATCTGTAAACAAAAATGTTTTACCATGTGTTTCACAACTATCTGTGTTTTCTCACGTATTCGCCGAGTTTTATATCATTTTGTATTTACAACATATCGAGCAGAGACATTTTAGCATTCACTGAATATTTACGATACGGATATTATTCGACGTCGCTGAGTTACATCGCGGAATATGGGGTAGATCATTTCGCGCTTTATTCGCACTTCGCTTTATATTATCATCCCAAACTCATGCGTACAATAATTTACTCTTCGATGCGGGCAGGTGTGGACATTAACAAATTTTACGCGTAAATCTGGCACGCCGTGTATAATTATGATTTTACTGCCTTATTTAAATATAATGTATTATACCACTATGTCATTACGATACTAACGTAAATTAATCTTGATTAACAGAGAATATAATTGCCTATAATATATTGAATAATATATTATATTTCCTTCATTTCATACAAATTTTCTTTTTCATAAAACATCTTGTTACATTGCGATTGTTTAAAAAATAATTAGAACGATGTCGAGATCGAGAAGCTATAAAATTTTCTGAATTCAATTCAGAATGATTTTAGTTGAATTTTTATTTATCGAGATATTTATAATATTACAAATTAAAAAGATTATCTTTCTCATATACTCTATCCAAAGTTTGTTATTGCGTATTTGCAATATTAAAATCCTGCTCTTGAGATCACAAAGTAACAATTCGTACAATCTTTTCGCTCACAGCATCCGCTCTCGGAATGCATTGAGCAAAATTCATTCTAAAGTTATAAAGGTATCATCTGCCGGTGTGATTCTCGAGTATGATTATTCAATTCCTCGGAATGCTCCGTCAGAGTGAATCGTCATAAGCGATAAGTAATTCGGGAAAAAAGTGATTAAAATTTGGATGACTATTGGGGCGATAAATTACGTTGAACTCTCTGTCCTCTTTCACCGATGATTTTATAAGTTGCAAGAAGGAAAACGATCAAGACATTTCATCACCTTAAATTCAAGTGATAGTTGAATGAGAACATTATAGAAGAAAGTTAGCTAAAGAATTATTATTGTGAGAAAAATATGTACACGGAAAGAACGATTATATGAAAATGTAGTAAAAATTTAAATGTATACAGACTTGAAAATAATTTTGTTGAATCATCAAAATAATTATTTAAGAACTTCAAACATGGTAAGCAATGCCAAAAGTTTTGACATTTTAGCAAGTTTAAGCATCTTATATAATTATTTTGATAATTCAAACAAATATTTTTAGATCTGTATTTAATTACATTTTTTAGATACTACTTTTGTTTAGTAAAATCTTTCTACATATAATAATTGCTTAAATCTGCAAATTTTGCAATATTTTTTAATACTGGCATCTGTCAAATACATTTTTTTGACTTTTATTCCACATAGATCTTGAGAGATTAATAATGATAGTGATAAGAAAACAATACATTTTAATAATATTTGAATAAAAAAGAAATTTAAATAATCTTAATTAATCTCTTTGATTTATTTTCAATATTTTTTTTTGCATATTGCGTAAGACCTGTTAAGAAAATTTAATTTTAAGGCTCGTGTAATTAAATAATTAAAGAGCCATCAGCCACACATATCGCAGTTTGCAAGTTAAACAATTTTTTATTAATATGAATCGTGCTTTTGTGAATAGTTCTGTTGTTTGACTATTTGAAAAGTTGCGTTGTAATCTGCATGCTTTGCTGCATACGATACAATACCATGAGTGCATAGTTTGAGCTAGGATAGTATCTCGTAATATTGCTACGATAGTGCCACGTAGACCCTTGTTCGGGCGCGGTCGCATTTTCTATCATGTAAACGTAAATTCACATAAATCGATATCACGCGGAACAAGAAGTGTCCGTATTTTACGAGAGGAGATTGTTCCCATTTTATGAGAATATGATTTACACGATGAATGTCAGGTATGCATTAAGCGCGTAAATCTGGCTCCACCAGTCGGTATTAGCAGCAAATCTCGTGACCATAATACAAAGTACATACGCAGTAAACGTGCATGCGATAGTTCCAAAGTAAACAGTGACCTAATTTCCGATCGAACAATTTATCTCGAGAATATGAAGAGAATGACTTGTAGTTATTGTCCATCTCCGTAACCTGATCTTTAAATGAATTATTGAATTATAATAAAATTATATAATGCGAGATGGCAAGATTAATAATGCTATTGAAACAATATAATGCGAATTTTTATAATTTGAAATTAGTTATATTATTTAAACATCTGAAAATTAAACATCTTCATTGTAAAAGTAAAATTCAATAAATTGTAAAATTATCCCGTTGATTATATGAAATGCTTCAAATTTCCAATCAAGAAATGCTTGTATGACTAAATGATGAACAATGTTTCTCGTTACTCATTTCTATCTCTGTACTTTAATCTGTGAAAATTTTGTTTCGTGGCTTATAATGCGATGACAAAATGTTCTTCCTTTTATTTTTTGCTAACAAAAAATACTGCCATGATATCATGCTAATTATGGAAATAATTATCGTATCGTTAAAGCAAGCTTGAAATATATTTATTTTATAAAAATGTTCTATGTCCTGGAACTGGACTTATCTATCCTCGCATTTTATATGTACCGACACGGTGTAATAAAAAGCAGGTACGTAATAAAAGCAGGTACCCATCTCAGTGATTTATGCCTGCAATTACATGCTGGGAGTTAATGCTTCAGATATCCAGGACGAATTAAACACCGTGCCGAGCTGATATCGAGCTATTTAGTAGACGTCGACTCCCTTCGTTCGCGCGATATAGCGCGCAAATTAATGAGAATTTTTCAGCTTCGATAACTCGCCCGTTTCGCGTTGCGCCGTTTCTTTCGCCCTCGTATTATGCCCTGCACTCCTCTGCATTCCTGAAGCGCAAACTGGTACAAATCTGTTCCGCCCCGCACGATCGACTTCACCCGGTTCGTAAGGGTGTTCACCCCGCATGAAATATCCGCCTCTTGTAAATGTCTTAAAACAATCCTTTTTACTCTTTATTCACGCAACCAGAATTTTTTGTCTCGTATAACAACATTCGCTAATGAATACTCCTTTTCATTTTTATCAGGATATTATTTTATAGAAGAAGGAGAGAGATAGAGAGAGAGAGAGAGAGAAGCAAAAATAAAAAATTCCAAGCTTCGAATGTGACTTTAATATTTTTCCAAAAAATATTGAGGTACCTTATAATATATATATTTTATAATACATATATATATATATATTTTTTTTTATAATATATCTTATTCATTGTAATATAAACTAATCTAAAATATTTTTGATTTTACGACAGTTTATATTATAATAAATGTATGCATAATAAGCGAATTCATAATTCTATCTAATCTGCCACAGCGTTAGATGTTTGTTTAATAAATTTAACGGTTTCAGCCATTATTGCTTTTGTATCTGATTCTCTTGTTTATCTCGGTAAGCGCTTAGTGTCCTGATCCATTCCATAGATTTTGTCGCCGAGAATAAAATGCACGAGGTATGCTTTGCTCTGCGTTTTATATATCTCTGAGTTTTCGTATTACCCAATAGAAATACCGAAGTCGGGATGTACTGATGGCGGATAACGCTAACCCCGTACGATATTTAATGCTCTCCCGACGCACCATAATTCCTTAAGACGCCACTTCTCCAGTTACATCCTGCTTCAATGGACTCAGCAATTCGATGTTGCTTTACGCTTAAGCAATCATCGTCGCTGGCAGGATTTCTCTCAGGAGGACGCGTAGTAGGATTTAAGAGATGCGCGAACATCGGAGGAATTTTTATCTATTTATTTTCAACGCGACTATTTGCCTTACGATTATTCCTGGACAAGTGCTTTTCGTGAGGAAGATACTCTTGGAATTTTTCATATAGAATGTCACAGAATGACAACCGAAAGTTGCTAAAATTAAATAGCTGTTATCTTGTATAATGAAATGTAAAATGAAATGAATTAAATACTTTTCTGTAGAGGAAATTATCGTTTTTATTGGCGCGAAAGGAATATACTTACATTTTTAAACTCATAAAAATAAACGTAAAAATAAGCGTAAAAAAACCGAAAATTTATCTAATTGCATGACTATATGATATTCATTCAGAAAATTTCGGCATAAATAGACATAAAAAATAGGAAATATGAGTCATTTTTTTCGCTCTAGATTGAAAATTTGCTCTGGTTTTATTTTTATATCAGATTCGTATTCAGTGATTCAAAATACATAAAAATAGCTGGATCTCCACCCCAGCACAGTAGTACTTTTTTTTTGTAGGCCTGTGTAATTTATCCATCTTATATTTATTATTTGCAACATTAAGTTTATCTTTTGCTCTCTTTTCTCTCCTCCTTCTTTTGACAAGTTTATAATAAGAATAATGTTTCTGTCTAGTTTCATATATTTCTTAGAAGAAGCACAACGTTCTTTGTACTATTCTTACGGATATTCAATGAATATAGCGCATCCCTTTTGCATTCTTGTCAAGACTAGCAATGCTTTCTGTGAAATTATTGATATTTTGCTTTTGATGCTGAATATCTTTTGTATGAATAGTTTGCCTCTGATCTTAGCTGGATCGAAAGCTGTTATGATATTTGAAAAGAAATATTGAATATAGAAATATTTAATGATTTTACCTAAATCATGTGATTCAGAGAATGTCCAACTAAGGTAACTACATCCAATGCTTTTAGAACTACACTTTCCGATTTGTATTGTAAAAGAGAAAAAAAAAGAAGGAAATCCATCTTACTGAGTGTTCGCGACGCGAGAATAAAAATAAATCTAAGATCTTTCTCATTTAACATTTATTAATGTGTTACAAATTGATTTTGATTGAATTAATTGTAATTTCTTTTCCAACTTTTGATCATCGGGATATAAATTCTAAAAAAAGATCAGAGAAAGATAAAATAAGCGTTTTCGCATCGTCATCAACGTCATTCCAGCCATATTCCTAGCACTTGTTGTGTCTCCTACGGGCATAAAGTTTTGTTCCATCCTCATTGCTCAAAACCACTTCTTCCCGTGTCTACTCCAGGACATGCCGTGGCCTTTCATCCGCGGCGAGATCGCGGCAAAGGGTCTACGGTGTCTCGACGAGAAGGAAATATTGTGAGAGAATTCCTTTTTTCGTCGTAACAGTGCGCCTCATTTGAGCCGCACAACGTAGCCGCAGGCGGAATAAAATGCAAAGAGAATTGCAGTGGGTCGTAGTTGAAATTCACGGCGATATCTTTTCGAACCAGCTGTTTTAATTTTATTCTCGTTTTAATTCTAAAATGTGCGCCGTTTCCGTTGGAGGAAGTTCAATTTTAAAGCAATACGAATTACAGTGAGATAAAGAAGAACAGTATTTTCTGCCAATCCTTGGACTTTACTGATTTTGTAGATTAGAAATTGTAGATTAGAAATTACGGAAATGTAACAAAATATAAATATAACAAAAAACTAAGTAAATAAATAATCTACTTGAACAAATTGTCGATAAAATATTGAGTATCGATATTAAAGACATTTTTGAAGTTAAAGTTACGATTTTTTCAAATTAATTTATTAACTTTTACCCTTCCAGGTACAATTTGGTGTCTCATTTATACTAGGAGGCACTAGAATCCGTCTATTTTTTTTCAGAAAATGATTAAAAAAATCTCTAAAAATTCACCAATATACTTTCAACATACTTTCTAGAATAAATATTGGCACTTCATTTTGGAAAATAATAAAGTGTAGTATAATTTATAATTACTGAAAGACGTAAAGAAACTTGCACGAACAGGAATCGCTCGGTAACTAGTGATCCCCCTTAGTAGGGTAAGGGTTAATTTTATATTGCAGTGTTATTTTTATTGTAAAGCATGATATTTAAACAGTATAATTTACATCATATAAAGTGTGCAAAAATTAATTCTTTCTTATTTTTATTTTATTTTATACGCAGAACGTAATTGTATCATTTCTGCAATTTTTAAATATAAAACTGAATATAAAAATTAACACAATTAAACATTTTTTTCAGTTTATTAATTGCAGAATGAAATATATTTTTATTAATATAATGTTAATTTTATTCTCTACTTTTAATTACATAATATTTTAATACAAAAATTTCTTTCGTATTTTATGAGTTAGATTACATTCATGAAATATATTCCTTGTACATAAAAAAATATAAATGTATTTCTCTAGGGAAATAAATTGTATGTTTCTACGTGCGATTCACAGAGTGTGCACATATAATACGTATCTGTGACAATTCGATGTTTCCCGCTATAACATTTTTTAAATTTAATGTTAAATACCTTGAAAGTTTATACTGCTGTTTTACTACTGTATTTTATATAGCCGTAGTTATAAAAGCGGCCTCATTAAAAAATAATGCTCCGTTATATTCAACAACTACGATATAGTATTCTTTCATAAAATGATGATGTCTTGAACATTTTTTAAACAAAATCCTTTCATTATTTTTAGTAATTCATTGTTTGTGTCAGAATAGTATAGATCGTATTTTTAAATTATTTATATACCAATTTATCAAGTAACATCAGTTCCTCTTTTACGTTCCTTTTATTAATGTGTTTTCATGTGACCATAGTTTTTACCTTGCTAAATAGAATATCTAAAAATGATTTCAAATGAAATGTTCGAGAGAAATCGGGACATAAGGTAACTTAAAGATGTCATACAAAGATGTCTTTCAGATAGTTTTATAAAATGTCTTTGAAAGTTTCTAAGGTTTTTCAGTTCAAAACATTATAATATTCTCTAAGTTTGTATTTTTAATGTTTCAAATATTTTTTTTATTATACGACATATAAAATTACAAATAAAAATTCAACTTGAATTCTAATTCTAAAGTGAACTAAAGGATATATTTTATGTATTTTTTAATAAAATCAAAAATTACTGATTTTCCTATATTACATTTAAAAGTAACTGTAAATACAAAAAGTTTGGCGGTGATGAAAACTTGAATAAAAATTGATTTTAATAATTATTGATAAAAATGATTATGATTTTTTGCAGAGATACATCCTTAATACGATTTTTCATTATCATTAATATTCGGCAAGAAATAAATGTGAATATAAATTTTTTATTCTGCTTTCTCCCTATAAACATTAACTTAAAAGTGATTTATCTCAATCAATTAAAATTCTCCTAAAATTCTTCATTCCGTTTTTATTTTACAAATTAGCACTGATCGTCTACGAATTTATGATCTATCACAGATTCAATCATCTATTTGCATTCTTATCAATCCTATCAAATTTTCTACAAGATGCACCGGGAAGCTTCGTGCAATCTCTCCCTTTCCCCCCATCCGATTTAGGTACAGTAATTGCATCTGTAACGACTATAATTACAGACGGCAGGCGTGCCGAGGGCGTGGGCGACGCACGGGGGTGAGGACGTGCCGGTGTTCGCCGTTGGGCCCCTCGCGAACGCCCTGTTCTCCGGTAGCGTCGATCAGAGTTACATCCCGCACGCGATCGCCTATGCTGCCTGCCTGGCCCATCATGCCAGCCGTTGCTCCCGGGATTCTACGAACAACGCGAATGCCAGCGACACAATGAACGCCGCACCGATAAGCTGTCCCTCGGCAGAGCCGAACAGCGCGGCGATATCCAGCGACGTAATGAATGACCGCATGCGAAATCCACCCACAAAATCCGCCGGTGGTCCCTGCCGTTCATTGGCTGGCAGCCCTTCGCTGCTGCTGATGCTGTTGCTGCTGTTGCTGCTGCTGGCGCCATTGATGCCTCTGATACCCGTCGTTCTGCTGATTCCCCGGTGTCCCTTCGAAAGGACGAGTTAATGCGCTCCTTTCTTCCGTGTCCGAGGAGGAGAGCGGTCTCCTGTGTGACGTCAGCGGTACATGACAGCGTGGAGAAGCCACTGAAACGCCGACGTGGAGTAACGGTCGATGGAGCGACCGCAGTGTAAATTTGACAGGACGCGGATCTTCGAGAGTGGCTTACTCCGAACGAGTAGTGATCGCATCTCTCAGTGAACCGTTAAATGGATGGTTTGCTCAACATCCATACGCTGCGAGGGTCACTGAGTGTTGATGCAGCGCAGTGTAACGTCATGGTACAGCGCGGAGAGTCCTTGGAAAGGCTTTCCGAGAGCGACTTAATAGGAAGGATCCGTCACGAGAGTTTGCCCGAAGAAAAGTGTATTTGCATCTCTTTACGTAAGAATCGGCTGACAAATTGACCAATTTATGTACGATACGCCGCGTAACATCGGTGAGGTAAACGACGCGCGTGGCGTATCACTTCTTAAAGTTCTTAGTTCTCTCATGCATTTTTAATCTCATACCTCTGAACATTGCAATCGAGTACTTTTACTTTATGTATAATAGTTTAATTGATACAAGTTCTTGTTTGAGGGATTACCTAAAGTTCTATAAACTTCTACGTTAATGACTAAAGCCCTTTCAATAAAGAGCATCAATGGTTGGGATCTTTAGGAGAAGAGTCTCTTGTTCAAGAACTTTTAGGAATTAAAATCATAACGTTTTTTAATATATTTCCTTATTATTCCTTGTTATTATCTCATCATATACTTAGTAAAAAATAATTATGTTCTTTTTTTTTAAATTGTATTCTCAGGTATTTTTCTTTTTAGTTGAAGAAAGTAAATCTTTGCATGAGAAGATTAATTGCATTGGTCGATTCTCCGAAATGTTTCGAAACTGTTGCTACTTTCTGCAGCTATATTTCTTTCCCTCAATTAATTTAGAATGAAATATATATTTTAACAAAGATATATATATATATAAAAGATTTTGTTAGAATTAATAGATTTTTTAAAGCAATTATATCTTGAAATCTATAAATATTGTTCAAACAAAATTTTGTTAAAGTAGCAGTTAAAGTAGTTTCTTGCTAACAAAAAAGAGAGGAGAAAATCAACTTTGATTTATAATTAATCAAAGAATCTGTACAAAAAAATAGCAATGTTTCCGACACATTTCGTATATCTCGAAGATTCATTCGCCTATCGTTCTAGTGGCGACTTACCATAATCCCCGTAAGCATGTTTCGGCTTCTTGCCGTACAGTAAAGCATGTTACAACGAATCGATAACGGCCAACCTCGCCGATCTGACTAGATATAGACTGTTCAATAAACAGGCCGTAAAGCAGCTCTCGAATCGTGAGACTTCCGAAGTAGAATAAAATGTAAATATATATTAAGAATGAAGCAGACAATGTATAAATATGAAACACGCGTTCACACATCGAATGTAAACTACAGGTAGGATTTAATCGAGAAGGACTTCTCATCAACGCACGCTGACACGCTATTCTTATCATCGTTATTTAATTTTTGTTCTCTTTGGGTAAGATTATTTTAACTTAAACCAGAAATATTTATAACACGGATTAAACGATTTGTCAAGAAATTTATTTCGCACTGAGCGGTTGAAAGGAAAAGGTGAAATTTTCGTACTTTATGTATGCCACGCTGCTTTGCCTACATCACTTTTATTTCGAGCTTTTCACAACGTAGAGTAGCTTTTAAAAGCGACTTTGTCACAGTGGGAATTAGTCGTGCACTTTTGTCTTGACAGTTCGTCGCTCTGTTTCCCAGATTCATCCGCTTCGATTATTATTGAATAATCCACCAGCGCCGTCTTTTCGAGTTCATTCGTAATGTATCACGATATCGCGCTGAGTGAGAAGCGGAGATTTACTGGCGATGCGTTCATGTATTTGTGACTAGTTCTGAGGGAATTGCAGCTGCGCAAGCTGAGAGTCCCTTCGCCATTCAATTCTCCAGAATCCATTCTCACGAGAAGCGTTTCCGTTTCCATTGCAGTTTTGATGGAGCCGTGCAAATTTTATACAGCGTTTCGGCCATATTTGCAAACGGTTCTAAGAGATGATTTGCCTTTTACGTGCTGAATCGTGACTTTGATTTATAACCCCTTGGCTAAATTGATGAATTAATTGCGCCAACAAATCGCTGTTTTAGCTGTTTTAACTGGCAAGCAACTGGCTAATAAAGTTAAAACCACGTGTGGAAAAATAAAAATGCCTATTGTTTATCTCGAGCATGAAAAATTAAAGCATGAAAAGCTATCTTGCAAATAAATGCGTAAAATAATATATTTGAATTTTATTCCAAATTATTGTGTTTTTCATGGGATACAAAGTACTTGAAATGTTTGCTTTTAATAATTTGCGTTTAATAATTCGCCTTTTATCCAGTCTGTTTTAGACAGCGAAAATATTGATTAAGTAATTGTAACAGATTGCTATTGCGAATTTCTCTGATATAATGTTCGCCGAGTTTAAATCCTTCTTTCAGGTTTATACCGATGGAATTTAGTAATTTTATGCAGGAAGAGAAGAACGCGAATGTTAAAGAATTGTTCCTTTTCAAGAATAATACGTACGTTGAATACGAGAAGTGGGAGATACCTTTGTAAAGGTGCGCACATTCGTCAAGTAATATTATCTCGTTTTCAATTTTACCATATCGCGTGTATTCTTGAACAGTTATGATTTTTCTACTCATGAAAGATGTCTTGGGGCTACAGTTCTTCTCATAATGCTCGCAGTCGGCAAAGACATTGGCAAGATAGTTGCAACGAATCGCTATTTTTGTTTCTCCATCAGACATGCATCTGACTTAAAATTTTACAGCAAGGATAAAGGTCAATATCTTTCACTAAGAATAGCTTATTTCTATGGTACTCATTTTATGCAGGATATGAAAACCGTAAGATATATCTCGCAAAACGCACATATGTCTTTATTTCACTTCCGACTTTTACATGCTTCCCGGAACGTTCAGGTCAGTCTCAAATTTGTAGAAAAATGAAAACGTAACGTGCGTAATGTAGTACAACGCATGTATGTATATATATGTATATGTATATACATAGCACATATATATTATGCATGTATATGTATAGCAGCCTGGAGATGGCTGGAGTTAAATGACGATGGGGACTTTAACAAAGTAAATTCATCCTCAGAACGACGTCATCTTTACGATCACGCGACGCGTGACAAAAAGCTGTGCGATGTTCTATGGGCAACGTAAATTCTGCGCGCATCTCTCGGTTAGATAGACGCTGTAAAATAGTTATAAGAACAACGAATGGGACTGAGCGTACCTCTCTTCCGCGTGTTGGGGCTAGAATGAACAAATATCTACTTATTATCCCGCTGCGAATTATCGACATATTCGCGCAGTTTTCATGGGCTAGAACGAGTTTTTAATTATAAACGAAATGAACATCTCGACGAAATAGAAGACGGATTGCAGGAAATTGAAAACTGAGAATTATATCCGCCGTATCGTTGTTTAGATGAGATCGGGAACATAAATGTTGCATTGTTGATATACGTTTTAATTACAATTTAATAAAAGAGGTACGTTGCAACATTCCTTATCAAAAAATAAGCTAATTTATCCCATGAAGCGTAAACAGTTTTCAAGCTTTGATCTGATAAGCCGATTTTGATAAACTCACATCGAGATTACAAATAAATCTTATATCTCAGTTAGTCATTATAGAGGAAAGTCGTAATATCGATATCGGTTTCTTAAAAAGATATTTCTTTATTTTTTATAAATTAAACATTTTTAAGTACTGGTTACTATGACAATTACTATTTACTATGTCAGCTTTGGGGCTCATTTTATTATATACATTAATTTTTATTTGTCTTATAAAAAAGTTAATTATTGCAAAATTCCAAAAAGTATTATAAAAACTGCTATATCATTTGATAGAAGACACTTTCTAATTTATATTTTAAAAAAAAGTTTATTTTTAGTTTGTGTTCAAGAAATATAATTTAAAAATATAATCTAAAAATAAAGTATAACGGTGATTTTCCTCTACAACATGAAAATTTTAATTTATATCATAGTTACCTACGTGTTTTCTAAAATTTAGCTGCACAAAATAGCGTCTATATTTTGGCAAAGCAGAAACTTTTTATGGAAGGTATTCTTTCATTCATACATGTTCCTAATATTAATACTTCTAGAACTTCCATAAAGTAATAAAAATGACCGATTTTTAATGCAGTTTATTAAATTCATAACGACATGTTTTTTTAAGATTTTTCGTGATTTTTGTTGCAATATATGAATGATTAAATTAATTAATTTATTTCTTCTCTTTACATCTTTCTTTTTTCAAAAATATATAATATACATTAAATAGTATTAATAAGTATAATATAATATATATTAATCTCTATTTTAGTGTTAAACACTGTATACTCTCTTATTATAATTATTATGTATAATTTGAAAGATAATATTTTATGCATTATATAAATATATTATTTTGCAAAATAACATATATAGGCCGGTCATAATTCTTTTTTTTTTTAAGATTGTCTTATGATATAAATAATGTTTTAAAATGTTAATTCGGTTTTGTTTGATTGTCTTATGATATCTTAAGACTATATATTTATTTGAGATAGTTTTAAATGTAAGAATGAACTAATACCATTTATATAAGTTTTTTTGCACCATTTATTTACTGTTTATTGTCGAAAAAAAATTGCTTCTGCTTTGCACATAAAGTTTCAAGCTTTTAAACTGGTTATGAATAACGAATGAACATGGTAATTGCTGTGCTTTCCTAGCTTTTCAACGGCTCGAGACTTTATAGCAAGATTTATTGAATGCAAGATATCGAGATAACAATGACTTACGACAGACGGATAAATGTACTATTCACGCTGGCGCATAACATAAAACTGAAAACACAAGTAGTAAACGATTGTAATAAACCCAAAAGAATAAACTGATTTACAGGCAGGATACACACAAAGACGACGGTATTTGTACATGGTATTTGTTAAACGCCATACAATTTGACTGTACATTTCTCTGCCTCACATTCGTGCCATTTAAAATTACAGTTAAAGTTTAATCTAGGAAATTACTAACAAGTGCACGTTTTAATTGCTCTGTGTTCTAAGCAAGTTGTACATTGCGAATTATTTGAACTTTAAATCGAGGCAGCGCAGAAATGCATTTTCCAAAGTTGTCCAGTTGTAATCCTACTGACGACAGGCTTATCGAATTACGTACGGAATCACAAAAGATTTTGATGTTTCCGATATTAACATCGTATTAATATAAAGCTGATCCTCTTTTGTGGAAAATAGTTTTCGTTAATGATAATTATATCAGAGAGAAATTACGATAGCGTTTTATTAATATTTAAATATGTAATAATGATGCTAATATATTTATCACAGACAAAATTACACATATTACAGCATTAAATTTTCCATTTTCTAGTTGAAACACATTGCTAGTCACCAGTCGACTTCTGATTAATTTTAGTTGCAAATAAATGAAAATATGTCAATGTATCGCATAATCCAAATCGTTTAATCACCAACATGTGACACGTGGTACTCAAACCGTCAAGCATTTAAGCCGAGCTTACAATTCGAAGGACTTATGTTTAAATAGAATTCTAGCGATCGTGCGATGGATCACATGAGACCAAATTACAACGAGAGAACGCGGTATGACTTCACCGATCTATATATTTCTTGTAAAGAACATCAACACGAATTATTACTGTAATTATTATTGTAATTTATAATAGATATCTGTATACTATTGTTTCATAAAAAAAGAAACTACAAAACATCTGTGTATTTGTATCCTCTCACTTTATATACTTCCTTTCTTTTATATTTTGACGGTAACGAGAAAAAGGGAAGCATACACAGAAAGAACGACTTTGCTGAAATATTCAAAAATTTAGCGATCTGTGAAAATAATTTTGTTAAATCATCAAAATAATATGTAGAATATTCAAGCTTAATGATCAATATTGCAAAAAAATTTGACATTCTAGCAACTAGCTTAAATGTCCTATATAATTATTTTAAAGGTTTGATAAAATTATTTATTATATATATATATATATAAATCTGTATCTAAATTTTTAGATACTTGAAAATTATTTCCTTGTACAGTCTCAACTGAAAAAATGTATATATGCAAAATGCAAATATATGAAAATAACATCATCAAATATGTATTAACGCCATTGTATATCTTATCAAGACGTTTTTATTGTTTGGTTATATAAGCAAACAAAAAAGATGAAACTAAATATTATAAGACTAATTGTAGGGATAAAAAGCTATAAATCTATTTACGCAAAGAAAGAACGGTTTTGCTCAAAATTTAGCTAAATATCTAAAAATTTAACTAAATACAGATCTAAATGATCGAAATTCTTATAAAATTATTTTGACAGTTTAACAAAGTTATTTTCAGATTTATATTTAGCTAAATTTTTAGATACGTCAGCAAAATCTTTTCATGCGTGATACCACGATTGAATGCGAGAGAGTCGTAATTCAGGATAACAAACGAACCAATAATCTTTTTATTTCTTTAGATCACGTATTTTGATCGATAGTCGTACGATAAAATACCTTGATTCTTTTCTCTATCGTATTATATGATTGTGTGAAGGGTTAAACAGTGAACGCAACATAAATCCATGCGCGAAGTACCATAAATCATAACGTTGTATTATGATTACGTGCGAGCATTATTCCGTAAGTGGTATATAACTCATTTGCTCTCAAACATATCACGAGCGCTCATAGATCTTTCGTGGTTCTCCACTAATGCGGCCTAGGTGTTGTTGGAGAAGCGCTCTAGACAGTTATCTGCAAAGTTTCAGTTATCTGCCGGTATGCAACCGATGGAATATCCACGGACGAATCTTGTCAAAATTCTTTTCTCAAACGTGTCAGGAGAAGATTAAAATGGTATGACAGTCGATTTAGCTTTAAATTCTTTGAATTCATACTTTAGATTGATCACATTTTTCACCATCATGTTCTTTCGTTGACTCGAAATTATTTTATTTAATCAGAAATATAATTCCATTTTAGTTTGTCTGATAACATCTGTGTAATTACATGATCATAAAATTATGAAAAAGTCAATGAATATTACATTGAATTCCGATAAGAAAGGAAAAAAACTATTTTATGTTTTGTAAAATTTTTATGTTGGTAAAATTACAAATCTTTTTATTATTAAGTTTTATTATAATTCTTATAAAGAGGTTTCGAGTTTCCAATTATAGACTTGTTAAAATAAAAACAATTAATTTGTTTTGGCGCGTTGTGTATATTTTATAATTTCAGAATGGGACATTACATAAATATATCAAGTATCAATTTAAAAAAAAAACTTATTAAAAAGTATTAAATTATATTAATACATGTAAAACAAATACCTATAAAATAAATATTAAAGCTCAACAATAAAAATATAGAAGCACATAAAGAAATTATCATTTATTTAATCAAAATATGGTCCAATTTGCCTTCGATTGCAAAATATAAGTGTTTAATAATAATAATAACGATGTTAATAGGTGAAAAAACAAATTAACACATTAAATTCAAACTGTGATATAAATACTGCTGATTGTAACATGTTTACGATTGACATGGTTCGCAAAATCAAGATTGATTCTTGTTTTTTATATATGTGCTTTGCCTAGATGTTTTAAGAAGTCTCTTCTTTTCAACTGAACTTTTGCACAGTTTATCTTCTCTCTTTTTCTCTACAATGTAAAACGAGAAAAAGGAGAAAGATTAACCATAAAGGAGTTTAGCTAAAAAGAATAGGCCTATCTTCTCTTTGACAATTAAATTGCTGATTTCTCACTCCTAATTTGGATGTAATAATCACGACACGTCGAGACACCAAGAAACGATAATAAATACGACTACTGAATAGCGTAATAGTAGAAGCCTTCTTGGAGACTCTTGAATGAAAACTACTGGCAATGGAAGTGTGTCATCTTAATGTAACAATCTTCAATCTACATTTCAGAGTAACAATCTTCTTAATGTAACAATCTTCAAATAACGATGTGATACATTAAATCGTAGCACTACCTTTGAAACTTTAGAAATGGCACGTTCAGTAACTCGTGTAGTTTAGGAGGAATTGCATCCTGTTACATGTCCGCAGCAGAACTTTACGAGGCTATAAGCGTGTTAGACGATTAAACTGCCTTACTCGAGAAACAAACTATTTGGAAATATAAAGCTTATCTATTTAAGATGACCAAAAGATGTTGTTTACTTTAAAATAATTGAATATTCTGATATTTTGTTTTTAGTTTCTATTGAATGTATCAGGTACTGGAAAATTCCTGTACTCATTTCTGTATAATTGTTTTTCAATGTTCATTGACTGCATTTTCATTTTAATAAACGTTCCTAGGAGATAACTTCTCTTGGGATATAAATATAAAGGAGCTTGTGTGATGATGGATAATGTCCCTCTTTGGCAATGGACAATTTAATAATTACGATTGAGAACATTACTCTCTCTTTTTTTTTCTCTTTTTCTTCAATCAAATAATGTAATTAATAAAGTATCTTTGTGGTAGCATTTATATTGATATTAAAATTAAATTGATTATTCTAAATAAAATATATTTTATTAAGCCATAATATATCGTAGATAGTTGAAAAATAAAAAGTCTGATGACTTATCAATGATAAACATTTTGAGTCTACACAATAAATTACAAATTAAAATTAAAGTAACATATTTTATATATTCATATTTACTCCGAAATCTAATATTATATATAATAATATTGTAGATTTATGTTTGTCGCGCTTTCATATTCATTTTTCAACGATATATTATATAATTTAATCACAAATGTATCTCTAATGTTAAAAATGCGATACTACATTTTATTCATAAAAGTTAAAAGTAAAAAAATATTAATTAATATAAAGAAATTAATATAAAGAAATTAATACAAGATGGAATAAGTTATTGTTATTCTCGGTTTAAGTTTTAGATTATCTCAATAGAAGTTATAAATGTAATAATATCGAAGGAATGTTTTTAAAGAGAAATGAGGTGTAAAACAAAAAACGGCCATTAGATTTTAGTTTCGGCGTGCATTGAAGCATAAATGTAGTATAAAATGATTATTAACGACATTCTGATATCAATTCCATTGTACACTTTATGTGAACCGTTAACTAAATGTGTGAATTGTGTGATTTCTTAACCTTGTTTTTCATATTTTGAAGAGTAATAAAAGTAATAGATTATTATTAGTAAAATAAATATGTGTTAGTATAACTCTTGATTTATACATATAATATTTATATTATATGTGGACAAATATAATATTTCATATCGCACAAATATAAATATTTAATAAAATTAAATTTATATTTAACGTTAACATTAAATTAGATAAATATTAAAATTTATTTTAAACCCAAAATTATTTTTTTAATTAATTTAATAAACCTACTACTTATTTTTGAAGTTATTTTGTGTTGATATTGCTAAACAAAACCGTCAAATTTAATTAACAAATTGATTATTTTGTGGTATTTTAAAAATAAACATAAATGTCTGCACATTACAAGATGCATATTACAAGAATGTAAAAAAATCGGTACAGTTTTACGTGTTAATGAAGAATTTGTGGCATCTCGAGGAGTGTATTGTATATTGTACATTGCAGATCAAGTTTACAGAATACACTTTAGAGCTTGCATCTCGTTTATAGTGAGCGTTATTTAATGTATTATAAACAAGGAGATGTAACATCGTTATTTCGTTAGAAGTTTGTTAGCGTAGCATAAAGGTGTAATAAGTAATGTTACAAAGCGAATGTTAACAAGTTATAAAAGATACAATGTGTCTCAAAGCATCATATTTTCTTTCGTTACAAAATATTTGGAGAAGAAAAAAATGATAAGAGATCATATCTCCTCCAGAAAGAAAGTTATTTAAAACTCCCTCTATCGTTATGTTGAAAAATATGATTTAATAAGAATTTTTATAATTTTTGTTGTTTGTATCACTGCTTCGATGCATATTAATTCGTTTTTGGAGTTAGCAATAATAAAAAAATTTGTTCGCTTTATGAAAAAAATGCGATAAATTGCAGACACATAAGAATTTTATTATTATCAACAGAACTTTTGCTATGAAATTGCGCTTAATCTGGAAGAGAGCTGTCCGGCGCGTACTTTATGCGCGATCAGTATTTTCACTTCCCCATTCTCTGCCTCATTCCTGCAAGTCCTGTAGAAGAAGGTCTGATGCATTCCGAGGTAGTGCGAATCGATAAGAAGTCACCCACCGCCTCGGATACAAATACACGATCTTTTCCACATTGAATGTAACTGTGCACAGAAAATTGCTCGATATTCGCGCAATTCTGATTTCGTTACTTGTGTCAGTTCTGCAAAATTATGGATTTTTACAAATTAGGATTTCTTTTATAAATTAAAATTTCTAAGGATTTAAAATCTTTCACTGAGAAAAATAATATGATTGGAAATGGATAAACAGAAAATTTTCCAGTAAATTTAACAAATTCTGCTTGAGATATCCGGAATTCTGATTGATTTAATCAGAATCTTCTGGTTTGTCCATTTTCAACTAAACCATTTTCCTCAGTGTTGGATTAACATGTGATGTATTGTTTAAGCTGAATATTTTGGCTACGGTCAGACTGAACGCCGAGCTGTACCACTGCGCCATGAAATGTCAATAAAAAACGATAATGTTCTTTCGATGAAACAATGAATTGAGGATCAAAGCAATTGAGGCATTCCTGCATCATAGCGATAAGATTTCGTGAAGCCGCAAAAAAAGGGTTATTTTTGCTCAAATTTTTATAAATATTTTGAAGCCCAGACAGTATACTTGTGTTAAAATTGAGACATAATCTAGGTCCTCACCCTTGCTTTAAAAAGTTATAAGCCGTAAAGCCGTAAGAAATTGACTGCAATCACAGTCGAATATGAAAAAAATAATCGACTGTGATTGGTCAATTTCTTACGGCTTTATGGCTTACAGCCATAAAAACGTTTTAAAAATGATTTGGACATACCGTACTGCCTAGGCAGATTTTAAAATTTGAGTTCTTCTGACTGAAAAAATTATTTCACTTTACAATATAAAAGATAAAAAAGCCCGATTGGAAAATATTATGAAATCTTAATACATTTTTCTTTGAATAGTATTAAATAAACATTTACTTATAGTAAATAAATATGTATCCAACGAAGGAAAAGATAGTTTAATCAAATTAATTGGTCTTTGTATCAAATAAATGTACGTTTACATTTAGTAAATTTATTTTAAATTATTCAAACAAACAGTTATTAAAATTTAGTATTTTTTAAAAGTATATAGCGGTGTTTTAATCTCCAAAGATTGTTTATAAATCGCTATAGCGTCGTTTCATTTAAAAAAATCAGTTAGTAAAAAGCTACTATAGTAATCAAAAGCTTAATAGAAATTGATTAAATATGAATATTGATTGAATATGAATATAATCGAATACGAATTGAATATGAATATGGTTGTATATTACGTAACAATTATAAGATAAAAAAGAAATTCTACTCAATCATTTAATGTTTTATCGTGAAAACTGTTCCTTTCTGATGCACATCCATTTAAACCGATGCATTAAAGATATTCTATTGATTCTTCCTGAATGCTTTACGGATTCTGCAAGTAGAGATCATAAATTTTCACAAAATTTCGTTGGAGACGTATTCAAGTATGCCGATATCCATTATATTTGCCCAGCGAGATTCCGTCCAACGAGAATTGGAATTGAAATTTGTCGCGCAACAAGTAGTTAACGTTTTGGCAATTATTGCGCCATGTCGAGTCTGATAAAGCATCACGGGGTAAACATGGATAAAGTTTGATGGTAAAAGTTTCACATTAGAAGCTTTTTGCGTCATCGAGTTCAGTATTACTTTGCGAAACTTTCGATCAGTTTGCATTATTTCCGACGGTTGTTTTCGTTTGTGCTCTTACCAAGTTGCTTATGGTCATGCATAGAATCCTTCATTCTAAATATTTACTAGCAAAACTAATAACGTAACATTTACTTGATAATTACACAGCAATTTCGGTTTTAACGGCGAAATAATATATACAAATACTTATACGCTGAGCGAAACGTGCTTCAATTAATTCTTTTGTCAATACATGAGTATATTAATTTTAAATAGTAAACGTAAAGTTTTTATATTTATGTGTGAACTTTGTTATGATGCCTCAAATTCCCTTTAAACAACAAAGATCAGTTTTATACAGACTTTAAATCGTTTTTAGTTTTATATTTTTATTAAAAACGTGAAACACCGTATTGAAAAAGTAAACAATTATGCATTGACAGAAAGATTAAATGAAAATCTCAATTATTACCTTTTTGGCTACATAGATAAAAAAGCTAAATTTCCGAATTATCACATAATATGTGTTATATATAAAATACCTATCCAATTACTTCTCAACAAATACGAAGTTACATGTAACGTGCCTATTAGTTGTAATTTCCTATTCAATAATATAATTGTAATACTGTGTTATATTAGAGTTATATTATGAGTGGGAAATTACAATAACAGGTATATGTAACTTTGTGTTTTGCTGGAATTGTCATGAATGTATCCAGAATTTCAGTTAGAAAGGAATAAAAATTTATCTTCACACACAAAACTTATTAAAATATTTATAAAGTTTTCGAAAATTTTTATAAACTTTCATACGAATAACTTACGTATTAGACAATGAATGTTAATTTTTTTGTAAAAATGATTTTCATAATTTAATTATTTCTTCTTAAAATTTAGGGAGGGGACAAGCAACACTCTCCTCTTGTCTTTGAACAAACACCTACATATCTTGTGTTTACCAGTCAGTCTTGTGTTTATCAGTCAATTTTAGATTAGATCTTGAGATTGATTTTACATCAGTTATCTTTTCTTTTTCTTTTCTCGGAAACTGTCCTTGTAAAACAGACTGTAAAACACCTTGGTGCAGAAAGATTAATCAAGATTAATCACTAACATGACCAGATTCGTGAAAGCAATACGTTATGTTACGAGCAATCGTGCTTGCCCTTTTTTTCACAAGTTCAGACTACGAAGCCCGACCTGAAGGGTTAAGGACAATTTGTCATTCTGTTCCCCGATAAGATCGTAATCATGTTCCTATACCTCCGGGTGACGTGTATTGCATGCCCGGGCTAAACAGCTGCCTAATAACATCGATCATCGCGGACGTCGAAGAATTGGTTTGCGTCGTGAGCGCGGGGATTTATTCATCGTTCAGCGAAATCGGGCATCTGTCATGGAAATTCTCGACGAAAACGGCAAAGGACATAAATGCCGTGAAAATTGTGGAGCGGCACGAATGCTCCACCGGGGAATTCGACGTTCTTCTGTTGGAACTGGCTTACGACAGGTTGTTTAGCCTTCTTTGGATCAGCAGGGCGGAGTGTGAGGTGGCCTCGTATTTGCATAAGTTTATTGGAAATATAGAACAACGTGCGAGGACTCCGTCGTTCATGTAAAGTATGCGATTTGCAGCCGTCATGCGAGAGGCAAAAGACATCGCAGTCTGGCAGATTGTTCCTTGTAAACAAGTATTGACAAATTGAAAATTTTGTCTCTCAAGCAAAACCAGACCCGAAAAGAATCCTTATCTTTTTTCAGCAGTTTTATCATATTTGCAGATATTATCATATTGGTGTCACATGCTCAATTGAAAATTTTTATTCTATTGTAAATTAAATTAATTTAGATATTCATGCAATAATATGACTAATATAGTTGATATATTTATTAATGCAACAATTATTATAATATAATATACACATAGATTAATATTTGATACAAAATGAATACAGAATTAATACGATTATATAAAATAATTAATGTAATATAATATTATACATTTACTATATTCCATTAAATATTATATATTTATACTAAGAAGCTCTTTATACGAATTTTGCTTTTCTTTCAAACAGAGACTTTCAAAACTTTCAGTCAAAAATTTTTCAAAAGTTTTTAAATTATATATATGATTGTGTAGAAGCAATATATGAACAATTTCGAATTTTCTTTTTATAAATAACGCTTTGTGCTTCAAAAGACTAAGACACTTCATGTTTAACAGAACTTGACAAGTATTGACGTGAATTAATATGTGATATAAATATTTCTATCGGATTTCCATCCGCAAGATCCATTTGTCTGTGTACTCTTTGCTTGAATTGACAAATATCCTTTCGCGGCGGATTCCGTCGAAGCGTGCGACTATGGCAGAGAAAGACTAAACCGCGTATGTCACGCGATATAACTTGTATGAAAGCGCTTGGGAACTCCTCCCGTAACCATTTCACAAAACTTGCAAACAGGTTACGTCGATGGATGAAAGTCACGGTACTTGTATATCCGATGGAAAGTACGACGGAAGATGTACGGAAGTCCCGGAACTGTCGCCGTTTTCTTTCATCACGGAATGCCTTTGCAATCTGAAATCGAGTTTCGTTCAACGACGCTCCGATCGAATGGCAGCTTTTTCCACGGCTTTTGCTCCGCAATTCTCAAAACTAATCCTTGATCGACTAAAAGACTTAGTGAAAACATGCTAGTGGATTTGCAACAGAAAAGATACTTTCGACAGAAATACTTCGTGAGAATATTTAAATTATTCGTTTGCTAAAAGATTGCGACAGCAAACGGAAATCTATTATACAGGTCTCTCTCAGTTTATTTATTTAAAAGTTGACCATTATGTCGCGAGTGATTCGAATATATGTATACTGATTGGCTTTGGTAGCTCGTCTAAACTATGCCACGTCGATAACATTGATCTAAGCATGAGTCAAATTTCCGGACACATCCGCGAGTATATCGAGAAGTTACTTAACTGTACTCCTAACTGAACTCGCGTCGTAGCGATATCGATTTCGAATTTTAGGTAAACATTGTCTTACAGCTGATGAACTCAAAGTCTATCTTCGACAAACCAGAAGAGACGATAGTTGAACAAACTTAAACGGAACTCCACGATGAAATGTGATAGATTATGGGAATAGGGTGTATCTAAATTTTATTTACAAGGGAGCACAACCAAGTATTTCCTTCCGATTTTATACCCGATTTTGTATCCGATAAGCTTTGTTAAAAAATAGATAAAAATAAAATGTACGTATTTTTTATAAGTACTCCATTACATGTTAGATTTTAAAAAAATATTAAAAGTATCTACTGAAAAAAAAATCTCCCATCTATAGATTTAATATTATATCTCGTAAAAAAATTACATCTTTATTCTCAACTTCTATTATCATCGGTTCGTCATTATCATTAAGAGTACTTGATCGTCTATTCTGTTATCATTCGCGATTAGTTTTCTTTTTTTTTAATAGAGTGCAAAAGAGTTTATAAAATATTTATATCAATTAATAACTAAATAAACAAGAAAATAATTAAATAAATTTCTTTTTGATTGTATAACAATTAAGTACGACTATGCATTGCAATCTTTTGGAAAATGAGCGACTCTTTATCTTCCATTCATTTCATCTCTTTATAAATAGTGTAATCGCAGCGCAATA
This sequence comes from Acromyrmex echinatior, assembly GCF_024713525.1. Taxonomy (NCBI): domain Eukaryota; kingdom Metazoa; phylum Arthropoda; class Insecta; order Hymenoptera; family Formicidae; genus Acromyrmex; species Acromyrmex echinatior. Next base: position 6,018,596 of record NC_141864.1, on the reverse strand, counting down.
TGCGACTGCACGTAACAACACATGAACTATGCAATAAATTTCAATGATAAATTTCTGACGGAAAGAATTTTGAGATTGTGCCCGGTTATCTTTGCTTTCCGAGCTGCTATATTTTTCTGGGTGTAATGTAACGAACTTCAAAATGATGTGAATGCACATTGTGCACACAGTGTAAACCGTTTGAGAACGTTATTTTCTATTTTTCTAATTTTCGTATTATAATATTTGGAAATGCAAACAATAGGAAATTCTGAAAAGGATTTTAAAAATATTCTCTTTTTCTCTCCATCTATGTATTTATCGATCTATCTATCTGTTTATCTATCTTATCAGATTTTTAACCGTTTTATTCCTGTAAAAAAATTTCTCTCTTTCTTTCCTATCTATCTGTTTAACTATCTTATCAGATTTTTTTTAACCGTTTTATTTCTAACAATATTTCGAAACGTTTGTTCCGGATCAACATTGAATAAATGAAAAAATGTATTGTAGCGTGTAATTGTAGTAACGTGGAACACGCTACCGTAAATCGCAATAAACTTTAGTGATAAAATTACGAAGGGTGAGGAGAGGAAACAAGGGAAATTTTCGAATTTCGTTTAGTCGGATTTGCGTGAAAACGTAAAAACAGAGCATATCCCGCGAACGCTTGCAATCGTGCCACGAGTGATAAATGCGAATCGAACGTGGCGAGTCGAGAAGAATAAATTAATTTTCGCCAAGTGGATAGGTATTAGTCGCGCGGTTGAATGCATCGGCTGCAATGCCGCGACGCTGATGATCCCTTTCACTGCGGGCACTCGAAAGACGATATTTACGAGAAAAGGTAATGGACCGTGATGAACGGAAACGATCGGCGTGGATGCGCCATAAAAACTGCGATCTGGAAAAGCGCTACGATAGAATTACAAATTATTAGAATTACGAGCTTCTGGTAATAGGATGGCGAGAGAGGGGAAAATGAAGCTTTTTCATTAAAAGCTAAAATATACATCGTGTACACTGAAATGAAAAAGAGTAGAATTGGCGATCGGATACGCGAAATGCGTTTAATTATTGTAACATGGAAGTAAATGTAGTGGAATAAAAGTTGGTGATGTCGTAAGCCGCGATCTTAATAGCGTCGATTCAATTTCACGTTAAATTATATTCTTGGTGGAACGCCATTTATCGTATAGAATAGGATTGAGTATCATGAGCATCTTAAAAAGCATTTGATATTTCTTTAAGAAAACATTGTGATACTTCTCCCATATTGAAGAATAAAAAATCTTATTTCTATTAATCTTATTTAGTAGATTTGTTTTATACATGTTGGTATTGAAATCGATTATTTTAATGCAAATATTAAAATGATGGGAGGTGCTTTTATCCAGTGCTCTTACATTAATTTTTAAATAGGATAATGGGTATTTATGTGGATAATTTGAGCACAAGAAATTTTCTGAATGATATTATGTAGAAAGATCGTGTTGATTTTGATGTGCAGTTCCTTTAGCACCTTAAAAATAAAATTATCAGGTACTTATCGTACAATATAGGTACTTATTCGTCTATTTACGTAATATTCAAATCTGCTCACAGTATGTATCCAAATATATACTTTGTAATAAAAATAATTCTTTCTTAACCGTTAATGTTTAATTTTTTTCAATTGGAATTCTTTGTTATTAGATAAAAATAATAATTAAAATAACCAAAATCAACATATCTTCTAATTTGTAAAGATTGGCATTAGACTTATAAACATGCTTATAATAGACGATGCATCCCATTAAAAAAAAACCCATTATCTTATAAACCAATAATGGTCTCAATCAGGAATTTGTAAGATAACTCAATATTGTTTATTTTATAATATTAGGTGTTGGAATTAATTCGTAGCGTTTTTTAATGAAAGAATGTTATTTATTTCACATGAGCATTAAAAAATACATTAATGAAAGTACTTCCCATCACTTGTAAAACGCTACGAATTAATTCCAACACCTAATATTAACATGCAAAACACGATATCCTATCTAACTCAATGTAGATTAAGAACTTTATGAAATTTAGGGAAAAAAATATAAGAAATAAGAAATAAGAAATAAGAAATAAATATGCTTATTTAATTCGATAAATTTCCAAAATAAATATAATTTAAACTCAGCAACATATTAAGATGTTGCATTTTTTCACAGCAAATGGTATTACTAGTACCATCCGTTGCTAAAAATCTGAGTACTCGTATTATCTGCAGTATTCATAATACTCAATTCTACATAGCCTTTTTTAATAGATCAATTTAACAATTATTTAAGCCACGCCGTTTTTCATTTTTAATTTTTGAAACGTGAAAAGAAATCTTGCTGACACGCACTTTCGAATAAATTAAAGCGAGGCGAAGAAATGTCACTTCAGTCGGAAAACAGACAGAAAGACAGAAAGCATCAGGTAGAGAGCTTTTGTAAAGTGAAGATGCGCACAATTTCGCAAACTCTTCAGCAGACATGAAAGTGGCAAGTTTGCCCGATTAGCATCTAACGCTCTTTGATCTCCGTCGTACTGAACACTTGTGTTATTGATTAATCAATGTCTGTGCCTCCCGCAGATACGCTGTCGACACAGATTCCCGTGGCTTCTCTTTTTAATATTTCCGTCCTAAGCGCGCCAATTCCTGCACACCGAAACTTTCTATATCGATCAAATTTCGAGTGGTTCGCGAACTTTATTGAAAACCACATGGACGAAAGGGATATCGATATCCATACCGCGAGAGAAATATATATATATATATAAATATATTGTGATTTCAAGCATTAATTAAATTAAATTAAATTAAAACAAAATAAATATTGTTTGCAGCTTCAAGCATAAATTCAACAGAAAAATTGTTATAAAAGCCTGCGTGGTTGTTGGTGCACAAATAATATATTTAGTAAACAAGGGAAAGGATTTAAGTGTCTCTCTCCAATTTTAATGATATTTATATATGTTGTTTTGTAAACAAAAATAAGGGATATATAATTTTTTAATGTCCTATCGTACTTTTAAGAGGTAAAACACTGCTTTAAAAAATCGATTTTTTTCTTTCGAAAGGAATATTGACAAAACCGTAAAAGAAAGAAAAAAAATGTTTGAAGTAAAAGTTGAATGGTTTTAGGAGTATTAATAATTATAATTTTTAAAAAATTGTTTAAATTTTTACTTATTATAAATAAAAATGTTTTTATTTAAATAACATTTTTTAAATTATTAAAGTCTTAAACCTGTTAAAGTTTATTTTTGTGTGTAAAATTATTCAACTTTTATTTCAAACATTTTTTTCTATCTGTCGTAGTTTCGATGATATTTGCTTCAAAAGAAAAAAACCGATTTTTTTCTAAAAGATATTTCATCCCTTTAAAGTGCGATAGATTATTAAAAAATACGTTTCCCTTATTTTCCCTACAAAGTGACATTAAAAGTTCATCAAAATCAGAAGAGAACTTGGGTTTCTTCATAAGATTGAAGAAGATTTAAATCCGGAGTTAAAATGTTTGTAGACGACTTTGTTCATTATGTACGTTTCTTAATATATAGTTTTAATTGTTTGCAAATTGCACCCTTTTGTCTTATATAAGTAAATATATTATTTGTGCACTAATAGTCGCGAATGCTATAAAAAAACACTTTTCTAATACCGCATTAATTAAATTATTCATCTTTCATTAATGACGAATAAAGAGAAAAGAGAGAGATAGAAATTTTCTATCTTAAGTAAAATAATTTTCTCATTATATACGGCGAATTGGCGGATGAACGAAAATGAAGTTGGTTTTCCTGTAGCTGATTCAGCAAAAATTTTATTGAATTCTTTTTTTATAATTTTCTCCGTTTCACAGTTTTTTTAATTCCATAATTCTCGACATATAATATGTACATGTAATATGCGTGATCGCTATTAAATCATATATATTTTGAAATCTTTTCATAACAATTCTAGCCAATTGGATAAAACGTGTCGACAACTCAACCAAATAAAGTTTTCAATAAGCGTGTTTCCAAGCTCGCATCTCCAATGCGACAGACGGGGATGAAATTCTGTCAAGTCAGGCAGCTATATTGGCCGAAAATAGATTGTAACTTGAATATATTATAAAGAACTGCAAGATAACAATCATGAATTATACTATATTTACTATCGTAGGTTTTATTATACACGTATAATAGTTTTAATATTTTATTTAATTTATGCAAATATTTGTAATTTTGGATAAGCTTGGTGAGACATCTCAAATTTTCTGCACTTTACTTAATAATCATACTTTTAACGCTTTATATAATTACTTTGATCCAAAAAGAGTGTAATATCAAGACGCGATAAAATGCGAAAAAAGTCGGAAACATGGACTAAAAGGCGCAAAGATACTCGAAAGTGTCATGTGTGTTCCGTTTATAAGTAAGTAGTAAGGTCGAACATTATTTTGTTGTAATTTATTAAAGACTTAATCCGATTGATTGTTAATACGCGAACTAATGCGAGAGAGCGAATGATATTAATTTCGTTATCTCTTAAATAAATTTTGTAGTGGGTTATATATATAAGAAACGTTAGTCATTAAATCAGTGTATTCCTTGAAATTCCAAGTGTTACCACAAAAAATTAAAAAGTAAACACTTGGCGCTGCTAGATCGCAAAAGAAAAACTATTTATAATCTTGTTTCAGAGTTAAAAATATTTTCGTGTCTAACTAATTTTCATTACAAACTGAGTTAGCCTAGTTGATTCTATTTAGATGTTTACTGTTAATTTAAGTTAAGATGTTTACTGTTAACTAAAGATGAAATGTGTGTAGATATTGCGCTAGCTTAATTTATAACGAAAATGAAATACGAAAACATGTGTAACTCGAAAACAAGATAATAAATAATTAAATGAACTTTTTGTGTTCATATCCTGAATTAATTTCTGTAATTATGCCCACATATTATGAAACGCTTTACACATCAATAAATTATTATAAATTAATTTAGATCACCAAAATGTAATCCAATGATTAAATTAATAGTAATACATTCATGAAGTACTTAAAAGATCTGAAATATTTTAATTAAGAATAATATTTTTAATTAAGACTAATTTTTTCTCTACAAAAATTTTTTACTTTTAAATAAGAAAAACTTTTTATCCTGGTAAATTAATTTTCTAGATACATAATTTTATAATTAATTTAATTTAATTATAATAAAAAAATATTAATATAAACTGTTTTGGAATAATTCTTTTTTTATTATAATTAAATTAAATTAATTATAAAATTATATATCTAGAAAATTAATTTACCAGGATAAAAAGTTTAAGACACATTAATGCATAATAAATATATGTGAAATATATTAGGTGTTGGAATTAATTCGTAGCGTTTTTTAATGAAAGAATGTTATTTATTTCACATGAGCATTAAAAAATACATTAATGAAAGTACTTCCCATCACTTGTAAAACGCTACGAATTAATTCCAACACCTAATAAAAAGTGTAGAAGGCTGATAAATCAACTTCTTGTTAGATTTTTTTCTTTCTAAATGATTTTCCTTTACAAATGTTTCAACTTAACTACGAATCTACTCAATAGAAATTAAAAGTTTATTTAACTTTGTATTTCGGAGTTTTCGAATCTTAGGAATGTTAATAAATGTCAACAGTTATTGTATTTTCATTTGATTTCGAATGGTCTTGGTTTGCAGTTTACATGTACTTCTAGTTTTACGCTCTACATGTAGTAAAGAATATAATTTAGTCCTATGCAACTATTATTGATCATATCATCAATATTCTATTTAATCATGCATATTTACACGTCGAATATTTACATCATGACATATAACATTGCACACAATGATTAACCATTGTAAACATAACGTTACGAAAACATATTCTAATGAAACATCATTTGCAAATATTATTAATAATAATTTAGGTCAAGTGATTGAAGCGTAAAGCATTAATGAAAATTAGAAGTTCTGAACTAACGAGGTAAGAGATAAATAATGTGATAATAATTATAAATAATATAAATAGTAAAATAAGAATATTTTAATTGATAATAAATAATAAAAAATTTTTATTATTTATAATAAATAAATTTATAAAAAACGAACAATAAAATGAGACAGCAAAAAAATTTTCAAAAAATAATCAACAATATGTTTTCCCATGGGTGCTTCCCATTTTATCTGTCAGTGTTCCGCCATTTTTTTTCACTCTCGGGACGAAACATCGTGTTATCCTAGCGGGAACGTGGATGGAAGGATTTTCCTGAAATGCTGTCAATGCACCATGATGAATCGACTGCTACCTGTCGATTACATGTCGAATTATCGTGTCGATTGCATGCATCCAGTGATAACCTATGGCATTCGGAGGACCAAAAGATACTACATATATGGAAATCGAAAAGAGCCAAATGACTTCAACCAAGAATTCGTTTTTCATTTGTAAATAAGAGACAAACTTTGTCGGTTTTTTTTTTGTACTAAATATACACTCTTTTAAGTGTATAAATATTACTATAATGCAATTTTTTTAAACAATTTTAAATTAGTTATGTTTTAATATATTCATTTATATACATTTGGAAATAAAAATGTATTATAACATTTGAATATTTTACACTTAGAATTTTCTACAAGTAACGTAGAATTAAAGGAGATTCTCGTGAAAGGAAGATTTCAATTTAGCAGCGATTTCCGGCGGAACTTCATTACAATGTAATCAAACGGGTAAGGCTTAAAACTCCAATACCATGCAATCGTTCAATCATACTCATATCGGCCGACTTAACCGACGCAGATAGATGATTTCACTATACGTCTGCACGCTCGACCGGAAACATGGCGGATTAAGATATCCTTCAACGTTAACTCTAGCGTGCAAAATCTAATTAATTCCAAGTAGCACCAAGCTATTTGCCTCAGGGATGTCTACGGCCGTCGCTCGACCAATGATTAATTAATGCTGTTAACGCGCCGCTCCAAATGATACGAAACCATAGACAATAGAAATTAATTGGTATTTGAGCAATCGGCTCTTGATATATTGTGTGCTTTGTGTACTGTATCAAAGTTATTCATGTATCATTTTTAATACGACAAATATTTATGACGTAATTTGTTAGTACAATCGATGATTTTCGATGTTTCTATAAAGCATGAAAAATAATATATTTTTAAAATGTTATAATAAAAACTTATAATTATCAGTTATTATTTCATAATTTTTTCGCTTTATTATTTTTAAAAAAGTAATTTTTCTCTTTATAGACTTTTTGGCTTTCTTTTTATAACATTATATGTATTATATTTCATTTTTTTTTTACTTATTTTTTTATATATATTAATTTTTTCTTTCTTTTATATTTATTACGTATTTGTTTTTATATAATCTTGTTTTCTTTATATGTTTCTTGACAGCTCGCCCTAGAAACGAAAATTAATAAACGTTTATTCTTCTTATCTATTTCTACCGTAATTCATAACGGAGTAATGTGATAGAGGCGTGCAAGCTTACGGATAATATAACGCGCAAAAATCCGAAACCATACGGTAAAAGCGAACAGTTTTAATCAAATTTTTGCCTCGATTACGTAGACATAGGTGAGAGATCACATCTCAGCAAGACCATATCGTCGCGGCAAGAAATCGTTGAAGTTACTCGTAGAAACTGCGTTTTCCGCGGAGGAAAATCGTAGACTGGAGAGTTCACCGAGTGTAATCATAATGAAGGATCACGCAAAGAAGCGATATTAATGTTGAGCAACGAGGAGAAAGAGGATCTGATATCTATATATAGAATCATAAAAAGAAATCGAGATATATTCTCCTTCTCTCCTTCTCCTGCCCCTCCTTTTTCTCTACATCTTCTCGCTTGGCGGAACAACCATCTGTCGGAGACGTCCGCGAGAGTATCGACTAATGGCATACGAGGAAGTGAACGAAAAGCTCTGAGAATGACGACCCTTCGGCATTCACACAGTCCCAGGAATTCGTCGCCTTCCTCTCTAAATCCGGCCGGATTTCGATGAATTATTCGCTCCGTCCTCCGGATCACGTCTCTCTGCTCGGATCCGACTTTACGCACCGCGGATTTTCGCCTCTCACATCGTACTCTCGAGTGAGAAAATTTGGTAAAGGATCGTGTCGTCTGAATGGTAAATGAGAATGAGAGCAATTGATATCGGGAGGTACCGTGAGGAGGTACATGAGCTTTTATACACAGCATCCTGGTCGTGCGGTTTTTAATCGTGAATTTTTTAATCAATTTGAAACTGACATTTTTTTTTCCCGATATATTGAATTATCCGCGGTTCTTGGATCAAAAGTACTCGAGAGTAATTTACAAGCAAATTCGGTGTGATTTATATTATATGATATTATATCTACAATTCTATTATTAATCTTAATTATACATTATTCAATTTTATTATTAAATAAGCTTCGAAATTCAACATTAATAAACGTTCAGTATTGCGGAAATTGCGTTTAATCGTAAAAGCTTTGTGAATAGTTCATCGTGCAGTACGTTTATTCGATGATGTACTAATAAATTTCAAACGTTTATTTATTACCGGATACGTAAGGATACGATAAAATTGCAATGATCATACATTTAAATTCAGATATATTATTTGATGGAATGCAACGTGACGAAAATGCTTGTAGCCCATTTCTGGAATTACGTAACTACTGCGATACTCTTTAATTATATTAATATTCACTTGACGAACGCATTAATGCAAATGTCTATCGTCTCGTATAATTTTGACTTCGAGCCCAACATGTAGTTTCAAACATTTTACACGCGCAAAACTGTATGTGTATGCACTCGTATTGATCGTGTTTTAGATAAAGCTACATCCACACCGATCATTATCTATTATATTATTTACGTTATATAAAAAAATCTATAAAAGCAATATAATAATATTAAAACTTATAATAGAATTACATTAATATTTTTCAATTAACAGCATATAATTTCTAGATTAACATATAGTTTTAAAATTTTATAGAGAACAATGTTAAATTAAGAAAGTAACATATACAATATAATTTACATAAATATTCTTTTATTGGTATATCTTTGCAATGATCTTTTAAATTTAATTGCATTTAAATCAATTTAATTTAAATTTAATGTAATTAAAGTAAGTTATAAATTTGACTTAAATAAATAAATGTATATTTAATATTTAAATAAATGAATTCATCTAAATTCACTTTGAATTCTAATATTATAAATTGATAGTTATAAATAAAGATTGCATAGATAGAGTAAAAGATTTTGAAAACCTCCGATAATATCCTTGGACAAAATGCTATCCGTATGTTACAAGCTAACAATATACTATCCGTTTCGATGTGTGTACTACCTAAAGGTAAGCCGACACATATGAAGATATAGGATGTAACTCAGTATGGGCGAGACAACTTCTCCACATGCTCAACATGTCATACATCACGATTAACTTGACTTAATGCTCCAGCGATGCGCCCAGTGTGAACATAAGGTAATGTTATTCACTACGATGATATTAGTCTAGGAATTAGCCAAAGTCATACGGTTAATTAAACTATATTCAGTTTTTAAAAAGCAAGTAAAAAAACTAAACTTTTCGTGAGACTTAATGCACACATCAAGCATAGTATTATATAATTTCAGTGAGATTAATTTAAGAAAATATCTTGAAAGACATCTACAATATATTAGGTGTTGGAATTAATTCGTAGTGTTTTTAATGAAAGAATGTTATTTATTTCACATGAGCATTAAAAAATACATTAATGAAAGTACTTCCCATCACTTGTAAAACGCTACGAATTAATTCCAACACCTAATATGTAATTATTAATTATTCATATTAATTATTTATATGAATTATATGTTAATATCTGCGTTCAATATTGTTGAAATTTTAAAATCAGCTTTGATAAGATGTATACAATTATAATTAGAAATTAAACTTGGCGTAATTTATAAAACTGAAAAATGTATTTTCAAAAATTTGTACATAAATATTATTAAGCATCAAGCTCAACAAAAATAGAATTATTTCTCTTAATTGTTTAATAAGATGTGTCAATATTAGACATATACTTTATTTTATATCATAAAAGTGAATTTTAACCGCTTATGTATAAATTATTTTCATCCAATCATTAATCATCATACATAATTATGTAAACATTTTTTAGTTATTATTATAAAAATATAAAAATAAAGATTCTAAATTTATTAAATATCTAGTAACATTATTTAATTACGTGTAATATAGATAACGTCCCAAACCATAAATAATTAATAAAAATAATTATTAACTGTTAATTAATCCAATTCGATTTAATTAAAAATTCACTGCAAAAGTATATAATTATGAATTTCCTTCCAGTACATAATTTATGGATATATAATATACATTATATAAATTTCTCTAAAAATAATTATGATATATATGAAATATATTATATATATATTGTTGTTATATATTGTTGTTAAAAATCATAGCGTATCTAATGAAAAATCATAGTGCTACCTGATGAAAAAGTTATTAATTAATACATATGTGGATTAATATCTCCAGAAATAAATTTGAATGCAACGGCTTTTGACTATCTGCCTATGTAACAGTTATGCCCAAGTGCAGATATATCTACCATATGGCTGTATTTTACTGTGGCTGAAAATAGGTAGACATGTACTACTGCAATCGCGTTTGAGCGAACAAACAGCTGCTGTCTATATACATAAAACAAATATAACTCGACAACGCACAAAATGATTGTGGTGGTTCAGAAAGCAATTTTTCAACTCTTCGTAATTATGAAAAAATTATATAGAAACACATTCGATTTCATAGATGCAATTAGTTAAAAACATCAAAACAAAAATTTCAAAATTCACAAGTATATACTGGAACTTTAACTTTAACTTTTTACTGAATTTTAGTATTGAATGTTAAATTAAATTTTAATTAATTATTTATGATTTATAAGTTTCCTGGTTATCTTTTTATCCATACGTAAATTAATTAAGTAATATTATCAGAAATTTGATCGAATAAATTGCGAATTTTAGTTTTAATGTTTTTATAATAAGCAGGAGAGAATATTTAAATAATTATAGAATCAATAATCGGATGAAAATGCAAATTTAAAGTAATTTTTACTGTGCCGATTTAAATTTAGACATTTTTTTTATAACATAAAATTATAATCTTATATTTAATTTTATAATTTTAGTACTGCGAAATATTAATGTAATTAACAATATTAAATTTTTAGTTCATTTTTAGTTATAATAATTACGTGGACGTTTCAAAATAAAAATAAAAAATGAAACAATATCAATGATATGCCTAATTCTTAAAAATTTAATTTAGTTATGTCTTGATTTAAACTTCTATTTTTTAATTGATCAGTTTTGATCGGTGTCGCAATAAAGTATTTTCACATTACAAACGCACAGTTTAAGAGAAGACATATATAACTAAGGTGAAAAGTGTTATAGCAATGTTGCAATCTGCCGCGCGTTAAATTTCAAATGTAGACACCAAGAATGTATTTGCGGCGGAACATTTCACGGCGAAACTGAAATATATGTGCAATGAAAATGTATATTTCGCGTTCCATCTTCAAAGTTCGTATCGTCTCATGATTGCTGAAAACAATTTGAATTTATAATGCGGAGCCTATCTTACGACGAATCGCGAAGTGCATCATTTTGATATCAACTTTTTCACGAGACAAGGACTTGCTTTCGCTGTGAAAATTTATGCGAGGATTTCTACGCGGAATAATCTGCGATTTTACTATGCGCGAGGGTGCACTGATGACGTCCAACGACGTGAGACAAAGATGGAGATCTTGGAAGCTATTGAGATAGTAAGCCAGCTCTTAATTAAATGAAATCAGAATTATCGAGTCAAAAGATATGAAAAAAATTAAAAGATTAAAATCTAAACTTGGATTAAAATAAATATCCAAGTAATCTATATAGAGATAAGTTTTATAAATGCCAAAATTAACTCTTTCAGAGAAATTGAACGCTATAAATACGTTACATTTTTGAGCCAGGAAAAAATACATATATTTGCAGATATTATAGTTTTAGGATTCTCAAATTTAAGGAGAGAGATTCAAAGTTTCCGGAATATAAAACTTAAAAACCCAGAGATCTGGTATTGTGCATTCTCAAAAACTGAAAGCTTCACGTGCTTAAAGCCTGCAATTTTAAAAAATTCATAAGTTTCAAGAAAATTTAAAGACTACAAAACTTGCATAAAATCTAGCAAACATTAACTGAGAAACAAGTTTAGTGACCTACTTATACGTAGTTAGTTCAATAACTTAAAATATGATTCTTTAATTTTCTATTTTCTGGTTTCAATATTAAAAAGTCTTCAATATTAAAAAGTACCTTCAATTATCGATTAATTCTTGGTTTAAGCTTTATAGTCTGTAGACAAATGCACAACTGGAACGTCTGCGCGAAATAAATACAATAGCATAATAAAATAAACATGAAGAAACCATATAACTATGTATTTTGAAAATTTTCAGAAACACTACGCCTTGTACTTCAAACGAAGTGCTGTAGCCATTTGCGATGCAATGTTTCGTGGAAAAGTTGAAATATGTTACATACATAGCGCCGTGTATCTTGCGCTTTATCCTCAAAGACCGCATCATCCCCCAGCCGCTAAAAACAATTTAGATTTGCAATGCAAAGTAGTAATAAGTCCCGGCTGGCCCGCAGTGTACAATTCGCGAACTGCACTATTTTAACTTCTACTTTTTAACCAGACGAAGAAAATTTATTTACTCCGGCTAGGAAATTTATGAGCCAGTGGCCGTGTTGTCTTCGCGAAACATATTCTAAAATTATTATGACAGCAAAAATAAGTAAAGCGCGTAAATATGTAGATCACGTGTAAGGTGTGCTTGCGACGACACCAAATTTTTACGACTGACTGACTTATTTAAATGAGTCTTGCTTCTATAATAACTATTTAACACTTTCATCTTATAAATGCTTCAATTTCTTTAAACATTTATATAAGAGATTTCTCATTGAATTCGTTTTTGTATTAATTGTCTATACATTAATAAATTAATATTCTAATTTTTTTAAAAAGTGCAAATGCGATTTACATTATAATTTATATCAATTATAGTTTTACTATCAAATTGAATTATTCATTTCAAACGTAATTTAAAGATTCATTTCTCTTAATTATAAACTTAAATATAAATAGAATCGCATTTAAGAACAAGCAATTGAGATCTTTTTCTTAACAGATAACAGTCAGAGGTGTTAAATCAAATAAAGAAACCTTTTGCGTGAAAAGGGTCACGACGGACTGAAGGCAGGACAGTGAAATTACTTCCAAACCTTTATTCGTACAGAGCTGTCGGCGTACATTAGAAATATGCAAGGTTTGTCACCGTTTTTCGAAGAAAATAATGAAATTCGTTCTTAAGAATATGCTCCAACGTGGACGATTCGAGCGAGAACGATTGGAGCGTCAGCGCGGGCGATTGCCTTTATACAAGTACGAATATTACACGCCACGACAATAGTTCACATACATTAAAAATGATGAGCTTTAATTACAGGATGGGCGATTGATAGACGTATCTATATACGTATCGATGTAATCAGAACGTCCTCATCGATATGTACATATCATACGTGTACCGACTAGGATGACGCGAGCGATGTGTATGTACGGAGCAATTTTATCGGGCACGGAAAAATGCCCTCTTTTTAAATAAATAAATAAATATATATATATATATACATATACGTATGTACATAATATGTAACAGATATAATGTACATAATGATATACATATATATACACACAGACACACTGTTTGTGACGACGATTTCCCATCGGCGTGTGATTAGCTCAGTGCCGACAGAAACTCGCGTCGCGCGAGTTCTTACTTATCTTAAAACCTACGGTACACGATGCTTGTTTTCCTGCTGGATTATTTGGATTACTTTAAATTACTAGAACTACACACAGAATGCAGAACTTCTAGTAATTTGCTAAAACGTAAGCAGGGAGATAAGCATCGAATACCGCGAGCTTTACTTTTATGCCGAGAGCTAAAGTCGCCCAGAAATCTCGCGTCCTATCAGCGGCGATTCCTATAAACTTTTGCATCGCGGGTCGTTAAAACTCTTAATTGCTAAGTTATGTATTTAATAGTGTATATAATGTATATATAAGGGTGAGAAATGACGATCCGGTGAGACGTGAGACGAAGAACGCGCGGGCTGCGACGAGAATGGAGGCAAAAGAATGACAAGTAAGAACCGGGGGAATAAGAGACCGGAAAAAGAGAAATAGAAAAGTTCAGGAAACGCGGGAGCGTAATATCACTAGAGGTGTCAACACACGATAATAACGTCGGGAGGAAAACCGTAACGAGAAAGTAGCCAAAGTCGCGCCTCGACAACTCCGTCCGCTGCGTTTTACCTCGAGTACGAAACGACATTGGAGGACGAGTTTCGCAAATATGACAAATCCAACTCCGGCTTGTGACATCGAACCATGTTATCACTTGTGTCCATTTCGAACATAGACGTAACAGGTATATACTAAGCATTCCCTGATCTTAGTAGTTAAAAAGAATTGAATATATCAGCATCTCCTTTCAAAAAAAAAAACGCTATCAGCATCTGTCTTTAAATCGATACTTTAAAAAGAGAGCGAGAAAAGAGCGATATGCTTCAAGCTCATTCCTTTTAAACCAATAATGACAACCTCGGGAATGCATAGTTTATTCTTATTATGTCTATGGTTTCAAGCAAGTCTAGAGTCAACCTTTGGAGACGCGAAACGACCGGAGAACGAAATCTCTCTTGCAAAAAGATGAGACCATAGACTTATACATGGCGTTTTCTAGCAAGGAAGTGTAACACAGTGAATTATTTCATCCTTGTTTAGCAAGTAACAAGAATGTAATGATTCATTGCATTATACTGTGTTCTTTATGCTAAAAAACACTCATAATAGACTGCGCATTTATACGTGGCAGCTGAAGACAACATAAAAAATAGAGATATGAATGGTTTGTTACTCTCTCTGTTACACATTGTACAAATAAACAAGGAAAGCATTTGTGACATCAACTATTATTCTTTCTTACTAATGTTGTCTTCACGTCTCCAATGGAAACGCGCAATCTATTATATAACTCTTATAAAAATTTAATACTAAAAAGAAATGATTAATTATTTATTTTGAGTGATAAAAGTACTGTTGTTCAGTTGCTTTTAATAGTCAGAATAAATAATTTTCAGTATTAAATTATATTTCTCTAAGGGAAGTCTATGGATAAGACTATGCTCGCGATGGTTAGTCGTTTAACGATGTCTACGGTCAGATATTAATTACCTTATCGCTACGAGAACTCTCGTCAGTCTTAGTCGAGAAAAAGCCGAGAAGAGTCACAATCAACGAAGCGAGGAAAGATAGCTATCTTTCTCTCTCTCTCTTTTTCTTTCTTTATCTCTCCCTAAGTAACAATCAGAACGCCGCGAGGTGGCTAATTCCGCCTCTAATGTCACCACGAAGAACGATCAACCCGTGTATGAATATAAACAAGAGAAATAAACCCATGAGCCTCGGCAATTTGAATCCTTCTCGCTCGAAGCCCGGTCCTCAAAAGGTTTCGCATTTCCGCCGTACAATATACAGTATATCACCAAACCAATGACGCCTTCCAATGATAACAGTAATACTAACAAGAGTAGCGATGATAATAATAATAGTAGTAATATATTATCAATAACAATAATTTATTATCGTCCGCAGCGACGACGCGTCCATCTGTGCGCTTCTTCACGAAAAAAAATATATAATGTGTTTATGTATATAACTATGTATTTATGTAGAATATATCTCTCCTCTGTTATATATCGTCGCCTGCGCGACGGATATTTACAATAATTACTTAAACTCTCGCGAGATTACTGGATTCTCCGGTGGCGTAAGTTTCGTGCGTATCCGGAGGAGAATCTTCTTCGCTTCGCTGGATTGCTTTTCGCACGAGCCACTCTCTCGCTTTTCGCGATAATCTCCTCCTTCTACGCGCAGAGATGGAAAGAAGGGAAGGAAAGGTTCTTTTCCAAGATAATAATTTCTTCCGAAAGTATTTTAGGAACACCTAATTCGCGTGGGTAGAGTGGCTCGTGCGAAAGGAGCTTCAGCGGTAACCCGGCGCTGCTTCGTGATCATTCGAACGTGCATCGCTGTGTTACCGGTACAGGTAAACTTGCTTTCATCGCGGCAGCCTCCAGTCGCGAAAGCTACGTCACTGTTCGAAATCCGTCGTCGCTTCGTTTCGTTTTTTTTCGCAGAGGCACCACTCGACGCCCTTGTCAAGTCGCTTCAAGGAGTCCAACAATCTCATCCTGGTCAATCCTCTCCTTCGTTTCCATCGTTCGACTGTCTCCGACGTGCGTCTTCACCATGGTGCATCGAAGATGACATCGCGCGATGATCGTCAGATGACTTCGCGGCGGCGAGTTGCTTCCTCGAAGGATTCACGAAGACCCAGAACGGCGCGAGTAGGTTCCTTCGTTCCTTGTTCGTTCTGCGCGATAAGGGTAGAGACACATACACACACACATACACACGCACACAATTTCTCTTTCTCTTCAGCATATATAAGACTGTCGAGGACTCTCTCTCTCTCTCTCTCTCTCTCTCTCTCTCTCTCTCTCTCTCTCTCTCTCTCTCTCTCTCTCTCTCTCTCTCTCTCTCTCTCTCTCGCGACTGTCCGCAGGATAAACGCGAGCGCGCGCGGACGGACTGTGACATCATTGAGCGTTCCAGGTACGAGTGACGGTCTTTTTCTCGTCGAACCGGACGTTCCAAGCTACGGAGGATTCCGTCGTTCGTGATAGATAGGGAAGACCGGGCACCTAATCTTCGCGTTGCGATTGGATACCTAATCTCTACGCGGATTCTCTCTCGTATCGCAGGTAGAATACAGCGTCTTGGAAGCTAAGGGAATTCCCCGATAAAGGGACCATTTTCGTGTTTCAATCCGGCGGATTGATTGCTTCGGACGATACAATTTGCGCCTTTATAGAAGATGTACAAGAAATTCCGAGGCAACAATCTTCACTATCGGACAAAGGTCGATTAATCATGTTGGAGTAAAGTGATGGATCGATAACTTCCGTTTTCAGAAACAGATTAATAGAACTAGTTTCGTGTATATATATTGAGAGAAAATTGCTTCAACGTATAACAGTTAGCTCAGCTTTGATCGAAAATGTAGATCGTTGCCTTTATTTGCCTGTACAGTCGAGGACATGACCGTCGCGTCGAGTTTGTTAGGTGGAAGAACGTACCGCCAAGCGAGATCTTTATATCGAGGAGGAAAAAAAAACAGAATAAGAAGGAAGAAAAATGTGACAGAGAAAGAGAAAAATAGAAAAGAGAAAACGGTAGAACGTCATATCGATAAAGCGACGCGGAAAATAGGTGAGAAGAATAGAGACAAATACAGTGTGTTTGAAAATGGTTGAGAGAGAAGGGCGAAAAAGAGACGAGATGAAACGAATGCAAATCTAAATACATTCAAGGCAAACATTTTAATTTGTCTTTTCTTTATTAATGAGATTCTCGAGCAGATCGATCGATTCTCTTTCTCGATCGTTACGTATCGAATACGATCTTACTCTAAAAATCTCACTCGAAGACTTTCGGGCAAGCTGTCGTCTTTAATAAAGCTGTCTGATTACTTTCGGAATATTTTTCAGAAACATCAGCGATTGATTTACAATTACTTGGATTTAGAAAAAAGAGGAATGCGTGGCCGTTAAGATTGCGTTATGTGCGTTAATACGCGCCCGAGGCGTTAGGGATTAAAAATGGATTACAAGGCAGCGCTTTCCTACTTTCTCGCGATTAGTTATCGTTCTTCGCTCGGGTAGGAAATTAAGCCTGAATTGCACCAACGATCCGAGTCAGCTAATCTTTTACCCAAATTCTGTCCTATACGAAGTGTTAAATGTGAAAGTCTGATCTCGATCCTTCCAATTATTCCAGATTTTGACTAACATCAGTTTCTCTTTTAATTAAATAAAAAGTAATTTGATAAAACGATTACTTTTATCAATAATAATAAAACATCAATAAGTCTTACATTTTACGAGCGCGATTGCAAATGAACACCTTGCACGAACAGAAGGAGGGAAAAAAAGTAGTTCGATTGAAATTAGCGCTGACCGACCTTGGCGCAATCGGCTTTAAGAAGGCACAGTCATTGAGTTAAGAACGTTAATATGCGGCTCCAGACACCGAAGACGAAGAGTTTCCCCAAAGCCGTTCGTTCGCTTCGTTTTCGTCGGCCTCGGGACGACGACCTCGACTCGAACGACCTTTCGTGCGCAGCGATCTTGCGGAGAAGGAGAAGAGAAGATGAAAAAGAATAAAAGCAGCGGCGGCGAGATAGTACAGCGCATCTACTCAGCAATCGGGGGAGTCCCGGGCTTGAAAGAGGATCCCCGAACTACAGGTTGGCAGGTAGTTAAGTGGTTATCGAGTGCGTTGCTGTTTCTGCTGCTGCTGTTTATGGAGCACAAGCACGCCGATTATTTCACGCTTTTGTTCATTCGTTTTTGCATCTTTTTTAGTTTCTTTCGTTTGGGTTTTTTTTTTTGTTAATTTTCGGGTTGAGCTTGCTTCACGCGCTCAGCGGCGACGGAGTGTGGGATCACGCCTGTCGATGACCCACTCATTTACTGAGCCCACTTGTCGACGACCACCTCATTTACTGTAACATAATACACACGAGAACGATTAACGAGCGGCAAAGACCTAAGTGGCGAACTAAAGGGAAGAAAAAAAATGTTGAACAGCCAGACGTTTTTAGCTCTCGGGCCGGCACTGCGTCGGCATCTTCCTCTCGACTTCGACGGTCTGAAACGATCGGTCCTCGGATTAATTGGATGTGACTTGTTGGAACGAATGTACGGATCTCCTTTGTAAAAAGGAATGGTCATGAGATCGCTGTAGTTTCAAATCAACGTCGATTGACCGACGTGTACATAACTATCCCTTTCTGTAAAGGAATATTGCGTTCCGACGCGTTTCTCGCGCTGTAACAAGCAGCTACCCTTTCAGTAACGGAAAAATGACGAATAAAAATGAAGTACACCTTTTGACGCGATTCGAATAAAATCAATATCCTTATTTACTTATCATCACAATCATAACATCATTAGATGAAACCTACTGGCGTATAATAATATAACAATATCAATCAAAAATGAACGAGGTCTTTACGCAACTGCGGTTAATACCGCAGTTAATCTGATCGCCATAAAACTACACTCGTACATTCGTTCTCATTTTCTATTTCTTCGTCATCCCGCGGGAGATCGATCTTGGATGCCGATCGCCACGCAGACGAACGTGCGCATGCACATGTATGCGTGGTGCTTATTGCGGTGCGTGTTGTGTCGGTGGGAGAGGGGTATACTTTGTGGTTTCACTCGGGAAATATTCAGTTTTTTTTTGACTGTTAAATAAAGACGTCTCCAGTCCCTTCGAGCAGCTCGAGAGTGTAGTGTGCTGTGGGTGGCCGATTTCTCGGCTGCGGCTGATTGGGTGTCTCTCAGATTCGCCCTACATCCCTTCGAGCTTTATTTCGGCGCCATCACCGGCGGTGCCACTGCAATCATACGAGGGTAACATCGATTATTTCACCACGCCGAGTCATCCTCGCTGGCTCAGCTACGGCAAGCCACGGGCCTTTTGTCCAACTCTACTGCAGCTGCTAAGTCGTTGCAAGCCTTGGCGATGGCGATGCGTTAGCGCAGCGGTGTGAGCAACGCGCTTAATTACGAGAGAAAAGATTAAGTATTAATATCTGGGACATTGTGAAAGCAAGCATATGAAGTGTGTGTGTGTGTGTGTGTGTGTTTGTGTGTGCAGAACAAATAAATATATTACGATAAATCCTTAAAGAGCGATATTTACATACAAATCGTAGACAAATGAATGAAATGTGTAATATATAATAAATATGTATTGTATATTATATATAAGAATCCTATTTTAGACCATACATGTGAGAATATAATCAATACGAACTAGAAATGTCTACATCGGTCGAAGATCTTTAATGCTTAAATAATTCAATGTAAATGACTACAAATATGATATATATGCATATATATATATATATATAATAGTACATATGCATAATTTACATTGAATTATTTAAGCATTAATTAAAGATCTAGCTTTGACGGGTATTTCTTAGTTCGCATTAATATATTGTAATAAGTCCAAGGAACACACAGAGGTCAACAAAAAATCCAAATAACTTTATTTTGATCCTTAATATCAATAAATAGCCAATTTTTGTGACAAAAAATCATCAAGTTTTTCATAAAGTCTTTTTTTACTTTCTCTTGATTGAGTATGTTCCTTAGAAAAGATATCAATAAGATTTTTTATAATTCCATTTCATGTAGTTAAAATGTGCGCGCGCGCATCGTAGAATAGACGAGGCTCCACAATCCCTTGAATTCTTTTTGGAGACATAAACATGTACATGTACAAATTATACACATTACTTGACAAAAAGAGAGACCGCAGTTTCTTCCATCGGCAAACGGAAGAAACTGCTACACGTAAATCGCTCGTTTGCGGAATGCAGTTCGTGGATGGCATGTCGTGTTGCACAGCTAAATGTTATTAATCCCCTGAGTTCTTTTTGGAATGTACATAAACAAATTATACACATTACATGACAAAAAGGAGATCGCAGTCTTTTTTCATCGACAGAAAAAAATACCTTCAAGTCGCTTATTTGCGGAATGTAATTCGTGGATGGCGTGTGTGTGTGTATCGTGTTACAGCTAAATGTCGTGTACAGTTAAATGTTAATTTCGTTAGTCTTAAAATTGACAAATTCAATATTACCTGTATTTTTCACGTCTGCGCGTCCGTAGTCACCCTCGAAGATCGCCCTCTTCATGACTGTACAGTTTGGCACACCAGCAGGCAGGGGGAAGTTAGCAAAAGAGGGTGGGTGTCGAGGTCACGTGATGTGTCGGAGGATGTTTTCAATATCCTCGATTTTAGGACTCATTCCGGGTCATCGACAGTTATCACATCGGTCTTTTTTCCAGTGAACGCATGCAAAAATTTCAAACAACAAGTCTCGAAGGGTTGGGGGGAGGAAAATAGGGGACACCATAGTATAGCCATAGTAGATAATAAAAAAATTCGCCATGGATGCGCTGTGTCGAAAAATTTCGGCATCACGTAACGTGTTTTATTTTCCGAAATCTTGCCTCCACACACAATGAGACGGGCGGTGGTGAGACGTACAAGATGGTCCTCAAAGTCCTTGTGAACCTTTCGATTTGTTATGTCGAAAAATTATAAGGATTATACAAGCAGAAAGCTGTCTTAATCATTGAATAAGTGGGCCACAAACGCGCTGTTCATTATCATTTTATTGTACTAAAATACTAAATATTTGTTCATACATATATTTTGGAATCAGTAATTTTTTTTATTTCTTTTTATTCGAACCAAACAACCATTGCTGAGTATAATCCCGCAAGTTATCCTGTAAATAATTTTAAAAATATCATCTCGCCGAAACTTTAATCTTACTTTATTATTTACGAAGAAAGAAATTATAAATAAAAAGTTTTCCCTTCTGAATTTTAAATGTATATATTCAATAATCTCTAAATTTCATATACTATTTCTGGCCCACCAACGTCTGAATGTCTTAAGCCAGCTGTGGTTACAATAAACATTCGAAATATAGTGGAGTGGATAATAGACAACGAGAGAGAAAAAAAAGGTCGAAAAGTTAAAGTAAAAAGTTTTAGACTGGGATAAACTGAACCGAACACTTATTACGTCGTATTAAGTGTTCGATCTTTTTTCAATGGCAATAATCGCCGAGTTTAAGCGAGAATTATTATTTCGATTAGTAGGCCAATCGTCGGAGGATCGAGAAACGCATTAGTAACACATGATTCTTTTATTATAACAAGTAATGCATTATATATCATTCCGTCGTCATATACTCTCACTTGTTATAATGTCGCTCCGTACGAATTCAAATTGAATACACGACAAAGGCAAATCGGACGATAAATAAAACAAATTGTGAACGCCAACACACGAGGGAGTGGCGCGATAATTACATGATAACGTAATTGTACTTATCGTATATGCATAGACTTGATCGTAACACGCGCAACAGTCGGATTCGTGTATACAATTTCTCTTTAATCCTTCTATATTTTTATATTTCTCCGTCTCTACGAAATCTGATATATAATTCACATCCGGAATTATATTCTCGACTATCTTTCGCCGCGGAGCGCGTCCGCGGCGAATGTATATACTCGAAATCACTCGATGTTATAGTATTCCATAAGTTATTAATATTAATATTAACTTCGTTATCGTTAGAGAAATAGGTACTTCCTGAAGGAAACGACGATTGTAGCCTCATCATCGCTGGACACCGCGTTTTAGTTGTCAACGTCACACAAGGATCAATAGAAATGTCTACCGACGAGAAATGTCTATCTCGTCGATTAACTCTCAGCACACATACATTTTGACAGTTAATAAATTATAATTAATAAATATAATATACGAAGCGAATACAATAAATATAAATCGTTTCTTCTTTTTATAATAGCGTTATATGAAGTATATGTTAATGAAGCTAGGATTGTAACTTTTTAATCAAGCATTGATATTTGCGTGACGTCGCGCAGTATTACTTTCGTCGTGATGGCACTACCCCGTCATTCTCGGTCAACATAAAATACAATGCACACTTCCAAGTACTTACAGATACATCGTGGACGAAGTTAGGAATCCGGATGTGAGGGAACAATAAATGACGAATCCCGAAAAAAATCGTACCGAGAATAATAATGTAAATTATTAATGCATTAACGAAAAGGAAAGCATTCTGTTTTTCTTAAATTTAATGATAGATCATCTCTATTCAATCATTGGAGGATCAAGAATATATCATTCCGTTGACATATATTTCAAAAATGAAAGAGGATGAAAAATGTATCATTTCGTTGACATATATTCTCATATTTGTCGGACTTTAAAAATTCAACAGTTTACTCTTACACAGCATACTTTATCCGAGAGACGTCCCGGGTCGCCTTAGGACGTTCAAAAGATATCTTTAAACCGTCTTTAGGACATTCTTTGGAGGTTTGTGCTGTGTGAGATGCAAAAAATTGAAATTCGCGCGACTTTCGAGATCCGTCACTTGGGTAGCCCTGTAATCCGTGCTTCCCGATTAATTTCGTCGAACTTATTGAGCGTCATAGAGAACTGCATTAGACTCTTCGCACCGGCATTGATCCCCGCGTTCGTACCTGTGCTCCGATAACACGTGCCAATTAGTTGCGCGTCCGAACATCCGAACAAGCACATCATCCATTGTTCTACGCCACGGTGGGTAAACATGATAATGGCAAGTATTACACAGGAGGAAGCCTCGAAATTCGGAGAATATAAAAAATCGCAGTCTAACCCTAATCGATATTTGCTCCGAAATTTCTTGAACTGGTATTCGTGGGTCCAGTGTATCTACTTTATGTATCTTTGCTTAAAGTTAACGTAATCGAACGATTTTTTTGTTCACATTGAAGATCAAAATCCAAGAAACAAAATGATACAAAATTATGTAAGGTTGAAAAAAATATTTGTCAAAACAATTTTTCACAACGCAGTTAAAGAAAATGTCCAATCCGAATACCGATTAGGGTCAACATTTTTATATAGATATACAATTGTGAGAGCAAATCTCTTTTACGGATGACAATTAAATATTACGTATCCTTCTCGACTTTTATTCCGCTGCGAATTGTAGAATTCATCCACGCGAATGGATTTTCCTTCAAGTGACATTGAGGACAAATATCGCATAGGTATCGATCGCAGAGGACGCAAAGCCGGTAGTTTTATCTCGTGCTAAAAATTAAACTGCGGAACAAAACACTACTCGAGACACAAGTTCGTTAGTGCGGCAGCGCTAACTCGTTCGGTCTGATTAAGTTTTAATTATGCCCATACCAAAGTATCACGCCTTAACCGTTAACTAATTAATTAATTATATTACAATGTCGCGCCGCGCGACCGCGATCGATTCCTGAATCGCCGGATGCGGCGCAATTAAATTATTATGCGTCGCGCGCCGAAGAAGAGAAAAAAAAAAAAATAAAGAAAACGCAGCGGACGCGTCCGCTCCTCTCCGGAACACATCGTCAGTCTTGTTGCGTTTGCACGTGTTTGCGGAGAAGCGTCTCGCGCGCTGCGTCTCGCGCGCTGAATCGCGAACGGCCGAAATTACGGCGATCTCTGCGAAGATCTGGATGGACACCCTGGATCGTGCGCTGCCGATGGAAGTGAACCACTTAAATCCATCATTTACGACACGATAGTGCTCTTTGCTCTCTTGTCGATTATTTTCTTTTCTAATCGAATGTAGCAGGCGAAGCTGGAAATATCGTTTTGTAAGGGACGGTTTTACGTTCAATAAACGGGGAAAGAAAGAATCGAGAAGCTGTCTTTATTAGCGCTTTATCGAATTTCAGTCTTTCTTCCTTGATTAGCGGTCACTTACGTCGACAGGATACGGTCTAAGGGATGAACTGACTAAGCAGCCAGATGTTTCGAAGGCCCACGTACTCGTGACGACACCGATTATTCGTTTCGTTATGTGGCAGTGACCGAATTCGCGTTCACTCAATCGAGAATTCCTCGACTAATTAGGGACTAAGTTTACTCTCAATGCAAAAATTCGAAGAATCGGCGAATATCTGAGTCATTGGAAGTGAGAAAATGGAAAAGTTCAAATTTACATGAAACGAATAACTTTTTATTAATAAAATTATTATGATTCAATGAAGCAGAATTATCGCCGAGCCTTAAGGAAATTTTATACAAGAAAAAGCCACTAGTCAAATTTTCTTTTACTATGTGTTTAGCATGCAACTTTCATGTTACTTCATTGCTGAAAGTACCAACTCTGTCGATTTTAATAACTTAATTTAACAAATTAGGTTGTTTATGCATATGTCCTAAATATTTTTTAACATTTTAAATAATTTATTTAAGGACTATATCAATAGCAAATTACGATTCTTCTATATGCATTTAAAAAAGAAACTAAATATGAAAAGATTTTCGGGAGCCAGGAATAAAAAATAGATGCGCCTAACTATCACTAAGTATCATTTTTAAGGACAAATTTATTTTTAAAAAAATCTACGCGTCGTTTAATTGATTCTATAATTAATTGTAGCTTCGATATTATCATTGATAAAAACGGATAATCAATCCCGACGATGAGTGTATTTGCATTCGGAACACTGCTCAGATATTGACATGAACGAACGCGCTAGAAATTCTATGGACTGCCCCGTCAGTTTCGAGCGTACGAGAGAGGTAATGAGGTCAACTGTTTTTCCTCTGCTTAACGATTGCCTTATCTTACACTTACGAGCCTTTGCAGTCCATATCCGGAAATTAGCGATACGCGAATCTGTTGCATTGCGTAAACCTTTCAAATGCATAAATCACACATATGGATTATACACACATATAGGGAACAGATGTTGTGTTCGCGTACCAAAGAAAAATTAGAAGAAATTCTGCTGTGCCAATCGCGATGGTTCTTGCTAATTTTGTGACAATTTGTTTCATTTTATCATCTACCTCTAATCTAAAAAAATATTGATTATATAGATATTTACAAAATATTATTTCACGTTTATTGCATTCGTTATAGACGAAAAATCTCTGTAAGAGAATAACTCGCAAAAACATCATCTGGTAAAAATAAACTTTTCTGTTTCACTTAAATGTTAAGAATATCTTAATATGAACGACGCGCAAAGTTAAATTAATCGATTGATCGCATGGCACAGCAGAGGTCAGTATAATTGAAAAGAATAGATTATAAGAAAGGATCTTACAAAACGTGCTGTTAATTATACCGTGCATGCATTATCTCTATAGGAAGGAAGACACGGTATGCAGGATACAAAATGAGATCCGTTAGTGCGAAGTCCTCGCATATCCTTGAAATTTCAGCAAACACTCAGACAGCTCCACTTCTGACTTCAGAGTAGAAACGGGCACACCAGATGCTAAGAATTCATTAATAAATATTTATAACAAGCAACATTGAAAGCAACAGAAAAGAAATGTAAATGTAAACAGATTTAGTGAGATTATATATTAATCGCGTTAACCGAATGTTGTGCTAATTTGTTGCGTGCGTGCATTAAACTGAGCCTGAAAATAAAATCAGGAGACAAATATAATACCACTACTACTACTAATGTCCGTTCAATCTGTATTTCTGCCGAATGTTTTATTGTCTTCGTTGTGTAAACGTGCGTATTATTCTACAAAAATGATACGTCGCAAATGCATTTGTTTGCGTCGAAACCGAAGTTACTATCCCCGATATGGTTAAAGGGTGAACTACTTTGTACTTTTCAAATCGACCAAAGATCAATAATACGCTTCGAACATGCAAAGATATAAAAGTTTATGTCGTAACATTATTAATCGGCAAGAAATACAGATAGAAGACATTCGTAAATTAATGTGAATTTTAACTGTGTTAGTGCATTATCAGGATCTGCTACAATTATTAGATAATTTATCTGTTGCTAATCATATCGAAACGTGCATAAAAAAAAGTGCATTAAAAAAAGTATAAATAATAGTGCAAAAAAATGAAGGAGGATTGGGACGTCGAACATATCGGAAATATCTATATCGGAAAGAACATCTATGAACAGTTTTTGTGTTTGTTGCAGAGGAAATTCAATGTTCAAAAGGCACTCGTAGAAAATAATTTAACGATCACAATCTTTGATTTACGACGGGGTCTCTCTTAGATCACTCGATGCCACTCGAAACCCGTGATCGTTGAGCGACGTCAGGGTACGGTGTGTGATGCGGGCATGGTGGGCCTTGGTGGCATATTTCATATATGATCGTACTAACACCATGCACAACAGTCAAATTTGTTAAAATCTCACTTGAACGCACTCTGTTAATAACTTATCTCGCGCCTTCCCGCGTCACGGTGGGAAGAGCTTCGGTTAAATGCAATTGCGAGTCCAAGGATTTAGTCGCGGATGCTTTTCCATAGGAAAAAAACATCATCTGCTAGACTAATATTATTATTTCACGGACGTTCTATATGGGACAGATATGCAACAGTCCAAAGAACACAGCCCACATTAGAACGATCCAATGCACGGTGTAAATTGGATTCTCACCGTCTGTGATCTTTCTGGCAACGAACTTCAAGGTTTCGTCGAGAAGTACCACTGGAATGGAGAACTTCATAACGGTAACCCATTCTTCACCCGTTAGTGGGCACACTTGGAATACGGACTGAAACAAAACAGTTAACAGTGCTCACAACTTTTACTCTTCAAATTGAAATAGGAGTCTTTAACTATTCGCTTCTAAAATTTTGTTAGCAATCTTGAAGTAAATAATTACTTACCGAAAGAACATCGACATACAAGATGACAAAATGGAGTGTGAAAGAAAGAGCCATGGATGCAATGAGCCACATGTTGGACCAAGGCGGCATGGAGATGAGCGACTGATTCTCAGACAAGCTAAAGAATACAGATTTATTACAATTATGAAACAATATATAAAATATGTTATAAGTATTTTCTTACCTGTTCATGGCATTTAACATTTCAATGGTGACCAATACAGAGAGAGCCATAGTCATGGGATGAGGATCAGCAAAGATCTTGCAATTAATACCCTTGAATTCGTTTCCACCACCAATACATGCCAAGTGATGAGTCTATATTGTGCAAATAACGGATGTTAATTAGAGATTAATTATTCAAATCTTCAAATAATTCTGAATATAAACGATGCAAATTCTTGTCAAAACTTACAACTTGATAGTAATTCATTTGAGGGCCATTTGGACTGTACATGAACCACCAAGCAGCTGAACCAACGGTGGCAGCGCCTACATATCCACCAATAGCCAAGTAACGGAAAAACAACCATCCAGAAATCAGGGATTCATCAGCTTTACGAGGAGGCTATAAAAAAAATGCATGAGTCAATAAAGCTGCATTCGATGTATGACAGTAGTGCATCTTTTTAATTGTTACATTACCTTGCTCATAATGTCCAAATCAGGTGGATTGAAACCGAGAGCAGTAGCTGGAAGACCATCAGTGACCAAGTTGACCCACAGAAGTTGGACCGGAATCAGTGCTTCGGGAAGACCAAGGGCGGCGGTCAAGAATATACTGTAAAGTAACATACAAACACGGATAATGATTCAATCTTAACTCCTCACTATACTCATATATCTCGTAAATACCTGACAACTTCGCCGATGTTGGAAGAAATGAGATAACGGATAAATTGTTTCATGTTATTGTAGATGGCACGGCCTTCCTCTACAGCAGCTACGATGGAAGAGAAATTGTCGTCTGCCAACACCATCTCCGAAGCCGATTTGGCGACTGCAGTACCAGAGCCCATAGCGATACCGATCTCAGCCTTTTTCAAGGCAGGAGCATCATTCACACCGTCACCAGTCTGTGGAAGTAAAATAACGCAAAATTTTGTAATTTTGTTTAAATAAATTTTTTTTTAATGATAAATATGTATTTTACATTAATTAATGTTAGAATAATAGGATGTTGAATAGTTCAGTGCTGTCTAAAATAATTGTCAAACAGAAAATTCGACTTTGATTTCAAGAAATTGCCATCTTGCGTAGTATTAGAAATTTTGAGTGGAAAAATATTTTAATAGAAACAAAGTATTCAAAACGTAATAACTCCCAAGCTAATTGAGGATAAACAAATCGCAGTTTTATTGTTCTTCTGAAAATTAAGCAAAGAATTTACAAGCTGTTTTCAAAATTGTAACTGTAACAAAATCAAGAGGGAGTTAAGATCTAAGTGAATTCAATAGATTAACTTAATTCAATGTATCATTTATAATGATAACGATTGCAGAGAATAATCTGACTTACCATAGCAGAAATTTCATTCATGCCTTGTAAGTATTCCACGATCTTTGACTTATGAGCCGGTTCTACGCGAGAGAAGAGGCGAGCTCTAGCGCAAGCCGCTTTCTGTTCTGATGTCGGCAGATCATCAAATTCACGTCCGGAATACGACTTGCCGGTGGTGTCTTCATCCTCACCGAAGACTCCAATACGTCGACAAATGGCTTCGGCAGTGGCCTTGTTATCACCGGTGATAACAATTACACGAATGCCAGCGGCGCGGCACCTAGCAATTGAATCAAATACTTCTTTACGAGGTGGATCGAGCATTCCTACTACACCAATGAATGTGAGATCTTTTTCGTATGTGTAGAATTTAGTGGAGTCGCCCAGATCCATATCGTCAGGCTTCATCGGGTGATCAGCAGTGGCGAGAGCAAGGCAGCGCAAGGTATCCCTACCAGTTCCGTATTGGCGGGTCAAATCCAGAATGCGGTTTTTCAGGGTCGAAGTCAGAGGAACCTTTTGACCACCAACGCGGCAATGTGTGCATCTGTCAAGTACACCTTCCGTCGCACCCTTGACAAATAACTTCGGTCCAGTTCCTAGTTTCGATGATTTCAGAGGCACGCAGTACGATGACATGGACTTGCGATCACGAGAGAACTCTAGCGTGAATTCCTTCTTCCACTTTGTTTCCATATCCTGCCTGACGACAATAGCGCCAGCTCGGCGATCCAAACCGCTTTTCGGAACACCAAACGGATTGATTTTCTCAGCGAGAACGATCAAAGCAGTCTCTGTAGCCTCACCGACCTTCTCAAATGCCTGTTTGAATTCGTTAAAGTCGATAGCAGAATCATTGCACATGATGCAAACTGTACTGATCTCTTGCAATGTTTCATAATCTTGTCCTCTAATTTTCTGACCTCTCAAGAAGATCTCGCCGATGGGTTCATAAGTCGAGCCGGTGATTTCGAATTCATGGAAGCTGCTATCATTACCTTCAATCTTGTCGAAGATGAACATTCTATAAATGTTAAAATATTCAAAAAATTATAAAACTAATATTTTTATTTAAATATATATAACTAAGAGAAAAAGAAAATTTTCTTATTTCGTGTTAATTTCATTAAAAATTTATAAGTGAAATCTACGTCTTAATACATAATCCTGTTTGCTTAATCATCTTACCGGCTAACGGACATCTGATTAGTCGTCAGAGTGCCAGTTTTATCGGAGCAAATGACGGACGTACAACCTAAAGTCTCTACGGATGGCAAAGATCGTACAATGGCGTTCTTTTTAGCCATACGCCTGGTACCCAGAGCCAAGCAAGTTGTGATTACAGCGGGTAAGCCTTCAGGAATAGCAGCTACGGCGAGAGCGACAGCAATTTTGAAGTAATAAATGGCACCCTTAATCCAGGAACCACCGTGAGCCGGATCATTGAAGTGGCCAATATTGATGGCCCATACAGCGACACAAATTACGGAGATAACTTTTGACAATTGCTCGCCAAACTCGTCCAATTTCTGCTGCAATGGTGTCTTGATTTCCTCGGTCTCCGACATCTCCGTACGGATCTTACCGATGGCCGTGTTTAAGCCGGTTCCAATAACGATTCCGCGAGCCTTTCCAGCGGCAACATTGGTACCAGAGAACAAAATGTTCTTCTTATCCTAGAAAAATAGCAAAACAAAATTTATAAACAAACGTTGTCAAGACTTGCATGAACGAACTTTGAAAACCTTATGAATAAAAGTTTTTATATATTTACAATTTTTTTCGAACTTTTTATGAACTTTTGAAGTTATATTATTGATACTTGAGAGATGGTGTTAGAAAAAGTATTGGAAATGTTTTTATACAGTTGCTTTACCTGATTGACAGCGCGTGGGTCGGGTATAGGGTCGGTGTGCTTGATCACGGACACCGATTCTCCAGTTAGAATGGACTGATCGATTCTGAGGGTAGTCGAAAAGATTTTGGACAGACGGATATCGGCTGGGATCTTGTCGCCGACTGATATTTCTACAATATCGCCGGGCACGATCTCTTTGGCCCGAATCCTCTGAACACCAGATTTGTCTCCTCGTACAACTTTACCCATCTCGGGTTCGTATTCCTTGAGCGCCTCGATCGCAGACTCGGCATTTCGTTCTTGCCAGACACCGACCACGGCATTGGCGATAAGGATAAGCAGGATGACGAAGGGTTCGACGAAGGCCGTGAATGCATCCTCGTGCTCTTCAAATAAGGCTAATACCTGACGAGAAATAGATACTATACTGACTAGAAATACAATAGATAGATTAGAAAGATTTAAAAAATAGTGATTCTCAGCAAATTATTGGATAAGTACATTCTTCTTCACATATCTGTTTTGAATAACAGTTTAGCTACAAATTAAAACTCAATAGAAAATGAGCTTCCAGAAAGAGAGCAGACTTAAAAATTATTAAGAAAATATTAAATAGTTTTCTGTCTCTTCGCCACCATAGCGATGTCAGTTAATATATTTCAGAAAATACAAACGTATGTATGTTAAATATATAAAAATACATGTTAGCAGATTAAAGATATACACATTATCAAAAAATTTCTTTTCTCTATAAGCTATTACATCTAACGTAGTGATGAATTATATACTTGATTTCTGTAATTTATAGATCAAACTAACTAGTGAATGTTACATATTTCTCTTATGCGCTCAGAGAAAATCAGATCACCACAGCTACTTGAAATCAATATGCTATTTTTTCACCTCTCATAAAAGATATATTTAGTCTCATTTACCCTTGAACCCCCGTAAACATATAATTACAGTGCTTTTAACGAAGCAACATGCACCGGAAAATTCGACAAAAAAAAAGAATATCTTGAACATTTAACATTGCTATAGTTTCTGTGAAAGATTGAATCATAAAACTCTTTAATTTATTATCGTAATTGCTAACGCAAATAATAATACACAACTATGTATATTAAACAGACTTAATTTACATTTTTTTATAGATTTAATTTTTTTCAAAAACATATTTATATCAGAAGAAGTTTATTTGTTGCGCAAATTTCTGTTTAATGAAAAATTTAAACTTTATTAATAAAATTTGATTTATAATTTTTAATATATCTATGGTATCTTATACTTACAAAAGAAATAATAGCAGCTAATAGAAGAATCTTAACTAGAAGGTCATCGAACTGTTCCAGGACGAGTTGCCAGATGGATTTTCCTGTAAATAAAAAATAAATTAAGTATTGTCAACAATTTTGCGTAATGCATGAAATATGAGAAGATTGAAAAAATGCATTTTTGTTATAATATAACAATGTCTCATAATTCTTCCATTCAAATTTTAATTTCATAAATAGTTTTAATATTATTCTAATACCTGACGTGATAATTATTACGACAAATTGGCATAAAACTTAAAAAAAAATTATAAAATATTGAATTCTATCTCAACGTACACTTAATGTTTTAACGTAAAAATAATACAAATACTCAATTCAATTATAATTATATGAATATATCGATGCTAGTTCTTAAAAAAAAAAAAAATCTATATTAAAAACATGTATATTAAAAATCTACATTAAACATAGCATATAATAGTATACAATGATGAAATCAATACTACATACAATTATCAACAATACCTCATTATTACGTGACCTTGCATTATTACTAGCAACATAACGTGCGTTCGTAAATAGTATTTACGTCTCATTGACAGAGCTTTATGTCTCAGGAAAAAATATTTTGTAAGTTTTTCTTGCAATTTCGCTACAATGGTTTTATAATTCTTACTTATAGTCCACTGTGGTATTATGATTCTTATTAAGGAAAAAAATTTGTTGTGGTAAAATTATAAGAAAAACTGTCACGTGTCTTTCACCTTGTACTACACTAAAAATATATTTAATGATAAATATTTAATGAAAAATATTTAATGATAAATATATTTCACGAAAATCTTAATATCATCAACGTCATCAGATCAAACATTTTTTATGTAGTAATTATAAAGTTATTTTTTTTTAAATCCGATTTACTAAAGCAATTGAAAAATTTAGCAAATTGCATTTTCAATGTGAGATCTGTCATTCCAACGTAATATGCTAGTCTAAAGATTCTAGTTTAATCGAAAGCAACATATGCTTTGTATACACGAGGAGCTAATTTGATGTTATAAGGAAAAATTTTCGTAAATAGGTCTCATTTGTATGTGTTGGACACACCGTCGAAGACATACAAATGAGACCTATTTACGAAAATTTTTGTAAGAATACAAGGTGTATCATTGCGCATAATGGCGATAGCAATACTGAAAACAACTAATCAAATTGTGGCCTCTATATGTACTTTCCTGCGTATAATAGCGCTGGCATATTGGAATAGCCTATCAAATTTTGGCCACAATTCACTCTTCTACTGCGCATCCTCGGGACACCTTGTCTTCTTACATCATGATTGAAGACAGATTCTAGAATATGCGTCAGGAAAGGATAAAAATTATAAACTAGTCAGGGGCAAGCCCTGGGCGTCCTTGATAGCTGGCGCCTTTTGCTTACACGCGATTGACGTCATTGCTCCACGCTTGATGATTTCATTAATTGTAATTTACAGCAGCCGTCAAAGAGATGTGCGAAAATTTGATTATCTAGCAATTATATAAGTATCACGTGCTTTCTCCATTCCATTTCTCTCCATTTTCCTCGCACCGTTTTCCTTTCAGCGAATTAGATTATGTTTTTTCTTCTTCTTTAACGAACATAACGAATTATATTTAGAAATTCAAAGCGACAAAATAACGAAGTTTCCATGGTAAGATAATAATTTTTATAGTAATAAGCTGAACATTTTTCACGTAAAAGATTTGACAACAATAGTCGTAATAATAAAGTAATAAGTAATAATAAATAAAATGTGTGTCAATAGTAGTTATAAATTGCATCAAATTATATGCTAATCAGAGGAGAAAGACAGCAATAAAGAAATAATTTCCAAGGACAAACTTTTTCAAACGCTTAGCTGTACGATTAAGTAATAAATAGAAATAGCCGCATCTTTACATTGAAATTCATTCGTAATCGAATAATAAATGACAAAATCAACATAAAAATTAACGAATTAGGCATTTGTGTTAGCAAAATATTTTAAGTTGAGCAGGTATATTGTTGCATTGACATAACTGACAAATACCAACAATTAATTAAACATGAATTCTACAAATGCGAAAATAAAATTCTTACGATTTTCTTTTGCAAATTGCGTAATTTAAATAGTGGCTATACAACAATGTTTAATTAAACAAGATCAATAAAATTAAAATTTAAATAGCTAAGCGGAGAACAATTGCTTAAAAAATAAAAATGCTATATACTAGTAAAATTCCAAGTTTTCAATCGATTAAGTCATAAACGACGCAATCCTAATCATCATTAATTCTGCCAATTACGTAAATTATATATGCATGTTCCTATACATACATTAATTGTATTAATATAGTGTATTAAGATCACTTTTAATACACGGTATTCCTCCTGGTGTAACGCAAACACGTTACACGTATGCATTTCGTTACATAAATTGTACGTAATATCTCAGTGAACATTCCGCCGCGTCTCGGAAATTAATATCGTGGTATGACGTGCTGTATAGTGCTGCGGACCAGCGCACATTTCTCCACGTCCTCCTCCTCCTTCTTGCTCCTCACCCACGTGCATACGTGCAACATGCTTCATTACCGGATTCAGTGTGTGACAATAGACGTTGTCAATCGGCCGATAGAGCGTGGCGTGCACAGAGAGACCGCGGGTACATATACGACGGACAGAACGCGGCAATGATTACAGGCAGTTGTGCGTTTGTAACCGGCCGCGCGATTAATTTACGACAGGAATCTCATTAATACGACCTTGATCGCATTCTCCTCCGACGCGTTTCAGGATTATATAAAGTGCGATAACAGTGAAACGATAAAATATTGTGTGACTCCAAAGGAGGGAGAGTGCGCCTATTATGTATTCCCCTTTCTTTTATTCTAATTGTGCGAATTACTCGTTCAAATTCATCAAGAAAATAGACTTCGGAAAAGATTACTGCAATTTGCTATTAGCCACATTGAGAAAAAGTTTTTGATGACTGTAATTGTATGTTATTATAATTTATAACAATTGCAATCGTTTTTATGATAATAACTATAATTTGTTGTCATATTCAGTACCAACTATACATATATATATATATATATTTGTTAATAAAACTATATATATAGTTATTAAAGGAAAGTCGCCAATATTGATGTAAGTCTTCTGAAAAGATATTCTCCTATTTCTCGAAAAAAATTATTATTATTATTTTATATAGTTATTATTATATTATTTTATATTATTTTATATAGATAAAAGCATGATTCGTTTAGATAATTAGAAAAAAAATTCATATATTTGTTTCCATACAAAATCAACTAAAAATGAATTCTACAAATGCGAAAATAAAATTCTTACGATTTTCTTTTGCAAAGTACGTAGTCATGCGCCCCTACTTCTTTCAAATAATTACCCCATTTTTCTAAAAAGCGTTCAGGCAAATACTATTTGCCTAGGAAAATAGCATATAACTAGAAAAAACTTTGGAAACTAGCGAAAGCCATTTGACCAAGTAGATAGCATTTGCCTAGTCAAAAGCTATTTTCCTGAAATATGCTATTTGCCTACGACAGCTATATTATTGATAATAATACATCATTTTACATCTTTGTAACTTTCTAAATCAGTTTTATTTACATTTTATTCTTTTTTCATAATACGATTTTGAATATAAAATCTTAATGTAGTATGAGAGAGAGAGAGAGAGAGAGAGAGAGAGAGAGAGAGAACCGATGCATCTGTCTAAGACAAATCATATGCTAACTTATCTTTAGTGTTGTATTAGAATATCAAATAGCCCTATTCGGAGCTGAAGGCAATCATTTACGAGAAAATTCTCAAAAATAGAAATTACGTCTTATAGGACAGCATAAAATATTCATATAAATCAACAAAAAATATTTTATATCGAAATAAAAAGAGTCTATAGAAAATCTTATACATTTATTATTATATTTTAAACAGATGATTCCAGAAAGAAAAAGAATAGGAATATGTAGCATATTACTGTGACAATTTTGGAACTCATTTTATCAGACGCTTATTTTTGCTTATCTTATGAAAAAGTTAATTATTGCATAATTAACAAATAAGTATTATGAAAATTATTATATTACTTGATAGAAGATATTTTCTATTTTGTATTTATGTTTTTACTTTTATTTAAAAGATGTCCAAAAACAAAGTGGTATGTCGGTGACCTTCGATTAACATTTTAATAACAGTAATAACTATAATTACGGTAATACATAATTATAGGGTTACAAATACAAAATTTTTCTCTCACTTTTCTCTTTTTTTCTCTCAAGCCAAAAACATTAAATATAATTTTTTAGATAACCAAATCTGTCAAGTAATGCTAATTACCACGAAATCAAGATCACTGATTCAAACAATGTTGGGCTTGTAAAGGAAAAAAACGACGCCTATAGTTCTATTTACTTGTATATAAAGAAAATACTCTCGTAGGAGCTTCGCAAAAATCATATTCCTAATGAAAAGCACGCGTCATTGTAAGGTAAAAAAAAACCTTCATTTCTACGTTATCGGAATAAGTCGAAGAACTAAGTGGAATTTGGATATTATTGCGTTCAAACGGTATTAATTCAATAAGGCCATTGCTTATATCTTATCATCTATTTATCTTCGATAAAGCCGAAAACATTTGTTATTTACGGGATCGATCTCACTGATTAACGTATTAAGCTGCGCGTTTTAATAGTCGCGACAGGGTCGATCTAATTTTCACGTAATTGCTTTAGCAGAATCTATTATATATTGAAATATATTACATTCATACGTAGTATAGCGATACAAATTCCACGCCTGCAATCGATCTAATCGTCAACTGTCGTCAACGTCAGCTGTCACGCTTTCGAGCCAATTTGACTCCGATTTATCGAAGTCAATTTCAGCAGTTTGATGCAATCCAGGACGTATTTTCAGGAAAATGTGAAAAATTTTCTCTCGATTCTCGCTCTCCTTTTTTTTTATTCTAGCTATACCGCGTCATGAACGATAACGCCGAACGAGAGCTGCGACTACGGCGGGTCGATTCATTGTCGAAGGTCGACGCGACGGAAAGATAGCGCGAGTCTTTGCGCGGGTCGAATGCAATGCCGATACAATTACGGCCGAGTCGAAGGCGACGTACGGCGTTACGCGCTGACGTCTTTCGACAAATGGGGCAAGTGACCCAGGTATTCCCTGGATCCTGCAAGTCTCTCGTGACAGTCGTGCAATATACCTTTCCTACATTTCCTTCTGTCGATACTTTATTTTATATCTATAGAACGTTTCATCAAATACTTTATCTTTGCTGCTATCTCCTCAAGGATTGCACGTATTTTGTAACAAAATGAAAAATATTAAAAATTTTTCCACACTGTATCTAAAAGTTATATATAAGAAGTTGTAAACAAAAAAATTATATACGAAAAGTTAAATATATAAAATTTGACGGCGATTTAGTATTTGAAACAAAAATGATTTCAATAAGTGGACATATTTGTAAAAAATAATTAAGATAAAATGAGAAAATTTTCATTTTAAAATTGCATCGTTAAATATAATTATTTTATTAAACCGTTTCATATGTATATAATGCATTTATTTTTATATGAAAAATACAAATTTTCAATTTTACTTTCAGCAGACTGATGCCTTCCTATAATCCTTTATTAGTAGATAAGTCTCGGAAAAAGAACATTTTATTGGAGATTTTTTGTTATTGTATCAGATTAGATTTATTATTTACAGATTTTTAATTATAGAAGAGAGATATATAAAGTTAGAAAGAGATATTTACCAAAGAGATCAAAAAAAGAGAAAATGCAAGCTAGAAAGATCTACGCTCGACGTTACGTTCAAAGAGCTCGAATATAAAAAGCATTTATCATAAAAAGTATTGAATATTTATTTTCCTATATTCCGCATTTATCATATCTCTTATATTTTATTTTTTTATATATAAAAAATGGGTGTACTCATTCCATGAATATTCGTCTTTCATACCGTTTTTTCACACCTTTTGTTTTGATTAATTGACATTGTAAAGTTCCTGAATATAATCCCAAGAATTCTCAGAAGTTGCAAAGGCGATTTTGCGAGCGGCGGATCAAATCGACGACAATGTGTTGCATTTGTAAGTGCAACGTAGCGATGCTAATTCTCAAAGCTTATGGAATTCCAAGAGCAAGCGTGCTGACCTACTTTGACAGCAAACACGTGGCGAAAATCTTCCCTGCAAACGACCGACGTTTGTCCAGACAGGCGAGAAGAGAAATTCGGAAACTTATAAATTATAAATTAGCACCTAATACAACGCTGACAAAGTTAGTAGTTCGACATAAAAACGAGGCATAAGAAAAAAAAGATAAGTTCTCGATTTATAAACTTGCCTTGCTACATCAAAAGTAATTTGTATACCAATTTGTCGCAAACCTGTTTTCTACTACGTCAAGCGACGTCGAAAGTTGGTACTCACCCTCCTCAGCTGGCAATTCTGTAACATAAAAAGGGAAATATTAAAATATCGCCTCATCTATACATCGAATAATAAAACTATAATAAAGTGCAGAAATATAAATCAGTATTATTTTAAGTAACAATTGCTCCAAAAAGTACTTCTCATAGGATTTTAATATAAAAACCTTAGCAAATAACTTCATAATTATCAAATGGAAATAAATTATTTAAACATTACTGTGGAAAATATTTTAAATTTTTTGAAAATTAAACAGTGAAATACATACTTTATAAGTATATATAAAAATTATATGTTCAATCCGAAGTATTTAAACGCTGTGAAGGATCCGCTTTAAGGTGTCCTAGTTGAAATTATACAGAAACGTCAAGAGTGTAGAATCTCATAATTTGACGCGAACAAATTGAAGGAAACCACGAAAACGAATTTGGCGTGCAAAATGGGCGTACCTAGGGGGATATCTAGTGGTTGAGTTAAACGTGCAAGTGACAGTTTTTGAATGCTGAAAAGATTTATAGTAGATGTTATAGAAGTTCTCTAGCTAATGCGAAATGGATCGAAGTTTTGCAAAAATTCAATATTATCGAATTTCGCTTAAAATCTTGTACACGTTATAACATCGGCTTCTCCAAGAGATCGAACGAACGTCCATCAGAAAAACTCAATGGACAATTATTTCAAAAACTATTTCGAAAACAGTAAAAAATAATAAATTAATAAATAATAAATTAAATTATTATAAGAATGATCTTCAAAATAGTTGAGGTTTAAAAAAGAGATACGTATAAAATCGCAAGCAAAACTTAAGAATTTTAATGATTATTTGAATATTAACGATTATTTGAATAATGTTGATAAAATGAATTCGCTGTTACGCGCAGCCAAAAGGTCAGATATTTTTATCATACATAAGAGAATCTCTGATCCAGTTTAATCCACGAGGTCGATTACTCTTTCGAGCGTTCATTAACGTCTGGAAATTGGGTGTGTGGGCGATCATGCGTCTCTGTAAATTCTAATAGCATCGTTGTATAAATATTTACGCATTGGGAAAAGGCAGAATCTCGTAAGACATCTTGCCTAATAGCGATTTCAGTTTGACGCACTAACTGCTGCACATTAAAACTGTCGTATACAAATCAATGTAAAGATGTATGTTTAAATAAAAATATGTAAACGGATTAAAACCGCGAAATCTCTATATACTTTATTGTGCTGTTTAATTTATGCTGTTTAAGATATGTATTGGGTATTTTATCGTTTGAGGTATATCATCTTTATTCAGATTATAGTTTTTTACTCAGTGTACAGTTTAAATGTGTAAATATGTACCAGTGCATCTAACTGCGTCCAATTGAATTCGCTATTAGAAATTCAAACATATAGGAACATCGGTATGTACATAAAAAGAAGAATTTTGTTGAAAATTCTAAAATTTTAGCAAAATAAAATTTTCGATGTCCTAGGGAAACGTTTTGCAGTATTATTATCAAGTTTGAGCGTAATTATTTTGAAAGTCCAGCAAAATTATTTTCAGTTGTCAGTTAATTTTGTAAATACACTAATAAAATTATTCTTTTCATGTATCAGTTACGTTATGTATGTTGATGCTTTAGATTGATTATATTTTCATGGAAAGGATAATTTTGCTGTAATACTTAGAAATTTAACAAGATACAAGATACAAGATTTAACAGATCTGAAATATAATCTTGTTGAATCATCAAAATAATTATGTAAGGCGCCCGAACTAGTTGCTTGTTAAAACTTTTTAGCATTGCTTATCATGTTTAAGATTTCTACATAATCATTTTGATGATTACGTCCAAATAAAATTATTTCAGGATTTGTATCTAGCTGAATTGTGTTAAATATATTTCAGCAAAATAAAAATTGTTCTTTCTGTGTTCTGTTAATTCTCAATTTTTTCAATATGGATCTTATCTTGAATAAAAATTCATATACTATCCTTTTTTCGCAACGTCTCTCATCTTTAAAGTTAAATATTTAGCCTATTAACTTCGCGGATTAGCTTCGAGGATTAGAAACAGAATTTTATTACATAGTATCGAGTGCTTAGAAATAAGTGACGTTAGACGATATACATTTTGTTGGAAAAGATCGAGGACGAATGCAGAGAAGAACCGTGTTTGCAATATGGAAAAGCAAACTGTCTATCGACGCGAGCGGCTTGTCTGCTCGCGATACGTACGGAGTGACACGTGAGGAAAAACAGAGACACGTGGGAGTCATTGATTCGTACACTGGATCCGCATAGATTTTCCTTGAATGGCCGTCTCGCGATTGACGTGTTCAACAGAGAACATGTCGTTTCCCGTGAAACGCACATCAGCAATGGGATTCTGAAAGGCCGCGTGTAATTCTCGGATTTACACAAAGCCAGGCGTGAAAGCGTTTTTGTCGCACGAATAATAACTTCAATTTCACATCGATTGCACCGTTGCAAAACTCGTTAATTCGCATGCGAGCGTTGTACCTTGTAACCTAGTATCGAGATGTGATATCATATCGATTTTTGAAAATGATATCAGTAAATATCAATCAGGGATGAAAAAGGGAGGATCTTTATTGATATAGTTCTAGTATCAGAATTACTTCTATCAGATTTCGATAATAAATTTCATCTTAAAAAAAGAATAGAGTATCTTACATAAGTTACAATTGTTCATGGTTTTGCTGAAGTATTTAAAAATTTAGCTAGATACAGATCTGAAAATAAT
Organism: Acromyrmex echinatior; assembly: GCF_024713525.1. Taxonomy (NCBI): domain Eukaryota; kingdom Metazoa; phylum Arthropoda; class Insecta; order Hymenoptera; family Formicidae; genus Acromyrmex; species Acromyrmex echinatior. The sequence goes on along the minus strand of NC_141864.1, from coordinate 5,977,113 downwards.
TTTGTTGGATTATCAAAATAATTATGTTAAAGGATGGCCAGTTAATTGCTAAAATATAAAAATTTGTTGCAGCAATGCTCATCGTGATTGAGTTTCTTACAAATTATTTTGATAGTCCAACAAAATTATTTTCACTGAGAAAAATGATCTGGTTGGATTAAATAATAATTCTGGTGGAAAATGGACGAATCAGAATTTTCTTATTAAATCTACTAAAATTCTAGTTGAAATAAGTAAAATTCTGATTGATAATTATTCTACTAAAGATAAAAATTCTAGTAGATTTTACCAGAAATATATTGTATCAATCAGAATTCCAATTATCTCAACTAAAATTCTAATAAATTTAACCAAAAAATTCTGATTCATCCATTTTCAACCAGAAATTTTTTTTAGTGCAGATCTGTATCAACCTTTTTTAACTACCTTACAAAATCATTCCTCTCGCTTTCTAAATCTTTTCGAGTAAAATCTCACTTCAAAAAACTGAAAATTGAGCCAATCTTGAAAAAAGAGTGAAAACTTTTCATTCTTTTTTCAAGATTGGCTCAATTTTCAGTCCAAAAAATCTAGAGAACGTATCACAAAAATCTCGTGAAATACAATCAATGTTAAATTTCCATAGATTTCCAAGATTGAGGGTAATGAAATGAACGTAATCAATATTAAAGGCTGCAGGATAAGCGTGGAAGATACTCTCGTAAGAACACCTGGAGGCACACGATCCTCTCTGGCGAGGTGGCATCGATCGCGTTTTACGCACACTACGAATACACGAGTCAGCTACGGGAGGTGGCGTCGTCACGCCGTACGGAAGCAAATGCGGCGCGATCGAGGTATGATCGAGCATAGGCGGGAAAAGGTGCGGAAAAAGCTGGGAGTTTTCCCCGCGCCATGCGAGAACGTCAGGGCTACGGATTATCACGCGACAGTGAACGGCCGCACAAAGCCGATAGAAACGCGCGACAAACAAATCCGCCGGTTGTGCATTGAACGACACGTTGCTCCAGCTTAGCTCCGCACACCATGCACGTGCTAACTTTAGCCGATGAACTTAACCGGGACGATTCACGTGTAACGAAGTAGTGAATAAGTTCCGGAACGCGTCCAAGTTTCGGAGAAACTTTCATCGAATCGTGCAACGCGGCGATGATTTAAGTGGCTTTTAGACGCTCAATATTATTGTATAATTATTTTATATAATATTAATTATTTTATATATAATATTTTATATTATATTATGCCCCCTTTAAACAATTCAAAACAATCTGGAGGCTTAATATAACTTTCAGATAATCAATAATATTGTGCAATACCAAATATTGTGCATATATTAGGTGTTGGAATTAATTCGTAGCGTTTTACAAGTGATGGGAAGTACTTTCATTAATGTATTTTTTAATGCTCATGTGAAATAAATAACATTCTTTCATTAAAAAACGCTACGAATCGTCTAGGCTTGACCGCTTTAAGCTGTAATCACGCTAAGATTGCCGATTGGATTGCGATTGCGATTGATATTACTTTTCAATCAATCAAAGCAAAGCAATCGGACTGTTTTGTTCCGATTGGTTGAAAAGCAATCGCCAATCACAATGGCAAACGAATTAGAAACCGCTATAATATAACTACGGCTTTAGACAGATTTATGTAAGTAGAACGAAGAGAAATTCATGCAAATATCATGCTGGAATGGAAACGCATATACCGAAGATCCTTCTGCAGAAATATATCCTCGTACAAAGACGACAAAAACTTACAAATAATCCTAAATAAAAATGAACATTTTGACGATGTCGAACCAACTTACGAAGAAATCAATTATTAAACACACACATCAGTCACTTTACTCATTTCGATTAAAGTATCATTAATTATTAAAAAAAAGATACATTTATGGAAGAAAAAAATGTAGAAAGAATAACGACGATATAAGTGAAAAATGAGAAAATATGCAAGATAAACAGCCTAAGTATTTCGTGAATTAATTAATAAATAATATGATAATAAAGAGACAATTTTTTTTCTTTTTCCATTCATTTCATTTCGTTTATTAATGAGAAAATGTACAAGATAAACAGCCTAAGTATTTCGTGAATTAATTAATAATAAATAAATAATATGACAATAAAGAGACAATTTCTTTCTTTTTCCATTCATTTCATTTCGTTTATTACCTGTGACAATTGGATATTAAGAATAATACATAGTTGATAAATGGCGACAAGGAAGACAAATTCCATCATATATGCGGAATAGACGAACGCGATACAATTTCCATGGACGGCTCTGAGGTCAACCACGAAACTAATCTCCAACTGCGTTTGTGACAAACGAAACCTCATTACATGCACGAATGAGTAGCATTAATACACGTGTATGTCGAGTGCTTATTTATCGTATGGTGACACTCGAGTGCAGAGAAGATAAAACAATACTGTTTGAGCATACTCGATTCGATCGCTCGTGCTGTGTGGAAAATTTTCGATTGTCCTCGAATACCCTTAATCATAATATTTATTATTTCCTTACATTCGATTCACAAATATATAATAGGTATTAAAAGTCGAGTATAACTGTCGAGTATAACTGTCCAAGAAAGACTTAACACGTTCATAATGCTCTTCATGTCACACAGAGAATCGAGAAACTAATTATTATTTATTATAGAAATAGAATTTGACGTATATTGTTTTTTTGACATTGAGAGGCCAATATCGTGCATGTACGAGAATTTGAATATATTTAAAGTGTCTTGTGCATAGTGTCATGTAAATGAGCTAAACAAAGTCCCAAATTTAGCAAAGAAAAACAAAATTCTTGAGTTCTGTACAATGTTTATTTCTGGTGTACACAACTTCCAAGAAAATTTCGAAGATGATGTATCTTGAAATCAAACGTGTCACAAATCTATTAATCAAAGCTAAGGTTATCTAAACAATGGAAAAAATCTGTTTCGAAAAGTGTTAAAGTATGTCAAAATAATTGTAAGATCAACTGAAAAAAGAAGTGTTTAATTAAGATATTAAAATGTTTTATTCTTGTCTCCATTTTTAAAACAGTTAAAGATATTTTATTTTTAAACTTTTTCAATAGACAAAACACGTGTTTAAAACGTGTAGTGTTTTGTCTACTGAAAAAGTTTAAAACGAAAACATCTTTAAGTGTTTAAGTGTTTAAAACATGAAAACGAGAATAAAACACATTACTTTTTAATTATTTCTTTAAATTAGAAGAAAATTGCAAGACCGCTTTTTAAATTAAATGATTGAACCCTGCTTACAAATTCGACATTTAAATGTGCATTTCCGCAATAATAAAATTCTCGATGCTCACAGTTGTTTCCTGTTAACAAACGGAAGAGTGGAAATTTCTGATATCGATTGGTTAGATTACTTGACGATAGCGCCCGACGAGACCAAGGTAAACTTTGCTGGTGCTTACGAGTTTCTACTGGAAGTTTTCGTCAAAACTTGGTTAACCAAGACGCGCGTATGCTTTAGCCTTGTATGTTATCTCTCTCGCTATTTGCATAGGTTCTAGGTTTTCTTTTTCACACATTGGTTCTGATCCATGAGTGGAAAATAAATAACAGCAATTTGCTTGGTAAGACTCAGCTCCAAACTAGATTCTAAATGTCTTATGCGTTTTTCTCTATAAATTGTACGAGTTTAATGAACCAGCAAAATCAATACACAATATTAAATTCTATACACTCTTTAATATCTTTATAAAATAATATAAAAGAATAATTTTTTGTATCGATTTATCCGTATATCTTCAAATTTACATCAAATTAGACATCGTTTTAATGTGCGTTTTGACCAAAATTCGTTGTTTCAATTACTATTATGCATCAAAGTGACAAGACAACATTCATTTCTTAAAAGCTCATTTTAATCAATGTAACGCATTGAAAAGTTTTTGAGGCATATTCGAGATTTCGATATTTTCGGTTGTTTTTTTTTAATGGTTAAAGGTTAATTAATTACATCTTACAATTGAATGATAAGAGTTAAGAAAATTTGTGACGAATTATTTGTGGCGACTGTCTTACTTGGCTGTGTGTTTATACATGTGTCATGTAGCAATACGAGAAATTGTAATCGCGAATGAATGATGTAATGAAGAAAGTATATCAACGTTAAAGAATAATAATAGATGTAACGTTCGAACATAAGGAGACGAAGGTCGATCGAGAATAAATTAATTAAATGGATAATCGCATGAAGTGATATCGAAGTGGATACAAGGCGCCCAAGCATGCTAACTATCACGGCACGCCGCGACTTTAAAGTGCGACCTTAAAACGAATTAACCTCACTCAGCCGCGTCAACTCCTAATGCAATTTCACAACACATGTGCGATTTATTAAGCTATTTATTAAGCGCCGAGCGATTTTTACAACCGCTTGCCCATCGCGGTTATTTACGAAGCTTGAGTAAGACGCGGCGTAAGAATCATCATTATGCAATCTACGATTAATTCTTATGTCAAATTATGTACACTGAGTGCAAAAAATATTCGTATACAGAGAAAATATTTTTTTTTTATTTATTTTTAAAAAGTAAACATTATTCAGCGAGAAATGACTTATCAAATTGATATCGAGTCGATATCGATCTGGTGATTTCGACACCAATTCGATGTCGATTCAACGTCTAATAAATCATTTCTTGCTGAATGATTAACAATTTATCGATAAAGAATAAAATAGACTGTATGGTTCTCAAAATTATATATACTAAAAAAATGTGTATTAATTATAGAAAATATATCATCTTAAAAATAAGTGCAAATTAAAAATTATATTGTTTGAACGCTCAAATTCGTACAGTCGAGAAATTTTGCTTTTAAAATCAGAAATATACGCGAAGCACATTTGTTTATGTTAGAATGTATTCATTGTATAAAATTGCTAATTAACTTTATTTTCTACAAATAAGATTTTTATTAAAAAATTTTCTTGTACGAAAACTTTTTGGATTCGCTGTATTTCTATCTTTTATCATTTTTAGTATTTTTAATATCTCTGTACAAAAGGAAATTAAAATGATTATAAATGAGATTATAAATGAGATGAAAGAGAAGATAGTAATTAAGTTTTTAACAAGAAAATTAAAAATTACAAATTAAAAACATACGTGCAAAATTACATTTGGAATTGTATTCTCAATATAATGTGATTATAAAAAATGGACCTTTCAAATGCTAAAAATAAAAAATAATTCTTTACACGAATTATACAATTTCTTTTTTTATTCTTCTCAGTATCCTCGTGTAATAATAACAATGCAAATTGAAATAACTACGAATGATAGGATGAAGAAATATCTAATAGTCGAGTGTCTTTAAAGAAGAAATTTAAAGTTACGAATTTAAAACGTGCGTGTGAAATTACATTCATAATTATATTCTCGGTATAATGAAGATTTGAGATAATACTTTTCAAACGCTAAAAATAGAAAATAGAAAATAATTCTTTACGTGAAATTCTTTGCACAAATTGTGCAATTTTATCTTTTATTCTTTTTAGTTTTATTATTATTATTTTTTTGTAAGAATAATAGTGCGAATTTTTAAATGATTATGAGTGCAAAATAAAATACCTGACAGTCAAGTTAAAGAAGTGAAAATTTAAAATTTATAAATTAAAAAATATATGTGCGTAAATTATATTCGAAATTGTATTTTTGATATAATAAAATTAGAAAAGATACTTTTCGAGCGCTAGAAATAAAAACATAAAGAATAATTCTTGCACAAATTATGCAATTACATCTTTTATCTTTTTCAGTAGTCTTGTGCAATAATAATAGTGCAAATTAAAATGATTACGAGTGACAAGATGAAAAAGTATCTGACGTAATCGAAAGTTTTTAGTCGAGAAAACAACAAATTTAGAGTTACGAATTAAACATAAAAATACGAAATATTACATTCAGAATTGTATCTTCGATATAATGGAAATAAAGATTTTTGAACGCTAAAACTAAAAAATAAGAAACAATCCTTTTACACATATTCATATACAAACACAAAAAAAAGACTATTCTTAAATCAATCATAATATATTCATATATAAGCAAGAATATTGTAATCTTGCTTTAAAGATTTTAGTCTTGATTTGATTGCATTTGTATTGATATAAGATTTTGAAAAGATTAATACTTGCGTCAAAACATCAAATATTTAATTAAAATAAAAGTTGAAGAATCTTAGAGAATAACGCCAGTGAAGATTGAACTTCAGTCATTTTGTATCCTCGTCGCAATGCACCTCGGCCTTCATACGTGATCGCGTGATCGCGAGGCGCAGGAAGGCGTCGGTGAAAACGTCTCTTTGCAGTCAGCGCATTAATAATGAATCGGCCAACGACGTTTGCTCTGACGTGGTTGCTTACGCTGAAAGTTATCCACGTCAGGTGTCTCTTATGCGCGACTTGCGGAGTGCGACACGTCGAAACACAAAGAGCCCCGAGGACGTTAAAGAATGTAATTATCGTCATGTAAAAGCACACACGTGTTAGATGCTTTTGCTGTAAAGCGGATTAAGGCTAAATGAAATACAGCTCTCGAGCTTTCAGTCTAGCCGCAGTGGCCATTCGTTATTTTCTTTCATTAATTATAGCACTAAGGTAGAATAATGCTTTCTACAAAAGTTCAAATCTGATAATATTGTTAAAATCTATCTATATATTCACGTGATTGTTTACATTCACGAATCGTCACGTCTTTCTAATTCTGATTATTATACACTAAGAGAAAAGTATGTGGTATTTGTGACTGTATTATCATAACGTAGTAAAATAATTATAATTAGGAACTCCATTTTTTACAGTTATTACTGCCATAATGTGAATAACATATTATATTACATAAAATATATTATATTATATGAAATGTATGAAATAATTATATTATTATCATATTTATGTACTTGACTATAAATTTATAATCGTTTTCGGGGATAAGTATATATTTTTTTGTATAATATAAAATTATAAAGATAATAATTAGTACTAACAGTAATAATTATAAAAATAGAATTCTTAATTATTTTATCAAGCAATTATATTCACAAATACAAAAAACACTTTTCTCTCAGTATCAATGAATCGCTCTTCTCTTCAGATCTTTCCTCTTTTATTAATAAAGCTTCGACGCAATGGTAAGTTTCAAAGAGTACCAAAAAATAACAAAACTCTCATATACATAGAAGATATATACGCGCAAACTTTTCTTCGATTACGAACATCCGTCACTGCTGAATCGGCAATTAATCCTTGACCTAAAAAGATAAGGAAATGCACGCTGCAAACGAACTCCATTCTTGTAGATGCGGGCGTATCTCGCGGAATCGGAGTTAAACACACGTGAATGAAATATTCGCAAACGAAGCAAATATAAATACAATTATTATTAATCATAACTGCTTATATATGTAACTGTTTAGTATTTGAAGACAAATCGATTCATGTTCACAAATGATTAATCTTTTTTCAATGCACAATTGTAAATCGACTTAAGGACATTAATTTGTGATTAATATTATTAAAGTGATCCATTATCTGCTATCGGAACAATTCGATCGAGTTTATACATAAAAAAAAATCTGTTTCATATATTGCCAATAAATTATTTTAAACAAATAATTTAATAATAGTGAGGAATAAAGTTTGTGTTTCCCAATATTTAAATGATGATTCTTATGTATATTTAGCTATTGAAAAAAAAAAATATATATATATATATGTATATGTAGCAAAAAATTTTTTAATAAATTGCATTGTTAATGCCACACGAAGGTATCAACTTTTAGCTTTAAAATATATTTTGTTCCGTTTCGATATGATTTTTCATTTCCAAGATATATTATAACAATTTGAAAACAGTTCTTTTTCCATGTGATATATAGAAAAAGTTTTTATTCCATCTTAACTCTCAAACGGCACACATGGGTTATTCCATGCCATTTCTAATAGTTCTTATTTCTCATATACTTGTCCCTATGCCTGGCCCTATACCCTTCCCTTCCTCCCTCCGTAAAAAATTTTTATAATGAAGGAAATATAGGGAAGCGACACGGGACCTCTGTGTGTTGTCGAGCAATGCAGTCGTAAAGTTGCGTGTGGAACTGAAAGACCAATATGTGCCATTGGAAGGTGTCTTTTTCACAAGTAAGTGAATTCAGTTATTTTGCTATTTTTGTATTGAGTATCCTGGTGAAAATTTTTCTCAGAATTTTTCAGAATTTTTATATAATTTTAAAACTTTCTCATATTTTTTATAGATATAAATTGGAACACTTCTCAGAAACTCTACATCTTTTCTCAGAATTTTTCATATACGTTAATTATGAAATATCATAAGATTTTTTCTAAAATTTTTTTGTAAGTATAATTTCCGATGAAATAAAATCTAAAAAATTTTGAAATATTTTTTAAAAATTGTGGGATGAGAAATTTCAGAATATTTCAGAATTTACTTGTATAACAAAGTATGAAAGAAGAAATAAATTTTCCGAATATTTCTGAGTATTTCTGAAAAGTGTTCCAATTTTCGTATAAAAATTATAAGAAAAATTTTCACGAGTAGGCTTATTTTATCGTGTATATATTTTTCTAAAAAATTTTTTCACATGTATTTATGCAAATTTAAATACTACAAAATTATATTTCATTTTATGATAAGGATTAAAAAATTTAATATTTTATAATTGTAATCACTTTTTTCATTATTTTTATTTGTTTGCGTTAATAAACAATCATTTTAATATTTGATAATAAAATCAAACTGCATGCGTTTTTTCAAAAAATATTATTTGTCCACATTAAAAAATATGACATTTTCAGATGCTCAAATAATTTCACTTCTTCTGCATCTGGTCCCTATAATATATTTTTTTTTTTGTAAAGTGTCATATCTATATAAAGAACATCTTACAATGGTTTTTTTTGTGTACATATATAACAAAATTACAAATTTTATATCAAAACTGAATTATTTTCTTTTTCTGATGCAGAAAGTAATTTTTATAATTTTTCTAAACTTTTTTTCCAATGTCTACATAGCAGAATAATTCAGTAGGAACCTTAAAGAACATGTGTGAATTTTTACAGAATTTTTCGAGCACTTCAAAAGCTTTAAAATCGAGTTAAACACAAAGGACTTCAAAAGTGCTGAAAATAAGTGTGCCGTTCGAGAGTTAATACTGCATCATATGGAAAGTTATAAACGTTTTTATTCTTGTATAATATAAATTTGCAAAGTTATAAATATCTGGTACTTTTCACCTGTTACAACATTATTTTATGTTGTTACATAAGACATTTAAAACGGAGTTTCTAAAAATTGAAGGTTGGAATTTTTTTTAAAAAGTATATTCTTTTTTAACATAAAAATCCTATAAAAAATATTCATTACTTATTAAGAAACAAAAATCTTTGTGGCTCAGTGTAATTACTCTATCTGTATTTTTATTAAATGTACACTCTTCCTCTTTAATATGTGGAAACTTGTATTATGAATTGCATTTTAAGAAAAGAAATCCGGTGATAGATAATTAAATCTTAAGGTACATGATACTTTTTCCGGTTCTAAATGATTCTTACATACATTTTAACATCTTCAAAAAGTATTTCTAAGGTTATGTATCAAAAAAGAGGAAAGAATGGAAATTATTTAGCTAAGTACTTTTAGTATTTCAAAGGCTAGCTTTCAAAGTGCTTTAAGCATCATTTCATCCTTGTTTATCAAATATTAAATATTACAAGTACAAATAATGCCTACGTTATATTATTACGAATAAAGCGTTGTAAGCGACAAAGTATTTAAACGCAGAAATAAAAGAAGTGCGCAGAATACGAATAACTCATCATGAGTATTTACTAATAATTAAGATTTGAAAATTGAAGGTATAAAAAATGTACGTTGAATACGGAAGAAGTCGATGCAAAAATATGATTTTTAAATTCACTAATATTTAGTGGAAATTAGTACAAGTAGAGAATGATTTTGCTGAAGTATAAGCCAAAAATTTAGCAAGGTACAAATCTGAAAATAATTTTATTAGATCATCAAAATTTTTAGGTAGGACACTCAAACCGATTATTAGAATGTTGAAATTTTTTGATGAAATTATTTTCAGATAAATTTTTGAATACTTCAACAAAATCATTCTTTCCGTATGTAAATGAAAATGAAATTCTTGCCCGGCAGGGATTTACCTTTGATATTTATTGCACGGTACAAACGAATGCATAGTGCATTACGAGTTCTCGGTCTTGGGCATAGATATAGTCTTGAGAAGTCAGGGAGTTTTTCCCCTAACTGATGTAATGCAAATTTATGTGGGCGACGACATTTTATCGTTGTAGCGTGCGGTCTACCACGCGATTATTCGTCGAGAAATTCTCTTCGGTCGCATCTTGATAAAAGCGAGTTAGCGAGATCGCTCTGTGTAACTATTACAATTTGTTTACCTTTGAACGGGTGCAAACACGAGCAGTCGCGATACAGCACGTACATACGTTCAACGATAACGTTCATATATCGAATATACGATCCTAACGTTCGTTTGTACGCTTTTCCTGAGAAAATACAAAACGTAGGAATCTCGATACCGATTGACGTCATCGACATGAATCTCTTAAGATGCTCAACGGACGTCAATTGTGCGTAGTATTTATTCAGATAGCAATAATTTTCTAGAACGATTAGATCGACTTAAAAAGGAATCTTTCTCACGACAAATTGTTCCAAGACTGATTTATGTTGCACTGATAATCATTTTAGCATTCAAAAATAAAAGAATACATTAAACAATGGAAATCCTGGAATAAACGTTTATCAGTTTAATGAGTTAATCAGTTCTGAACTGATTCATAGCCGTACTTCTGAAAATAAAATTTTCCATGATTATCCGTAAGAGATACGAGAAAAAGCACACGCATAGAAACAAACGATACGTTCTAAAAATCGAAAACTAATTACAGTTTAAAAAACATTTTGTAACAATATATTAATTGTCAATTAAGGTCACGTTAATTGAGTTTAAATGAAAATCTGCACTGTAATTATCTTAAAGTGGAAGATTATCAATATCATGAAGTGTATTTCTGCAGATAAATAATTTAATTTAGATAACAGAGCACTATCACATTTTTAAATTCCTTTTTTTCTTGAAGGAAATTTTTTCCTCCTTATTGTTCGATGATGTTAAATTATTTTTACGAAAATTATTAGAAAAGTAATATTAAAAAAAAAAAAAAATTCACGAACAAACAGATTTTGTTTTTCTCATAAATATAAATATATTTAAAACATATTTTTATATTAACATTTATTGAGTTTATGAACAATAAATCATATTTATTGTTTTATATTAAAATATTATAAAATAATACAAAATTCTCTGAATGCAAATAATAATATTGGAAAATGAGAGAGACATCGTTTACAAATGAAACATTCATTACAATTTAGATAGAACAGTTTCATCTGTGTTACGTAACGATACCCGTTTATCATAACGCGTGCAAAGTCTGCCTGCGTTTGTTATACTTATCCAATGAAAATCATAACAAAAGTTTATAAAAGATAGCACTATCTTGAGACAAATGTCCACAGCTCCTTCCATACAATGTCAAAATCTTTGATTAATTATACTTTTCGATTTAATTTCTAATTTTTTCTGTAAAATTATATGAAAATAAGCAATATAAAGTTCATTTAATATCTGGATATAAATTCAAATATCATAAACGAAATTATCACGATTTTTTCGTCTGCGAAGTTCTATCGCCCTAATTTTATCTTTCACTTTTACGAATTAATTAACGTTTCCATTCCTTCATTTAAATTTAAATTAACAGTAGAATTAAGCCACCTTCTCTTGATATATAGTTTAATAAGATTGTAATCTTCTATTTAAGAACCGTAACATTTTTCAACGAACAAGAAAGGCTGTTTCCCTACAAACTTGTTTAAAAATTTTCGCTACAATAATTTTTAATAAAAACTTTTTTTTAATAAACAGGAGTTTATTCAAAAATAAAATGTCTGATGTTTGGCATAGGTATTTATTCTTTTACGTCGTAGGAGAAAAATTCTTCTGCCTGCTTGTTCAACAGTTTTATTTTTGTATTTTTAAAGATGCAATTTGAGACGTTAAGATACAAAGACGATGACTAAATAAACTTTTATGTAAGAATTATTATATCAAAAATTGTTGAACGAGCAGATAGAAAAGCTCTTTCTCTAAGAGACTTCTATTTGCTTGTTAAAAAATGTTATATTTTTATGTTTTGTTTGAGAACCATGACACAGGATAAACTTTTAAGAATTATTACATCAAAACTTTTTGGACAAGCAGGTAGAAAAATTCGCAGAGGAAGAGAGCTCTTCTATCTACTGGATACTGTTCAAAAATGTTTAATGTAACGTATTTCCAATGTAACGGTAAATAGAAATTAACCAGTCTTAGACACACAAGACTATATAATAATAATCAAATATAATATAACAAAACCTTTTGCTTGATCGTTCTCGCGCGTAAATTTTTCAAACACTGCACTAAATCAGTGCTTTCAAATTTTCCCAATCAAGAGAAAATCAACTTCGCTCACGAATCAAGTTTATCTTAAAGAGATTAAGATTTTTGTTCTTTTTGAAACAATTAGCGTGATACAATTAGGTTATATAGCTATCAGACTATATGTAGCCTGCCAAACGCAATGCTCGGTCGCGTGCAATTGAGTTATGCTATCCATCAAATTCACTCGCAACAGTAGCATGGTCGTAATACTGAATCGATCTGAACCTTAAAACGTTACGGGCGTCTATTGCCCTCCGTCTCGACTAGCTAATTTTCAAGATTAAACCTAAGGTCGTTTGAAGCGCGAAATATTCGGTACAGAAATGTATCAATATTTAATTTACTTACGCTGTACATAGAGACACTATTCTGTTATTTAATATTTCATACATAACAAATATGCTGTATAGTACATTATATCGATTATTCGATCGAAACTAAGAGCTCGTGAGACTTAATAATAACGCTCATGAGACTTCATAGCGATTTTTATCAAAAATGAATGACGACATTTATGTAATAGGATAACACAATTTTTCTAATGGCCATTTCTATTTCGGAAGGAATAAATTTTATTTTGTAGAATATGCATTTTTTACAAACATGCATACACAGATTCAAACAATTACGTTACTACGCATAAAAACGAGTCAATTACAAGTAAATAATCGTCATTATTCGATTATCGAATAATATTTCTGTATTCCCGCGAGAATAAAATACAATGATTATAGCCGTTATTACAGTCTATTCAGTATGATTAATATATCGCGGAATGTGTCGTTAATAAAACTATTGGATTTTTTCCTGGACTTTAATATTTTAAAAATTAAACGCATATAAATAAAAAATGCTATATTCGATCAAGACAGTTCTTCATGGCTAATAATATCTCTTGTGAATTTGTACAATTTCCAATTCAAGCAAACTGTGCGCCGATTATTTGTCGGTCTTGAAACGCAGTTCTAAACCAAAGCCAGAACAGTAATATCGCAAATTCAATTTACAAACAATTTAACATTAATATTATTACTGTTTATTGTGTTTTCAGTTTAATATCATTAATGCAAATAATCATCATAAAAGCTACTCGTAATTTTGTGCTAATAAACATTTTCAAAATTATAAAATAATTTATTAAATATTATCTCAGCCGATAGTCAAACTCGGAATTTCCGAATTTCGGACTTCCTATTTCACCGAGACCACCGAGACTTGATAATAATTATCGTAATAATTAATATTTATACTTTCTAAAATTGAAATGGAATAGATTCTATAACTGTAAGAAGTGAAATCTCACTCTTTTAAAAATTAACAATTAAGCAATTCTTTTCCAACATTCAACTATCATTCTTTAAAATTAGATTCCATTTCAAAGATTTCAGAAAATAGAAAGATCGTTTTTTTTTGACAATGTAAATAAATAATAGATATTAAATGAAATCGATTGATAAGATTAAACATACATGAGTGGAAAAATTCCATATTCGAACGAGGCTGTTATTCGTGTCTAGTAAAATTCTAAAAATTATATTGTGAGAAGAATCGAAACAACGGTTTCTGCAAATTCTCTAAAAATCTGTGAAGAGTTAAATTTTCATCGAACTCTTCAATCAGCTCAAGTTACTCCAATAAAATTGTAAAACAAACTATTTCACGTTCCTAAAAATTTACAATTTAAACGAACCATGTTACTGATTCAAATTTCAGTCCAAAAAAATTCACAAGTACGGAGAAGAGTGTTACGGATGACAAAGCATCAGGTGTTATTTAAAACAATTATATCACGTCGCGCGAATTCGAAGAACTTTAGAGAAGCGTCAAAATAGCGATGGGACATGCTAGATAACATCTAACTATAAGATTCGACTCCGCAGGCGAACTTGTTGCTCACTATATTTTATTTTCGTAAATGAAAGACGATACTTTGCAACGCACTCGCCTATTTTGTAGCTCCGTCATAATCTCCGCATAATGTTTACTACGTATATACACGCGAATAATCTCAAAATCCCCGGGCGGCAATGTGGTGCATTTGTGTGCGATTATGCACTTCTTCTGCAAGACGATGAATTCAATCGACACATCACGAACGCTAGAACTAATAAACAACTCTCGGCAACACGGAATAACTTTGTCACTTGTTTCTTTGTCATATTTCTTTTCTTTTCCGATCTTGCAATTTACTTGGCAAAAGTGATCTTGTAAAACAAGATTGAAATCCAGAAAGTCATGTTTAATATTTATTTCACTTCTATTAACCTTTAAATAAGAGATTTAAAAATATGCAAATTGGTAGCTGAAGTGCTCAAAATGCCTAAAAAAATTTTATAGTTATATTTTTTATAGATATTTATATTATAATTAAATTTAGATTAGTTACATATCTAAATTTAAGAAATCAGTATTTATAGTCGATTCTTATACTTTAATCTTATACTTAAGATCATCTTAAGTACAGTCTTAAGATGTCAAAAAAATAATGAATTAACATCTGCAGACATTATTTAAGACGGAGTTGAACCAGAATGAATTATGTAATATTAATACTAGTCTAAGATTTCTGGATAATATTTTTTATTTTTCTTTTCCAAAATAATATTTTAAAGAAAATTAACACTCACAGAGAAAAATTTTTAATACTTGTGGCTATAATTACATATTACTATAATTATAGTTACAGCTACTAAAATGTTAATAATAATAAATATATATACGGTTTTATCAACAAATATACAGTTCGCAATAAAAACAAAATTATTATAATTATAGCTACTATTCTATAAAAATGATCATAATTCTTATAATTTAAACATAATTTATAGTCATTTTTGGAAGTAAGATTGGCCCAAAAATAATTATGGAGTTATAGTTAAATTATAGGATGTATATATTTTTAATAATATATATATATATATATAAAATATATATTTATTAACAGGACTACACATACAGTTATTATTACTAATATTGTAACAGTAATAATCATAATTATAGTCACAAATAGGTACTAAAAATTTTTCTCTCAATATACCTGGGATGCTATGTCATCCTGTTTATCAACTTAAAGATTAATATAATATATAAGCGATTCAAAATAAGTACAATAATAAGTTCTCAGGACTCATTTTTCACACGGAAATCTTTGAGAACAATCATATAGCGTAAGACAATCGATAATTCATCTTGGCAAATTCTCGACGCTTAATCTCCGAGAGGCAAACATCCGACATTTCAACGAGCGCTAACCAGCAAACGGGTTATGCGAAAATAAACCATTCGTGACACGCGCTCTTCCTTTCTCCACGCGTTCACCGAAGAGGATTTGCAATCTTTGTTTTAAATCGACAAAAATTACAAAGCGAAAAATGCAATGGTATGTGTCGATATTTCGTTCAATCAAACTATGTCACTTCAATTCCTAATTTAATTCGAATTTATTGGTATTCGGTCAAAAATATTCTCTGCAGCACGTCATGTTCTGCGGAAAAATAAATCAGAATATCACAGATATAGTCGCGTATACGGAGCATTATGTAGAGGAATGTCATAAGATGAGAAGCTGGTTTGTAGAATTAGATGAGAATAAGGAGGAAATATGGAGTAAGTCATGGAATGAAGATTTAGATACTATGAAAGGCAATCTTCTAAGGAAATTGTGGAAAGAGAGAAATGGGGGCTTGAAGAAAAGGACAGACATAAAGATTCAAGCATTGTATAGAACAATTAATTAGTAAGAGAGGTAGAGAAGAATACAAAAATAAAGAAAAATACTAGAATTTTGCGTAAAAATTGTGCAATAATCAGATAAATGTAAAAATGTAAAATAATATGAGGTATTTGATTAGAAAGATCATGAAACTTAGGATACAAAAGATAAAAAAATATAGGTTTAAATAATATTTAGCTATCGAATTTTAATTAGTTATCAATCATAGATAATGATATAGATAAATATATAAGATCAAGAGAAGAAATAATAGATATAAATTATATCTTCTATTCAAGAAATTATAAATAAATAGCTTTTTGGCATAGAAGCTAAAATAATAAATATCCTATTTACATGTAATCACATGTAGATTTATAATTTATATTTTAACATGCGAAATAAAATATAAAATTGAGTTCTGTATAAAGCTTATTATAAAGCATGAGTGATTATAAAGTGATTTCTGTCATAAAATTTTGCATTTATTTTTTACTTTCACATTATATAACACATGTTATATGTTAATGTGAGAAAAAAAAAGTAAAAATTTATTTTTATATTTGATGCAATCTCTTGTAGTTTTTTAAATCTATCTATATAATATTGTATTTCCTATAATCTTTATCACACATGAAATTTTTACAAATATTGTTGACGTAATCTATACTGATCATTTTAATAAGTTTTTACTTTAACTTTTAGGTCATCAAAAATTATATGTTTATAGTGATAAGTTTATTAAAATAATAAGTCTTTTATCACAATATACTTGTCATGGCCGTTGACTGACGTGTTAATTAACCACAATAATTGCGCGTTATCGGGAAGGATTAAGTTCTGACGCTATCACAAAGGAATTATTATTTCTCAAGCGCGATTGAATCTTGACGTCAGCATAATTCGAAGCATTTCCCGAAATACATACGTGCGATTCGATTAAGCGGTTTGTCTGCGACGGAAATTGGAATGCCAATGATTTAAACTCGATTAGTATATTATATTATAAATCATCGATATCCGCGTCATAAGCAGCCTCTTCAAAATGAAGTGGAAATCAGACTCACATACAAATAATTATATACCATTCTGATAAATGGTAATTCAATTTAGCGAAAATTAAATGTAGGCAAAATCTCTTGACAAACACATGACAGTGATAGAGGAAACATTTCGATAAATTACTATCTGAGATGCTGACTGAAGGTAATTCTGAATAACGTCAATTGCTCATTTCCATTTTTATGTACATTATGCGCACAAAGGAATACTTTATACAAACGCAGTCTACGTTTCAGATATATGTACAAACAACAATTTTGCTAGTATCTAAAAATTTAGCTAGATAGAAAATAACTTTATTGAATCACATTAAAATAATTACTCTAAAAAATATCGATGTAAATTTAAAATCATGCTGTATCTATATAATTCTTTATGTAATTCTGTGTTGATATAAAATATCTCGTTAATATAAATAACATGATGTGAATTTATATAAGATTGTCACAAATTCATTTTAAAATTTCATAACTTTTCCTTGATTTTCAAACAAAATGTCATGACTTTTTTTACTATTAATAATATTTTAAATTTTTTAAATATTTTCCTGATTTGGAAAATGTTAAATATTTTGTTAAAAGAGATCAATTTAATATAGTAATGTAAATTACTATTAATGTTGTTAAAAACATTGCTTATATTTTTAATTGTTAAATTGGTAATATTCTAAAATTATATACATGACGTATTAAACTTCTTTGAAGTCAAGAATTTTAATTTTCCAGAAAATTTTGTAAAATTTTCTGACTCTTTTCTGATTTCTCTTAATTTTTTATTTCCCTAACAATTCTCTGATTTCTCTGATTTCCAGTTTTGTTATAGTCCTTGATATTTACATCAACCTATGCCATTAAATCCACACGATAATTTTTAAAGTGTAGGAATCTCAAGCATGACAATAATTGTTGCAACAAGTTTTTAATTCAAGCAACCAGTTTGAGCAACCTACATAATTACTTTGATGACCCAATAAAATTATTTTCAGTATGTATTCAGTATTCTGTATCAAGCTAATTTTTTAGATACTTCAATAAAACCATTCTTTCCGTGTAGAAATGGCGAGACAGAGGGAAAACTACAATCGGAATCAAACGACACATGCGTAATCATCGTTCGGAGAAAACTACAGTTCTAAACACGTGTACGAGAAGGCGACAACAGCTGACGGTGGTAGCTCCCGATGGTGGGGACAAGTAACACGCGTGGCACTCACACGGTCGATCGCGACATATCAGACTGATAAGGGCATTTTTGCTCCTCACACCACGGCGAATGGACGCGCATTATTTCCACGAGTGCCACAATATCGCTTCCGTGCCGCGCGAATTATGCGTAATAACGCGCTAATATCTACAGAACATCCCGCAGCCACCATTGGCAGTGACCATCCTCTCTATTCCTCAAGTATTCTGAGGACAAGATTTCTTCTTTCTTGAATAAAAACGCGAAAAACCGCATCGTCAATTGACAATACAAGCTTCATGTTCGTATAAGTTTCAAATACACTAAATGACGAAAAGTTATTTTAGAATTTAATTGTAGAAGAGTTTAAAAAAAGTGGCCAATTCAGCGCAGATAAGGAAACTTGAAATGAATGGCAATAGTTCTAAAATGCATTGAATATTCACCTTTCATACGTAATGTATATTAAAGAGTTTTCACAAGATAGAGTGAATAATAAAAATGCAAGACTACCTTTCACTGTTTAATTTTATTTTACTAATCGACCTAATTCCTAATTTAAACGCGAATAATTTATGAATATTTTACTATGTTAATTTATGTAACATTAAGAAAATTGTATGTGCCTTTTGAAGCAGATCGTCTAGTTGACGGTTAAATAAACGAACAATTTATCAAGAGCTCCAAAATTTAAATATATGAAAAAGAAAGATTACTTACCGTTGAGACCATACTTCTCCTGATTCCTTTTGACTTGATCGGGACTTAGTCCCTGGTCGGGATCGACGTTGAAATAATTTATCACTTCTTCCACAGTTTTACAATGGCCGTCCTCCATGGTTATTGCTTCGTAGATGCTTCACCAATGTTATCCTTTCAGTGATGATCGTGTACGTTCATTCACACTAACAATTTCTGAAAGTAAACAGAGTTATTTGTTACACAAAATGTTCGTTACGTTACACGTACCAAAAATAATAAAGAGAATAACAGAACAGAAGATCATCAGAGAATTTCTTCGACGTAAATAAATTAAGCGCAAGTAAAAAAAAGCAGCACAAATTATACAAATATCAGCAAGGTTATATGAATAGTAGGTCATCCGTTCTGAATGAAATAATTGAAAAATTAAATAAATGTTATCAAAAGAATTATTCTAAACGCCTTAATTTTTTTAAAATTATTTAATCCTTATTCAGATTTATTCAATCGAATTGATATTACATATTATATACAATGAGTGCAAAAATTATTGATAGATGGGAGATATCTTTAAAAAAATCTTATATATTTTTAAAAAATAAACACTAATTAGCAATTTTTTAACAAAAAATAGAATAGGGCTGTTTAATTATTCTCAAAATTTTTCTCATTATTTTTCCTAAAAACATGTGTGTTAATTAATGTATATTATTTTAAAAACACATGAAAATGAAAATTTATATTATTTGGACGCACAAAAAATATTCGTACAGTAAAGAAATTGAAATTCTAAGATCGAAAATACGCGAAGTTCTTTTGTCTATATTAAGACAGAACGTACTCAGCGTAAAAAATTGCTAATTAATGTTACTAATGTCTTGTTATATAAATTTTCCCTGTAGGAATACTTTTGCATTCATTGTATCATCATATTATATAATTTATTACTTTATCGTTACATTATATATATATCATGTATTATATGTAATACACATTAAGGGCAAAATGTTTCAAACATACAATATTGTCTTCATTTATTCTCAAAATGCTAAGTCACGAGATAAAAAAAAATTAAGAAAATAATCTCTTTTCAGAATATCCACAGAATTAAATCCTTTTTTTAGATGTTAGAATTCTATACTGAATTTTTTTATTAACAATTGCATCTATAATTATTAATAAATGTAACATTTTTTATGGCATTATTAATGATGAAATTTGACCTTAAATACATGCAAATGTAAAGACTTGAATTTCAAGTTAATTTTAAGTTAATTTTAAAGTTATATTTTCGTGTAAGACACATTCTTTAATTATCCAGTTATCTCTTAAACGTCACATATGTCACAGATAAAAAAATGTCTAATTCTTACATTTCAATTTTTCAACAATTTTTATAAACATACACATATATATATATATAAAACCCTAATAAAACAATTCAAAAAATAAATTATATTTAACATAAATCAAGAAATTGTACTCCTCTTAATTTATACACAATTTTCAGTTCAAGAGATAGAAAATTCCTGAATATTCCACGATATTTTTTTCTAGAATATACTTGCAATCACACTATACTAAACTGAAAGGAAATTTTCTAAAGGAAAAAGAGGCTTATAGAAGCCAATTTATGACGTGTCCCAACAAAAAACCTACTAAAAATGCAACACTTTGTGATTGGAGAATCCGCTGGGAGCTCGCCACATAAATTCATCCAAGAGTACCACGTAAGTTACAAATTACAGAAACGGACGCGGAAAAAGCAAGAACGAGAGCGAGAGCGAGAGTGAGAGAGAGCGAGAGAGAGAGAAAAGAGAAGTAAAATGAACTTCAACTACCGGAGGTGTTGTCGAGACGCAGCGGACTGTCCCACGGTGTTCCGCCTCCGTGCAAAATTACGAAACGCAACGGTAGGTCCGCGTGACGGGCCGACGGCGACGACGGCGACGAGGACGACGGAGGAAGCGCGGCGCGCACTCCACCGCGGTTTCGACTCACTGCTCGGAGCGCGACGTGTCCGCGCGACATGCACTCGCACTCGAACTATACGGTATATCCTCGCCGAGGTTCGTGACTCGCGTTGACGTGCGACGGGCACGACTTGCCCGTTGATGACGACGTGTCAACGGAGAGCGAGAGACGGAGAAAGAGAAAGAGAGAGAAAGAGAGAAACCAGGCGGCGGGAGGGGATAGAGAGAGAAAGAGAAGAGCGATGAAAGGAGAGACGAGGATAGAAAAAAAATGGGAGAGAGAGAAAAAATTCTGTTACGGCCGCCGAATATTTAGGTTAGCCGCGCAACGATGGTGGTCGCGGTGGCGACACGCGTACTTATCCACGACGAAACTTTGCGACGAACTTCACGTTCCACTCTCGGAGTAAAACGCGCGATTCGTGTCACTATCTCGCGCGCGCGCAGGCAACCAAGGGAGGAAAAGGAGGAAAAACGTGTGACGAGGCAAGGTACTGAAGGAACGTTGCCGTTGCTGCTACTGGCTGCTACTAACGCTGGCTACTTGCTGCTGATGCCGTTTCTACTTGCGAATCGTTGCACGCGCGAGCTATCACGAGGCGCGGATGCACGGGACGCACGTCATTTTCCCCGGACAATGTGACCAGCGCGAACAACTTGCCAACCTGACCTCCGCTTCCGCGAGACTGACACCGCGAATCAGGCGAATCATCGTGCGAGTGTCAGCGCCGCCTAGCGGCGCGCTCCGTCAGCGACAGGCGCGCCATCGCGCGCCGCGATGGATCGCGTTTCCCGCGCGAGTTTACCGTGATAGATCGTTGACGATCAAACGGTCATCGAGATGAACCCGCGGTCATTTCCGAAACGTCCGGCATCGCGATGAGTACGCTCGCGAGCGCAACGTCCCGATGAACGGCGTCGCGACGCCCATCTGTGACGACCAGCGACGACACGCGTCTCGCGGATAGCGAGCATGTGGAGCGACGCCATTGGCTGAGCGACGCGTGACGCGATGCGCGGCTATTTTCAGACTTCTGCTAGGCTATTTCCTTGGCGCGTATTTTAAGACGCCCGTCCGGTGACGGGACCGTCCGCGGTGTGTTTCCCATTACGTAACCGCGACGTCGACGAGCGATGGGCTGCCGACTGTACGATTGTTGACCGAGGACAATCTTGCCCTAATAAATTCTTAAGGATGTATCAAGAAGTCGAAGATAAATCTTTAAACAAGATGAAAATTGTAAAAGTGAGCGAATTTACTGGAATATTCGTAATTTCATTGATCAATGTCTGGTGAATTTGCTCATTTTTATCATTTTTGTCATTTTTGTCTCATTTTAAGATATACAATCGATGGCTTGGAGTATAATCGTTTGAAAAAATGACTACCTTGGTGGAAAAATTTGTTCAAATGTGAAATTATCTTAAATGTTTCCGAAAAATGTCGAAATGTACAATTTCGGACAATTGTAGGTAAAATGAGATACTTTCCATCAAATTTCGGTAATAATATCTAAATTTATTAGAATTTGTCATTTTTTATATTTTTCAGACAAACTCTAACAAATTTTTTTCACCAGGATAGATATTCATAGTCAATTTTTATATTTGAAATTGTCTTAATTACAGTCTTAAGATGTCATGAGCCAATCAGAGAGTCATATTAATACCTTAAGATTACTCAATTATCTTATTATTACTCAAATATGTTTTAAAAGAATAAACTATGAAAATTCATCTTAAAATTGAAAATTTGTACTTTTCACATAAAAATAAATGTCGTATGAAACAATTCAATAAGATTAATATTATATTTAAGAATAATATATTTAAGGGTCATATGAAATAGTTCAATGAGATATTCAATACTTATATTTAATAATACCATTTTATAGTTTAAATAATGCTTTATTATTTTATCTTAATTTTTTTGAAAAACATCTACTTCTTTTGAAATAATTTTTTATTGTGGTTCTAAATTATGGGCAAAACTTTTTGTGTTATTTTCTAATACAATATAGGAAAATTTATTCCATTTTGTTAAAAAAAATGTGTACAATACATTCTTAACTCGTTCGCCGAAATTCCGTTTCGCGAAGCGCGATTCTTCGTAAAAAACGTGAAAGATCGTTATTTTTCCTTATAGAAATTTAATATTGGAAAGTAATAATTAATTATTATTTTGAGTATTATTAAAAGCATTAAACGACAGTGCTTTTAATACTCAAAATAATTAAATTTCAGTATTAAATTTGTCAGTATTAAATTAGATTTCTGTAAGAGTCATGATGAACGAAAGATTTATTCGCATTGTTTGAAATCCTCAAAAACTTTTGCACTTAAAAACAAGATAAATGTGTATTCGATATGAAAAAGAAGAAAAGGAAGAAAATGAAGAATCTGAGTGCAAAAAGTGCAAACAATGCGAACGGATCTGAAGTTTCTGAAAATTCATTTTTTCGCATTAGTTCTTTTTTTCTTTTCTTTTTTTTTAAAATCTATTTCGAATTTCTTACGTATAGTGTGACGCGATCTAGCTGATTTTTTATTTCGCAACGAGATGAATGGTTTGAATGTCTCATTTCATCGAAAAACGAAATGTTAATACAATTCCAAGCAAATGGTCCACATTATTAATACCGACGTGACACACGATGAAGTTATTATTTATATCCACGCGGCATAAACAAGTCCGGAGGTAAGCAACGTTCGCTTGAATGATGAATTGCGTCAGAAGTACAAAATGATAATACAAGTACATATCTACAATAGCAGTCATAAATTTTAAGTTGTAAGAAATCGACAGTCACAGTCGATTGTTTCACCTCCCATTCGATTGTGATTAGTCAATTTCTTATGACTTAAGACTTATAACTCCTATTACAGCTCCCGCGTAACAAGAAAAGAAATGTATGAATGAGCCCTTTGATATAATTCTCTTCAATTGAATTTTTAGGATTGCCACAAAACTGAAAATCAAAGAAATATCAATGAAATTGTAAATGGTCAGAGAAATCAGAAGAAATCAGGAAATTTTCTACAAAATTAATAGAAATTATTTTGCTTTAAAGAAGTTTAATATGAATAGACTCTTGTCAGTTTTAAAATATTACTAACTTAAAAATTAAATGCAATATCAGCAATATAATTAAGTAGTAATCAGCAATAAATTAATAATGATTTACATGACTATGTTAAATTGCTCTTTCAACATAATATTCGACAGTTTTCAAATTAGAAATACAAAAAATTTTAAAATATTGTTAAAATCATTAAAAAGAAAATCATGAAATTTTGTTTAGAAATTAGGCAAAAGTGGAATTTTAAGATAAAAAATTTGTGATAATCCTTCTTTCAAATTTCTTTTCTTGCTTAAACACGCAATTAAACGCAATGCAATTCTAAAATCTGGGTCAAGTTCAAAGGTGTCGATTAAAATAGTCAGAATAAAGTCGAGAATACGATTATAAATAATTTTTCGAATTAATTGCAAACTTAAGCAACACACGATCTTTGGCTCTATTCTGTTTTCCCATAATCTCTGATAATTCTCCATTAATTTTCCATGGAAATTTACATCGAAAGGACGATTTTATTGAAATATCAAAAATTTAATTAGATCTGAAAATAATTTTGTTGGATAATCATAATAATTATATAGCTTAAACTGACAGAATGTACGTCGAAACTTTTTGCAACATTGCTTTTCATGCTTGAAATTTATATTATTTATATAATTATTTTGATGGTCCAGCAAAATTATTTTCCGATCGGTATCCAATTAAATTTTTACACATTTCAACAAATCGTTCTTTCCATACGAGATAACATATTTAATGGTAACGCTCGTTAAAATTGTTAACAAGCGCTTCAAAATAGTTATTCATACACAGAGGAA
Organism: Acromyrmex echinatior; assembly: GCF_024713525.1. NCBI lineage: Eukaryota > Metazoa > Arthropoda > Insecta > Hymenoptera > Formicidae > Acromyrmex > Acromyrmex echinatior. The sequence continues at coordinate 5,951,986 of NC_141864.1, read as the reverse complement.
ACGATAATTTACTGAACTATCTAAAAATTGAAATAACTACAGATCTGAAAATAATTTTATTAGACTATCAAAATAATTATGTAAAAATTTAAAACATGAGGAGCAATATTGTAAAAAGTTTTAACATTCTAACAATCAGTTTTAGTGAGTCCTAAATAATTATTTTCATAGTTCAACAAAACTCTTATTTTCAAATCTGTATCTTTCTAAATTTTTAGTCACTTTAGCAAAACCATTCTTTTCGCGTTTCACGCTATCTTTCTAGAATTAGAAATCTATCAATTAAAATAAAATGAATTTTCTCTTCCTCGGTTTTTATTTTCAAGGTCGTTTTCACTACATTCTGCGAAATTCCTTTTCAATGAATATTTATGTCTGCCACGATACATTTATATGAGCACACGTTAGAGGCTAAATGCACCCGCCTGTAATTCTCGCGACTGATTCTATCCAACTCTTCATCACCCCATAATTATTGAACGTTAACTTCCCTTATTAATTCGCAAATTCGAGGCGGCACGGTCGGAACGAAGAGCGTCCAAAGATCTCGCTGGCGTGGTTCCAAGAGATGTCTGAAATGCGTCTAAAAGCTACCGGATATTTTAAACCTTGTTTAGATGTATTTTATATTATCCCTTGGATTTTTGTCTTTGAACTCTGGACACAAAAAAATCTCAGGGATGTTTGCTCGTTATACGGAGGCATTTATAACATAAGTCGTATGTCTATCGAATTTTGACATGCGATAAATTTTTCTGACAAATTTTCCGACAGTTTTCTTTTTAGATGCAGTCCTTTTTACCAAAGCTTAAAACATCGTAGTATACCTATCTTTCATAATCTTCTGTAATTTTGCATTAAGTTTGTGCCACCGAAATAACAATGATACGCATGTTAAAATTGTTAACGAACAGACAATTATCCGCAAGCCTCACGCTATCTTCCTACACAGAAAAATAGATTTACTAAAGTATCTAAAAATTTAGCTAGATACAGATCTGAAAACAATTTTGTTTAGACCACAACAATAATTATATAGAACGTTCAAATTGATTGTTAGAATATCAAAACTTTTTGCAGCATTGCTCATCATGCTTGAGGTGCCTACAAAATTATTTTGATGACTCAACAAAATTATTTTCAGATCTGTAACTAGTTAAATTTTTAGATATTTTAGTAAAATCGTTTTTTCTGTGTATAATTCTGTGTACGATTGAACATATTTCTGTCAATTGAAATTAACACGATGCGATTGACATAAAAAAATATTTAATCGCGCATATTGAAATTTGCATGATTCCCATGCCTCTTAAATATCGAAGCGTTTGTTAAGTCAATGATAGACCGTATATATTGTTCCCATAAGATTCTGCATAGCTATTCAATACATGTATACATTGATCACCTGCACCACCTTGCAAAGTCACGATAACACTCGAGAACAAAGAGCCCGCCAAAGTGCGAATGATTAATTAAACACGTCGTATCTGATTTTCACGATACGCCTCGTAATCATCGCACGTCAACTTCTCACGCTGAAAGCTGGAAAACACTATCAGAGTAAAACAATTCCGCTAAAATGCTGATAAGCAATTAATAACACGTCACATACCGATCTCCCACAGGATTCTCATTCACATTCTAAATTAGCACAAATCCGAAGCAATGTAATCGAGACGAGAAACTCAACCCTCAACCGTTGGAAATGTAAATTTTTTTGCTTTTTGCCACAGATAGAATTAATTTTTTAGGGTCTTTTAATTAAAGACGCAAGTGTTTTTAACTCTTTATTAGTACACACGATTGGGTCATTCGTGTCTCGCACATCTGTTTCTTTTAAGTACAAAAGTATGTATCTAAATAATGTTTCTACGATTTCCTTTTTTTTAAATACACCACTTTATAAATACCTTTTAAAGATGTTAAACTATATGCAAGAATTAATAATAATTTTTGTTTATATATGTACATACAAGAGATTAAAATTAACTCAGGACACAAACAACTCATCGTATGTAATAAAGGACTCGAAAATCATTAAGTGCACTAAAAGTTAATTAAATCATCTTGTCCACTCGCGAAATCTAATATGGATTAAGAATGTTGCTGAAGAAGAAAGAAAATCGAAACGTTCAATGAGTTCAATGATTTCTCAAAATTAAAAGATTTAAATAAAGAAGAATCAGCATATCAAATGGAGTAACAAATTTATTTGTTAAAATTTATTGCGCACCTCCTCTCACGCTGACTCTCATTAGCCCAGATTAATGTTGTTTTTGTTATTTTAATTAAATCGCTCTTCAACGTAATTAAGTACAGATTTGAGGCTTTAAGCATTCACTAAATTTCTCTTTAAACCGCATCTATGTTGTATTATAGAACATGAACAGCAAAAATCTTAATGACCTCCGATTTTTCACAAACTTAAGTTACATGGAAACATTTTACTAAAGTACCTAAAAATTTAGCTAGATACAAATCTAAAAATTATTTTGATAGTCCAACAAAATTATTTTCAGATCTGTACCTAACTCGTACTTCAGCAAAATCGCTCTTTTTGTGCATGTATTTTCCGATCGAACAATTACAGTGCAATCAATTTGACAAGTTCACTCGATTATTCACTAATCACTGTTACATCAACTACATGGATGCTTGCCGTTTGGTAACACAAACTGACAAATATCGTTCTGTCTTTGTTACTCATGAAAGGCAAAGAAAGATAGAATTACGACGTTTGTGTCACTAAATGAAAAGCACTCAATGTTATTAGAGAGTGTTACAACAAACTGGATAGAGGTGGAGGGAGCTTCGCTTTTTTTTTTTATTTTACAAATTGAAAGCCCGAATGTCGCGGTTGAGGATTGAGAAATCGCGGATGACAAAACTAACCCTCTCGTCGCTGACTATCCCCTTCTCGACAGATCGCAATCTCACGCCAGATCGGCTTCGGAGAGCCGAAGGGCAGACACCCGCCGCGCGGGACACGGACGATACGGACGACACGGACTCGGCGACCGGTCGCGGTATTGCAGCACCACGACACTCTGCTGCGAACTGTTCTCTGCCGAGGACACTGTCCGGACGACCAGCTCGCTCGAGCGCCCGGGACGCGACTAGCCGGCCAAATCGCGCGCGCTCGAGCGAACGTTTTTAGCACGTCTTCGACGACGGCTTCCTAATTATTTTGGCAGAGATCAGAAGAGCTGCCGCTCTCCCGATCTTCGGCATCGCTTCCTACCCTTCCACCACCGCGCGTCCCGCCAAGGACTATGGGTGGTCTTGGGGTGGTTTTTCGATTCTCGCCCCATATATATGAATGGGTTGTTAAGAGGTGATAATGTTTTGAAAACGTTTCTTTACACGTAAAATATCTTAATTACAACGTATATAAGTTTCAGCTTTTTTACATATTTGTTATAAATTGAATTTTTTCTCAAAAAAGCTTATCTTCTTTTGAATTTATTTTATAAACTAAGTATTCAACAGTTGCTTTTACTTTCTTTGCCGAGGTTGTATGAGACCGAGTACGATTATAGGATTATTCTTTTATCTAATTGTATAAGTCACAGGATGCACGAACTTTCTCGAATTTTTTATTCACGATTGCTTTAAGCTTTAATGAAAAATGTCGAGGCGTGAATACTCTGAATTACAAAAATTATTGAAATAATGAGTTATTCAGACCGACAAAAAATATAAAGATATTCATGAATCCAGTTCTAAAATTTAAGTGCATAATATATCAACATAAAATTAACTCTCCAAAACGTGAAATAAATATATGTGTAATATTTGTATAATATAATTAAAATCTTTTCAAGCCTGAAGAACAATCTTTTCAACACCAGAATAACGATAAAAGATTATCTGAAATTTCAATCAAATAAATTATGAACCCCTTTACATAACAAGGGCCAGTTTCTCTGCCGAGATATAAGTATTCATTTGATCCATTTTAAGCACAGAAAGCGCGAAAAGCGCAGCTGGGAGAAGCAAATCTGTGGTCACGGTTTGAGTGAGTGGACTGGTGAAATCTATTTGAAGACGAGAGATGCAACATGTTGGACGGGCCATAAGGATAAGAAACGTACTGCACTTGTTGGCAAACAAGTAGAGGTCGTCGTTATACGTGACGAATGCTTCACATAGGTACACTGGATGAGGTAATCCGCTTTGTTGGATTATCCACTCTCGAAGGAAACCGATATCCTCTCTCGTTTATGTAAAAAATTGCGATTGTCCCAGCCATATTAAATAATTTGCTTTGTAAACAATCATCTTGCTCAATCAGAATTCGTTTTTAAAACAAAACAAGTCCTTCGGGAATATTAAAATTCAGCAGACAAGGTCGATCATATTTTTCAAGAATTGATCTTTTATTATTCGGATCAGTTACTACGATTAGTTAATAAAATTAACGTTTGTAAAATTAATTAAAAACTCTTTTAATGCATTGCGTTTTTTATCTCAAAATTAGCTAAATAAATTTGTGGTTCCTCAAATAAAAAGACTGATTTGTGATGATGATGAATTGCTTTATGAAGAAGCTAACTGCAATATTGACTTGACTCAGTCGCTCGACAAATCATTTCTTGTAATGTTAATGGCAATGTCTATATATCTATGTTATGCTATTGTGACGTGATACCATATGGCAATGCGGTCGCATAAATGCATTTCGATATCCGATTATTACGGACTCTGCACGCATTAACGCATTCCCTACGACACGATATGAAATCATCCATTACGTATTTCAACCGCGGGCCAAAGATAACAGAATGCCTTTGAAATTTTTATAAATAGCGTCGCGCGTAACAAGCAACCAAAAATTACTCTCTCAAGTAAGGCTCTCAAATGCGAGAGAAAAAAACAGATATCTGTCTATGTGTTGCATTAAAGTTTTAGTATTAAGCGTTAATTTTGCTGGGCTTAAAACATTACAATTGCCCATTTACTAATACATTTGATAAGCTTAATATATCGTAAGCTGAACGCACGTGTACTTGTTGTGGACACGTGTTATCTCTTATTAAATGCCGATTTAATTTTTTTATTTGAGTATCCCTTCCTCAGCGCGCAATTCGCTGGTCGGTGTTTTATAACGATGTTTAATTATAGTTCAGGATTGCACAAATTACCACGACGTCGCGGGTCGAGATAATTTCCGCAGCTCGCGAAAATTGTTTTACTCGAGCGCGCGAATGTGGTGGTGACCTACAAAAACTAAAACGAATTCTTGGCTCTAGTTATTATAGGTCGCATAATACGCGCTGCTACGTACCTACTCGTCGAAAAGCCGCGGGTTTTACGCGGTTTCACCCGTGATCGAGAATATTAAGCGGTTTTACGACATTTTTATTGACTCTCAATGCATACCGAGCCGTTTTATGAATACGCGAACTTTTAGCGCGAGCGTTGCGATGCGTTAAAATATTTTATTTACTGCGGGACGACACGCTTTTAATCTGCGAACTTCGCTTTGCAAACATTTATTATGCAACCGTACTTATATCGCCACGCAGTGAAACAACACACATGTAACAGAATCAGCTCGTGCCGTTCCGTTTCATGTAATTTTTATTACGTAATACCCGTGGCAATATCGATAAGAATTTTTTTGTTTATGTAATTATAAAATCACATCAATTTTAATAATATCTTGTAAATAATCTTTTTTTGATAATGTTTCTTTAAATAACAACATGTATATTTTCTAATTCAGCTTCGCTCCATTATTTCCAAATGTTCCAAATGCGCCGTACAGCCTTGGGCCATAAATATAAAGCACCCTCACAAATTAATGTAAACGTTTTCTGGCTAATAAAAAATAAAATAAAAACAGTTGTATTGAAAGAAAAATATTTATTTTTATAATTTTAATATTTATATTTTATATTTATTTTTATAAATTTAATTTCTTGTTAATTCTTCTTTGGCTTTTATTTCCGTCTTTTCCAAGATAACGCAATAAAAAATAAATTGAAGATATTTTATACTTATGGTCAAAGTACAATATTTATGAAAAATTCACTAAAATTTTCTATAAAATATTTTGTGATGTAACTTCGAGCGACAATTTTTATATGAAGATAAAATCAAAGAAAAATATATCTGCGTCCAATATAAAAATTTGCAATGCCTTTGGTTCCAATAATTCATATATTTTCACACGCATTGATAAAATATCTTGCTTTGAAAACTAATACTCTAGAGTGACTTCTGCATTTGCTATTCATTTAATATTATTCAAGTCAATTAAGAGAAATTGTGTCCCCATTTCGCATTGTAAAAAAAGTGTGTAAAATCCACAAACAGCAATATAAAAATAACGCGATTTCAATAAAAATATTTTTTTCTTTATAAATCAATTTTTTTTTATGGTATGTGAATTTTATATATTTTTTTCTATAATATAAAATAACAAGAATTATTCTGTTTTTAAGAGTTATTCGTAAAAACACGCAGTTTCTAAATCTTTGAATATTGCAACAAAAGAAAACATTCTATCCACAATTAATATAGAATTCTATATCAGTAGAGAATCACTACAAGGCGGAGTAACGCTCTAGAGACACCTCTCGTCTGGCTAGCTATTTAAAAGTAGTCGAGCCACCGCCAGTATAAATGAAGAGCCATCACTACCGCGTTTACGAATTTCTGAATCTCGCGATATCGACGCACGAAATTTTGCAATTTTCACCATAAAGCTGCGTTCTCCAATGCAGCCCTTCGCTGACAAATCGGGAAAGTTATTCACGATAATCAGAATCGATCACGATAATAATATGATACTCCACGGCTAATCCTTCTTGGCTTCTCACTACACTTACGTTCCATCCTCCCGCGGTTTTCATTCCGGAAACGGAAGATTCGTCACTGCGCGTAGTCACACGAAGAACACTATGCACACCATGGTTGCGCGACGAGAGGACTTACCAATTTCTTCTGTCTTCAATTCTTCAACTTTTACACTTGGAAGCGCTGCGGGGGGGGGGGTGGACCACCCCCGTTTAAGCCTTTCACACTGTTCTCTCTCTCTTTCTTCCTCTCCCTTTCTTTTTCCCTTTCAATCCACTACTCCTCGGTGCGCATCGTTGTTCGTCGACGCGCCGCTTTCGACTGGGCCCTCTATGACGTGCAGAAGAGTCGTTTGCGCGACGGCAAAAGGGAAGTGAAACAAACAAACATTCAAAAGGGGGTAACGCCTGCGCTGCTGAACAAAACGAAGCACCGAACGATCGCGAAATTCACTTAAATAGTCCATAACCGTCGCTACCTGGTGGCGAGACAACGAAAACCTAACTCTGGCCGGAAGCCAGTGGCCCCGGCGACTGCCGTGGATGTCGTCGTCGCTTTTTTGCGTTTAACCTTCGAATTTGAAGAGCTGAGAATGGAAGAGGGATGCAGGGAAAAGAGGAGAGAAGGAGAGACAGTGCCATCCGATTTAAACGTCGTCGATCTAAAAGTATATCTACCATACTTTGACCATCAACAGCATGGTGTGCTGATCTATGGTTCCTTGGTTCACCATAAAAGGAGTAAGTAAAAAAAAGAAAATTTAATATCTCGAAATAGTTTTTACACTGGCCGTTCACACACACACACACACACACACACATACACACACACACACACACACACACACACACACACACACACACACACATACACACACATACCGTACTGGTAGGAACTATAAAAAAGAAGAAGGGAATATATACTTTTTTTATACTTTCTTAAAATAAGGGTGGAACGTTTTACTTTTCTCTTAAAGTAACAAGATATCTGTAAAATAAATGACTGAGTAGGTAGATAGACACGATGATATATCATAATTGCTTCCACAGAAATCTTTTTCTTGATTTGTAGATAGTTTTTCTAATTTTTTATTTATACGCGGAAGATAGTATTATGTGAACATACACACTTCAAATAAACTCGACCATTTTTCATCGTTTGTGCTTCTGCCTTAGGACGATTTCTCTAATGTATAATTTTTAGCGAGTTTGAGTTATTACTACTTCCTACATTCTTTCCTGAAAGAACAAATCAAATTGAGAAGTTTCTTCAATGTCAACGATGATGTTATTATGTAATAATCTTTAAAAAATGTGTTGTCATTAAAAACACATTTTACATCGACATAGAAGTTTAAAGTTTCTCGACACGTTTGTCACTTCATTTATCTAAAATCTTAAAAGTAAATGTATGAAAATAAAAATTGCCGAATAGATCGAGTGTCTTTTAGAAAACCAAACCGCGTTTAAATCAGCTATAAATACACATACGTAACTTCGCTTCGACTGCGCTTTCAAGTATTATTCTTATTAGAATTATACAAGGCTCACGTTTTCTTCAAGAACGAAAATAGCCGATTGGCGAATATCCAAATGCGATATCAGGCACATCTTCGAGGACAATCCACCGCGAGCATTCTGTTGGGAAATTTGTTTTTTGGCCATCCCATTTTCATCTTTCGCATTAACGCGATCAAGATTGCTCATCGCGAGCATCTTTTCTCATCATCTGCACTCTCTGTGCAAGTATTTTACCTTTCGATGTTAGTATCTTCTTGTCTATCTCTTTTATAATTAATATATCTTTATATTAATATATCTTTTATAATTAATATATCGGTTTTTACATTTGCAGACATAAACACACGTAATAGAGATATAACACAATCAAATTTTGTGATATATAATTAGCGTACATTTTTATTGGAGATTATTTATTGTTATATGCATAACAAAAATGTTATCCTATCTTCTATAAAATTTCGTTGTTATACGAATAACCCATTTTTAATCGTTTAAATAAATTAATTTAAAAGGAATTAATTTAATTAATTTAATAAAAGGACCGAGTCTTACAGAAAATTGGCGTAATGGCCAATTTATTATAGAAAGACAGTAACTAATTACATATTCGGAGTACTAAAAGTACTAAACAACATGCTTTTAAGACTTAAAATAAGTAATTAATTACTGTCTTTCAGTATTAAATTAGCCAGTATTAAATTAGTCACTGTTAGATTTCTCTAAGGATGAGAATGAGGGATTACATATTAAAAAGTGTATTTCCGTGTGGGAGCGAAAAAAATTCATGGCTGGAGTTATATAATGCACGATTTATAATTTTTATTTATTTTTTTGGGAAGACGCACCTCTTGCTCGAATCGAATGAACGAATTATCATATCTTCCGGTAGCAATGGCATGTTACGTTCCAAGTGTAAGCACTTGAGAGACGCGAATGAGAATACGGGAGAAAGAGACGGGTCAATGTTCGCGTTTCTCGAATCTCAAATACATTTAACGTACATACGAGTGCCCGTCCGTGTTCCCGCGTTTTGCGCCTGTGAGATATCCCTCGTATCGCGTGTGCCTCGTCGAATTTGCCAAGTCCTCCGGTTATCTCGCGCATGCCACGTCAGTATCGCGTTGCACGGGCTTGCTGGGCACAAGGCTGTGATGTAACATGACGAGACAATAATGGTACCATACGTGATATTAGTACCAAAGTACTGTCCCAGTTTCGCCTCTTAATGACAACGTCAGGATCATGTCGCACAAAATTGCTTGGCTTAATTTATCTTGGTTTTATTTAAAGTTGCAAAAAAATTAAATTGTAAGATATATGTATAATGAAATTTTTTATAACACAAAGGTACACCAATTGATGTTAAATATTTATCTTATTCTATCAATCATGATTTTTATAATGTTTAAAAGATAATGTTTAATATAATTATAATATCTAACTCTGGCAAAAATAAAAATCGCAGCATAAATTGAATATACTATATAAAAGGAGAATAAAAGAAGTGTAAACGAAACTTCTAGCGAAAGTTGAGGCAATGAAATGTAAAAGAAGCGTAAACGCCTTTTACATTTTATTGTCTCAATTTTCGCCTCCTAGAAGCTTCATTTATATTTCTGTTACTTTTCCTTTACATTCGACATACGCTCTAATTTTTATTTTCGCCAGGGAAGAAATAGTAAAACTAGTAAGATTAACAAAAATTACATCTTGAAATGAAGGATAATTATATTGAAAAATAAAAATCATTTAAAATCATTTAAAAACTATTTTATTTTGTTACCTTTTTGTCTTATATTTTATTTTTAGTACTTATTTTATATTTCAGTTTATGCTAGAATCTTAGATGGATTTATAAATCTTTTGGATTTAAGAATCTTATTATGGATAACTTATTATGGATGTGCGTGAAAGTACGGCCATTTTTAAAATATCCTTCTAATAATGAAAAACATACGTTCTATTATATTCCATTTTGAATAATCAGCAATGAACTATGCAAAAATATAAGTCTGCTGGCTACTCCATGATGAAAGGCGTAATAAATAACGAATTGACATGAACAAACTCTTCAAAATCGTTCGTTGAAATAAGAAGATGAGAATAGATCGCTTAGGACATCAGGAGATAAGTGCGAAAAAGTGTGTCATAAAGGCGGATGCTTTCTGAGAAGAACTCTTCGTCGCAATATACTTCAAAGATGAAGCAGCGGGCAATTCTGGACACTGGATAAACATGTCGATGCCATATACGCTTTATCGCGAAAGTTAGTGCCGCAAATACGTTTGTTTTAAATACATTTATGAACGTGCGGTATTGACGATTACATTTCGGTAACAGTATTCTGAAAATACTTGCAGTGACAAGTCTGTTTTCTCAATATTACAACGTATAATGTCGACATGTATTAATTACAATTTTTGCTGCATGGTTATTTTTTTGCCGATATTATTTTTTTTTAATTTACATTTTAATTATAAATCTCAAAAAAGCGTTAAATATATTTCGTAACGAATAAGTCTTGCTTATCATCCAGTCGACATCAACTAAAAGTAACATGACACTATGTAATTTCGCACTTAACAATGTAACTGTTATGTAATACCACGTTGTTATATTTACAATAACAATAAAATTAATAGAATTCCTTATAATTAAAATAAAGGTTAACAAAAAGACTAATAGAAGTCAGCGCGGTAATTAAAGCGCAATAATTATGATATTAAATGGAAATGTTTATTAATATTTCATGTATTTATAATATTAACATTTATATTGTTGAGTGCAAAATTATCGAATTGATATTATATTATTTTTAGTTGGTGTCAAAAAATTACTTGCAATTTTTTCATTAAACTTTTCAGTCAATACTTTAACTCTCTTTACTGATTCATAGTGTCGATGTCTTATAAGTTAAACGTCAATTTAAAAAATATTTAATTACTTATGCTATTTTCGATTATTAAATTTTATATTACTGTGTCACATATAGAAAAGGTGCTCTTTCCATATGCTTTTCTAGTCTGCGAAATTAAATTGATTCGTGCCAAAAATGCATCTTTATTGATTATAATACATTTTGTGACGTGTATGCAAATATCAAAAGATCAAAAAAATTCTACGTTCATCACACATCAAATAACGAAAACATGCGCCATAATCTGACGGAAGGGAGTCCTTGAATCCGCAACACTCACGAACATCGTCGGCCTGTCAAAAGACCGAACTGTCGGAACCAGTTAAACGGTCGTCCCCATGAAACATCCACGCTATCAGCATTCTCTCATTATAGCAAACGAAAATAGACGTTGTTACTTCGTCGCTTACTCTGACCAGCGGTTCAAAGCGCGGTGTATTCTTAGCTAAAACTCAAAGTCTTACGTAAAACCGGCCCACGATATAGTGATGTTTTGGAGCATCATTAAAGCTAGAAACTCCACTTCTCCAAGCTCGATGTGTCTTTGGCTATTCGCGTAGATTCATCAATCCGGAAGAAGCTGATCACAAGTGCTCTACAAGTGCAGTATGAACGGCTATTTCGAATGAGTTAACGAATAAAAATAGAAATCTCGAAACTTAATTCAGAAGTATCTTTCTAATCGAAAGACTACAAGGAAAGCCTTTCAGCAAATTTTCGCTGTAAATCTCAAATTTGAATTTGCTTGAATATCTATGTATAATTCGAGTTATGTATAATACCGAGTTAGTAACTTCCCGTTGTATACATGCCACATCTTATACACACAAAAAGAAGAAAAACTTTTTTTTATAGCACTGTTTTATTTTGACGAACTAAAACTATGCCACTTTTATAGCGACAATATGGTCGAAAACCTCGTTCATAATAATAGTTTATCTGTATAGGTTGAACATGTGTTTTGGCGAGCTTTATTAGTGAATTTTAGAGGAGCTAATCTAAACATATATGTGCGTGAAAGAGAGAGAGAGAGAGAGAGAGAGAGAGAGAGAGAGAGACAGAGAGAGAGAGAGAGAGAGAGCCAAAGAGTATTACGGGGCATGTGATGACAGCACAAAGAGTCGTATTTATTTATAATAATTTTTATAAATGAACTACTAAACAACTAAAATGAAATCACACGTCAGATAAACAGATCAAAATGTATTTTAAAATGAGTTTAAATACTGACAGACTAATGAATCGCCTGCCGCTCATTTCGATCATATTTTCGATTCGATACATGCATGAATAATTGCTACTCGATTGCTTTATTCATAAAATGTATCTGTGTTTCATATTATTTTAAATTGAGATTAATTTAAATACACATTGAGAATATTTTGATCAACGTTATCTTTAAAAATATTATTGAAAATTACTAAAATAGACTTATTATGTAGAAAGCAGAAAATAAACTTTATACGATTTTATATAAATTTATGAGAAAAGACTACTTTCTTTTGTGCGTGCGTGCGTGCGTGCGTGCGTGCGTGCGTGCGTGCGTGTGTGTGTGTGTGCGTGCGTGCGTGCGTGCGTGCGTGCGTGCGTGCGTGCGTGTGTGTGTGTGTGTGTGTGTGTGTGTGTGTGTGTGCGTGCGTGTGTGTGTGTGTGTGTGTGTGTATGTGTGTGAAGAGAGAGACAATGTGATTTTGATATTTCCTGAGCAAATTTTTCGACGATTTTTAATTTTTAACAAAATTAATTATTCATTACAATATTGTATGTAAATAAATAATTATAAGAGTCCTAAATATTACCATATTAAATTTAATTAAACCAGAAATTCAGTTTTAACACTATAATTTTTTTTTTTAAATTCCGTTAATTATGAGCCATAATCCTTTATAAAGCATCATTTATGTTTCGTTACAATGGTTTTCGAAGGCACGAGGATGAATGCTAAACAACACGCATACGTTTTCGTATTTTGTCAGAGATGTTTCGAAGAAAGATAATTTCTCCGAAATATAATTTTATATCATAGTCGACGGAATTGCATTCGTTGAAATTTATGAGATATTATCAAAGAGCAATTCACATCATTCCTCTGTCATTGAACAGAAGAGCTCTATTGCTGGCTGAAGGCACCTTCAACATCTAACGATATCATTAACATCCGGAAATTACTATCGCGACAGCTTGAAAGAGAACAGCATCAGCTCTACCCGTCAATTTTAGGATAAAAAGTTCACATTATGCATATACATAAATTTCAGGGATTAGTATAGAGAAATATAACAAACTAACATGGTAATTTAATACAAATATATTACATAAAAATTATAAGTTATATATCATTTCCAATAAAAAAGATCTTCAAAAGCTTTTTTCTCTTGTATCTTATTTTCAAAATTTATGTATTTAATTATGTTTAAAATAATAATTATGTTTAAAATGTAATAATTATGTTTAAAAATTTATATTTTTCTGAGAAATTTATATACACGGAAAAGACGGTGTTCTGAAGTATTTAAAATTTTGTTAAATATAAATCTAAAAATAATATTTTGTTGGACCATCAAAATAATTATGTAGAATTCTTATCTAGTTGCTAGAAAGTTAAAATTTTTTTGCAGCATTGTTTATCATAGTTAAAATTCATAATTATTTTGATAGTTCGACAAAATTATTTTCAAATCTGTATCTATATAATTAAATTTTTTAATATTTTAATACAGTTACTCTAATTTCCGTGAAAGATATTACAGAATTCGCGCGATTTCGGAATACGGAATGCATGTGCTATTCTCTGTGCCAGGAAAAATAATTTCTCTTCTGGCAAGATTCCTACTAATAGTAGTTTTTAAATGACTGAGAGCAATAAAAAATTAACGATTGAGCGTTTATAGTAAATCAGGATAACGTGCGCGCTGAATGTCTATCTCTACGTTGTTCGTCAATCTTTTAAAGATTTTATAACCATGATCACATGACGTGATGTTAATAATGAGAAATTATTACAAAAATTCTCAATATAAAGTTAAGAATTAGGATTTAAAAATATTTCAAGTTTCTATTTAAGTTAGACTAACGTCCGTTTGTTCATTCACGTCGGATACGAGTTAATGCCTCTCTGTGCCCTTGCCAGTTATAGTCTCTCAATATACACGCTGTGAACAGTATCGCTCCATAAATACGTTACGTTAGGTATATGAGCAAGAAGAGCATCAAGCGTGAGTGACTGGATCAAGAACTGAATCCGTTTTCGCTCTTTCTTTTGCCGAGCAATTGCTTCGTTATTGAACTACTCAGCATTAAATATACGCATCTGCTTGCTCATATGTTCTAATTTCTAATGGCACTCCTCTAATAATTCTAAATTAACATAATATCTATAGACAAAAAAACAATTTCATTTATTCTAATTACTTTTTATATACTTTTTATATATTCTTTATATTTTTTAATTTAATGTATTTCATTTATTTAAAACTACGAATACTTTATTAATTTTTGTTTTTACTTCAATGACCATTAAGACGTAATTAAGGTGTTTGATAATTCTGTTGACAACGCTCATAGGTACAGCAAACTAAACTGAGTCGAAAAGTCTTGTATCATTTTGCAATTTTTACAATAATTAACAAGATATTAATAATCGCTCAATATTGGTTTTCAATAAATTTTTACTCAAAAATTTTTACTCACAAGATATTAATTATTAAATAGTGACGAATATTGATCTTCAATTTCGATAAAAATTGTTAATTTTCTACTTATAAAGTTCTAAAATTTTTTTCAGAATTTTTTAATATCGTATTTCATCACATGTTGGTAAAAATACTTGCCAATGAAAAAATGCAACACTAAAAAGTTGATAAAAATTCTGAAAAAAATCTTAGAGAAAAATCTATAAGAAAACAAACAATTTTCGCTGTTTTTTTGTAAAATTGATAGTACGATTAATAGATCATCGCAATAGTAACAAGATATTAATTATTAAATAGTGGCGAATATAGATCTTCAATTTCGACACTATTTAATAATTAATACTATCAATTTTACAAAAAAAAAACAGCAAAAATTGTTTGTTTTCTTCTCATAGAGCTCTAAGATTTTTTTCAAAATTTTTATTAACTTTTTAGTATTACATTTTTTCATTGGCAAGTATTTTTACCAACATGTGAGGAAATACGATATTAAAAAATTCTGAAAAAAATTTTAGAACTTTATAAATAGAAAATTAAATAAATTTTTGCCGAAATTGAACATCAATATTCGCCACTACTTAATAATTAATATCTTGTTACTATTGCGAAAATTGCAAAATGATAGAGGACTTTTCAAGTCAGTTTAGTCCACTCTATCTGCCCACGAGCGTTATCAGTACAATTATCAAACATCCTGTATATATTTTAATGTAAAACATATTTAAAAAACCGATTATATAGAATTAACTTTTATGATATTTTTAAGATTGAATTATTTTGTATCAATTGAATTGAATTACATACAACTGAGATTAAATTACTTATTATTATTATGTGTGTGTGTGTGTGTGTGTGTGTGTGTGTGTGTGTGTGTGTATATACATATATAAAATATATTTGCGTTAATTTGAATTTAGAAACAAAATTTGAGCCTTTAACATTGTAATTTTCTTGAATGAAATAATAAGTTCTACTTTATTGTTTTAATTATTAGGTGTTGGAATTAATTCGTAGCGTTTTTAATGAAAGAATGTTATTTATTTCACATGAGCATTAAAAAATACATTAATGAAAGTACTTCCCATCACTTGTAAAACGCTACGAATTAATTCCAACACCTAATAAATTAATGAGAGATTGAATAAGAACAATGGCGAAAGATTATTAAAAATAACTTAAACTGAGTGTAATATGATATTATAAATTTTATAGTGCATGTACAATAAAATAAGAAGAAGCATCCAGGATTAAATTTATCCTAATCTGTTCTAACTTATCCACTTTAAGGTAATGGATGCATGGAATGCTACATATACATTTATAAAAAATATACAGGTATATTTTTATTAAATTGATGCATATATGCATCTGTAGATATATTAATAAAATCACCACGCATCCGTTACCTCAACAAAAACATCAATTCATCACTCACCAATTTGATGCGCAACAGCGGAGTTTCATCTGCATCGTCGGTACGATGATTCTGTAACAAAAAGAATACAAAATCTAAATTAAAATAAAGCAAAAAAATTAAGTAATATTTAAAAAAATATTTAGTAAACGTAATTCTCTTGAAAATAATCACATAATTTTCAAAATATTTTTACAAGCATCGAATTTTTTAATTTACCATTCACTTACATATTTATAAAAATAATTATATACTCGAAAAAATGTTATATAATAGACATTACATATATAATTATATATAAACATTTTTTATATATGAAACATTTTTTCCCGGGCATTTTCTAAAAAAATACATAGATATTTATAAAATTTCAAAATAATTTTAAGATAATTCTTTTTTTAAAATAATTCTTTTTTTTGATAATTATTATTTTTAAATCATTGTAAAATAAAGCGAATAAATAGAAAAAAGATATTGATTTTACAATAGCAAAAAAGATATTTACCGCAAGGTTGCTCCGCCGGTGCCCGATGCCTCTCCCAGACCTCCTCATCCTCTCAGAGTTGGGGTTGTCACATCCTCTCGCACTGGACACTCGCGAAAAACACTCGCGAATAATGGACTATAATCGCGCGCGGACTATAACTTGAGTCCGATTACTTGAACGGCACTCCCGAACAAACGCGCGACGCGACAAACCGGCTGCGATTCGTTCATTTTCAAATAAATCAGCGACGTTAGCTTCCCCGTTGGATTTTTACATAAAAAGAACGATTTTCCTCAATATGTAAAAATTTATCTAGATATATCATTCAGTTCCGAAAATTTTTAGATTTGAGAAAAATCGTTCTTTTCGTATAAATATCCTCTGGGTACTGAGCCCTCCCACCACGTCAAGGTGTACCCGTGAGAGGGAAGAATAATGAAAAATGTAGTAGCTATTATCTATATTATTATGCATATTATTATCTATATTATTATCTATATTATTAACTTTTACAAACGAATATCAAACACACGTCTGCAATCATTGCGAAACGAATAAATTTAGAGCAGCTAAAAGGATTGAATCTTTTATTTATAGATGATGTCTGTAAGATATGATATTATTCATAAAGTACAACGTTTCGTATTATATTTAGCATTCTTCGCGATAAGATTTTAAAAAATAATGTGAAAGAACCGCACGCGACACGACTACCTATTTCTAAGAATTTCAGGGGACCGCGCAGTAATTAAGCGTGAACGTAAACATGACGCGCCGCCCGTGCCACCCCGTACCATCCTCAACACAAGGTCGCGCCAACCGTCTAACTGCCGAAATAAAACGAATATTACGAATATTACAAATAAGTAAAATAATATATTCTTTCCATTTTTAATGATTTTCGATTAATAAAACGATTATTTCTAATTTTCACGGCGCGAGTCGTTTAATGCGATATCATAATTATATTGCGATATATCGAGGAACATATTTGACGTTTATTTTATAATTTTAAATATCAATTTTTTGTATCAATTACAATGTAATGCTGACAAAAGGCAAGAAGTAAAAAGAGATTCTTATTAGCGTCTTCCTTACATAATTGCTCACGTGAAATAATTTTAACATCCCAATATTATATCTCAATTTTAGAATAATAGCATGCATCTAACAATAAGAATCTCATTTATATTGTTAGTTACATCCGCGAACGCTCGAAATATTTAAAATATTCATGAGCTGTGTATGCGAGTAATGAATCTCAGAAATAAAGGAAAAAAGTGCAATACAACCTATAATCCTTTTCAATCCTTAATATACTCCTTAGTTTTAGGCAACCTTATGTAATTCGCGTTCGTAGATATCTAATTGCTATTAATGCGACACGCGGAGCGACTCGAAAACACGTGCGTCTCCCACCGAGATCGCCTAGCGAATGCCGAAGTGATGACGTAGTCAACCACCGCGCCGCACGGCAAGCTCCCCCTCCCTATTCGCCGCGTGACGCGTTACCTCTCCCCTCGCTGTTCGCGCGTTCGCCGGGCGAATACCCTACTATTGAGCATGAAAAATATTCGCGATTTATTCAATTATTTTTTCAAATTCATTTTATATGATTTTGACAAACGAGTACCGCCATACATTTCGCGTTTTGCTTTGTGACATCTCTGGCACAATCCTATATTATCTGCATGGTTCTTTTAAACGTAATTAGTAATTATTCGTGTGGGGTATTTTTGATATTCCAACATTATGTCTCAATTTTCATTGTTCTTTTTAATAATTCATTCTTAAATAAAGGTTGATAAACTATTCTATATACACACGTTCTTTATATATAAAAATACAAGTGTATTTTCTTAATAGCATGAAACAATTTGTGCTAAATACAGCTTTTACTAAAAGTACTAAATATCTTGTTAATCGTTATTTAATTTTTCAGTTAATAAGTTAATTTAAGACACTGCTATTACTGCAAATTATTCTGTGAATAATTCAGAAATTCTTTAAACGTACATATAATGCTGATCATGACTCGATAAAACATACGAATTATTTAAAATAAAAAATATAAAATAGGCTCCGGAAACTTATTTAAAATATTAAATAAATCAGAAATATAGTTATTTAAAATAATAAATACTAAATGTCTCTTTTAATTTTTTAATTCAAAATATATACTTTAATTTTCATCGCTTTTACAAGTATGTAAAAATTATTAAACGATTTTTACGTATATTTTGACAACTTTAAAAAGAATTTGTAAAGTTGTATATTTACAACAAATTCTACATTGTAACTAAATATAGTTAACAAAATGAGAAAAATGTACTTTTTCGAAAATGTATAACTTTGAAACATAAATATTTAAACGTTAATGTGTTTTTTAAACTAAATTAAGTTAGAGTTAATGGCTTATAAATTTTTAATTTAAAAGAAGTTAATAAATTAAAGTTTAAAAGTAATTAAATGAAGTTAAAAATTAATGCATTTAAAATTATCTAAATTAAAAGTTATTAACTTTTTAACTTTTTTTTAACGTTTTAACTAATTACTACCTGACAATCCTGAACATATTTTTCGTTTAAATATTAATTTAATTAATTTGTTTAAATATTATTAAAAGCAACTTAAACAATAAACAACATTAAACTGATATGTGAAAACATAACTAAGGTGCGAAATATAATTTTTCAGTTCGAGCTAAAGCTTTGTACGTATAATAATATCTTAAAGTGGATTTATATATATATATATATATATATATATATATATATATTAGGTGTTGGAATTAATTCGTAGCGTTTTTTAATGAAAGAATGTTATTTATTTCACATGAGCATTAAAAAATACATTAATGAAAGTACTTCCCATCACTTGTAAAACGCTACGAATTAATTCCAACACCTAATATATATACCTAAAATTCTACAAACTACACGCCGATTAAATTTTCAGTCTTAAAACACAATCCGGTTGACAAGTAATTTTTCATAATAAAATTTTTGTGATATATAACATCACTTCCGTCAAACTTTATGAATACCAATAAAGATTGGTATTCATAAAATTTGTTTTATAGTAATACAACTCTGTAATTGGTTATTATGATAGCATTTTTAAGAATGTCATAAACTAATCGCAGAGCTGTATTATCATTCTTTATACATACAGTAGCAATTTATTGATGACATTAGTTAAAGGATATATTGGATCAATATTGCATCAACATTGTACCAATATTGTATCACTAAATTAGAACAAATATTAGCTGTTAGGGATTAGAGGATTAACAGATATAAAGTACATGTTTATTTATGCATTATTTATATGATTCATCACATGGGTCTTTGTCTCGCGACATACACAACATTCCTTCCGACTAGGAAGTCTCCACGGTCAGGGCATGTCAGTCAAGCTTACATAGACTATACTAAGATGAACCCGAATCAAGAATGCAAACCCTGCACAATGCAGACGCCAATGATGCAATTCGTAATCGCGTACATAATTTCTTGCATACGCGATATGAATGAACGACGAATGAACGGCAGCTGATGCGCATCTCGCAACCAACATCGGAAGCACTTAAATGCAATTGACTGCAATTAATTCTCCTGGCGCAGATTATTCTAGACTGGGTGAGTCAATTATAATTTAAATTTATATTCTTAATTAATATTACGTATAACTATAGATTTAATGTTTATTATTGATAATGATGTTAGAAGATTACTAGAATGATCGAAGTTATAATTGCATGATCGGGGAAACTGTATAGGTAATCTATTTTAAATTTGTCATTCTAATATAACTGGAAAACTCTCCATTATTATTTAATTATATAAAAAATATGATAACGATATATTTGATAATACACATGATAAAAATCAATATTATGATAAATGATGATAGATTTTATCAAGATTATGTATGATATGATGCATTTTTAAGATTGTTTTTAATTTCTATGTTTTAAGCGATTCTGTTTGACGTACTAAAATAAATTCTCCAATTTCTGTTTATGTCGCAACTCAACATTCAATTATTCTCCGTATTCTTTTGTCTTTTACGCACAAAATTAACAGAATGACAGAGTATAATAAATTTTTTCTTTCACGTGTAAATGTAAACTGTTTATATTACTCATTCTGCACAGTATTATATCCTAATTTCTATTACAATTCTTAAACATCCATTTCTCTGTTATTCGCTTCAAGCCGCGTCCAGACTAAGCAAACGGTCGCGAACAAACACGAAAAAAGAGGAACGTGTTTCAATGAGTACATGAACGATGTCGCGAATATTAACGGACTTGTTAAAGTATATCATTCACTCGTGCTTATTCGCTCCGATCTGGATTTGGTCTCAGATGACGGCGGTCCCGATCGCTCGAGGAAGAGATCGACTCAAGAGCCGCCGAATATCACGCGCGCGACGCCGCTTTCAGGGTTAACTCGGATCGGTCCTACTTATGTAAAATCTTGAACGAGTAACATTGGAGCTAATTATAAACACGGCCGCCTAGCTACTGTCCGTGCCGCACGTCGCCGTCGTCGTCGTCGCCGTCGGCTGCCGCCGCCTGTCGTTACCTGCCTACAGCCTGTGCGTGCAATTTACGCGATGCACAGCACAGGCGGTGCATCTTAGCACGGCTAGCGACCTAAACTAAAAATAAGTAGTCGGCCAGAGGGGGTCCGGAGGTCCGATCAACGGCCAACTGGGCCAGTAAAGTAGTCGTGGCTCAACGTCCCAAATATAGTCCGACATCTGCATGGCCGTCGATCTATCCTATGTCCTGGTGCATCGTTGCCATCACACTATCCAATCGTATGCACCGCAGAGCGCATCTCTGGTGGCATAATACTTGAGATCTGTCACCGGCGATTCCCCGATGGATTCACCCGTCGAATCGGAGCGAGTTCTATGCTAATTTTGGAATAGTTCGTATTGTCCCACTGCGCGATATTGACTTCTCGCTACCGTGGATTGATTTATTAGTTCGAAAAATCCGGAATTTATCGATTTCTTTTAACGTCAACGCAATTGCATCTATCATTATCTACTAAACTCTGTATTTTTTTCGTGTTAAATTAATTTTGTACTTAAATAAAGTTTGTACAAAGATGTGAAAGACGTAGTAATTTATTCTGATGTATTAAATGTTACTGTGTCGTTTTTTTCGGAAACACGTAGAAATATAGTACTTTAAATTAATTTATTTGATATTTCGCTTCCTTACTTCAAAAGTTACAACTAAAAAAAATTAAGTTATGTCACGTTTAAAGTATATAGTAAAAACATTTTATATTTGTGTTGGAAACGTTCCAATCAAGTCCTTGTTAAAATTTTGTGTTGAATTTTTTAAAAAAATTCGGTATTAATGTGACTATGTTGTTTAAATATTTTATAAACCGGTATTCAATATTTCTTTGCATCAGAATAAGACAATTTAGTAAACAAATAATATAAATGTACTGTCTTTTTAAGATATAAATTCGAAGATAAATGAATAAAATACGTACATAAATTTAACACATCGTATAAATACCTAATTTTATTTAAAAACATGCTTTCAAAAATTGCTTACAAATTACTTTTTTGTTAATTTTTTTACATATTAATTAATTATGTATTAATTAATTATTAATTAATCATGTATTAATTAATTAATTATTAATTAATTATGTAGTAATTAATTATTTTGTTAATTTTTTTACATAATATTTGTGTTAATTTTTAAAATTTTCATTTTATGTCATGTCGAGTGAAATGATTTCTTCGTTTCGCGAACGTTTGATTAATAAAATAAGGCACGAACAAATTTGATCAATAATAATAAATCCGAGGAAACTTTCTCAGCTGAAAAACTATGTTTATTCAGAACTAAAAATGACCCGCGATAATAAAACTTATACAGCATTAACGCATTGGAAAGTAAGCGTTCAGTCTCTTTTCGAGCATCGTGAAAAAGAAAATCAAATAATTATTATTAAACCGTGCCATCAATCGTTTTGGCACCAAAATGCTAAGCCGGGCCGCAAATTTCCGCGATAATAAGAGTGATAATGCGGCCACGATACTCGAGAGAAGGCAAAATGTTTAATCATCTCACACCTATCACGCGCCAATGATAATGGTAAATTTCATAATAACATCTTCTGATATTGAGTAAATTAACAAAATTGTATCACGCTTCTTGCTTCCCAAGGAGCACGATTAACTAAATTCAGGGATATTTACTCATTGCTTAACGTGAAAGCAGTTTGATAAAATGTAGAATTTTCTTGCAACTAAGACTTAAGCAAACAAAAAAGAAATCGGTAACTTACAACCATGAAAGGATTGTGGAGGATGTTTGTGAAGGATTACAAGTTGGTAATGAACTTTCCTTTTACAAGGAAAGATTTAGTATTAATCTCATAACGCGAAACAGGTCGGTTTCATAGTGAATTCTTACATTTAAGACTGTCTTAAATAATAGATAGTCTTAAGATGTCATAAATCAATCCGAGAAATATATTAGCAATTTAAAACATTATTTACGACAGTTTTAAAATAAAAACGGACTGTGAATACCACCCCATGTATCGCGTTTCATAGTTGGTAGCCTTCTGTACTATGAACAGTTTATAGACGGAAAGATTTAGAAAGAGATTTAAAAAGAGAAACAGTCCAACTGCATCATGTTTTCCCTTCCATCATGCTTACAATCATGCTTACAACTCATTCTCCCCCAATAACGGAATTCACTCAATGGACGATCGTGAATCTGAAACCCTTTAAGTAGGTGACGTATTACAACCAATAAGAATAAAAGCAAATCAAAACAACGCGAACAGAGTTAACTTAAGGGAAACTTTCCAATAACCAGTTAAAAATGTTATTATATCAAAGGGGAAGAAAAATCCTACAAATCTACAAATCAATTTCCCAATTAGACACATCCTACTAAAGAATCATCTTCAAAAAAATGCTATATAAACCGCGAGATGCAACGTAGAGAACAAGAGAACTTGATCTAGCAGCATTTTTACCTACATTACATTTACCGACTTTAGTTCCTTTCTGCATAATAATTATTGCCTACAGCTCGATTGTTTATATTGCATTATTGCACACAAATATAAAATTAAAAGAAAAAGCACGTGTGCACACATGACACTATTGTGCATAAACTACATTATTGCACGCATAGTATTATTAACAACAGATCGATTACCTATAAGCACTTTTGTGTACCTATAATGAAAAATTTCACAAACAAATTAATCACACTTACTTTCACACCGCATTATTGCCTACAAGCACTTTTGTAGGGTTATGACCACCTTTAAAGCTAGAATTTGAGTTTGCGCCCCATCACAAGAATTGCTAAGTCTCTGAAGCACCAATTCCCTATCAACGGCAACGAATCAACAATTAAAAAAAAAAGAATTTTCATCAATTTGTATAACACAGGAATACGAATGCAATAAATTTCATATTCTTCTTATAATAATATTAGGTGTTGGAATTAATTCGTAGCGTTTTTTAATGAAAGAATGTTATTTATTTCACATGAGCATTAAAAAATACATTAATGAAAGTACTTCCCATCACTTGTAAAACGCTACGAATTAATTCCAACACCTAATATATTTTAATAATATGTTTGACGCTTAATAATGTATTTGACGCAACATACTATTAAATTTACTGGTTATTGAAAATATCTTGGCTTTTGAAAATATCTTGGTTATGTCTTCAATTGATCAAGACCGATTACGTATCCAAGAATGTTACCCAATTCTTTTTTATTGATATCATAATTAAATAGTATGAGTGCGTCTGCGTCGTTGTATTTATCAAGTAATTTTTAATATTGAATAAGATGTCTTTACAGTTGCCACAGACATTGACACAATTAATGAAATCCATAGCTATTGCTAAATTTTAAAAAGATTTCTTAAAAACCACTGTTGGCTAATTCATTTCAAATATCACGTAAGGTAGAACTCTATATTTACAAGACTAGCATTGCCTATTAAAATTTTGAGCCCCTTCAAATTCTGCGCCTAATACTGCAACGAACCTGCTTACTGCCTGGTAACGCCTTAACTTTGTGTAAAAAAGTGAAATTAAGAAGCGAAAATTGTTTACACACGCATATGTACGTATTATTGCTTACAGATTTATGGCCTACAATCACATAAACTATAATATATAAAAAAATAGTTTGGGTTTTTAATAGAGAATTTATGTTTTTAAAGCAGAAAAATGGTGCATGTAGACAGTCGAGGTGTAGGCAAGAATTTTTATTCGCAACCGAATAAAAATTCGCAAACGAATTATAGCAAAAATAATGTAGACAAACAATATTGTAGGTAATCAGATCTTATTAACAAACGGAGTTTTACCCATTCGGAATAGCATATCTATACCCTGGAAAATACGGAATTTTATTGCGTAAAACTTTGGCAACCGTCCGATGACGATTTTTTAAGAGTTTATACGTTTTACTTTATAAGAACGCTTAAAAAACACCGTTGGGTTTTAAACATTTTCAGAACACTTATAAAATACAGTATGTATCGTTTCATGAAAGTTCTGTAATGCTAAAGCAATGCTTTTTAAAGGATGGTCAGTAAACGCTGATGCATCTTCGTGCAGAGAGTTTACTCTCAGACTTTTTAAACATTAAGCAAACACTTTTCTTAATATCGTGAAACAAGCATTTATCTTTCGTTCAACAAATATGACGAACTCGCTGTTCAAATATGACGAATTATTGAATCTCGTAGTAACATAAGTAAACGTTTTGTAAGGCTTTTACACAAACGGCTTAAAGAAGCCCAAAAAACGTTCTCCTCAACTCCATAAAACAAGCGTTTATCCTCTGTTTAGCAAACATTCTTTTACATATTCAACTTTTAAGCAGTGCACAACATCGCCAGGGAGATAATAAAATTCAATTTCTCGCATTTAGAAAACCACATCGAATAGGATCAAAGGCGCGATATGATGAGACTTCTCAATGAAAAAAAAATTTTGAAATTTTACACATTTTAACATTCTACTGACCGTTTCTGAATTCTCAATGAATTCCTACAAACTCTCATATGAATGTTAAACAAATATTTATGAAACTTCTCATTTCCGTCTAGGGTATGTATTTATAACAAGAGGTATCTAAGTAGGACTTTATCATAAAAACATTATGGCGAGGATTCAATATATGAAATAAAAATAATTACTAAAGCTCTATAATATCTATTATTTCAATATAATTAATATTTCACGACTAATAATAGTACATATTAGGTGTTGGAATTAATTCGTAGCGTTTTTTAATGAAAGAATGTTATTTATTTCACATGAGCATTAAAAAATACATTAATGAAAGTACTTCCCATCACTTGTAAAACGCTACGAATTAATTCCAACACCTAATACTATAGTAATTCTACAAGAATAATATACAAGAATAATAGTCATCAATATTAAAATTAGACTGTATTCTGAAGATGCAGCCGGGTAAATTAGCATTATAATTGATTCTTTATTACCATTGATCAATATATTTAGATTAAGATTCGTTTTTACACGCCGTAAACATTATTTCATTCTTGTCTATCGCATATTAAACAAACTAATAATGCTTAAACAAAATAATAATGCTTATTATGCTATAGAAAGTAATAAGAAACGTATTAGGTAGTACATTAGAGATAATATTATCAGAAGATAAGTACTCTTAAGCGTTTGATACTGCGACTTAATTTTCACTTTCACTAGTGAGAGAAAACTTTTGATACGCCTGTTCATAGTCGCAAGCACACGGAAAAAGTAAATGCTGACAGGGGCTTAACGTGGCTCATTGTTATTTCCTTCGATTCACATAACGTATTGACATATGTTTATAAAAATTGAATTCTTGTCACGACTTTTTTCCAAATTAAATAATAAAAAGTTATATGACTCCGGGAAAAAATATTTTACATACAATTTTATATATAAATATATGTGTATGTGCAAGTATATATTAAATATATATCCATTAATTAGAATTATATAAAATTATATGTATTTTTATATAATTTTATATAATTATATAATTATATATCAAACATTTTTTTCCCGATTGGTTTCACATTATTCCTACCAAGTTCCTTAATCATTTAGTTTCTCATTAACATGCCATTACTAATTTAAGCCCTACTAAAAAGAAACGCGACATTTTTATAAACTTTGTAGGGGACAAGTATAAAAAGTGTATAAAAAGTGTGGCTTAAACTTTAATACTGAAACCTCAATCTCATTGCAATTGCAGAAGTGTAACAATGCCTTCTAGTATCATATGATATAGCAACAATTTCAAGAAATTGTTTCTGTTGGTGATAGTACTACTTTAAACCCAATTAGGACGTAAAATTATTAAAAGTATTAAGTTGTGAGGATTTACTGGACGATTTTATCTTTAGAACGTATTGTCGACATTACTCGACAGTGCTCCTGTGTCTGATAGTGTTCAATTGTACCTCCGAGAAAAATTCTGGAAACCTCTCGTCTATACATATAAAACCTTGTACAAAAGCTATATATTTATTCTTCACTTCTTTCACTAATACCATTTGTATTAGTCATTATTATAAGTAGTTATAATTATTCCTTATCTCGTTCGTTGTTAGTTTGTTCTTCACTTATCATACATGTGATAATTTTAGAAATCCTAAAAAATAAATAATTTTTTATGTATCGCATGTGATATTACAATAGTCTATTATAATGTGATTATAAATATGTAACAAAAATAAAAAGAAAAATGTGAGTCTCTCAAATTCTGTTAATGAATTAAACCATTACATCATAAATGATCTTAGTTTGAATGTGTTTATTAAGCGCCTTTTTTCGCTTATAGATCTTGTCATACATCCAACAACCATACTTTTTATCGCTATGTACAAATCTGTGATTATTTAGGAGACTTTCACTAATAAAGTTTTTGCCGCATTCTTAAAATAGAGCATATTTATAATTAAAAAAAGGTAATAATAAAAACAATCAAATAAGAAATAATTAGAAAAAATAATAATTTTGTAGCACACATAGCTTGCAAATATATGGTTTCTTCTTTATATGTATTTTCATGTGCTGTTTTAAATGCTTTCGATGAGTAAATGCAAAAATAAACATTGGTCACATTTATGCGATATGTTTCGTATTTTTATGATAATTCAAAATCCTTCGATTTTTGAAAACTTTCTCACACACGTTGTAATTTTTATCAATGAAATGCATCGTCTCTAAGTGGCTTTTTAAACTAGATTTTTGACTGCATATAATGGTGGCAGCATTATTTTGTTATCAATTAATTTAAGCATAGACATTGAATTACCAAATAATCTATCTAATTTTTGTTGTTCACTTAAATACTCACTTAAATGATTTTCCACAAAACTACACACATTGATAAGGATTTTCCCCTGTATGAGTTATTTCATAATGATGCATAAAACATTTATACATAAATGTTTTATCACATGTTCCGCATTTATATGTTTTATCTTCAGTATGTACCCTTTCAATATGTCGCGTCAAAGTTCTCGAAGTGATAAATTGTTCACCTTTAAAATTAAAGAAGATTATAAAATGAATATGAAAATAGCAACATAAAACGGATAAATCTTGAAATAACACAAAATTATCAAAATACTAAAAATATCAATCATGAACTACGTAAATCTTACCGCAATGATGGCATACATATTTTTTTGTGTCATTATCCATTATTTTCAACTATCGATTGAAATGTTGCAAAACTTGAGATTGATGGATGTTCTCTTTTTTTTCAAATTCAGTTCTCAAACTCTTTAAACGTATTCTTCGGTTAAGATTTATTGTAAGGTTCCCTAAATTCTTTTCGTAATTCTCACGGTCTAAATTTTTTCGGACGTGTATATTTTTAAATTTATCCACCTAAAACCATAAGAAAATATAATTCCTTAATAACAAAAATATTTTATTGAAGAAATTTTACTACGGAAGATCGGGGTTAACATATAATTACTTTTCTTATTAAACAGCTTAAAATACTTGAAGATGACAGGTGAATACATTATTAAAACAATGTCTAAAACAGCCGATGTATTCACAATTTAGGTATAGAGTTGACAAACTGGTTTTAGTAGATATCGAATACACTTTACAATTTACATTTTAACAATAAGGACTGTATAGAATCTTTGTCGAAGTCAGCCATCGTCTTTTAACGCATTGTATTGCTAAGTTGATATTTTATCGTTAGTGATACTCGATATGTAATTTTAAAATTATTCTACATATGAATGGTTCTAGATTTTTCTTTTAATTTGCGTAAATAAAATATTAAGTATAACATTAGATTGAAAATATGAAAAATAGTTAAACGTAATTCAAACGAACAATGAATACGAATTGGAACATGTAAATAAGAAATCTTCTTCAAGGAAGCAACATCTTGTATAAATAATTAAGTATGACAAAAGAAAGATTTAGAATGAATTGTACAATAGTTTGTCATACTTTGAAATCTGTTAAGTAGAAATTAGAAAATTTAATAAGCAATCAACAATAGTAATAATCTATTTGATAATGAGAACAGGTTGGTTAATACATTTAGGTGAACAATAAGTTTCGTTTTTATGCTCACACGCCGTAAATATTATTTCATCCTTGTCTATCGCATATTGTACAATCATAATATGCTGTAAACAGGAACATAACTATTAGGTAATATATTAGCGATAATGTTATCAGAAGTTAAGTTTCCTCGAACATTTGATACTGCTACTTAATTTCTATTTTCGCTAGTGGGAGAAAACTTTTGAATGTGCTTGTTCATAATCAGAAACATACGGAAAAAGTAAACATTGATAGATACAACTTAACGTAACTTATTGTTACCTCGATTCACTTGATGATTTGACAAATGTTTATGGAAATTGAATACATGCCATAAATCTTTTCCAACTAAATAATAAAGAGTTACATAACCCCGGGAAAAATTATTTTATATACAATCATATATAAATATCATATATATTTATATGCATTTATACATAAAACATATATCCATTCATTAAAATTACATAGATTTTATGTATATTTATATAATTATATATAAAATATTTTATTCCGGGAGTGATTTCATAATATCTTTTTCAAGTTCCTTACTCATTTACTCGATGGTACGTCTGACAATGTTCAATTGTACCTCCGAGAAAAGTTATATCTTCTGAAATACTTCTGCCTATATATATGAAATTTTATATAAAATATACATCTTTAATCTTCACCAAGTCTTCTTTCATTCATTCATCATTATTATTAGTCATTATTCGTTGTTATTTTTATAGTTTTATAATTGTTCTTTATCTGTTTCGTTGTCAGTTACAGTTTATTCATTCGTGATATATGCGATGATTCTAAAAAATAAATAATTTTTGATGTATCGCATATGATGTGGTATATTAGAATCAGTGTTGGAACGTATCTAGGTAAATAATCTAGATACAGTTTCTAGATACTTTAGCTAAGTGCATTATCTAGATTTTTGATGGATATACTCGTATCCATATCTAGTTATTTTTGAATACAGTATGTTTTAAGTTTTAGATATAAGATACTTATTCATTTTATTATATTAGAAACTTAATTTTTGTTTATTATATCTACCATAAATCATCTTTACTATACTGTACTATAAATCATATATATCAATAGTACTTAAATGTTGAAAAGAAAACGAATTTTTTAATTATTTTATTTAACAATTGTTAAAAAAAAAATTTTTTTTAAATTTTTTTCTTCACAGTATTGAAGTACTCTTGAAACCGTACAACTTTTGTTTAAAAAATTTTTTTTCCATCTTTTATATTTCCGACGATATTCGTCTCAAAAGAGAAATACCGTTTTTTTTCAAAGAGGTGTTTCACATCTTAAACATGATTTAGGGCAAGTATAAAAAAATACGTTTCTTAGATTTTCGTGTTTAACAACATATTTCATGGAGAATCAAATCGGTTCGAGACAGTTGTGAAACTTCCCTTGTGATTCGAAAAGTTCTTTACCATTATGAAATTTTTGCATTACTTCAGGATATATAAATTTCTAAATATCACGGAGCACGTATTCGCGGATTACCACCAAATATACGCCCATTGATCGCGATCGCTTATTGTGCGGGAAGTAGTGACTGCTTGGTAGACGCGCTGCTTGAGTTATGGCGCTTAGTGCATGTCTACCAAGTAATCTTCGCGCGATAATCGACTGCAACTGATAGGCGTAGACTTGACGGTAGTCCGCACGGATATATGCTTATTATATATGTGGTGATTTTTAGAAATTAATATCTCCTAAAGTATTACGAAAATTGCAAAATGATAAAGGACTTTCGATTTATAGCATTTTCTCTTGGGATACACTGAGTGTAACCTCGCACTACATCAGTTGCGTGTAAGTGCTGTATCAGCGCTGCATTAAACAAGTGTACATGTTGGTGTACACTACTTCATGCTATCGTGCTTAATTCTGCTGCCTTGATTTCCATTTTCAAATTTTTAATGTCACACTGGCTCTATACCGTTTCTTTGAGCTCGTATGAAAAATCTTCATTTCGTGCATAAAATTTGTACTACATTATAGCCATGGAAACATGTTATACTGAATAAGTTCGCCTATCACCAGCCAAGCAAACACGTTACATTGTCTGAGTGTTGTACTGAGTGCACTGTAGTGCAGCCAAGAGAAACGCTATTAGTTTAGTCCATTCTACACTGATAATGAAAGAAAGGATTTTATTAATTTAACAAGCTACTAGTACCTTTCAGTAATCGATAAATATGTGACAATAAAATTGATTTGTGATTGTTACTAGTCTGCTGTACCAACGAATCACTAGTAATAGAAGCAAACTATAGAACCTAATCTATCTTTTGAATAGACTTTAGATTCTTTATTATAAAAATCATAAAATTTGTTCGCGTCGCAAGCTCACATGTTCCAACATGTTCCTATCACAGCTCCTACTCATTCTATCAAGCGCGTTGGAGTGAGTAAGAGCATGGTAGAAGCATATTGGAACATGTTGGAACATGCGACGCGATTAAATCCGTAGATGATCGTGGGGTCTTAAATTAAGAGGAAAACTGACCAGTCACTGGCAAATATAGGGAGAATACTTAACTAGAATCGATCAATTTCTTACGATTTGAGATCTTACAACCTACAACTTCTATATATATGTGATGCTAGCGATACTATTGATCATTTGTTGCATTGACGAATGAAAAATAAAACTGTATGAAGGTGGCTTAAAAATACAAAATATAAATAAAAAGGATTCTATATGTTTTAAACGAAAGTCAGTATATTTAAAATCATATAATAACGTAGACGTTTCGGTCAAGATTTGATCATCATCAGTATATAGAAATATCAAGATGTCAAAAAAAGTTCCAAAAATAAATATCAAGATGTCACAGAGAGAAATACGTAGAATTATAACAATAATCGCTAGTCAAAAGATGATAATACAGCTTTTCACTCGCTTATTGTACGAGTTAACGGGGTAAAATGTTAGATTCAAGAAAATTAAACAATATTAAATAGCTTATGAATTGTTTTTTATTACGTATGGGAATCCTTATGAAACAAAGTGCGACGTCGCGTTTAACATACGGAATTTTCTATATAATATTAAGAGAGGAAATAAGAATTTAGTGATATTACAATAACATTACAATATAATTCGTGAGAATCATAAAAGTTTTATAATAATAAACTCTTGCCACGTACTTTATGACAAGTCCTCGCAAATGTACTTCGGAATAAATAATGTAAATTAAAAGACAGACATTGGGATCACTGGTACGAATTATTGTTGACAAAATTATGATGCCGAATACTAGCGACATTCTTTATATATTGTAAAAGGATAGGAAATCCTCTTTTTTACTAGCGATCTTTTCTTTTTGAGACATTTTGATATTTATTTTTGGAATTTTTTTTGACACCTTAATATTTCTATGTACTGATGATTGTCAAATCTTGATCGAAACGTCTAGGCTATTATATGATTTTAAATATATTGACTTTTGTTTAAAACATCTAGCGTCGCTGTATGTTCTTTCTTATTTATGGAAATATTTGATTATGAGAAATAATTAATTTGCAATAGTAACTAATTTGCAATGGTAACTAATCGATCGTTTTCTTAACAAATATCACATTTGTTTTCCCTTGATTTGTTCCTATAACAAAGTCATTTCTCTCAGTGAACCTGCTCATGAAAAGTGAGTCGGCAACCTTCTGTATATTATTTTTGACTTAACATTATCGAGATATTTTTTTATGTATTAAAACAAACAAATAAAATGTAGCATTTTACGCTACTTATATCTTTTCCTCCTCTTGTTTTCTCTATTTTTTCCTACTTCCCCATTTTTTTTCTTTCTTTTTATGTACCTAAAAAGTACCTAAATTTTCGGATATTTCCTATTACCTGAATCTATACTTAGGTAATTTAAAAAAATGTATTTGTACCTAAATATATTTTCTACGTAATATCTATATTTAAATACCTGATTACAACACTTATTATAGTAATCTATTATAGAATATGATTACGAATATATAACAAAAATAGAAAGACAAATGTGACTCTGTGAATGAATTAAATTATATCATAAATAACCTTAAAATTAATGTGTTTATTAAGATCTCGTTTTCGCTTGTAGGTCTTGTCACACATCCTTATGTGGTTTTTCATCGCTATGTACAAGTCGGTGATCGTTTAGTTCACTTCTATATCTAAAGCTTTTGCGGCATATCTAAAATAGGGTACATTTATGATTAAAGAAAGATAAAAATAAAAATGATCAAATGACAAAAAATTAGAAAAAATACTAACAATAATTTTGTAGCACATACCTCGCAAACATAAGGTTTTTCGCAAACATAATGTGTTTCTCGTATGTGCTGTTTTAAGAACTTATATTGAGTAAATGTAGCTAAACATTGGTCACAATTAAACGATCCATGTTTTGTTCTTTTATGATAATACAAAACAAAACGAGTTCTGAAATCTTTGCCACACTGGTTACACTTGTATTTTCTATACATTTTCACACAGGTTACACTTGTATTTTCTATATATGGATTATCTACTCTCTCTCTTGTATGGATCTTTTCAATATGTCGCGTCAAACTACTCAAGTCGATATATTGCTTACCTTTTAAATTAAGGAAAATTATGGTTATGAAATGAATATGAAAACAGCAAAATAAAACTGACAACACAAAGAAATAGCACAAAATTATCAAAATACTAAAAATATTAATCATGAACTACATAAATCTTACCGCAATAGTGGCATACATAATTTTTTGTGGCATTGTCCGTTATCTTCGACTATCGATTCAAATGTTGCGAAACTTGAGATTGATTATGTTCCTTTTTTTTTTCAAATTCAATTCTCAAACTCTTTAGGCGTATTCCTCGGTTAACTTTATCGTAACGTTCCCTAAATTATTTTCGTAATTCTCACGATCTAAATTTTTTTAAAGATGTATATTTTTAAGTTTATCATTATCTAAAAACATAAGAAAACATAATTCTTTATTAACATAAATTTTTTAACTAAGAAATTTTATAACGGAAGACCGCGGTTATCATAATAGTATCTTTCTTATTAAACAGTATCTTTCTTCTTAAAACATTTGAAAATGACAGGTGAATTGTTAAAGCAATGTCTAAAACGACATTTGTGATGTATTCACAATTTAGGTATAACATTATCAAATTGTATTAATTTTAGTGGATATATCGAATACACTTTAACAATTTTTACATTTTAATAGGAATTTAAGAAGGACTGTAATCTTTGTCGAAGTCAGCCATCATCTTTTGACGTATTTTACTGCTAAGTTGATATATTTTATCGTTAGTGATACTCGATATTAATTTTAAATATTTATGCTATATATAAACGTTCCTTTATTTTTTTTCTAATTTACGTAAATAAAAGTATATTTAAGTATAATGTTAGATTAAAAATATGAGACGTTGAAATAGTTAAACGTAATTCAAATGAATAATGAGTACGAATTGAAACACGTAAATATGAAACCGTCATCAAGGTTGAAAGCAACATCTTATATTATATAAATGATTATTAAGTATGAAGGAAGAAAGATTTAAAATTTAAAAGATTTAAACCGTATAATGGTTTGTCGTATTTTGAATGCTGTTAAGTAGAAATTAGAAAATTTAATAAGCAATTGGCAATAGTTACAATATAATAGTTACAATATTTGATAATGAGATCAGATTCTAGGCAATAAAATTATAATAAAATTATAACGGTCCCGAAAAGTAAAAGGAAAGAAATAGAACAATACGTCAAAAGTGGACTAAATCTTAAAAGAGAAATTTATAAAATTAGAATGAAGCTTAGATTAGAAAATGACATTAAATTTAAAAATTGAAATTATGATAATATAAAAACTTACATACAATGCTTACGGCTTAGATGTGATTAAAATTATTACGGTTGAATTTCAAATTAGTTTGCTGACAATTAACCACGTCGAAAACTTGTAAACAACTGACAAATCGAACACATATATGTATATATATATATATTTTTTTTTATATACACAGGGTTGTCAACATTATCTCATAAAAGTAACTCATCATTGTCACTCAAAAAAAAATGTAACATTACTTTTAATTGGCCTTTTTTTTGAAATTAATAAAATATATTACAGTGTTATTCATTGGGAGTACACACTGCATATTGCAACCCTTATACACTCTATTCAGAGCAGGTAATTGATTTCAATTGTTGATTGGTCGACAGCAGCAACCAATCAAGAACTGAGAATACTGGCGTCCGCAAAATAAAATGCTATGTTTAGAGTATTTATTATGGAAGAATTATTACACATAGAAGCAAAAATTTGAATGATATGAGATTCAGTCAAGTTCCGTTACACTTCCATTTAAAAAACAATAAGATCAGTAAATTATATTATTTTAACCAATTTAAATATACAATTTTATCACAAATAATATATGAAATCTCCAAATTGCGTCAAGTTACAAGCGTAGTGTACATTTTTCTTTTAAACATTATTATTATATTACTTCTTTAAATAATAAAATTAATAAGTAAAATACTGTATTCCAAATTACAAACCTTTATATCTTCAAAATAAAATCTTGCATATATATTTTTTTATTCCTGACGAATCGTAGCAAAGGTAATGTAGTAAACGATACTATAGGCAAACGATACTGTAGGCAATCAATTCTTTTTGACAAACGGAATTTTATTCCTTTGGAATAACATGTCTATACCCTGGCAAAAACACGGAACTTTATGAAACGTTGACAACTATTCGATGACAATTTTGTAGAGTTTATACGTTTTCAAACTTTATAAAAACGCTTACAGAAAACCATTGGATTTCAACATTTTCAACACACTTATTAACACTTACAGTATGTATATATCGTTTCATGAAAGTTCTATAAAGCTAAAGCAATGCTATTTAAAGGACTTTTAAATATTCAGTAAACGCTAATGCACCTTCGTGAAGAGATTTCCGTCAGACTTTCAAATATTTAGCAACCGCTTTTCTCAATACTATGAAATAAGCATTTATCCTTCGTTCAACAAACACTGTTCCAATGTGGCGAATTACTGAATTTCAGTAAATGTTTAAGGCTTTTAAGCAAACGGTTTAAAAATGACCAAAAAGCGTTTTCATCAATCTTATAACTCAAGCGTTTTTCTTCCATTTAGCAATCATTCTTCTACATATTCAAGCAGTGCATAACATCGCCATTAGAAAGACACAATAAAATCCGATTTCTCGCATTTAGAAAACCGAATAAGATAAAAGGCACGGTATGATCTGACTTTCAACAAAAAATTATATATTTTTTTTTTTATAAAAATGCCTGCGTTCAGCACTAATGGTTCATGAAACTTCTTATTTTCATCAGAAAAAGCCTTCCAAATGTTGCAGCGTTGCAATTTCCGCTATATGAACACTCTTCTGACCGTTTCTGAATTCTCAACAAATTTCTTTGCTCATGTAAATGTTAAATAAACATTTTGAAATTTTTTATTTTCAAGATATTTATAACAAGAGGTTCTTACGTAAGGCTTTATCATAAAAATATTATGCCGATGATTCAATAATTGAGATAAAAACAATTACTAATGCTCTATAACACCAATTGCTTTAATATAATTAATTTTCGACTTATAATAGTACATACAAGAATAATAGCACGTACATCCATTATTAAAATTAGTCTCTATTTTGAAGATGCAGCCGCGTAAATTAGTATTATAATTAATTCTTTATTACGATTGGTCAATTTAGTTTAAGTTTCGTTTTTATGCTCACACCCCGTAAATATTATTTCATCATTGTCCATTGTCATTGCATATTATACATAATAATGCTATACGGTAGACAGTAATAAAAAACGTATTAGGAAATATATTAGCGATAATATTATCAGAAGTTAAATTTCCTCGAACGTTTGACACAGCTATTTAATTTCCATTTTCGCTAGTTTTTCATTATTATTAGTCATTATTTGACAATATTATAAGTAGTTATAATTGTTCTTTACCTCTTCCGTTGTTAGTTGCAATTTGTTCTTTGATTGTTGTACAGGTTAAGACTTTAGTGACCCTAAAAAATAAATATTTTTTTATGTATCGCATGTGGTATGGTATTAGGTGTTGGAATTAATTCGTAGCGTTTTTTAATGAAAGAATGTTATTTATTTCACATGAGCATTAAAAAATACATTAATGAAAGTACTTCCCATCACTTGTAAAACGCTACGAATTAATTCCAACACCTAATATATTACAGTGATCTATTATAATATGATTATAAATATATAACAAAAATATAAAGACAAATGTGAGTCCGCTAATGAATTAAAACGTTATATCATAAATGACCTCAGTTAGAATAATGTGTGGATTAAGATCTCGTTTTCGCTTGTAGGCCTTGCCACACACCTCACAATCATGCGGCTTTTTATTGCTATGTACAAGCCTGTGATCGTTTAGGCGACTTTTACTAATACATCTTTTGCCGCATTCCTGAAACAGAATACATTTATGATTAAAGGAAAGTGAAAATAAAACCAATCAAATGAGAAAATTAGAAAAAGTACTAACAATAATTTTGTAGCACATACCTCACAAAGATATAGATTTTCGCCTGTATGTATTTTCATATGCTGTTTTAAGTTCTCACGATGAGTAAATGTAGATGGACATTGATCATATTTATGATTGTGTTTTGTTTCTACATGATAATTCAAATTTGTTTTAATTTTGAAAATTTTCTCACGCACGTTATACTTGTAATTTTTATCAATGGTATAATAAACCTTTACATGGGTTTTTAGATTCTTATTTGCACTACAAAATAATCATGGCAACATTACCAATTAATTCTTCTTTACCAATTAATTTAAACATAGACATGAATTATTATATTAGATAATTTATCTAATTTTTATTATTCGTTTAAATACGCACGTATATGAAATACTGTTCATAAAACTCGTATTGATAAAGTTTTCCCTCTATATGAGTCATTTCATGACGACTCATATCATATTCACGTTTAAACGTTTTATCACATCCGCATGATTAATCTCCATTATGTATTTCTTCATTATGTCGTTTCAAAGCTGTCGGATGGTAAATTGCTTACCTTTAAAATTAAAGAAGATTATTTTGTTATAAAATGAATATGAAAATAGCAACATAAAATAACTGTTGAAATAACACAAAGTTAGCAAAACACTGAAAATATCAATCATGAACTTCATAAATCTTATGGCAATGATGGCATACATATATTTTGATGCTATTATCCATTATCTTCGATTATCGATTGAAATATTGCTAAACTTGAGATTGATGAATGTTCCTATTTCTTTACAAATTCAATTCTTAAACTCTTCAGGTGTATTCCTCGGTTAACTTTCTTGTAACGTTCCCTAACTTTTTTTTGTATTTCCCATGGTCTAAATTTTTTTGAACGTGTATATTTGTAAGTTTAACCACCTAAAACCTTACGAAAATATAATTCCTCAATAACATAAATTTTTTATCGAAGAAATTATATTACAGAAGATCGCGGTTACATACCATATAAATACTATTCTCATTAAATAGCTTAAAGCATTTGAAAATAACAGGTGAATACATTATTATAACAATGTTTAAAACAGCCGATGTATTCATAATTTAGATATAGAATTATTAAAGTGTACTTGTTTTAGTGGGTATCAAATATGCTTTAGCAATTTACACAATTTTTTAACAATAAGGACTGTATAAAATCTTTTTCGATGTCTGCCAACATCTTTTAATGCATTTTACTGCTAAATTGATATATTTTATACTCGATATGTAATTTTAAATGTTTATTCTACATATAAACGTTACTTTAATTATCTTCTAATTTACATAAATAAAATATTAAGTATAATGGTAGAATTGAAAATATGAGACGTTGAAATAGTTAAACGTTCAAACGAATAATGAGTACGAATAGAAACACGTAAATATGAAACCGCCATCAAGGTTGAAAGCAACATCTTATATTATATAAATGATTACTAAGTATGAAGGAAGAAAGATTTAAAATTTAAAAGATTTAAACCGTACAATAGTTATCGTATTTTGAATGTTGTTAAGTAGAAATTAAAAAATTTAATAAGCAATCGGCAATAGTTACAATATAATAGTTATAATATTTGATAATGAGATTAGATTCCAGGCAATAAAATTATAATAAAATTATAACGGTCCCGAAAAGTAAAAGGGAAGAAATAGAATAATACATCAAAAGTAGACTAAATCTTAAAAGAGAAATTTATAAAATTAGAATGAAGCTTAGATTAAAAAATGACGTTAAATTTAAAAATTGAAATTTTGATAATATAAAAACTTACATACAATGCTTACGGCTTAGATTAAGATTATTACGGTTGAATTTCAAATTAGTTTGCTAACAACTAGCCACGTCGAAATCGTGTAAACAACTGACAAATCGAACATATACATGTATATATATATATATATATTTCATATACACAGGGTTGTCAACATTACCTCATAAAAATAACTCATTATCGTCACTCAAAAAAAATGTAACATTACTTCTTAATTGACCTTTTTTTTTGAAATTAATAAAATATTTTACAGCGTTACATATTAACAGTACACACTGCATATTGCAGACCTTATACACTCTAATCAGAGTAGGAAATTGATTTCAATTGTTGATTGGTCGACAGCAGCAACCAATCAAGAACCGAGAATACTGAGGTCCGCAAACTAAAAATGCTATTAGGTGTTGGAATTAATTCGTAGCGTTTTACAAGTGATGGGAAGTACTTTCATTAATGTATTTTTTAATGCTCATGTGAAATAAATAACATTCTTTCATTAAAAACGCTACGAATTAATTCCAACACCTAATATATTTAGAGTATTATTTATTATGAAAGAATTATTATACATAGAAGCAAAAATTTGAATGATATGAGGTTCAGTCAAGTTTTGTTACACTTTCATTTAAAAAACAATGATACCAGAAAATTATATTATTTAAACCAATTTAAATATATAATTTTATTACAAATAATATATGAAATCTCCAAATTGCGTCAATTATAAGCATAATATACATTATTCTTTTAAACATTATTATTGTATTACTTCTTTAAAAAATAAAATTGATATGAAAAAAAAACTATATTCCTAATTACAAACCTTTACATCTTTAAAATAAAATCTTGATAATACATATTTTTTTATTCCTGAACGAATCGTAGCAAATGTAATGTAGTAAACGATACTATAGGCAAACTATACTGTAGTCAGTTCTTCTTGACAAACGGAATTTTATCCCTTTGGAATAGCATGTCTATATCCTGGCAAAAATACGGAACTTTATGAAACGTTGACAACCGTTTGATGACGATTTTTTAAGAATATTTATACGTTTTCAAATTTACTTTATAAAAATGCTTACAAAACACCATTGGGTTTCAACATTTTCAAAACACTTATAAACACTTACAGTATGTATGTATCGTTTCATAAAAGTTCTATAAAGCTAAAACAATGCTATTTAAAGGACTCAGTAAACGCTAATGCACCTTCGTGAAGAGATTTCCGTCAGACTTTCAAATATTTAGCAACTGCTTTTCTCAATACTATGAGACAAGCATTTATCTTTCGTTCAACAAACATTGTTCCAATGCGAATTATTGAATCCCAGTAAATGTTTAAGGCTTTCAATCAAATGATTTAAAAATGCCGAAAAAGCGTTTTCCTCAATCTTATAACACAAGCGTTTTTCTTCCATTTAGCAAACATTCTTCTACATATTCAATTTTCAAGTAGTGCAAAACATCGCCAGATTAGAGAGAGACACAATAAGATCCGATTTCTCGCATTTAGAAAATCACATCGAATAAGATAAAAGGCACGGTATGATCTGACTTGCAACAAAAAATTATATATATTTTTTTTGATAAAATGCCTGCGTTCAGCATTTGAATGGTTCATGAAACTTCTTATTTTCGTCAGAAGAAGCCTTCCAAATGTTGCAGCGTTGCAATTTCCGCTATATGAACAATCTTCTGACCGTTTCTGAATTCTCAATGAATTCCTTCGCTCATGTAAATGTTAAATAAACATTTTTGAAATTTTTTATTTTAAAGATATTTGTATCAAGAGGTTTTTATGTAAGGTATTATCATAAAAATATTATGGCTATGATTCAATAATTGGGAAAATAACAATCACTAATGCTCTATAATATCAATTGCTTTCATATAATTAATGTTTCTCAACTTACAATAGAATAGTACATACTAGTAATGCATACAAGAATAATATTCAGCACGTACATCCAATATTAAAATTAGACTGTATTCTGAAGATGCACCCGGATAAATTAGCATTATAATTGATTCTTTATTACGGTTGGTTAATACATTCAGTGTACAACAAGTTTGGTTTTTATG
The DNA here is from genome assembly GCF_024713525.1 of Acromyrmex echinatior. Lineage (NCBI taxonomy): Eukaryota > Metazoa > Arthropoda > Insecta > Hymenoptera > Formicidae > Acromyrmex > Acromyrmex echinatior. The sequence continues at coordinate 5,910,035 of NC_141864.1, read as the reverse complement.
CTCACACGCCATAAATATTATTTCATCTTTGTCCATCGCATATTGTACAATCATAATATGCTGTAGACAGAAACATACCTATTAGGTAATATATTAGCGATAATGTTATCAGAAGTTAAGTTCCCTCGAACATTTGATACTGCTACTTAATTTCTATTTTCGCTAGTGGGAGGAAACTTTTGAATGTGCTTGTTCATAATCACAAACATACGGAAAAAGTAAACATTGATAGATGCAACTTAACGTAACTTATTGTTACCCTTCTCGATTCACTTGATGTCTTGACAAATGTTTATGGAAATTGAATTCTTGCCATAACTCTTTTCCAACTAAATAATAAAGAGTTATATAATCTCGGGAAAAATTATTTTATATACAATCATATACATATATATCATATATATTTATATGCATTTATATATAAAATATTATTAGAATTATATAGAATTATATATGTATATTTATATAATTTTATATAATTATATATAATTATATATAAAATATTTTATTCCGGGAGTGTGATTTCACAATATCTTTTCCAAGTTCCTCACTCACATATACGGCGGTATGTCCTATGTCTGATAGTGTTCAATTGTATCTCCGAGAAAAGTTACACCTTTTGAAAGACTTCTGTTTATACATATAAAATCTTATACAAAATTTACATCTTTATTCTTCTTTCATCAGTTTGTCATTATTATTAGTCATTATTCGTTGTTCTTTTTAGTAGTTATAATTGTTCTTTATCTTTCATTGTCAGTTATAGTTTGTCCTTCCTTTGTCATACATGTAATGACAGGTAGTGACTCTAAAAAATAAATAATTTTTTATGTATCGCATGTGATGTGGTATACTAGAATCAGTGTTGGAACCTATCTAGTTGGAACGTACATTACGAATGAGAAATAAAACTGTTTGAAGGTGGCTTAAAAATACAAAATATAATTAAAAAGGTGCATACACCCATGATGCTAGATGTTTTAAACGAAAGTCAATATATTTAATATCATATAATAACGTAGACGTTTCAGTCAATTTGATCATCATCAGTACATAGAAATATCAAGATATCAAAAAAAGTTCCAAAAATAAATATTAAGATGTCACAGAGAGAAATATTAGGTGTAGTAAAAAGAAATCCATTATTTTTCCAATAGAGATGGCTTTAATAATCTGTATCACTCGTAGACGAGATACAGATTACTAAAGCCATCTGTTGGAAAAATAATAGATTTCTTTTTACTACACCTAATACATAGAATTATGACAATAATCACTATTAAAAAAGATAATTTCCTCTCCTTTCACAATATATAAAGAATGTCGCTAGTATTCGGCCTCACATTTTTGTCAACAATAATTCGTACCAGTGGTTCCAATGTCTGTTTTTTAATTTACATTATTTATTCCGAAGTACATTTGCGACTTGTGTCACAAAGTACGTGGTAAGAATTTATTATTATAAAACTTTTATGATTGTCACGAATTATAATGTTAATGTAATTTCACTAAAACTACATGTAATTCTTATTTCCTCTCTTAATTTTAAATAGTATTTGAAAATTCCGTATGTTACACATGAAGTCGCACTTTGTTTCATGTAAGGAATCCCATACGTAACAAAAAACAGTTCATAAACTATTTAATATTGTTTAATGTCATTTTCTTGAACCTAATATTTTACCCTGTTAATTCGTACAATAAGTGAGAAAAGCTGTATTATTAGCAATTATAATTCTATGTATTTCTTTTTGAGACATTTTGATATTTATTTTTGGGATTTTCTTTAATATTTCTGTACTGGTGATGGTCAAATCTTGATCGAAACGTCTACGTTATTATATGATTTTAAATATATTGACTATTGTTTAAATCGCCTAGCGTCGTGGCTGTATGTTCCTTTTTATTTGTGGAATGAGAAATAATTAATTTGCAATAGTAACTAATTTGCAATGGTATCTAATCGATCGTTTTCTTAACAAATATCACATTTTTCCCTTGATTTGTTCCTATAACAAAATCATTTCTCTCAATGAACCCGCTCATGAGAAGTGATCTCGTAAGTCAACTTCCTATATATGAACGCTTATTGTTTTCAACTTAACGTTATCGAGACATTCTTTTATGTATTAAAACAAATAAATAAAATAAAATGTAGCATTTTATGCTACTTATATCTTTTCCTCTTCTTGATTTCTCTTTTTTCCTACTTCCCCATTTTTTTTAAGTACCTAAAAAATACCTAAGTTTTCGGATATTTTTTTCTTATATCCGAATCTATACTTATGTAATTTTAAAAAATGTATTTGTACTTATACCTAAATAAAAATACATTTTCTACGTAATACTTATATCTAAATACTTGATTATAACACTTATTGCAGTAATCTATTATATAATATGATTACGAATATATAACAAAAATAGAAAGACAATTGTGAATCTGCGAATGAATTAAAACGTTAATCATAAATGACCTTAGTTAGAATGTGTTGATTAAGATCTCGTTTTCGCTTGTAGGCCTTGCCACACACCCCACAATCATGCGGTTTTTTATTGCTATGTACAAGCCTGTGCTCGTTTAGGTGACTTTTACTAATACATCTTTTGCCGCATTCCTGAAACAGAATACATTTATGATTAAAGGAAAGTGAAAATAAAAACAATCAAATGAGAAAATTAGAAAAAGTACTAACAATAATTTTGTAGCACATACCTCGCAAAGATATAGATTTTCGCCTGTATGTATTTTCATGTGGTGCTTTAAGTTCTTATGATGAGTAAATGTAGATGGACATTGGTCACATTTATGCGGTCCTTCATGAGTGTGTACTGTTTCTATATGATAATTCAAATTCTTTTTAGTATTGAAAACTTTATCACACACATTACACTTGTAATTTTTATCAATGGTATGCTTTGCCTCTATATGGACTTCTAGATTGTATTTGTAACTATAAAATAATCGTGGCAACATTATTTTGTTATTATTTAATTTAAGCATAGACATGAATTATTAGATAATTTATCTAATTTTTGTTGTTCATTTAAATACTCACGCAAATAGTTTTCCATAAAATTAGCATTGATAAGATTTTACCTCTGTATGAGTTTTTCCATGCCAACGCTTACGATATTTATTTTTAAATGTTCGATCACATCTTCCACATTTATATGATATATCTTCAGTATGTATCTCTCGAATATGTCGTCCCAAAGTTGTCGAGGTGATAAATTGCACACCTTTAAAATTAAGGAAAATTATTGTTGAAATGAATATATGTAAACAGCAAAATAAAATTGACAACACAAAGAAATAGCACAAAGTTATCAAAACATTAAAAATATTAATTATGAACTACATAAATCTTACCGCAATAGTGGCATAAGTAATTTTTTGTGGCATTGTCCATTATCTTCGACTACCAATTCAAATTTTGCGAAACTTAAGATTAATGGATATTCCTTTTTTTTTCAAATTCAATTCTCAAACTCTTTATTCGTATTCCTCGGTTAACTTTATCATAACTAAATTCTTTTCGTAATTCTCATGGTCAAAAATTTTTTTAAAGATGTATATTTTTAAGTTTATCCATCTAAAACCGTAAGAAAACATAATTCTATAATAACAAATGATAAATTTTTATCGAAGAAATTTTATAACCGAATACCGCGGTTATCATAACAGTACTTTTCTTATTAAACAGTTTAAAGCATTTTGAAAATGACAGGTGAATACATTATTATAACAATGTTTAAAACAACCGATGTATCATAATTTAGATATAGAATTATCAAAGTGTACTATCTTTAGTGGATGTCGAACACACTTAGCAATAAAATAAGGTATAAAATAAAGGACTAAATAAGATTTTTGTCGAAGTTAGTCTTCATCTTTTAACGTATTTTACTGCTAAATTAATATTTTATCGTTAGTGATACTCGATATGTAATTTTAAATGTTTATTCTATATATGAACAGTTCTTGATTTTTCTTCTAATTTAATAAATAAAATATTAAGTATAATTTAATCAGGAAACCTAAAACGTTACAATAGTTAAACGTAATTCAAGCAAACAATGTTAAAGGTATATTAAATCTCAAAAGAAAAATTTATCAAATTAGAATAGACGCCTAGATAAAAAAATGACATTAGATTTAAAAACTGAAATTTTGATGATATAATAACTTACATACAATGCTTACGGCTTGGATCATCAAGATTATGAATTTCAAATTGTTTGCTGACAATTAACGTCGAAATCTTAGAAACAACTAAGGTAAAACAAACTTTTGTATATACATATATATATATATTTTTTTTTGTACATAGGGTTGTCAACATTGTCTCATAAATGTAACTCGTTATCGTCATTCAAAAAAAATGTAACGAGTCGTTACTTTTTCGTTACCTTTTTTCATGAAAGTAATAAAATATTTTACAGCGTTACTCATTGGCAGTACACACTGCACATTGCAGCCCTTATACACTACTTTAATCAGAACCGCAAATGAGTTTCACTTGCTGATTGGTTAACGGCGGCTATCAATCAAAAAACCGAAAATATTGGGATCCGCAAACTAAACATGCATTGTTTAGATTAATTATTATTAAAGAATTATTATTCATACAAGCAAATTTGGAAGATATAAGGTTCGATCAATTTTCTGTTATATTCTTATTTAAAAAATAATGATATCAGAAAATTATATTATTTTAACTAATTCAAATATATAGATACGAAACTGTGTTTATTGCTTAAAAAACTCATCTCGATATCAAAAGCAAAAATTACATCAAAGTATCTGCCCTCACTAGCTATACATTTTTCCCATCTTTGTGGCAATAAATAGATTCCGCCATCCAAATGATAACGCAAATCCTGCTGAGTTTTGAAAACTTTTTTACACTTGTAATTTATATCTTTGCAATGCTTTGCCTTCTTGTGCCTTTTTAAATCCCATTTCAACTACAAAATGACCGTAGCAACATTTATCATTGATTATCAATTGATTTAAAAACATACATCGAATTATTAAATAATTTCTCTATCTTTTGTTGTTCATTTAATTACTCATGTAAATACTTTTTCACAAAACTCGCATTTATAAGGCTTTTCTGATCTCTATGAATTTTTTCACGCAAACTCCATTTATTTTTTAAAGCTTTACCACACTCTTCTTTGTGGGACCTAAGTCAGTATATACATTTATGCTGTTGCAAATTTTGTGAAAAGATATACTGTATATTTTTAATAATAAAGAAGATTGTTGTTAATAATGTTTGTTGATAATAATATATATAATATGATAAAACTATATTAATTAGTGCCTTAAACTGTCTAGCTGGATCTTAAATGATTCTCTGATTCTGTGAATTTATATAGTATGTGGTCTTTGAAACGCTAATTCTACTAAATTACTGCAGTAATATTACGCGTTAAATTGCCTAGCAATTTAACAATTTTGATACTTTTTCGCATCTTTGGACGATCTTAATAATGCTGAAAGACATAGAATCTGTAAATAATTAATTCTTATTGCGAGAAACATTACCTCGGGAATCGCATCCGGATCTTTTGCATTCCTGCGTGCGTCCTAAGTCTTTAGACTACCGAGATTAAATATGAAAATGAAATAAGATAAAACGTGTAACTATTAATATGAAATTATAAAAATAAATTAAAATATATTAACCATGAACAATATAAGTCTTATCGCACTGTGTTGGCATACATATTCTTTTGTGTCATTATGGATTATTTTCAATTGTAGATTCAAATATTGCAGAACATAAGATTGATGGAGTATTCCCCTTTTTTAAGATACCTCTTTAGATTACTAGGTTAACTTTATTGTAACATTCCCTAAATTCTTTTCGTAATTATCACGATCTAAATTTTTTTGAACATGTATATATTTTCAAGTTTATTTACTTAAAACACAAAGAAAATATAATTTTTTAATAACATAAATTTTTTATCGAAGAAATTGTATCACGGACGATCGTCATTAACTTAATTACTTTTCCTATTAAACATCTTAAAAAAATTTGCAAAACGATATGTGAATACATTGTTATAACAATGTCTAAAACAACCGATGGAACATTCACAATATTTAGATATAGAATTATTAAAGATACGTATACTGTTAAATACGCGTCTACCGAATTTTACACTTTAACAATAAGGATTGCATAATCTTTGTCGAAATCAGCCATTTTTTAACGCCGTTTACTGCTAAATTGATGTATTTTATCGTTAATAATACTCGGTATATAATTTTGAACATTTATTCTACATATGAACGTTTCTTTATTCGTCTTCTAATTTTCATAAATAAAATATTAAGTAAAATATTAGATTAAAAACATGAGACGTTAAAATAATTAAATGTAAGTCAAACTGACAATGAATAGAAAAGAATAGGAATATGTAAATAAGAAACATTGCAATATTTGATTCAGTTTTTCCTTGAGAGTTTATCCCGTGCACAGAGGTATGCTCTATAAATGTGGCACTTCATTTATAAATCGTCACTTACTGCTCCATCGGTTTCTGTCATCTTGATGTTACTAAAGGGTGTTTTTTTAAGCCCGATAGAACTTGAAATTGATAAAAAATAAAACAAAAAATTAAATTAAACAGCCGCGGTGGCCATATGCTCGAAATCATTTTCAAATGTTAATGCCATGCATTGATCTTTCGACTAAAAAAAATTTTTTGATTATAATTTAATTTTTGTGTTAGTTTTTACAATTTTAAGTTCTATCGGGCTTAAAAAAATCTATCGGGCTTAAAAAAATCTATCGGGCTTAAAAAAACACCCTTTAAAAAGCATACTGGGGGATTTGAAAGAGATTGACAAAAAGTATCATTGAAGAAAAAAATAATGCTAACATAAGCATATTTAAGTTGAATAAGTGCAACTTTATTTTTTTATTGAAATAAAATTTGTTTTGAACTAAGAATAAAATTTATTTTATTTTACGAATAATTTATTGTTAATTGTTTATTCTACATACATACAAAAATAATAGTCAGCGCATTCAAACTTAAAAATTCAAACTTGTCACACATCGACACTCATATGGCTTTTTATCTCAATGTATAAAACTGTGTTTGCTTTGTCATATTTTCTAAGGAAAGCTTTGCCGCAAATCTAAAATACAGAACATTTATGATTATGGAAAGGTAAAAATAAACGGTCAAAGAGAGAAATAATTAGAAAAAATACTAACAATAATTTTCTAGCACATACCTCGCAAATATATGATTTCTTGCCTGTATTTTTATGTGCCGTTTTAAATAGCTAGGATAGACGAAAGTAGATTGACATTGGTCACATTTATACTGTTTTTGGGAATGAATCGTGTTTATATGATAACGCAAATGATTCTGAGTTTTGAAAACTTTCTCACACATGGTACACTTGTAATTTGTATCAATGCAATGTTTAACTTCTATATGCCTTTTTAGAGAGGATTTGGAACTACAAAATGACCGTAGCAACATTTTATCATTTGTTATCAATTAATTTAAGCATAAATATCGAATTACTAAATAATTTCTCTCATTTTTGTCATTCACTTAAATACTCACTTAAATACTTTTTCACAAAGCTCGCATTGATAAGATTTTTCACCTTTATGGATTTTCTCATGTTCGCGCAAATTCCCTTTTTTTTTAAACGCTTTATCACATTCTTCGCATTTGTAGGGCCTAACGTTAGTATGTACATTTATGTTGTTGCAAAGTTTTTGAAGAGATAAACTGTTTATCTTTAATAATAAAGAAGAAAATTGTTGTAATACAAATATGAAAATAACACAAACTATAGCAATCAGTGCCTTAAACGGTCTAACTGGATCTTAAATGATTGCATGTGATTCTGTATGAATTTATATACTACGTATGTAATCTTTTGAAACGTGCGTCGAAATGATTTTTTGGTCTTTAAAATACTAATTCTACTAAACTACTGCAGTAATATCACGAATTAAATTGCCTAGCAATTTAATAATTTTGATTTTTCGCATCTTCGAATGGCCTTAATAATATTGAAAGACATATTAGAATCCGTAAATAATTAATTCTTATTGCAAAATTCTTTTGCATTCCTGCGATCGACCTAAGCCTTTATATTACCGAGATTAAATACGAAAATATTGAGGTAAAACGTATAACTGTTGAGATAGTAGAAGTTATAAAAAATAACGAGTGAAGATTCAATAAAATAGCTAGACATTTAACTGTTATTTATCGATGATAACAAAAAAGCATATCGAATAAATTTCATTAATAGATTCTTTACTATCATAGATTAAAGACAAAACAACAAAAGATCTACTAGAAAAACGGTTCTGAAAGATACTGTAAGCAAAGTGAGCGTTGCAATTCTCCTTTAATGTTTCCAAAAAAAAAAATGCATTTAAAAAATTAAAAAAAACTTTCTAATACCTATCTATAATATTTTGAGGATTTTGTTTCACAAGTGTGCATGTAAAATTGAATTTAAAAAGAAATGAATTATGAATTTTCTTTTTTTTAATATCAAAATTGTTAGGTGATACTATTATCTTTATATTTAAACGTATTAAGAATCAAATAAAAATAGTGGATGAATGAAGGCTGAGATGTGAGTGCTGACATCCTCAGGAATTCTGCTGCACTTTAAAGATCGGTCTCTGTCTATCTTGAGGAAGGCAACGTCACGATTTCATGAACGTCATGGTTGTTGCATTACGTTACATCATGCATGAGTGAATAAACTTATGTTTCTCTGAATTATCAAGAGAGAACATTTTACAATTATTAATTTATAATACTAAATATTAGATTCGAGATCATTTCCCATATAGAAAGTTTTCAGAAATATCTCAAAAATGTTTCAATTGAAAAGTGAAACATTTTATAAGAGTTGAGAAATATGTCTGCAACATTTCTGAGACAGTTCTGAATAGCAAAATGTTCACGATTCTTGCACATGAAATCTTGTTAAAAGATTGCTGTTACAGGAAGAATCTGCAATCTTTTTGAAATATTATCAAAAAGATTTCAGCTATTTCTAGTACTTATGTCGACATAATAAATTTAAATATTGTTTAAGTATCAATGAAGTATATAATAATTTATATATCAATTAACAAAATAAAGTGTCTATAATGAGCTTAGCACGCTGACAGTGCAACTAGATTTTTATTAGTTATTTACTTGGAGTGATAATTCTTGGAGTAATCGACATTGAAATAAGACCTTAAAAACTTTGTAACGGAAGAAGAATTTGGAAGTTCATAGAACAGCGTATCAATATCAATAAGAAAAACTAGAATTATGTTATTGTAAGTTTTTTATGCACTGAGAATGGTTCTGAGAACCAAAACATTTAGAGAAAATTATTTTATTGTAAATGTTAAAGTAAAAATCTAGTTGCACTATCAGCGTGCTAAGCTCATTATCCTTTTATAGACACTATGTTTTTTCAAATTATGAAATTATTATTTTATTGTATTTTTGGAGACTTAGTTTTAATTTAAATATTATTTTTGAAGTATTTAAAATTTATTAAGAGTTTTGTGATCTGCTTACAAATTGAAATAAACTTAAAGTATTTCTCAAAAATGATAATTATATCGCTAACTATTTTGATCACCCAAACAACACAACTCAATCCCAACAAGATTGTTGTGGAAAGTTTCCAGAAATGTTTCACATCTCATATGCAACAATTCTAAAAGAATTCTGCAATATATATGAAATGTTTTAACAGAAATATTTCTAAAATCTATCATATGCAATAAATTCAAAAACTCATTTAAACAAAACAAAAAATCATGATGTTAAAATGGCTCCAAAATGTTTACTAAGTTTTTTTTAATCAATCACGATTCAGTTTAACGTTATTTTGATATTATTGTGACTTGTTCTACTTTAATTGTGAAAAATTTTTGTATATGAATAACTTGTTCTGTTTTAATTACGAAAAATTTTTGTATATAAATAATAAGACATATTTGCAACAATGAATGGAAATCATTATATATTTTCTGTTACTGTCAGGTTTTCATCATGATATTCAAGATGAAATGATTAATAACGTTGCTAACACGTTGCTGTTGTTATGTGTCACGCGAGGATTAAAATAAATTAACAACTCGCGGCGTTTCTTTTCTTGTAGAAGAGAACTACTTTATTTGGCAAATTTAAAATTCTTGAATTTTAAATTAATTTTTCTGTTATTTTTTCAAATCTTTTTGATTTAAGTTAATATAATATGCAAGCATGTCCGGAATAACAAATCTCATTAACAAAGCCCAATCACTTTAATTCATATAACATAATTTGCAAGTACATATATGGTTTTCCGTAAAAAAAAAAAATCTCGACTACTGCGACAAGCATGCACGACAGGTAAATCGTCCGTGATCCTAAATTATGCGTCGTTCTCTATTGCAGAGCGGGGAATCTTTGGCAGGTACCGCGCGACCCGACGCGACGTCGATGAAACGCAGAAAAGTCTCATCTATCATGTCGAAACACGTAACGCGAAAATAGTCGCAAGGATTCGGGGCTGGACTTGGCGTTGGACTCGCGCAACTATGCCTGCGCGAGTTATCGGATTCCCAAGATCCCTGATAGTAGCAAATTATAGTAGCACGAGGCTGTGGATTGGTCTCATCAATTTTGATTAACTGAATCAATTGATGAGACTCACAATCATTTTCAAAACTCACGGTTAATTCTTAACCGAGGTTCAACTTATCCTTTCACGATTTAATTGATTTTTATGTTTATATCTTTACGTTATTTTGTGTACAATGGCTTTAATGTGCACCAGTGCGCACTGAGTGCGTCCAGTCGAATTCGCTATTAGTTACTGTGAGTTATGAAACTGAACTTAAGTGTCAGTCAATTCTGATGAACAGCAAATGAGATTGATCAGTTCCAACGAAGGAGTAATCATTTAACGTAATCATTGGACAGAGTCCTTTCTCAAAATCATTATAAAATTCATATGAAATCTCTATGTATAATCCGATAATTGTCATATGCAATCACGAGAAATCATATATATAATATTACATAAAATCATATATTTTACCAAATAATTTCATATATGTAGTGAAAAAAATGATTTGTAATCAGATGAAGAGTCATATGAACTCATGTAATCTGTGGGATAATATTTCAGTTAGTTATTCCCTCGAGTTCCAATGTAACAATCGATCGATCAAGTTAATCGGAGTTGAGACCGGCTTCATGTTTATCGCGACATTATCACGGATTTCTGTCACAGACAGATCACTTGGACAAAAGTGAAGTCAAGAGACTGGATATTACCTCGAGATTGTAGACAAATTTGCAAACTCTATCTATTTTTCTATCGTTCTTGATTTTATCCACATTTATAAGGAATTTCAGTTCAGAATATACATGTCTTCTAACTTAATTTTATCTTTTTATTCCGTTTCAGTATATGTTTAATTCTATTTTCGTAAAAATCAAAATTTACAATTACAAAATTAATTAATAAATGGAAATTAATTATTTAACAAAAAACTTAATTAATTCTTGCGTAAAGAAAGATGCATTTTTTTAAGATTGCGTTTCTTGATACGGCCAATCGCACCAGATATTTTAACCGTATAATAATAAATATAGATACCTCTGGAAAATCTATGTATGTATCGTGCTTCATTGGTTTGCCAAAGATATTTTAAACCGTGGGAAAGGGCAAAGTAGGCTCATTCCTTTGAGCATGCGAAAGATGTATTATTACGCAATGATAAGAAGAATATTACGAGATGCAATATGAAGGGAAGGGGAAGCTGTTGTCGCACACGTTGGGGATGATAAAAATATGCGCCGAGAGTCAACTTTGACTTCTTTATATCTACCTAATACATAGCATCTCTTTAGCTTCGAATGTCGAATAGATTATTTTTATTTAGAGAAAATTTCATAAAAAATCTCTTTGAACTTATTAATTTGTTACTCAATTTTCAAAATTAAATATCTCAAATAATTAAATGTTGATTAAAATTTTGTTAAAGTGCGATCTATCCAGTAAAAAAAAACAATTTTTTAATTAAGAAAAAAGAGGATAACAACATTAGTAAAACTTCAATTTTTGGCGATGTTTTATACTTTTTTTTTACATAGAAGATTATATGTAATAAAAAATAAATTAAAAACTGTTTTATTGAAAAATCATATTTACTTTTATAACATTCTAATATATATATATATTGCTAGTTTTTCCTTTGGCTTTTATTTTCCAGTATTCTTTTGGAGGAATAAATTGAGGATGCTTTATCGTGCAAAGCTATAACTTTATATTTTTTATTTCGCTATAGATGCGTGCACGTGATACGCATTGAAATATTCCGTTCCAATATTTTTGAACACTAGGAAAAGTACTTTCTATCTGACAAAGAAGAATGGAACAAAATGAATGTGCGAAGTATTAATAATTTTACGAAAGCAGACGCAGCAGACACGGGGTTATTTCTGCGAACAACGCGATCCTCGGGAGTCCGTCAATTGTCGGTCGGCTATGCGATAAATATATCACGTCTACAACGGACTAGCATCCGCATAATATTGTTGCTAGCGAAGAAACACGTCATACAAATACCGTTCAGACGCGAGAAATTAATCTCCCGCTATCTCCAATTTGTGAGACGAAAACGTGACGTCCCGAAGGATCCTTGAGAAAGCTGCTATTACAGCCGGTCAAGCCTACGCTCTAGGCCAGGGGCTAGGCTAGGCTATTTCCGCGACTCAGCTTATGAACCGAAATAGTCATAGAGAGGAACTTCGGAATAAGAAAATGTTGGGACTGTCCATAGGGATCCCAGTGTGTCTGGCTAGCGCAAGATTGTCTCTGCACTTCTTTTCACCCAATTTTTCATCGTTCAACGGCACTGTTGAGAATTCGAATTTTCATCCTTGTGTCCACTTAGTTTTCTAAACACAACGGGATTAAACTAGACAATAATCTAGCAGAGACATCGATATAGATCTTCGCAGATTATATAATATCTCTTTCAAAAATACGTGGACTCAGCGGCGAATATAAATGCGGCTGACTTTCGTATAAAAGTATAAAAGGAATTACAAATATTGATTATTTCAGTTTAAGAAATCTTTTTGGAAACTTTCTTTGTTTTTTCCTCATATTTTAGAAATACTTAAATAGAAAATTTATTATAACAATCAATATATTAATTAACATATATGTAACCAAATATATATATACATATATATATATATAAAAACTTATAATTATTATTTTAATTTAATTTATTGTTTAATTTCAAATGTATGGATTTTCATTAAATCATTAAATGATATAAAGAAGACAAATATTATATATATATATATATATATATATATATATATATATATATATATAAATTCTATGTACGAGAACGGCAGTAAATTTATATAAACTAAGAAAAAGAACTGAAACGCACCTAATATATTGAATAGACATATCTCTAAAGAAATAAAAAAAATAAACATATTCTTATTTTCTATGTCTAAATAGCTCACTTAAATGATTTACAATTCTTGACAGAATTCGGAGTAGAATTCTGTTATAATTTTGTATCCGTGTAATGCGAAAGATATTTGAGGAATCAGAATATACATACGTAGATAAAAATATACATCAAAATACATAGCATACTTATTTAATAATAAAGCAAAATTCTTAAAATCTGAATTATAATGACGTTAATTATAGTATCGTCTAATGACTTCGAAATATAATGGAAGAATATAATTCGAAAAGCCAAGCTTTTTTCTCTCTTTTAATTGTCACTGTGAGCGTCAGGTACATGTCGACACACTCATACTTATTCGTACCATTCGGACCGTGATTGCTCTACGGTATATGCACAACAGCTATTTCCACTGCCGTCGGCGACGATGCGACAGGTGCTAAGCTATGCCAGGCGATGCGATGCTGTATCGGCGACGAGGTGAGGATTTCAAAATCCGCCAACGAGAGAAGCCCGCAACGGAGTATTTTCAATCGTCTGTACGGTCGCTGGGCGATATTCCTCCGTCGTCCTGGGAACGGCACCGGACCGATAGGTGAAGGCGAACGGATAGGTGGGTTCGCAGAGCATATTTCTGGCCGAAGTCACGAGATACGATTTTACGGGCGATGAGCGAGCGGTAACGAGTCCATCATTCGAGAGGGAGGAAAAGATAGAGAAAAAGAGGGAGAGAAAGAGAAGAAAAGAGCCAAAGACGAAGACAAAGGATACGCGTAAGATACATGTGACGATGAAGAGGAATGGGGGAAGTGAAGGAACGATATTCGAAAAGGGGACGGACTCACGTTGCTTTTGGTAGACTCGACATTGCCGAGCAGCAGCCAATTTTTGGGGAAATTCCATTAATACTCGTGGCTTTGTCCCACTTCGAATTGATGATTCGTCGTCGTTCTATATATTACGTATTAAGACAAATCATTTTATATGATTATTATATGAATATTCATATCATGTCTCTTTCTTTCTATATGTACAGTTTTTAAAAAATTTATTCCATTTTTTCTCAATATTTCTTCCTTTGACAATTTTTTACATTTGATGTTAGATATCTCAAATCCAAATTAGTCCATGAATTTTGAAATACATATTACTAAAGATTACAATGACAAACAAATTCATTATAAATACTATAAACAGTGATGGGTAAGATGCTCTTAAAATTTATCTAAATGTACGAAAATTTATCTAAATATAAATATAGATACACATATTAAAATATATATAGGTATAGATATCAGATATTTTAAAAGTCAGATACATTTTAGATACTCTTAAATTAGTTTTATTATAATAATGGTAATGTGTAAAAATATATTAGTTATTAAATTTATTCATTGATTTTTGTTATATTTAGATAATTAAAAAAACTCATAATTATATATTATATGTAAAATGATTTAGAATTATAAGACGAAGATATCATTCATCATAATTTTACAAACTAAAAATGCTTCAAACGTTGTATTTCCAGCTTAACTATACATACATTAGAAATTCCACAATCTAAGATCATTGGCTGCATTCAGCAGAAAAAGCAGCTATGTTAACTGTAAAATTCTTTCATATAACTGATTTGCATTTAGATCCAGTGAGGAACTAAGGGAAAGATCAATCATGTTGTTTTTTGCAACAGAATTTTGCAACAGCAAAGCTGCTTTTTTTCTGCGGAGTGGAATCAATCGATTATACATAAAATAGAATTATGACTAAGCTGAGAAAATCTATCTGAAAAATGTATCTGAAAATCAGTTTATATACTGTGTTTTTTATCTAGATACAGATACAAATACTCGAATTTGAATATATCTCAGATACAGGTTAGATACACAAAACGCATCTCTATATATGTATCTACCATAGATACATGTATAGAGATACTACTCAATACCGACTATAAACACTATTTTTCAATTAAAGTGTTGAAAATTAATAATCATCAATTTAAGTTGGTGATAACTCGATATCAAAGCAATCATTCACTCCTTAAAAGTATATTTAGTCTTTTAAGTTAAAAGAAACACGAGACATTTCATGAAAGGCGACATTGAAGTTAATGATGCATGAGGAGTCCTTATACAGAAATCCAATTTAATATTGGAAATTACTTATTAGTATTTAAGTATCAAAAGTTGTTCAGTCTTTTTATTACTCAGAATAATTAATTATTCTGTATCAAATTTCTGTAAGGGAGGTGTAGAAATATATTATAATATTATAATGACAATAAAATAAAATTTATACATCATACATGATACAATAATTGCGATGATGTGCGATCATATGTTCACATGATAGATGTTCCGGTATGTTGAAGACTCGCCAATGGATTTCAATTTCAGACAAGCGCCGGCGTGCGTTTACACTACTGCCAAATGTGTTTACGTGTGTCGTGATCCAGTGCATTTTTATAAGTTTGAGAAATGTCGTCCGCCCACGCCGATGTTATATTTTCTGTATTTGTACACGTTGATCGTCCGCCAGGATTGCATTTGCGTACGTGGAACTGCACGAGATTGATATCTCAATATACGATTTTTTCAACGCGTGTTAGGTCATTAAATTATATAATAGCGTAATAAGATTAAATAAGATTAAAAAGTAAAACAAATAATTAAATCTAATAATCGACCAAAAATGTTAATTGTCTAATCATGTTAGAAGTAGTCTATTATGTAAGATGATTTGACTCTCCTTCACACATATATTTGTAACTCAAGGATCAGTTAAAAATATAGTATTATACAAACATTAGTATTATATAAATATTATGAAAAAGACAGTGTTCACACAAATCGAATTTTCGTTACAAAAAATTGACTTAAAAAATATTAACGATTACTTACATTTTTAAAATATAATGTAATAACAATGAATTTTTTTCGGCGACGTTAAACCTTGCAACAGATAATCATTGTTCGTTGCGAAAAATAAGATTCAAATATTAAAACCTTCAATTTTCAATCTTCAAAAACGTCCATCAGTTACACCATGTAGACAATCTTATTTTTCTTCTTATTTCAAGATCTGATCAAGCGAATCACGATTGCAACGCGAGTATCAATCAATTTTGAGACGTTTCGATTTTAGCAATTTAATTAACCCAATTCCGTAGTCCCTGGGTCCGAGCCCATGCAGACGACCTTAACTTCGTCTAGTATGAGAGGAGGGACCATTTCTCGACGAGTCCACCTGCCATCGGATACCAGCGCGACCAAGCTGACTGTCCAGCCGCACGCCCACACAAATTGCTGCCGCATTATTTCGAGTGTTTTGGCCTTGAGTAGCGGCCAGAGAAAACTTTTGCGGGGATATCGGTGGAACGCAACGTGATTCTTCCTCAGGACTACTTCGATCGGAAGATGGATTGCTCGGAAGCGTAATCGGTGACTTTAACTTACGAATTCTTTATTTTCAACACTTAGCAACGGATACCTCGAAATTTGGATATAATTTTGTACTTTTTAAAATAATACTGTACGAATAAAGACATAACAATAAAAACATAATATAATTTTAATTATATTTTTTCTAAAATTGAAAGAAAAATCTTATTCCCTAAGTGTATTTTGCAATATTACAATAAAAATTGCAGTTTTACTTTTTCAGAATCTATAATAAACGGACGCTGAAATATAGTTTCACAAAGGATTTGTCTCATTTTCTTTCGCAGATAAATTTCCGCTTTGAAAAAAGTATCACGGAACGTGAGAAAGTTCTAACATACGATTATCCGGAATGGCTGGATGACGAGAGGAAGAACATCGAGGAAAAAAGAACACAACGAATAATCATGCGTGACAATCGATGATTCACGATTGCGATATAAATAATTGGACTCTTTTTCAAAAAAGAAGAATGAGAGAACGTATCTTCGGTAAGTGCTCGATCACTTCCTGCTCGACTCGAAAACGAGCTTCAAGCTTCGTCCAACTTAGAACTCTCGCGACGAGTCAAAATAATAATAACTCCTGTGAAGATCCGTTCCTGAGCTGAATCTTAAATTTAAATAGAATGGCGACAAGCATTGCGGCGAAGCGTAAAATACTTGTCGTTTCTGCATCTCGGTTGCGTATCGCTCTGTGTTTCGCTCTCTTAATTCTACGGAACGATAAACAACCTTGTTGTTCATGTTACAAATGACTTTTTGCACGCAGTGTTTCAGAGCCGTCAATTTTCACTTCGGTGACAGATTCGTTCACCAATCTGGAATCGATGTTCTTAGAGGTTCTGAATTGCAAACAAAAAGACGTCATGTAAAATAATTACGGAGTTACTAGAATACTTCGTC
Source organism: Acromyrmex echinatior (assembly GCF_024713525.1). Classification (NCBI taxonomy): domain Eukaryota; kingdom Metazoa; phylum Arthropoda; class Insecta; order Hymenoptera; family Formicidae; genus Acromyrmex; species Acromyrmex echinatior. The sequence goes on along the minus strand of NC_141864.1, from coordinate 5,892,176 downwards.
TTTTATTATTATTACATTAAAAAAAAGTATCTCATTAATAATATAAAAATAATAATAAAAAAAAGTATCTCATTGTCACATCTTCTAAATCTTATTTTTTAAAATCATATTCTTTAATTCATATTCTTTTTTAGAACTCAAATAGAGTCAGATAGACAATATGTTCTTCAATAAAAAAAACATACAAAACACTAGATTCTTTGCTATATCTTCAAGATATTTACAGTCCGTTTAAGAGCTTCTCTGAAACTTTTGATGCAGTATCCATGCGAAGATCCCGCCAGAAATGACTAAACTGCTCCTGTAGTTAAAAAGAACAGCCGATTATATTATATTAATATACATTGTGTATATTATATTAATATATATGTATATAACAATAAAATATCAATAAATAAAATACATTTGAATTTACACGAATAATTCTGTAATCATAGTATTTTTTGAAAAAAAAAAAAAAAAAATTCATTTTGTTCCTTATTCGAAAAAAAAAACTCGCATTACTATACTCACAGTATAAACAAACTGTCAAATTTTATTTCAAATCAGAAATAATAAAAAAAATAATTGTAACTATTTTATATTAAAATATATTTAATATTAAAATTTTAATAAAATATAAATTTTCATTTTTTCATTTGATATGAAAAGATCGTAAATGAAATAAATATAAAAAGGACACTTTATTGGACAGGTCAAGCTATTTTGATAAAGTTGAATGTTTTACAAGCAATCGCGGAAAAAAATCATGAAAATGATGCGACTTTCCATCGAGACTTTATATAATAAACTAGAAGAACTTTATTATACGGAATATGAGTGCGAATGCAAATTCAGCGATCTAAATATAACATTTTCATTGCGCTCAGAATGCGATAATAACGAACGCAGATTGATATATTGATTATACGGGACAGCCAGGAAAACAAGGAACGCGAATCTTTTACCCACAAACGTTAGGTAACGTAACGACCGACCAGATCAGTCGTTAATGCCTTCGCAACAATTGGCAATGCGAGTTGCGGCTTCTGCATCTATGGCAATGTCAACGCTAATTAGAGATTTCGCAAACGCAGCCCAATTGAGAGCCATTAATTTGTTTGACGTAATATGTTCAGTGGCATTCCGCCACTTATAGGAATCAAATCGGCTTTAACGCATTGCGACTGCTGATTGAAATTGTAATTACATCGTGATATGTTCAGAAAACAGTACATTAGGACAAGGTGTTCCAAAATCATCTATTTTGTTCAGCCACAAACAGCTAAAATTTTCAATCTCTTCTGCATTAATGTTTAAATAAGTCGTCAAATTTGATTTCAAATCATAGAAATATACTTAAAAAAAAAAAAAAGAATTGTAACTATTTTTAAAATATATAACTTAATGTTGAAATTTTAATAAAATATATTTTAGTAAAATTTCAACGTTAAATATATTTATAGATATAAAATAGTTATAATTCTTTTTTTTTAAGTATATTTCTATGATTTCAAATAAACTTGGCGACTTATTTAAGCAATGCAGAAGAAAGAATCAAATTTAACTTTAAAATATAAATTTTAATTCTTCCCTTTGATAAGACACTTCGAAAATATGATATAATTACTGTAAGCGAATCCGATTGAAATCGTGAAACTGATTGAATGTCGATGAATGTCGATAATCAAAATCTCTTCCAGATATAAACATCGTAGATTGCCAATAAACAAAAATAATTGCATGAATTTCTTCAAATAAGTTGAACAGGCTGATACGTTTATTTCACGCGTCTGATTTCGAAAGACCATTTGTTAACGGGATGCATGCCAAATTATCATGCTATGTTTGTGTAGAACAGTCTGATTAATTATCAATTCTTATACGTACCATAGGATAAGTTGAACCGAGGGTGAATGCCGTATCGGATTATAAGGAACTACGTATAGCTCATTGTTTTGCTTGAAGTGTAGTAATATATCTTGTGCGCTGTAAAACAATTAAGGAAATCGCTTTTGATCATTGCGTCGCAAACGAGAACGTGTCCAACAATCTCGATCGTCCCGCGACAAGATAAACGTAATAACGCGTTAAGCCAATTTCGTGTGACAAAAGTTGCACACGTGTGGCAACATCAAGTGTAATAATAGATCGTTAATAATAATGTACACGGTGGTGTAGACAGTGGCGGTCTTTTAATAAGCTCTGTAAATATATCTGCAAAAGTTCGTTGGTAAAAGCGACATAAAGACGGGAACAGTGCCAATGACGAAGAAAATTTTACGTGTACAATATGACGGAATCGAGTCAATTATCCGTTGTACGAATATTCGGAAAATAAAAAGTTTTGTTTCTAGCAATAATCCATGAGATAATTTATTTTTTAATTTCAACGAAGAAGAGTCTTCTGCATTATCTTCTGTGCAGAAACGCACAAGTAAATGTTGCAAGTATTTTTTTATCAAATCATTTGGCGATAGGGAGACAAAATTACTCTCAAGAATGATAACAGCACGTATAATTTAGCAAACAATCTGTACCGATAGACCAGAGTAAATACAGCATATGAAATATTATTAAATTAATAATGCAGCATATTAAATATTGTGCGAATACTTGCAGCATTTAAATAGTCGCGAGGTACTTAATACGCACCCTCTCTAGAAAATAAGCGTATTGTAGCAAATTTACTATTAGTGATATATTCGTCGATTTGTATTTTCAGACTATTCGGATTAGACAAGCACAGTCGATCGATCAATCGTACAACTAGAAGAAACAAACTTTGGCCGAATGTATTTCGGCATTACAAAGTACTAGAAAATGTATGTCTTGTATATTACAAAAAAATGGTATATAGTCGACTATTCGTTTTGCAAAATAATAATAATTTCATATTTTTTTTACCAAATATGACGTATTACCACGTATGATATTTACACAGTTTGCAAAGCTTTTTATGCTATTCATCAACTCGGTATGTATAAAGTATTGTAATAATTCGAAGTAACATTATGTCAATCGAATAAATAAATCGATCACCTTAGTCATAAAATATAATTTGAATGAAGATTTTATATACAACTGAGATAAACATATCTATCCATTAAAAATATTGTACGATCTTTATGGCTAACATTTTCAGTCTCTCTAATTTTATTAAATCCACAAACTTTCAATAACTCTCAAAAACTTATTTTTCTAAATAAAAATAATTATCATTCCTTCAAAAATATTAAAATTAAAGACATTTGAGCTTATTTGATTAATAAATATTTTTTGTTTTGTGACAATTAGAAAATGACATTTAGTTTTTTTAAATACTAAATTGATTGGAAAACTATCAATGTTTTGTCTATTATATTCTGAATGCTTAAGAGATAGGTCTCTAATTTATTCTGTAGAAAAGGAAAAAATATGAGTTTTGTACTGTAATATAATTGGTTTATATGAAAATGGATAAAGAAGGCATACTAAAATCACATTTTGTACGGTACATTGATGAGTATGCGACTGCCCTTGAAGACTATCCAAAATAATTCTGCTACTTTGTTTCATACTATTATAAATTTCCCTATTTTTGTATAACTATATATTTAATATTTATATTTATCCAATATGTAGAAGAATAAACCAAAAATAAGATAGTTTCAGCCTCTATCGAAAAGATAAAGATTTAATTTTTTAGGATTCTTCGTGTCGCGTTGTGATATTTTCACATATATCTCGAAATCAGACGCAGTTGGCAGCAATCGCTTTTTCACTATATGTGTAAAGTTGCGTCCTATTTCTTATACATTTAAAATTTGTGTAATCCTTCTCGTTATTTATATAATATATGTAGAACATGGGAAAACATGTTAAATAAGAAATGAGAGATTTAATAAAAAACAAAGATTACTAACCTTCCGTGATTTGCTACTGCAACTAACATGCGTTTCGGTGTATATTGTTTCACGTCAACCATGCCAAACTTTGACATTTTTTCAGCTACCTGAGCAAATATTTCACAACAATACAAATTGGCAATAAATCATTCTTTATATATATATCACATGTATACAGCGATATACGAAATAAATATTTAATTCAAAAGGAACGTATATTTTATATGACGCTAGAAACGTCCTTGGGACTTATTAAAGCTTTTTATTAGTTTTTTTTAATTTGCAATACTTGACTTAGACGCAAATATATATTACGAGATTTACAATTAGCGTTCACAAATAGAACAAAATTGTGAAAAATAAGATTGCAAAACATACAATTATTCCAAATCATTGCAAAAATTAGGGCTACATTCCAAAACGTTCTCTCTAAAAATTTTACTCAAAATATATATTATACATGTAACGTATATTACTTCGAAAACTTTCTCTAAAGAGGACATTTTGGAATGTAGCCTAAGAAAATATCGTAGAATCACCAAATCCTATATATATATATATTTCAGTCAAGTATGGATTAAGATTCCAAGGTTTTGAACGAATTTTCAATATTATATACAATAATTAAATATAATACCTGTGAAGGAGTTACTGGTTTTGATGTTAACATTTTCACATAAAGCCATTTTGGTCGAGTGGATTTAGGTTCAGGCCCGTCAAATCTCTATAAAATGTATGTCTTGTATATTACAAAAAAATGGTATATAGTCGACTATTCGTTTTGCAAAATAATAATAATTTTATATTTTTCTTACCAAATATGACGTATTGCCACGTACGATATTTACACAGTTTGCAAAGCTTTTTATGCTATTCATCAACTCGGTATGTGTAAACTCCTTAAAATTTAAGCCTCTAAAATCACACATAAGGCTGAGTATAATATGCTTATACTAAGAGTAGAAATAAATAATTGTTGCTTTTTAATTATATAATAATCAATAACTTACTGTCCATATTGCTTTGTAGCAAATATATGAGTCATTCTAATAAATAAATAACCGGCAAAGTAAGCATCCCATCCGGCGGTATGATATTTCTTAGAAGGAACAGTATCTAAAAATTAAAGAATAAATTAATAATAATATTAATTATAAACGGAATCAAGGAATATAAAAAAAATCTACCATTTAATTTGTCTGAATTTGTCACGAGTTCAATAGCAGGCGATCCTGGCATTACATATTTTCCATTACTTTTTGTAAAATGACTCATTAAGCCACTTAAAGAATTATGTTTCCACTTTTCTGAAAAAAAAAAAATTTACTTAATATGTTTATATATAATTTTACGAATAAATAAATATTTTAAATAATTACCTGGTGTTTGGAGAATTTTTCTCAGTTCATAACTTAAGAATTTGGTGTCGTAAATTGTTGGAAATAGTTGATGTATGTTATTCTTAAAATCAATATATTTTTCTGTAAAAAACATATTATATTCATAATTAATTATAATTTAATTTGCATCTCCATGATGTATATTGTAAATAAAAAACTTAAAAAATAAATTGCTATTATTACACAATGCTATTATTACACAATTATACATACGTGGTAATGGCTTATAAAATTGTTGATGTATAAACATAAAATCTAAAAAAGCATTATGTGCAATTATAGGTTTTTTCAAAGTAATTAAAAAATTGAATACTTTTGAAAAACCTACATATGATTCAAGTAATGTATTTTCTAATATAAAGCCTTCTTCCTGTTCCAGAATTTGTCTCGATTCTGGTAGCACTTTAATCACAGTTATCTAAAAAGTCAAAAAATAAAAATTTTGAAAGAATATTTGAGCATTTATCTCTTAAAGTGCAGCATGAGCATACCACATTGTTCCCAGAGAAAGTCCAAATATTTGAAAAACGTTTTCTCAATTCTTTATGCATAAAGTATTGAAAAGTTGGAGTAGAGGATTTAACTTTAATAGAATCTACTTCATCACTAGCTGTCTTTAGCCATTCAAATATTTGAGTGACTGTATTTTTAAAATTATCTTCCTCCTTGTAAGAAATAGATTGTTCCACGTTGTTGAACAATGTATTCTCTTGTATCTGTTGTTCTAAGAGTGTCTTGTCGGTCTGATCAAGATACGAAATACCATTGTAGGCAAGCTGAAAAATGTTTACATATATATATATATATTCTTTTGCTAAATAAAACATTAGATAATTTGAGATTTTTTAATCATTTAAAAAGATAACAAATAATGCTTGCTATCTACGAAACGAATTGTTAGTAAGAAATAATATCTGTAATGGATATATATAGAATGTATATATACTTCATTAAAGTTAAATCCATACATAGTCAGGAACTCTAGTGACTCTATCTGCCAAAGAAAATGTCTATTTTTAGACGGTATAGTTCTAGGCAGCAAAAAGAAATTGAAAGCCTCCGCAGTGTATTTATTCTCATCGTGAACTCGTTGAAACGCCGAAATGCCGAATTGAATTATTATGTACGGTTGAATGTGACTCCTATTTTTCTCATAGCGTTCGTATATGGAATCAAATAAGCTACGGTAAAACATCAAGTATTATTATCATCATCATCCACCATCGAAACCTTACTTATTCGAATTCGTTCCCGGCAGTATAAACTAACCTATTTCTTACATCACCGCTTTCTATGCCTGTGAATTCTCCATCAATCGCTATGAAGTTAGCATTTTTCAACGTACGCTCCAGGTGTGGATACACCTTGTTGAAATTCTGATTCGTGACTTCAATCATAATATTTGTTCGCACGTGCGAAATAACTTTAAATGCGAAGTAACTCCGAACGCGACCATTCACTTGTATCTACTTCAAAGTGCAAAACAGTGTGACGACGCCATTGCGAATTAATTCACAGCTCACAGCTGTTCGCGATGGTATCGCCATCATGCTTGTTCGTGATACACTAATTTCCAATTCTTTCATCGCTTTCAATAATACTAAGGCCGGTATTTATAGTCGATTCTTATTTCAAGACCGTCTTAAGTAATGTCTCAAGACGGTCTTAAATATAAGATCTGGCTATGAAATACCCGCCTAAAAGTACTTTTTCAAATACATATTATGAAAATCTTCTATAACATTAGGAATAATTGTATCACGTTAATGAATATTTAACTGTAGATGTGATATATTAAAAAAATAATATATCTAATAATATATACAAGTAAAATAAATAAAAATTTATAATGCGTAATTTAAAAAAAATAAAAGTATTAATGTTTTCAAATATTAAATATTAGATCCTTCATAAAGAGACATAAATGAATTCATTAATAGTGTATTGTTATCTATACACTATTGGGTTGGCAAGAAAGTAATTGCGGTTTTTACTGGTAGATGGTGTTGATTGAAGTTTTTGGTATTTTGACGTTTCGAAGTGTCAAAGTTATGTTTGTTTGGCAGCTGGTACTTTAGTCTTCATTCAGTAAAAAAATTACATCGATCGAACATTTAGTTTTTGTTCAGCAATTATTTAAACATGGAATGTAAAAATGAACATTTTCGTCATGTTTTGCTATTTTGTTTCCGAAAAGGAATGAAAGCTTCTGAAGCTCATAAGGAGTTACGTGCTGTGTATGGTGATGAAGCCTTAAAAGAACGACAGTGTCAAAATTGGTTTGCCAAATTCCGTTCTGGAGATTTTTCACTCAAAGATAACCAACGTTCCGGTCGACCTATTGATGTTGATGATGACCAAATCAAAGCCATAATTGAATCGGATCGTCATATAAGTGTGCGGGAGATAGCAGAGAGGTTAAATGTATCACACACAACAATTGAAAATCACTTGAAATGTTTTGGAGTCATTAAGAAGCTCGATATTTGGGTTCCTCATGAATTGAAAGAAATTCACTTAACACAACGAATCAACATTTGCGATTTGCATCTCAAACGCAATAAAATCGACCCTTTCTTGAAGCGAATTATTACGGGTGATGAAAAATGGATCGTCTATAATAACACCAATCGAAAACGATCATGGTCTAAGCCTAATGAACAAGCACAAACCTCATCGAAAGCTGAACTGCATCAAAAAAAGATAATGCTGTCAATTTGGTGGGATTTCAAAGGTGTTGTGTATTTTGAGCTGCTTCCAAGGAATCAAACGATTAATTCAGATGTCTACTGCCAACAACTAATGAAACTGGAGGAAGCAATTAAAGAAAAACGGCCAGAGTTAGCGAATTGCAAAGGAATCGTCTTTCATCATGACGATGCAAGACCATACACATCTTTGGCCACGCGGCAAAAATTATTGGAGCTTGGTTGGGATGTGTTGCCACACCCGCCATATTCACCTGATCTTGCACCCTCGGACTATCATTTATTTCGATCATTGCAAAACTCTTTGAATGGAAAAACTTTCACCAATGATGATGGTGTTAAATCGCACTTAGTTAGGTTTTTTGCCGATAAGGATCAGAAATTTTATGAACAAGGCATTATGAAGCTGCCAGAAAAATGGCAAAAGATCATTGATCATAATGGACAATATATCATTGAATAAAGTTATTTCGTTATACAAAAAAATTGGTTTCAGCTTTCTTTTAAAAAAACGCAATTGCTTTCTTGCCAACCCAATATATATTTTAAATTTTCCGATAAAAAATTTGTTATACATAAACATGTATAAATATATAAAAATATTCATTAATATGTACAATCATACATGAAATATGTCTATATATGTTCATACATTCCTCTTTCTTTTGTAAAAAAAATAATTAAAGGGATCATTTTCGCAGTATTCATTTTTTATGTTAAGTCAAGTGCTAATTCAAATTTATATTACTTTACAGTTTTTATTGTTAAAATTTTGAGGTTAAAATAACATTTATTAAGACTGTTTAATACTAAAGTTTATTTTTTACATTAAAATTTATTTCAGTTATTCTACATATTGCATAAAAAAATGTAAACAATTTTTAATTATGTAAATTTCATCCAGAATGTTAATGTAAGAAAAATATGAGTAGCATTCAAAGGTTAAATAAACTTTCCTTTTAAAAGATACAGTCGACACAAACAATTGTATCCTTCTTGACATTAAATAACAAAGATAGAACGAAATTTTCCAATAGCAAGTTGATATTAAATAATGTCTTAACAATGTCTTAATGACGTCTTTAACATCAATACAATGTTATTACAACGTCCCCTATTAAAAAAAAATCACATCACACAGTTGTATGATGAAATCATTAAAATCATGTAAATCACGTAACGGATTGTTCCAAATCAGTACGTGATTTTTTTAAATGTAATTTGAAAAATATATTAGAAATAATTTTCTCCATTATGTGATTTATAGTTATCGAATTTTAAAGAATTGAATGATAGAAATAAAAGAAAAAAAAACATATGTGACTTTTCAATTTTTTACTTGAGTTGTGTCGACTTTGTCTCCTAAAAGGAAAGTTTAAACATAGTATTATTGATTACTGTTTTTTTATTAATTCTTGAAGTTCAATTAACATTGACTTTTGCTTAACTAATTTTATTTTTTTTTTAGTACATTATTCGTAAGAACGATTTTGTTGAAATATCTAAAAATTTTACTATTACATACAGATTTAATCATAATATATTTTGATTGAACTATCAAAATAATTGTAGGATGCTTAAACTGGTTGTTTAGAATGTTAAAATTTTTTGCAGCGTTATTTGCATCATCAACGTTCTACATAATTATTTTGTTGATTCAACAAAATTATTTTCAAATTCCTAGCTAAATTTTTAGATATAAAATCATTCTTCCTGTGTAGGTATTGAATAAACCATAAATTAAAATATAATATAAAAATTTAAAATATATATTGTAAAAATATATATTGTATAAATATAAAAAGTATGTAATATATAGTTCATGAGAAATAAAGCCTGTTATAATTGAATTAAATTGAAATAGTTCCAGAAAATAATCTCGAAAATTAGTAAGAATTTTTAAGAATAGAAAAAATATAGAAACAAATAAGCAGTAATCATTAAATATAAATTTATAATTAAACAAACAAAAATTTAACAAAATATCAAATTTCTAGAAAGAAGCGATTATGTTACAAAATGTAATCATTCCGATTTTCGTGTTTGCGAAGAATATAATTTATAAATTTACATATAAATTGTATACACTATCAGAATAATTAATTAATTAATTAATTAACAGTATTTCGCGATATCTTTAATAACGTCGTTGAGAAATGCTCTGAGTAAGGATATTATCTCGAAAAAGTCACAAAGTTCACGATTTCCCTGAAGATAAACAGGTATCGTGCAGATCCTTCGAGGAAATAATGTATAATCTCTTCCGTGTCGAGACTGTAAACGGCATGACATACACGTTATAGTGTTTTCTTGAAACATCTTTCTTTTAATCGAGAATCGACTCTCTCTCTGGCAATGAACTTGCTCAAGCAGCGCTAGTGTATCCGCAGCAACGACGCTGGACAGTCCTTACCTTCTCTCGGTGGCTTGCTTTTCTACGCTCTCGCGTCTTTCACGATTCTCTGGCTATCTCAGCTAACAAGTCCCGATCCGCCAGGTGCACCATGCTCTTCAGATTCGGGATCTTTGTTGGCCTGAGTTCTGTGGTCACGACCATCATCTACTTCACGCCCATACCAGGTAAGTAAAAAGTCTATAGAAGGAAAAATTAAAAAAAATCAATAGCAGAAACATCTATTTTGTGTAATAAACGCGAGATAAAAGTATATCCTGTGTTTTATTTGTGAGAGCAATTTTCTTTGTTTATCGCGAAGAGCATTCAACTTATATTTTAAAATATCAGATCAGATTGGAAGATTGTCTTGTGCGGCTACATTCGGTAGAGTTTTTTATCGCACATTTCTAGCAGAAACGGATAAAAAAGTAAAAAAGTTGTTAATAAAGGAATAACTGATAATGAAAGATTACATATATTTATTTTATTCTTATCTTGCTTCAAAATTTTTTATTAACGTTTGAACTTATGGATTACATTTATTTAGATAAATAGTTTTTACTCAGATTCTTATTTGCTCTACTTTTTTGTTGTAACCTATTCAAAATATAAATTTACAAATATAAGTATAATTTAATTGTATTAAATATAAGTATTTAAACAAATAAAAAAATCTGAGTAAAATATAATATTATCTAAACAAATTCCAAAAGTTCAAGCATCATTAAAAAATTTTAAAGTATATAAATTTCATTCCAAACATAATCAAATGTTTTAATATCTATAAGTTTTTATATTTTTGCTTTGATAAATAAATGAAATGCTTTTATTTCAATTTATTTATGCATTCTTTTTCTGTCCCAGAAAAAAATACATAAAATTTACATTATATAAAATTATATAAAAATATATACATAATAATTTTACATAATTGTATATATTTATATATAATTATATACAAACTTACATATAAAATTATATAAAATTATATATAAAATTATATGTAATTATATATAATTATATATATAAATTATATATAAAGTATGTCCATTTACATACAAATATATAAAATTGTATATAATTTTATATAATTATATATAAAATATTTTTTCCCAGGATATTATCATATAAATCATATAAACATCTATTATTATTTTATAATTAAATATACAAAAGAATTCGAATAGAAACTGACAAATGATTTTTTAATATTATTTATTCATGTTATTATTTTTATATTTAGTTTTATATTTATAATCAGTGTGATATTATTAGTCATTTTCTGACTAATTTTATCCTAAATAAATTTAAAAAGTACGCAATGCAAAAATATCATAATAAACATCAATTTTTATCAATATTTTATTATTAAAAAAGAATTTTATATGAAAATATAGAAAGAATAATATGGAAGACATAATTAAACACTACAATCATAAACTGCAAATATTCTGATGCACCCTAGATCGTACATATTAAATTTAAAACAAAAATGAAGCTCAAGATTGCAATGCAAATAATGGTAACAGAAAGGTCAATTTATGAGCAAATAATTAAGTCAAAAATATAAAATGGTTTGTTAGAGTGTTACTCAGTTAAAATATAATATATAGGAAACACTTTCGAAACACTTTCGGAAACACTTTAGTCTTCCTCAGTCCATTACAATAATAAATACAAGACATTAAATTTACATTTAAAAAATCAGCATTATATATAAATTTGTATGCGTCAACATTAATTACATATTATCAAATTGTTTCTCAGTCACATGACTCACAGAGCAGAATATTTTTATTAAAATTATAACACGATCCTTCTCTCTCTTCGAAAATTTTGAAATGGGATTAAAATATATTCAAGTTATGTTTTACTGACAAAATTATTTACGAAAGATTTCCATATGAAAAGAAATATAGAAGCTTTCCTGTTCCAAAGCACGATATATCTACAAGTTGCTTTTAAGTATGCTTGAAATACTCTGATAGTGAAAAGGTGAATGATCTTAATCAAAATTTACCGTTATTTGCATCTCCGTTACTAATTCCACTGCAAGGATGCTGATTGCTAGAGGCTATATTTCTCGGATATAACATGAGAGATAGCATTTACTATATGTCAACTTGACATACTGTACTGTACTGTCATGCTTCTAGACATGCCATCAATCTTAGCATTATCTGATGGAAAGCGGGTAAAGAGTATCTTTCTGAAATAGCCAAAAAATAAAAAAAATTATTTGTTACTATAAAAACAAAAGTACAACAAAGATAATTTAATTATTTAATAATATTTCTGTCATGGATGTATGTACAATGACCTTTTTTTTCATAAATTGATAGTAATTAAAGAATTTTATTTTTATTTTATGTGCAGAATATAAAATATTTCTATTTCTAAAGAAAAAAATCTTAGTATTATATATTTTTAAAATATACAATTAAATAAAATTTCACTTGCAATTTTACGTTTTATTTATGCGAAAAAATCGTATATCTTGTATGTAATATGTAATTATTATTTTTATTTTTTCAAGTTTTGTTACCTTGTAAAAGTGGTTTGCCTTTTCATACTCATAAAAAATGCAAATGTATTTTTTTAGTATGTTAATGAAATACAGCAGTCAATGCATAAATGAAAAGATTATTTTGTATACACATTTATATGCATTTAAATAGTTCCAAAAGTGACTCGAATGCTTTGAAAGAAAGTAATTATATTAAAATAAATTTAATTTTCTTTTATCTTATTATATTTCACAAACCTTTAGCAGTATTTTTATACTGAATTTAAGTATATTTTTAAAATCATATTTTTATCATTTGGAGGTCATCTTTGTTGAGCATATTTGGATATAAGAAAAAATATATATTGATACATGTATATACAGTTTTCCTGATAATACAAGCATCATAACGTTATTCATAAATAATATATTCATCCTTAATTTCACTCCGTAAACGGTAAATCAATAAATTTCTTGGTCAATCCTTTCTAATTAGAAAGGAAAAGAAGAAACTTTTTTTTATTTTCACACCCACGCCAGTCATAAATGTTGCTAAAATGTACCAAAATATCGGAAGTTCTGTGTGAAAGTACATCGCATCGCAACGATATACGCGAACACGATTTTGCTTTTCAATAATGTATTACGTTTTAGAGATGTATTTGTTTTAGAGATGAATTTGTTATTAGTCATAATGTAACAGTGTCAATACTTTTTTTGTAGCTGACTAAATATCTTTCACTTTCTCCTCTTTTATACTTCAAAGAAGTATCTGTCGTGCCATATCCTTTGATTGCTTGTGCCTTTTGACAGCAAATTTCACCGGTATTTTACTTTCTAATAATTTTAATTGTACCTTATAAATTAGTATATTTAAAAAGGTGCTAGAAATTTATAATCTTTTTGCTAAAACATTTTACTCGCTTGCTAATAATAGTCATTTGTACAATTAAGAGACAAGATCTTGATGAGGTTAGCTTTTTTATTTGCGTGTAAAATATATTTAAAACTTTTTAAATTACTTCAAGATTATAACAATATCATTCTTTGAATTCTTCAAAAAATTCAATATTTTAATTGTAGTATTATAATTATTATTTTAATAAATACTAAAACATTCAATTTAGCAAATAAATACAAATGAAATTAATAATCTCAATTTTTTACAATAAATTAATTATATTACTAATTTTTATCGAAAATGGTTAACAAATCTAAAATATTCTTTATCAGCTTCTCAAAATTGATTATTATAATAAAGGATAGAAAATTGTTAGCAGCCTTAAAAGATATTTTTTCAACTTTTAATAACTATTTTAAACATTGTTCATTTAGGTGTATAATAATGTTAAACTATTTTTATTTTAACTTTCCATGACATTTACAACAGATGTAATATAAATTACAAATCGTGTGTAAAAATGTTCCGATTCATTCCAGTTTCTCGTAATAATTTGTATACGTTTGCTAATTAAATACACAAATTGCATAAGAAATAATTAATGTGTATGAAAGATGAATTGGTTAATTGTATCGACAAAGTGCTACAATTATATTGTCAACTTTTATTTATCGTATTATTTGGGTAATGAATAAATGAGCGTATATAATTTCCATAGCTTCATGATGATTATATTATGATTTATATCGCACATTTTATAGATAATCGATGTATCGTATACATAACGCGATTGTGTATTTGCAAATATTTGGTGGTCGAATCGATCATCGCGATCAGCCTTGCGTAAATGTAACTCCCATACGAAATCACTTATTTTCTAGAAATTGTATTAGCGAAATATACGTTCAAGATACTTGTATTTAATGAATTGTGAAAAGTACGAGAGATGCGTTTCATCAAATTAAACGAGTGAAAGTATCAATTATTAAGTAAACGTGGAATTTTTCTGTATATGAAGCCGTCCAAACTATTGTGATACACACATTAACATTCCGAGAGTCTTATTTCGAAAATTGATAAATAACAAAAGTAAAAAATATATTTTGTTACCATTAGATTAAACATAATGCAGAAAATGTGAGAATATTTGCAAGCAACTTTTATACAAGTTTTGTATATAGATTTAATAATGTATACTTATATAGAGCGAATAAATTATTTTATAATATATTGTAACCAGAATCCTCTGCTGGCAAAATGAATTTTAACTCTTCCGTTAATAATAGCTTTTCTTCACAAAATATCGATGTCTTTAAAGATCCTAGTTGCGAAGAGATAAAATAAAAGTTTATTCAAGTATGCACATTAATTCTACATATAAAAGTTGTATAATTGTCATGTTAATATTGTCATAGTTGTTACTGTTTTTTTCTCTGGGTATATATTATATTTTCTATCATATATACGTACATCAAAATTATTAATCTCTTTTTTAATATCAAATAAAATCTTGATTACCCAGTGACTCATAGAAAGAAATCAATTGTCGTTAAACGTAAGACACGAAATCATCAAGTAAAACATTTCTACGCCTGAAATTTTTTCACTCAAATGCTGCTTAGCATAACAATTAAAATAAAAATTTATCAAAAGAAAACAGAACAATATAATTTTTATTAGCGCAATAGAAAGATATGCCTCGGGATACGTCTTTCACTTTCTCACGTGATAAATAATGTCTTCAGTCTCTTATTGATGACTTCGATAATTTCACGACTAAGCAATTTCACTTCGAGTAATATTCAAGCAGTGTTACAATTAAATTACAGTGAATAATTGCATTACTAACTCTCCTTGCTGCATTTTCACAGACAAATGAAGACGGAAATATAATATAATAGAATTAAAAAAGAGATGCCAAATAAGAGAGAGAAATAATGTAAATTATTATTCATGATGGATTAGAACGTAATTATTACTTACAAAATTAGGAAGTAATATTTGCTTGGCATGACATGATAACGACAATCATTTTTTTTAATGCCGATTAGATAACTTAATATCATTACGATCTATGTAATGCAATTTAATGTTATCTAATATGCATTAGATAATAACACGTAAAAGAAATGTAGAAATTTCATTTTGCGATATGTTTGCTTCTGTTGTCGTAATTGAAATATTAACTACTAATTATTGCAGTAGAAAAAGTTTTTATTTATGTAACATTCTTAATATCATTAAAATTACTAAGAGATTAAATTTGAGGATAGATATTTTAAAGTACAATATATCAATTTCGAAGTATAATGAGTTTTCTACAATAAGCCATTAGTTATCACTTATAACATATATTAGAGATAAGTTAAAATTACATCATAAATCTTAAAAAAACACATCCATCATAAATCACATAAGATCGTTACGTCACAACACTTCAGTCAATTAGAAGTTCTCAGAGCAAACAATACACTATACATATAATTGATCAGTCATAACATAATCTAAGTTTTAAATGATTTTAAATTATAAGAAACAGAATTTAGTCTCTCCACGCAATCAGTAATTACTGACTTATTACTGCCTTATGATACACTATTAACTCGCTTATAATACGTTCCTGACTTCTGATCATTTAATATAAAAAAGACGATTTTACTGAAATATCTAAAAATTATTAGGTGTTGGAATTAATTCGTAGCGTTTTTTAATGAAAGAATGTTATTTATTTCACATGAGCATTAAAAAATACATTAATGAAAGTACTTCCCATCTCTTGTAAAACGCTACGAATTAATTCCAACACCTAATAGCTAGATATAAATCTAAGAATAATTTTGTTGGATTATCAAAATATTTATGTAGGATGCTCAAACTTTTTTCGAATATAAAAACTTTTTTCAGCATTGCTTGAGAGTTCTATGTAGTTATTTTGATGGTCCAACAAAATTGTTTTCAGATTATTTTCTGTATCTAGCTGAATTTTTAGATACTTCAGCAAAATTGTTCTCTATGTGTTAATGGCTCATTACAGAAAATCCATTTCACTACTTTATAGGTTTACACGACTATTAGTCTTCAAAATTGATCTTTCCTTTGTCTATTATCTTTGACATGTTTGTTTGCAACATGTAAAGAAAATGCTTAAATTGTTACGATGTCAGGAAATACAATCGTTTTCTCTATTGTTTCGTATGTTATCCGTAATTCATTTCCGCAGAGAGAAATGCGAAGCTATGTCGTTTTCACAAATTTAAATTTTATTTAATCTTTGTAAACTTAAATGGACCAACATATCTTAATTAGCTTTACATCATTCGTCATTTTATTCTTTTGCTTGCTATACGTTTATAATAATTTTTAATTAAAAAAAAATTCATCGATTGTTTAAAGAAAGAAGCGGTCTTGTTTGAAAAAAATTTAAGATTTGATAGAAAAATAGATTTAGAAAAAAGAAGCATTGTATTATAGATAATAAATTTTATTATCCACAATTTCTTTCTCTTCTTTTCTCTTTTTAAAATTAATTTTTGTTATTATTATTTTCTATTAATTCTGTATATATTTCTTATAAATTTTGCTTTATCATTTATGTATTTAATTTTATATTTCCAGAGCTTAATAAACACCAATATTTATATATCTCTTTTTTCATCTTTCTTTTTTTTCTTTGCTACACAAAAAAATTTTTTAATATTGATTTTATATCTTGAAATAGTGCATTAAGAAAAAAACTGTATTTATGTTACATATGTTTTGTATTTGTATTTATATTTATATATGTTTTTACAGACGTATTGTGTTAAATAGTTCTTTTGATACGATGTTGTAACAATTTTTGCAAGGTATATTTCCGTTTAAATAACCAAATTCATTGATTTCATCTGAATTTGTTATACAAGTACATTTAAAATATCCGATTATCTTTCTCTCTAGAAAGTTTCGCTCGATCGAGCAACGATGTCGCAATCTCAGTGAATGACCGAAGAAATGCAAACTTAAGCATATCCTGTTAAAGCGAAATGTCACTTGTTTTCATATAGCGTGATGACTATTTCTGTCCATCCACATACATAAGTAAGAGTGGAATCGATTGGGCATCAGTGAAAGCGAAATTTATACACCGACTGGACCAGCATGAAGGAGAAAGGTCGGGAGATGAAAGTGTTCGCGTAGTCGGCTGATGGAGATGGAACTTGGGATCTATAGTGCCGGGGATGGTAGGGGCGATCACAGGGGAGCCCGCTGGCGAACTTTCACTCGTCGTTACACAGCCTCTGACACATATCTCATACAGGTCGCCTTATGTTTAACGCCACGTACGAAATGTAAGGCGTTAGTATAATGGAGATATATGTAAAAAAAAAGTCGGTCATAATGCGTAGTACTTGGACCACCACTGGACGAGAGAGGGAAAATGATATGTCATGATCGCAGCAACGATATTGGAACTCCTCATCAGTTGACCATCGGTGCGCGACGATATCGGCCGTTACACGGCGGGTTCATGTATCGATATCTGACAGTGGTGCAGTGATTTATAGGAATCATTTTGTTCCAATCATCCTTAGGCATCTTTAGGATATCATTTCGTTTCAATTTCTATTTCATTAGCCATTGATAGAAAAACATCTGATCACAAATGTCGTTCCGACACGTTCCATTCGAACTCATCATCGAGCTGTCATTTACAAGACATTCACATTTTTTAATTAGAAATCGATTCATTTAATTTACAAGACATTTACATTAATTAGAAATTGATTCATGCAATTATATTTATAAAATAACTGATATTAATTTATTATTAATTATTTCTACGGATAAAACAAAATTAAACCACGTGTCGCGAAAAAAAAAACAGTTAATATAGAGACAAGTTAAATAGCAAGTGACTAGCATTTTCGGAGAGATTATTTTCTATTCGCAAAAACGGTTAATAATTTTCGCTAAAATATTTGTAGAAAAGCGCTGAGGACATTTGTTATATTAAATTCAAAGTAATAAAATAATGTACAATGAGGACATTTGTTATATTAAATTTAAAGTAGTAAAATAACGTACGGCAGATGGATGGAGAGATCAATATAAAATAAAAGATGTCGCGTTGTCATTTATCGCTTCAATAATTTCAGATCGATCTCGATTAACTTATCCACTAGATATACGTAGTCATAGCGATTTTTTGCAACAATGTAACAGGCAATTTATATTCGAGAAAGGAAAGGTTTTTATATCATCAACTTTAATAATCATTTTTATATAAATGTTTTTCTATTGTTGATGACCCTATTGTTTGATGCAATTGAATCTAAACAAACGTTGGTAGTAACGTTGTAATTTGCAAGCAGTCTGATATTTCCATGTAGCGAATGTAAAGTTATGGATATTTTATTGCAACTTGAATGCTATTTTGATCGTTATTTTTTTGAGAATCCACTTGCGAGTTCACTTGCTTTAAATAGTTTTACGCGAATAAGCGAGACTCAATCCTCACAGTGTACATAGACATTACTTAGCTTCAGTCATAAAGCAATGAGGAAGTGAGGAGGAACGTTGAAATAGCGAAAGGGAGCGGGAGAGAAACGTCGTTCCAGCCATGAATTTCGGAGTCTCGGTGTTCCTATCAGTCTACGACGGGGAGTGCAACTGCATCCGCGGTTTCGTTGTGTCGGTTCTACGTAAATGTCCGCAGTGGTGCAGTGACATAAAGATCTATATTCTTCCTCATATACGTCTTTTTGTTATATTTTTTTTTTTGCACATGATCGTTAAGGATACCTTTCGTCACGTTTCTTTTTGAATTTATTTTTTTCCATCGCGTTATTTAAAAACATACGCTGCTTTTTGATTGATAACTTCCCGCGTGTTGCGTAGTCATTAACTGCGGGATACGTTGCATCGATCACCTATTGACGCAAACGTGACTTGCGTTTTATAACGGAAGATTACATATGTAGAAGGCTAATACTTAAAAAAAAAACGGAATAAAATAAACTGCAGCGATGCAATGTATTGATGAGTTGTAAATTAAATTGCGCACAGGATAGAATCTCTGATAGATTTCAAATATTTTCTAGATTTCTAGATGTATAAATACAAATTTTATATAAAAATCGTAAATTACATTGAAATTAATTAACGGATTAATATATTTAATAATTTATTATACAGAATTTTTAAAATAATATATTATCCTATATTCTATGCGCTACAATGATTCGCTCCCGTATTGCAAATAGATTTCTGTGGTGAAATTCGTGCGTGAAGTGTGAATAATGCTTTCGATCAGGACTTTCAGATATGTGATGCTGCATATCAGACGCATGGCCGGATTACGACACGTTATATGAATATTATACAATAGATTAGATTACTTTCTACGTAATATACTTTTACGTGACTTTTACGTGATATTGACCTCCTAATCGGGAACGAAAGCAATCACATAAACGTCCCTGACCTTACTTGCTCTTCTGATTTTTCTCTATTTACTTATAAGATAGAGATATTTGCGCGCATTTAAGAAAATATGATTGCTATTTGTTATACTTATCATCACATATACATCCGTTACAAAATCTTTCAATGTCTGTCAACTTGCAATTATAACCGAATGAAGAATTTGTAACAGTTTTTAACAGTTAATGTGTAGAAGAAAAATAGCATTTGATAAAATCAAATATGTGATTAGTCACAGTAAATAATCATCCGTTAATTCTGTCTTTTCAAATATAATCTTTGTAATTTGTTCACAGTTGTCTCATGAAAGTTGATTGATGAACGGCTTGTTTTAAAGCCTGGACCTGGAAGGAGTCTGCCTAATAAGAAAAGCAACAAGGCAGACTCGACTTTCGGTCTCTGTACAAATGAATACTCTTCTCTTTTCAGAGCCGGTTTTCTCCACTGCCATTTTCTCCACTATCATTTTCTAATTCTTGACATCGACATTTGGCTCTTCAGCAGAAAATCATCAATCTAATTTAAAAAATTGACTCTTACTTATGATACCTTGACAATTGATTATTAAATACACACTCGCTATTTTAATAGCGTATGTTCACAATTTTCGTAATTTAATCGACGCATGTATGTTTCATAAAAATTAATTGTTCATCCAAAATCTGTCGATCTTTAAAGCTCACAAGGAATAAATGCCGTCACCTCTTGTTATCGTCCGATAACAACGTTGGTTGGCGATGTATTCTCCTAAATCTGTTCCTCATCATGTAACGACACCGACTACGTATATTTTACGATGTCTGGTTGTTGTCACTATGATCGTCGCTGCGGCCACGTTTTTGCATGTTAACAATTATAGGCCCAGTAAGTTGAAATAATTAGTATGTAAAAATTATATGCGCCGATATATTTAGACTTGTGCTTCGTATAAGTTTTATATACTCTTAGTTTACTAAATAAGTTTAGATAATCTTTCAATTTTCTCTATTCGAACAGTAAAAGTACTAAAATATATTTTTATAATAACGTAAGAAACTGAATACATACAGAATTTTTATTAAGTAGCTGAATTATAATATTTATTAAAAATGACTTAAATCGTTTTTTAATGATAGGGATCAGCTTTGCTATGTGTTAGCGATAATTCGTAGTAATGTGCAAAGTGCATTTTTATTCTTTCTAATCTGCGCAACGACTCCGATGTGTATGCGCATCATTAACTTTTCTTTACTATATGGTACTTTCTATGTAGTTTGGACTTTCATCTCTACAGATTACCGGTTTGTATTTTTCCTCCGGTTGATGGAGGCAAGGAAAATTGCTTTCTTCGCTTCGAGTATAAAAATATTTTTTCTTTTCTTAGCTCTTTCTATCCTTCTTTTTCAGAACAAACATTCCTATCCTGCGATAGACCGTGTCATCACTTGGATTGGCCTATGATCTGTCGAGTGAAACTCACGTTAGAAGTCTTTCAATCGCTCAGCAAGTAAGTTAGAAATCACTTAGTTCTCTCTTATGAGAATATAATATTCGTATATTCATGATATAGGAAAAGATATAGGAAGATATAGGAAATCTTTGTTACGAACACTGGAAAAAAAGTGTGGTTGCATTAATTGAAATTCTAGTTGAAAATGAACAAACCAGAATTTTCTGATTGAATCTATTATAATATTAATTGAGATAACGAGAATACTAATTAACATTTCTGGTTTGTTAATTTTCAATCAGAAATTTTTCTCAACGAAACGTCAAAAGGCATATGATTCGTTTTGTTCTTTATGTGTTTATCAAATAACTAATTATCACAATGTCGATAATCAAAGGCGTTTTAATGATTTAATAAAGTATAATCGAACTATAATATTTTTGTCTTTTTATATTTTCTCTTATATTTCTCCCACAATTAAAAAAAATTTTTTAAAGGATTTTTTTGGAAAAAAATTTTTAATTAATCCTTAATTGTTTATTTTATATTTTTCTTTTTATATTTCTTAAAAAGAAATATAGTCGAGATAAATAGTTGTATATAATTTAATATTTGAAAAATAGAAAAAGCGCGACAAACAAATCAGAGAAGAAAGATTAAAAATTAAATAAGAATGCCTTGTAGGAAAATATTACGAAATATTGCGCAACATTGATTTTCTATAATTTTTGTCTTTATTTTGTAAAAAGATATTTTATTATAAATGATAGCACACATCTTTATTATATTAAGATTAACGTGAAGTTACATTAATTTATTTTCTCCAAATTTTTTATCGAGAAAAATATTTAAACAAATTCGAACAAAAAAATGAACTCAAAGGGAAAGTATCTTTATATGTATACCTAATAAAACACGTTTCAGATCGTAATCGCCTCACGCGAGGAAACTACGATCTATTTACGTGCGTTTCATGATATGATTACAGAGTTCCTTTTTGCGATTGCAACATTGCTGCATTGCATTGTAGCAATTTTTTCGTTGTTACGTTAACCAATGTAGCAATTATTTCAGCATAATGCTGCAAAAAAAAAAACAGTTTCAGGCTCGTCGATGTAATAACCGTTATGCAATTCTTAAGCGTTAACCGATGTAACGCGGAAGACTTTCGTGATCAATCGTACAATGTCTGTCGAAACTGACATGCAAAACAAATCGCGTTAGGCACAGGACTGTGTATTTCTATCAAGAAGATTAAATTGGCATACGGTACCTCATATCTATTATCTGATAAGCGCAAAGTTAAAGGATAAGTGTACAGTCTTTGCAAAAAGTGACTGAAATTGAAAATTTATACTTTTCATATAAAAATAAATAAAATTAGATATGAATCAATCTTTAATAAGATTATTTAAATTTAAATTTAAATTTTACTTTTTCTAAAAAATTTTGCTAAAAAATACATGTAATAATATATCTATAAATAAATGACGTATTTGCTCTGATAATAAATACGTTCACTTTATTCCATCAAATCATACAAATCATGCAAATAGTCCATATAATGCTTTATTCAATTGAAACATTGTGAAACATTAGATTGTTTTTCTTTAATTGCAATTATGATTTATTTTCGTTTTTAAACATTTTTAAAAAATCGATCAAATCTGTACAAAACAAATAGATAAGAAGCTTTTAGAAATTTTATTTCGCTAATTTGTTTTTATGCATTGATAAGAGATATACATAACAATTTGATTTATTCCGTAGATGTATGGTATGTCTAAAAAACAGATATAATTGTTACATAAAATATACATAAATACATGTTTTACGTACATGATTATATGACAGTTATATTCGATGTTTGCTTGATATATATGCTTTAGGCATCAGAATTATGACTTTACGACATTTCTTATAGATCATGTGGTGACTGTCCGTTGAATCAGACGGCTTGCTTAGCCAATCATTGCATTTCCGCGGATGGACAGAGACGAGGTATACTTACGGCCAATCGTCAAATGCCAGGACCTAGTATTCAGGTACGACCTCAATGTTCAACCACCGATCAATAGTCTGAGTGCATCACTTATCACCGGGAATTCAACAAAGTTTACTGTAAAAGCGCAATTTGCTTACAATATCGCTCACCACTTTTCTACACTTTCCCTCTCTTCTTAATTAAAACATATTCTATAACTTATTCGCAAATTAATAAATAATTGAAAGTAGGAGATACAAAGTTATTATATTTTAATGCTTCAGTGGATGCGCATTAAGCGAATTTTCCATATTGTTTTGCTATTTTTATGATCTAAGACATGGAAAATTTCATACAAAAAAAATAGTTTTTTGTTAAAGGATTAAAAAAATTATCTATATACAGATCTGAAAATAATTTTTGACTAAACTATCAAAATAATCATATAGGACGTGTTCAAACTCGTTGTTAAAATGTTAAAACTTTTTGTAATAAATTAAATTTACTAAATATACGTGGCTTAAATATACAATATATGTATAAATAAAAGAGCAAAAAAGCCACACTCCAGATGTCGTTAATGGAAGTCATATATTTAAAAATTACTTATTTAATTATTTTACATACTAAAGATGGTCACATCTTGGCCGAAACGTTTATGTTTATTTATGTTAACTTGATGAATTTTTAAATATATGATTTTCGCTAACGATATCCGCTGTGTGACTTTTTTGCTCTTTTACTTATATTTTTGTAACAAAGTTTATACTTAAATTTTCTACGTAATTATTTTGATAGTCGAAAGTTATTTTCATCAGATCTAAATCACGTAAATTTATAGATTCTTTAATAAATCATTCTTTTTATAGAATTTGGTATAATAAAAATAAATATTATCAGTTTGAATATTATCATCAATAACTAAATCTATAATTAGTTATTAATTAAACTCATGAATAATTTATTTTGAATTTTACATCAAAAATCGAGATATTAAATTAATTGGTAGATATTATTAAATTGATTGGTAATATACGATTAATTTTACAATAAGAACGTCTTTTTACTATTATCATATTTAGGCTATAATTTTAAAGAAATATTGAGTTGATTATAGGTATATATATAATTAGATTCATATACAGAGTCATGCATCAGTTATAGGATGGCTTCGTCAACATCAATATGCCTTCATTTGCAATCAGTAATTCGCAATGAAAGTGGATGTTCTATCTCATAGTAAAATTAAATGTCGTGTGATGATTGAGACACGTACTCAATACTCTTGGTAATTAATTACACCGCATGAATAATAATCTTGTGCACGTGCCTTATTTAATTGAGTGAAAACTTTGAAGTGAAGCGAATTTTGCTAGGTATCTGATTGCTCTTCCTCGGCCGCAAATATTTCGAAGCTTTAGAAATGTTGATTGAAATTAAGTATCTTTTCTCGGGATCAAGTGATAATTACTTCTTTTAACAGCTTTTAATAAATCTTTTATGATATTTTATATGATACACTTTAATATACTTTTAATACCTTTATTTCTGACGAAGGAAAAAGATCAATATATCAGCATCCATGCATTCATATTTAAAATCTGATATTTGAATTTAAAAGCATTTAAAAAAGGAAATAAATGTTATGTTTCTCAAAATAAATTTAAATTTCAGTGTTCGAATATTAAAAAACATGTAAAATTAAAAGAAAAACAAAATTTTTTAATATAAATATAGATGAAGTTTTTAATAGATTAGTTATACAGTAAGAACAATTTTACTAAAAGATATTAAATTTTATTGCAGATCTAAAAATAATTTTGTTGGAAACTCAAAACTAATTGTTAAAATATTAAAATGTTTTGCAGCATTGCCAATCATACTTCAGATTCTCTTACATAAATTATTTGGATAATCCAACAAAATTAATTTCAGATCTGTATGCAGCAAAATTTTATATCTTACAGTAAAATCATTATTTCCATGTATATATACATTTAACGTATTTATATCATTGTAACAATGATTTAAAATAAAAAAAAGAAACAATATATAAGATAATTACAAAACACATTTATATTATATATTTGTTACAAAATACATTTATATCATGTATTATATATTGTATTACATATCTTCGTGTTGCGATTAAATGATTAAGTTTATAATTGCGTATTCTTTAATTCAATACAAAACTATCTTTTTAAATCATCAATATCTTTTTAAATATCAATTTAATTAATTTCTCAATGTGCATTACTATGCGATTGTTAGGAAATTTCTTTTATGCAATTATTTTATTCTGCATGATGTCGGCACAATCTTAATTAATGTCACAGTAAACATATCTAAACTTTCTTACAAGTTTACATTTTTACAGGTTTGTGAAAACGATATCCTAGTGGTGGATGTGATAAATCGTCTTCCTGGTAAAGCAGCTGCGGTGCATTGGCGAGGACAAACGCAAATGGAAATGCCTTACATGGATGGCACTCCGTTGGTCACACAATGTCCAATACCAAGTTACACCACTTTCCAATATAAATTTCGTGCTTCCATACCCGGCACACATCTCTGGCATGCACATGCAGGTTGCTAGCTAATTGTTATTTATGTTAAATATTTTATGAATCGCGATCAAAAAATATTTACAAAATTAATATATAATTAAAATTTATATACTTTGCAAATATTGCTATTGAATTAAACTACTAATTAATATAATTATTTAATAATAAATTAAAGCTAAGTTTATTTATAAAAATATATTTTCTCGAGTTTTAATTATCTTTAAAGTTATTTATAAATTAATTCAAAATTAATTTCAAAATGTTTTTATTTTTAAGTTTTACATTAAATGTAATTATATAATAATGGATTTAATGATTCGTGCAGATATTCATGATACGATTCGTGAGTTGTTTTAGATTAAATATAATCATATAATAATGGATTTAATGATTCGTGATATTGATACTAACTTTATCTTATCAATTTATCTTTGATTATTAATTATTAATTATGATTTTAAAAAAGATTGTTTGACTGTGTGTGTGTGTGTGTGTGTGTGTGTGTGTGTGTATATGTGTGTGTGTGTGTGTGTGACCTGTTTTTTGAAAAAAAATATTTTCAGGAGCCGATGTCACGGATGGCATTATTGGATCATTGATCGTGAGACAAGCGGACCTTCGAGAACCTCATCGC
Source organism: Acromyrmex echinatior (assembly GCF_024713525.1). Taxonomy (NCBI): domain Eukaryota; kingdom Metazoa; phylum Arthropoda; class Insecta; order Hymenoptera; family Formicidae; genus Acromyrmex; species Acromyrmex echinatior. The sequence continues at coordinate 5,865,321 of NC_141864.1, read as the reverse complement.
GCCCTTTACGACATCGACGATCCTAATCACGTGGTCTTGGTGACCCAATGGCAACATTCGCTTCCGGAAGTACCGTTTAATCAGGAATATTTAAAACCGGTTCTTTTAATCAATGGGAAAGGTCGTCAACCCAATGGACCCGCAGTTCCTTTTAGCACATTCACGGTCATTCCAGGACGACGTCATAGATTTCGTGTCGCTAATGCCGGAGGCGCTGGTGCATGCCCGGTGACGCTTTTCATCGATGGCCATTCGCTTCTCTTGATCGCGCTTGACGGGCATCCCATAGAGCCACGACAAGTCACATCGATTACTCTAGCTAAAGGTTGGAGTTTCGTTTAATTTCTTTGTAATTGGATTTCTGTGCAATCCATCAATGCAACATGTCGACATGCTACATAAAAAGAGTAATTTTGTTCAAATATTTAGCAAAATAATTATGTAGAAAGCTTAAGCTGCTTGCTAGAATGATTGCGTAGCAGAGAAAGCAGCTTTGCAATTTGTTGTAAAATTCTTTAATATGATTGGTTTATGTATTTAGACTCAGTGAGGAACTAAGGGCAAGATCAAGCATATTAAAGAACTTTACGACAGTTGCAAAACTGCTTTCTCTGCCAGACACAGCCAATATTAAAACTTTCTGCAGCGTTGTCAACGCTTAAGCATTCTACATAATTATTTTGATGGTCTAACAAAATTATTTTTAAAACAAAATTATTTAGATAAATCTTTAGATATTCTATCATTTTTTCTGTACATTGAAAAAAAATTTCTTAAATCTAAGTAATATCTTCTTGAATAGTACTAAGTAAATACTTCCTTGTTGCAAATAAATGTTTACTAAACTTAAATATATATTATTTGATTTAAATATTATTTTCCTTTTTTAATAAATGTTTATTTGCAGTAAAGAAATGTTTTTAAGAAATGTTTAATTATTTAAGAAAATATTATTTAGATTTAGAAAATTTTTTTTTCAGTGTTTAATGATTTTTTGATATTATCAGGAAAATTGAATACGTTTGATCGAAATACCTCCACAATTTACATGCTTCATATTTTTTGCATTAAGAAATTGATTGGGTAAGACTATAGAAATATTAGACACAGAAACAGTAAAAACATCTTGCAAAAAGTCTAGCAAGTTATCGATTCTTCAGTTGTAATTCACATAGCAAGTGATAACATTTATTTTCTTAAACGCTTCCACTTTCAAATGTATCGGATCTTAAGTAGCACATTGGCTCGTACGTTCTCTATGTTTATCCTTTGAGATTTACAAGAAAGTTAGGATATTCAATACTATAAGATTGATAGCCCTAACTTTATCGTTGCTCAAAGTAAAACTTTATTTCCCGATTTCTCACGATTTTCATCAAATACGCTGAGACTGATGAATAGTCTTCAATATTCGTTAAAGGTGAAAGAGCGGACTTCGTCCTCAAAGCGAGCAAACGCATCGGATCCTACTGGATGAATGTGCACACAGCGAAAGAATGTGGAACGAACACGATAAATGGCGCAGCGATGCTCAACTACAAAGGCAATTCGGAAAATCCTGCAGCAACGGCGGAAGCTATCGATCAGCGTGATATTGATGAGATAGGATCAAACCGGATGGCCGTAACGACGAATCCTGCCGAGAAATGTAGCGATCGAGAGAATTTATGCGCTATGAATATTCGAAGTATCCATAAAATTCCGCAGAGCCTGACTAAACCCGGGACGGACGTGACACTATATCTGCCGATTAACTACAAGATGCAAGCGACGGAACTGATAGGTGCGTAAAAAATTAATAGGAGCCCCTAATGGGAGTGAAAGTGCGAATTAAGATGCAATCGGGATGTAATTGCACGGGGCATTAATTAACGCGGGCAGGCTTGGATAAAAATTCTACCTAAGTTTCACCGCTTTTTTCATTCATCATATTAATCATATTATATTCAAATCCGAGTTATTAAAATTTTGCCGAGCATACTTCGTATGTAATAGCGTATCTCGGTTAGAAAGTACTTTCACCATTATGAAATATTATTTTTTTTATAATCACAGAACTTCTTTTCGATTAATTTTTTGATGGATTGAGAATTTATTTATTCTCAGATTTAATGTTATATATATATAAAACATTAAATCATTAAATGATTAAGCCAGTTATATACATATAATTTTATACTTTTTAAGGTTAATGTAAAAAATTACATTATTATTAAAAATTCAAGATAAATTAAATTTAAGAAAAATACAAATATATAAACATATATCATTCTTAAATTTCGGCCAATTTGATTGAAATAAAAAAAATGTTACGCGATTTTATTAGCTTAAGTATGTTATGAAAATATTAAATAAAGAGGATAAAGAAGCTGCGATGTAGGATAAGCTGATATAATTTCGAAAATTCTAAAATAAAAATTGAATACAATTTTCGAGGTTCAAGTTTTGCAATCCTGATCTTATTGTGTGGAGAATACTAAAAGATATCAAACAGAAAAAAACCAAACCAAAACTAAAAGATTGGATTTTATGTCGTTCAAGATCGTATTATCTTGTTTATTAAACATTTATTCTCATAACCATTACTAACAAGGCACTGATAGTGACACTATATTTTCATTAAGCTCTAGAGAACGAAGATTTATTTTTTTTAATCTTACAGCTGTTCCTAAAGATTTGTCATAATTCATTATTTTATTATATTTCTTATCTCAAAATATAGTACTATTTCAATATCACTAGTGGTTTTCTCCCGTCTTGTAAAGATTAATCTCTTTACAAATGTCGTAATAGTCATCCGCACAATCATTACTTTTCACATGGAGAAGAAATTTCCTAACGCTCGCTTCGCAGTGCACATTGAAAAAACGGTGTGTAATTAAATTAATAAAAAGACTATATGGATAACTTTAAATTAAAAAAGAGAAAGAGAGAGAGAGAGAGAGAGCAATATGCGATATAAAATTATTGATTATTTAATCACAACGCGAACATCTTTCGTCTTTTTCAGGTAACAGTGGGACGGAGACACGAGTGTTGAATGTGAACAACGTCACTTTCACATTTCCGCCGTCACCGCTGTTGACCCAAGACGTGTCTCCGGGGATGTTGTGCACCAACAACGATAACAACGAGGATGATCTCAATGAGAGCAACGAGACCATGTCGCGACGCCGATGTCGTCAGGTCGGCGACGTCGGCGCGAGTGACATATGCGAGTGCGTACACGTGCGCCACGTGCCTCTTGGAGCAATTGTCGAGATTATTCTCTTGGACCAAGGTAATCAGTCTCATTCGAATGTGATTAAAACGCAAATGCGATTAGCTCACGTATACATTCATCTCGTGTACATTTCTGATTAATTTGAGTTGTCTGCGTTTTTCACTTTCTCCTCCGTTTCCATTCAATCGAAATCTTCATGTTCGTCCAGACTTTATGTGTAGAAAGCCTAAAGAAAGACACAGGCAAAGACAGATTTTTCACACTCACAATTTTATGAGAGGCCTAAAGAGTTTTCTTTAATTTTCTTCCTTTTTTCGGTATATACTTGTCTTCAATGATAAAAATATACCTAGATAACATAAAATATTCTACGAACATCTTTAAAAATACAAATAATCTCGGAATATTTTATATATTTTTAATAAAAAGGACATTTCTAGGAAGTTCTTCAGAATATTCATAAAGTTAATTAATTGCACACTGCACATGTGCAGTTCATTAATTGCTATCAACTAACTGCTTTAAACTGCTACGTACTAAACTTACACAAACAAGATCAAACCCACGTATAAAGAGACGTAGAATATTTTGTAGAAGATTACATAAAATATTCTATAATTTTTCATAGAATATTTACAGTTGTGTCCTTTGAATATATCATCTATATTACGGTATTTTAATATACATCTTTATAACATATAAATATATTTTTAATATATAATGTATGTATTTCAGAACGTTTTTTAATTTTGCATGCTATTTAGTTACATTAAACTATATATAATTAAATAATATTCTATATTCAACAATATTATATGATTTGGAAAATTTGAAAAGATACAAAAAAAGATCAAAATAATTTAAATACATTTTTAACTCTTAGCATTTTATGATTAGAGATAAGAAAAGAATTCTTACATTATCAAATATTCGTAATATTAAATATAACGTAATATTGAACTTTAGAATCTTTAATCAAGACATGCAAATTAATACGGAATGTGATAAGGTTACTGCAGGAACTCGTTATTACGCTATTCGTTTTGAAGGCGTACGGTCTTCTGTGTAATACAGTGTTGTACAGCGTAACTCATTAGTTTAATTATTACATAGTCCCTCTAAGCACATGCTTGAGGATAATCTTACAAAATGAGTAAAGCAGCACGTGAGAGAACATTAGCAGCATAATAGAATTTACGTTTGACCCCGATATTTTGTATTGGCTGCGAAAGTTAAAGTTATTGATGAAGGCTCTCATCATCATAAATCACTTTTGATGAAGGAGGTATATATTATTCGCTTGAAAAACAATATTTGACGCGTCATCACGATTTCTTTTAAGACAATTGCGACAGCCGAGAGAAGTCCCGCGACTTCCGATAACATCACGTGGAACGATTGGTCTCTTTCATAAAGCTTCGCAATTACACGAAACTAATTTCAGCATCAACTATCGGTTCGCGACATTTCTCGTGAAATTATCTTTATTCACTGTTCAAAGATCATTTTTGCACGATGTTTTTTTTATGGATTTTCTGTTAGACCTGTTCATATTATAAACATGTAATTTTTATATAATTTAGTATTTTTTGTAATTTAGTAATTTTATAATTTATATAAGTCAGTTGTATTTATATACTTATAATATTATACATTCAGTGTGTGTGTGTGTGTATCATAATATAGTTTGACATCATAAAATAATTCAATATTATTAAAATAATTTTAACTAAAGTCACGAATAATAATAATAATAATAATAATAATAATTCGGCAATGATCTTTTTGCTACGAGAAATTATATTCAATTATAAAGTTATATTATTGTTATAGGTTAATTTATTATTTTGTTATAGGCGGTTTGGACGATCTAGTTTATCATTTACACGGCTATAGTTTTTACGTGGTGGGCGCCCGACAATTTGGGCGAAGTGTATCACTGCAAGAGCTGAAAAAACTCGATGAAAAAAACCAACTGTTCTCGCGGAATCTTGATTGTGCATTAATCAAGGATACCATCGTCGTACCTAAGTTTGGTGCTGTGGCACTGCGATTTAAAGCCGACAATCCAGGTAAACCGTTTCTTATTAAACTGATACAAATACTTAATGTACAAAATCTCTATTCAAATTCAATTAATTTGATAACTTTATTTAACACATTGAAAATAATTCTACTATTAAAATATACGAAGATATTAGCAATTGATGGGATTATATTAGCGATTAGAAATGAAGAGTTTCTCGTAAACTGAATTTCACTGTATAATAAATAGCAAAACTTTTGACTTTAAGTTCAAAGTTTACCTTAAAACCGTTAATCATTTTATTTTTTTTCTCGTTTATATTAGATTTACAGAACAGAATATTAAAAATATATGTATATAATACAAGTAATTTTATGATACAGTAATAATACTAAAATAACTTTTTACTAATCGAAAAAAAAAGAAAATTATTAAATTGACATCTTTCAGTTTTTAACTGTCATCGGCGATTTTGCTATTAATAGTTAATAGTTAATAATTAAGATATCTATGCCGGTATTCGTAGTCAGATCTTATATTCAAAACCGTCTTAAGTACAGTCTTAAGAAGTCACGAACCAATCAGAGGGTCGTATTAGCATTTTAAGACATTATTTAAGACAGTCTTGAAGAAGGGACTATGAATACCACCCATAATTTTAATTAAAAAACTGACCTAATAAAACTATCAACTTATCAACTTGATAAAACTCTTATCTTTCGCAGGTTATTGGATGTTGCGGGATGAACACGCGACCGATTGGACTCGTGGTTTAGATGTTATCTTGCAAGTTGGAGAACTTAGCGACATGGTGACGCCGCCACAGGACTTTCCAAAATGTGGATCCTTCGTTGGACCTGATTATTTCCTTATATAGACTGCTTAATCGTTAAAAAATGTAATTGTATATAATTGTATATAATAATAGGGCTTTGAATAGAAAAAGTATTTTTATTGTTAAATAAACTTTACGAATTTTTATAAATAAATATTCATGTTCGCTAATCGTTTGGAAATTATCGACCACTATTTTTCTTGAAAATCCGATTATCCGAGAAAATTTTAATTGAATGCCAATTTCTTTACAGCTTCTCCATTTTCAACTTCAAGAAACTTTAACGATATATTGATTTATAATTTAAATTATAATTTAATTATTAATCAACTATTTCAGAGAATGTGCAATTTAACATATAGCGCAACTTCGTATAATTTTCAACTTTTAATAACTGACTTAAATAATAACGTATCATCATGATGAATCCCAGAACTGAGCATCATATAACTAGTCGGAATGGATTCCGACTGCATTTATTCCGTTTTTTTACTCCTTAAATTCTTTGGAATAGAATCTCACAGTTAAGAATAAACATTGAGCCATTCTTGGAAAAAAGACTCAATCAATTATCAATTTTTAAGAGTGAGATTTCATTTTTCAGAATTTATTTCTAAAAATTTTAGAGAGTAGAAAATAATAGAAATCTAAAGAATATAATTGAATAATTTCGACCGTAATCCACTCAGAACACTTCCGTATAATATAATCTATTTTAAACACTATATATATATATATATATATATATTAGGTGTTGGAATTAATTCGTAGCGTTTTACAAGTGATGGGAAGTACTTTCATTAATGTATTTTTTAATGCTCATGTGAAATAAATAACATTCTTTCATTAAAAAACGCTACGAATTAATTCCAACACCTAATATATATATATGTATAATATGTATAAATCATTCAGGGTACTCCTATCATGGAATGAATCGGAATTTATTCCGACGTATTCCATAGGTACCCACAACACTTCCATAATATGTTGACAAACGGAATTTAGTGCGCAAATCTACATATCTATCGAGAATATCAGTGTTTCCGCCGTTGTCACTCGTTCCTTCCTTGAACAAACGATAGGCGCTACCCGATTTATTTCAGCGCACGTCAGGCGTTTCGATAACTGGATGTAACTATTATAACCGCAATTCGTTTCTTCGCGGTGACAGATAATTCCGAAAGGCCAGGCTGACGCGTAAGCCCTTGTCAGTGATGTCCTGCCTGAGCGCGTTGCACACGCAGATAGGGACCCTGCTCTCCGTGCCCCACGAGATTCTGCTTCTGCGACACAAGGTTTTCCGTGAATATGCGAAAATCGCAGTTGGACCAGACTTTATCCACACGCTGCCATCCTTCCTAATCCTGACGGCCGTGATACTCATCCTCTGGAAGAATCCTCCGTCCTCTACGAGGCTCATGAACATCGTAGGCGCAACATTTATTTATAAAGTATTTCAGGTACAAAAATCATTGCATCTCACGTGTTAATGCTCTTCTGTATACACGTGCATCTTTCAAGGTGTCAGTTAGCTGGCTTACAATTAATGCTCTTTTATGGCTATGGCTGATCCTCCAAAGGATACTCTATTGCAGCGTTTGGCATTATTGGAGTTACGTGAGTGAACTCGTTATTATATTCTTCTCGTAACTAACAAAGAAATTGCTTTCGTAATGCTTGAATTGTCCACTTTTATGTAATAGAAAATAAGGTATGTATGTAGAAAAAAGGGAAATAATTTTCTAAAGCTTTTCCGGAAGAATAAAATATTATAATATTTTCTAGAAATAAATTTTAATCTAAACTAATTATTATAATTAGTATAATTAATTATTATAAGTCTGTATAAACTAATTACTAAGCCTAAAATTAGATAATTACAAGAAGTTAATTACAAAATGTAATTAATAAAATTCATTATATAATATTAGTTTACATAGACTTATAATAATCAGTTGTGCTAATTATAATAATTAATTTAAATCTTCTATGATATACAATATTTAGAAAATTTCTATAATTAATAGGAATCTGAATATCGAGATGTTTCATATCCCTGGTGGCAACATGTCTGGTCTTCATACTATCCTGTACCCATACAGCCACCGGTGATGTCGGCCGGTTTTATTAGTTGGATTATCGCGATGTTGATTGCGGTAACTGCTTTGGGATGTGCAAACTCTACAGATCGCGTGGAAACTTTTGTTAAAGAATCTTTAGTTAAATTCCGGAACGCCTTTGCGATGGTCAAATTACATATGGAATGGTCAGAGGACGGGTATTGCGATTTGTGTTTCAATTATCTTCTTTCGTACATTAGCTTTTGTTGCAGAAAGAAAAATAAAGCGAGAAAAATGTTGTCATAAAAACATATTCTTGTTCTAGAGCGCAAGAGGAGATCCTCGTACCTATTGAAGCAAACGCGATATTGGACGATGGCGAAATCAGTATAGGTTGCGAGGATGGCCGCTCAGAAATGTCGAACGATACGAACAATGCGGCGCGTGGAGATATACATCCGATTTCTTACGGAACAAATTGGATGCCGCAGCCAAATTTCTCCCCGTTTAAGGAAATGCAGCGAAAAATATCGAAGAAATCCTTTCACACAGTGGCAGGCGCCAATGACATTCAGGTAACAATTCATGTGTGTATATTTGTGTGTGTGTGTGTGTGAGAGAGAGAGAGAGAGAGAGAGAGAAAGAGAGAGAGAGAGAGAGAGAGAGAGAGAGAGAGAGAGAGAGATTTACATCTCATTTTATTACTTCTTGTTATCTTTAATTTTTCAATAAAGAATTATATATGTATATAATATATATAAATCTTATTGATATATATATATATATATATATATATATATATATATATCTCAATAAGATTTTCAATTATTTGTGTTCCAAGAAAATTTATAAAATTTTTATACAAACATTTTATATATAAAATCAAAATTTTATTTTACTACAATTAATATAGATTGTAAACTGAAGTTACCTCTTTAAGATGAAAAATTCTTACTTTTCAAAAATTCCATTTAAACTTTAAAAAAAATTCTAATTGTGTTAAATTGCGATTTGACTGCAACATTCGTTAAAATTCCGAAAGAAATCCTAATATGATTGCAAAACGGGTTTGGCTTTTAGGATCCTGACAAATTCACCAAGCAATTGCGAAACCGACGCGGCTGTCACACCGTGATACCGAGCAATTGCAGCGAGCAATCAAGTGAATGTTGAAGGGACTTGTCAATGTTCATTGAACGATCGTCATCAAAGAGCTCTTCGATTGAGCAATGCTCATGGGAAAACATATCCTCGAATGTGGCGCGTCAATTTCGCAGAGAATATTTAATTTATATAAACTAACGAGTGTCAGCGCGCTGTGACGTTTATATATACTGTGTGATAAGATTTTTTTTAATTATCTAATATTTATGCTTCAAAAAAATTTATAAAATTTTTTACAGAAATATTTTATACGTATAATATATAAAAACAAAACTTTTTTTGACCGATAGTCGAATGATCATTAAAGACGTACAATAGTTACGTAAAAATAATGTGCGTAATGTTACAGATCGCACACATGCTATCAATCATATTAATACAGTATGTGTATGTATATAAAACTTTTTATAAATAAATGTATACATTTTTAACACTTTATTCATAAACTTCTCTAATATTTGTAATATATCTTCTTCTCATATAAACATTACAAATTTATAATAAATTTTATTACAATTTTATAATAAACTGTAATATACATCAATTATTCTAAGCGCTCAATATAATGATAATTTTCATTAATGTGGGATTTAAATTTTTTTATTTTAATAATAACGTTAGGACTTAGAATTAGAGATAATTAATTTTTTAATATTTTATAAATATTTTATAAACAATTTTGAAAATATTAAAATTTTATTTTGTTTCCATCAAATTTATTCATAAGTACAATATTTTATTAATCGTTCCATTAATTTCGTAGAAAATAATAAAAAAATATTGTGAGAAATATCGGAAAAAGAAGAGTTAAGCTGCGTAAAAAATAAGTTAAACGACGATCTCCTTGTTAGTATCTTAAAAAGAGCTTTATGAAGCCCAGTGTATACAGCGAGCCACCCTCCTCGGTCCCTTTGATTATTTATCGAGTAAAACGTCCTGCCGCCTCCGCCAGACCCCAGGACTCCGTCACTTTGCTTCGCCGGTTAGGGGGATGCACAGAAATGCGCATGCGTCCGGAAGGGGTAACATTCCCCATCTTGAACCGGAGCATTATTCTGTAACTGCAACCCTTGTGGGGTAGGTCGCAGATATTCGTGGTCAACACGATATATATCAAGTAAACCTCGTTCATTCCGAAAGTGCGCTTTTCGATACGTCACCCTTGACAAGTGAATACTCGTGAGTCACCGTGGGATCGATTTCCGGTCAGGAAAACCACCTTGGAAAGATTCAGGCGAGAATTTGGTCTTCCGAAGCGGAATCGGGCGTGAACGGTCCTACGCGGCGTAACTAACGTCTGCTTCCTTGTACGATGTGATTATACGCAGTATTGAATTTTGCGACTGTTACCAGATACAAAAAATCGACGGTCACGGCTGCTACATCGGAATTCTGTGAACATTCCTTGGTAAGTCGATCAAGGTTTGGAAAAATCATATTAAATTAGGATTTTTATCAATTTTTAGCAAAAACGCAAACTGAGACATTGAAATATTTGCGTTAGTTTTGTTGTCTAAATGATCTAAATGCCTGCATATCTAGAATTTAGAATAAATAAAATAATATTAGGTGTTGGAATTAATTCGTAGCGTTTTTAATGAAAGAATGTTATTTATTTCACATGAGCATTAAAAAATACATTAATGAAAGTACTTCCCATCACTTGTAAAACGCTACGAATTAATTCCAACACCTAATATTTAAAAAAAAACGAAAACTATTTTTATCGCGACTGAGACGCGAATTACATCTAACTATATGAGGCAGTAAATAAATAATTATATTCATTAATATTGAAAAGAGATTGCACAAAGTTATCCATTCGGGAATCGATAACGCTGTTAATGCGTTGTAATTAATAATAATAATAATAATAATAATGAACCTAAACAAACCTTAAACAAACCTAATTCAAGTAATCTGATAATCGATAAGTATAATGGATCAGGATTATATTCGTACACGACCTACGCGATTCATTTAACGATTAAGTATTTCCCTCGCGCAGTCAAGCGCATGATGGAGCAGCTGCATCGTCATCCTATGTAAGAACTATTAATTATGGCAAGAATGAACGTATCATAACACTGTATACGTATAATAAATTTATAAATTATAATTTTTTCAAATATTTTAATCATGTCAAACAAGAGAAAATTAATTTATACTATTATTATATTATTTATATTGAACATAATTCTTTTTTGATTAAGCTGTAATTATCTTCTAATGCTCTTTGCAAGCGTATGATAGTTTTTTATTGAAAAAAAAATGTTGCATTATATTAAATTTATTCGTTTATTGATTTATTTTCAAAAATATCAATTAAAATTGGCTTAAATGTAAAAAAATAATTAAATAATGTGGTCTTTGTTAAACGATGCTAAATATAACTTCGTTAGCATGTATTATAAAAAAAAGTATTAGATGGGAAAAAAATCAATTATTTTAACATTCCTTTCAGCAAAGAATTATAAGAATATGTAAAAAATTTAATATCTCTTTTAATGAAACAATGTTTTTAATAATATATATTAATGAAACAATGTTTTGCATATACGTTTTGCTTATTGTATTATCAATTACGTAACAGAATACTTGTATTTTCGATTTACGCTCGCGTGTCGCTTCGAAATTTATCTTTCGCTTCGTTATTAAATTTTCTATGGATTTTTATTTTTCAGAATACGCGTTTCATTTTTTACATGACTCCCTTTCCACCCCTTAATTCAAAATACTTCCGATTGATTCTCCAGTACTAGTACGATCACGTTCTGACGCAATTGCAATCCAATTGAGTATCAGCGACCTCGGCGTTGCGTCGGGTCCGAATTTTACGACAAGATTCACGGTCCACGTGTGTACATAGACGCGATGTAAACTTGATATTGATTTTGTGTCCAGCATCCATGAGCGTGGAGCGCGCGCACAGCCAACGGCGCGCTCGCGTACATAAACTCAAACATACGCACGTTACATACACACACGTACGTAGACACGTGTATACATTACTTGGCACGTGCACCCTCTTCATTGCCGATCCTGAATCGGCCGGGTTACAATGGTAAAAGAAACAGGGAGAGAATTCCTGGAGGAGGGAGATGAATGTGAATGAGCGAACACACGCGATATAACTGCAAACACGCGTGTAGCTACGACAATACGCACGAATGGCTGCGGTACGTTGAACAGCAAACCGGTTGTACTAGGTTCCGCACTGGTCACCGAAATTCAAAGCGAGGTTTTGTGAAAAATATAAAGCTGTCGAGAATACCAAAACACCGCAGTTCGGAATAAATAAATCTGAATAAATAATTATCTCTATTATCCTTTCAGATTAATCTTATCGATAGCAGAGGAAAAAATTTAATTACGTAGTTGAATTCGGTTAATATGATGTTGACTTTAAAACAAATGATTCTAAAAGATATGCAGCGTTGTACAAATTTATCTTTCGATTAATTCAATGTAAATTTGTTTAAAAAATTTAATTGCGATATCAAACACAAATGTATTGAATATTAAAAGCTAGTAAAGTGAAGATAATTCTCTCTCCGAAGAAAAATGTGATTTTAAATTGTTCGAAGAAAATATAACAAAAATGGCAAGTAACAAAATATAAATATAAAAAAATATTATGAGAGGATCAATTTTTAATTATTTTTTGTGTTTTTCCATAAACTTAAAATTCGTTTTTTTTTTAAATTGTTTTACGTATATCAAAATTGGACACAATAATTAGAAAAAATGCTCAGATTGCACTAGAATTTCAAAGTTGAAAAAATTAATAAAATATAGATGCAAGAGATATTTGTTATTCCTGACAAATTTTATGAGATATTTTCTTATAAATTTAGAAATTGTTCTAATTTGATACACTGCAGCTTTAATTATTTTTATCATTTCTTATGAAATTCAAAGTCGTTTCTTTTTTAAAAAAAAAATTGTTTTGTATAAAAATATGCACAACAATCGGCAAAATATCTAATTATATGTCCGAATTAAAAAAATTAAATAAAAGATAAATGCAAGAGATATCTGTTATTCTCAAAAAATTGAATGAGGAATATTCTCTTGTATATTAAAAAATTGTTTTGAATAGTTTGAAAGCAGTTATAATATACAATGCTCAATATATTAACAAATTTGCTTTGTTAGTTTAACATCTGTGATGTTACTAGCAATTCATTTTCAATATAACCGTGCCATTTAACATGATATTATTCAAAGGTCAACGAGATTATATATCTATACATATACACATGTTCTCTGCAAACATATCTATTGGAAAATCGGTGAGATAAATGAAAATGAGTAGAGTTTCATCGGAAATACAACACCGAGCGACATTCGTAATTGCATACTATGCAATTGCGTGCTGGGCTTTATCAGAACGTGGGCGGAGAAATTTACAGTTGTAGGTGCATCGCTTTTTTCCTCCGAATGTAATAGAGGTCATGGCGAAATGTCGATGTTCGAGAAAACATATATTTGTATCACTGCTCACTCGGAAATATAATCGCCACTATTATCAGATTAATTCGCATTGATAAAATCTGCATAATTGGTTAGATCAAAGAGGCATTAATAGTTTGCAGGATTCCTATTCTTGAAAAGTATTGCATTCGTAAAAGCAGAGAAATATAAGTAGCATAAAAAGTAGTATAACGTATACTATAGTTTTTCATATACGTTTTTTTTTTCAAGAACAGGGGCTCAGAGTTTTATAAATTAATAGTAATAGAAAAAGTTAAAAACTCTTGTATCTTTTTTTCCGAAAGAAGCTTAAAGAAATAGAAGGAAATCCAAATGTTTCGAAACTTAACTTTGAAAAAAAAGGAACAAAAAGTTCAAATATTTTTAAATTAACTATTTAATTTTGAAGATTAAATTCTACTTTCACAGAATAAATGTTCATAATGTTTTATCAATCTATTTTTCAAAAAATGTTAAAAAAATGAATATAAAGTTTTTTATCATATATTCTATGAAATTATAGTAAGACATCGCGTGTTCTTTCTAGGGGAATTATTACTTAACTGTATTATAAAACAGAACAAAATCATGATAATCGATCACATGAAGGCCGCAAGAATTTGCGTTTCATCCCTCCAATTACGTTCAAGGATTGCCTTAGTGCTTCCTTCTAGATATTCAGTGTCAATTTTCGGTGTATTTCAGACTCCATGGCGGAGAAAATGTATTACTGGGGCGAGGAGAAAGATCAAGTCGACCCCGATCAGACCTTCATACAATTCAAGGCCAAATCGGTGGCGACGGATAAGAGACGTGAGCCGTCTCGTTCTGTGCCGAAGATGACGGTGTCTTCGCCACAGGGTAAAATGACTGAAATCGGTAATAGAGAGGAGGATGCCGAACGTGGCGGATGGGACAATAAATTGGATTTCCTATTTTCTTGCATAAGTGTTTCCGTCGGATTGGGAAATGTCTGGCGGTTCCCTTATCTATGTTATAAAAATGGCGGTGGTAAGTAGATGATACTAGATTTATATCACACATCAACAAAATAAATCATTAAATATTAAACTTTCAATCGTTTAAATTTATTATTGTATTGCAGATTATCAAAAATTTTTTATCAAAATAAAAAGATTATTTTGCTAACATATATAGCTAATTAGCATAAAGAATATTTTTATAGTTAAAAGTTTTATATAATTTTTATTTATTCATTTTAATGTAAGGTCGTAATAGAACTCTGTTATTCCATTTAGAAGCTTTTCCAGAGCATTAAATTTGCCACTATAGTCAGGGATGAGACAGCATCGGATTTCAGTGGCGTCCGACATTCATAATTATTCCTCTAGAGTTTAAGTCATGCAATCCTTAATATGATGGAAATGGCTTGCATTAAAATTTAATAACCGCGGCCTTCTCGAGTTTAATTACTATCTCACTACTAAATTTCTTTTATGTTCATGTAATAAAAATGAAGTAAGATAAAAAAGAGCAAGAATAGGTTGCTTTAGGTTGCGACAATAGATTTGTTTGTTTATATCCTTCGATATCAAAATAATTGTTATTAATATTTATATAAAGAATAAATAGTTTTTTTCTTAACGAGTTTTGGAATTTTTTAATTTTTCAATAGGCGCTTTCTTGATCACTTACGGCATTGCCATGCTGTTTTGCGGAATCCCTATATTTTTTCAAGAAGTCGCTATTGGACAATATCTTGGAGCTGGTGGAATGTCGCTAGTGGGACAATTGTGTCCACTATTGCAAGGTAATAATTATTTTCTGATATCTTTAGAAATGGAAAAATTGTACAACCTAAATATGTCAATAAATTACATTTTAAAAAATACTAAATCTTAATAAATATTTGTTCGAGTAATTTTTAGTAAATAGTTATTAAATGTAAACATATATTTATTTGATACAAAACCATTAATTTGATTTAACTATCATTTGTTTACTAGAATAAATATTTATTGTAAGTAAATGTTTACTATTCAAAGAAATATGTATTAAGATTTAATAAATTTCTTTTAGTGTAACAAGGCATAATATATTATTGGATTTCAGGTGTAGGATATGCTACGATGACCATTGTATTCTTCCTTGACGTATATTACTGCATAATTATTGCTTGGACTCTTTTTTATCTAATAAGCATGTTTGTGAATTTACCAACAGTACCTTGGAGTGGATGTGGTAAATAATCATCTATCTTATTATTAAACACATTAACAATTATAATATATATATATAATATATAATATTTATGTAAATAATACGATATCATAAAGAGGGCTCTGAATAAATTTAATATATAATATATATTTAATATATCGTTCATTTATCGTAGACAGTTATGTGATTTCATTTTCAGGTAAATGGTGGAACACGGTTGATTGTTATGATGCGACTCAGGAAAACAGTGAATATGGAAAAATAAATTGTTCAAATTATGCTGAAAATCATACCTGTCATCATACCACACCAGTAGAAGAGTATTGGGAGTAAGTAAATTATTATTAAAATGCTACGAAATTTAAAACGCTTATAAAATATTGTAAAAATATAACAAATGTGATGGAAAATGAAGAAAACGCTCAATCTTATTTAATTTTTTTTTTTAAGTAAATCTTCAAACTAAGAAACTTTTCAAAACTTTAAAAATTTTGAATTGAAATGGTATACGTATATATGCGTACATATATATGGTATACGTATGTATGTCAGATTTATATTCCCTTATGAGGCTGTGATATGCTTATAAATCAGGCTATAATCAGGATATAAGATGAATATTAGGAGATTCACATAGTTACTACAAGAAATGAAACATTGATTTTCTTAAATCAGGTCATAGCAGAGTTCCCTCGTGTATAAATTTGTTTACGTAATGTATAATTTCGACGGTATATAATAATAATAGTAGCAATATATATACGTGTATCACATTTTTTGCAATTTAATCAACTTAATATAGCAGATATCATCAGATTAGATATTTCTCATAAAATAAATTAAAATAAAAAAATCATCGCAATACAATTTTCGCTCGTATACATTATTACTCATATAACACGCATAATTCTAATTCAATCTGATTTATGCTGACGTCTATTATTTATGTTTAAATCTAGATACTATTTATATTTATAGTCATTTTTCTTTTTAGAAGCATTCTGTAAAGTAATGTTTGCGATATTTTACACAATCATAGTCACGTTACCAAATTATTTATTATCAATATTGAATTAATAGAATGGCGTTAAATTTTCAGTCGACGAGTCCTCGGAATTACATCCGGCATCGAGAGCATCGGCAAGATCCAGTGGGAACTGTTAGGCTGCCTGATTATCGGCTGGCTGCTCGTTTACTTTATCATCCGTCGCGGTCTTCATCAGAGCGGTAAGATCATCTGGTTTTCAGCCTTGTTCCCGTACGTGGTGCTTTTCATTCTTTTGGGAAGAGCGGTGACGTTGGAGGGTTCCTACGACGGTTTGCTTTACTACGTGACGCCACGATGGGAGGAGTTGCTCAGTCCTGGACCGTGGATAGACGGCGCTACCCAGATCTTTTTCGCATACAGCATCGGCACCGGTGCTCTGCCCGCTCTGGGCTCATACAACAAGTTCCATCACAATTGTTATAGGTAAGCAATTATGTTCCACCTGATCTGACTGGACACCGACAAGACGTCTTTCATAAATTTTGATAATAAATTTTGCCAGGGTTGGGTAGTGCTAAGTTAAAAAGATAAAAGTTAAGTTAAAAAGTTAAAAAGTTAATTAATTTTAACTTAACTTAGTTACATTTTAGACTCTCAATTTTTTAATTTTATTTAGTTACATTTTATCCGTAACTATTAATTTTTTTCTTTATTTAATTCTTTGAAGTTACGTCTCAGACATAATACGCGGCAATAGCGATAATTTAAAATGAAAATTGCAAATGAGCAAATTTATTAGGTGTTGATCAATGACATTATAAATATTCTAGTGAATTTGTAATTTTCACCTCTTTTCAAATTACACAATCGACCCCCAGATTTCAATCTGTCAAAAACCGTGCATTTCGATGTATATAGTTTCTAGTTAGGTTTCTAGATAGGTTGAAATCTTATTATTCCTTATAATTATCGCTAGTCTCTCGTATTGTGTCTGAAGCTTTAGTCATATCACAGACCAATATTCATAGTTGAATCTTATATACTAAACAGTATATATAAACAAAACATGTAAATAAAATATAGAGTATTTTCTAAATGAAGTATATATTTGTTCTTTCCGTTATTTGTAAGACTGAAACCCTGGAATCATGAATTAAAAAAAAACAAATTTAACTTTTAACTTTTCAATTACTTTTTTTTATTAATTTAACTTTTAATTCAATTAATTTCATTATAAATTAACTTGTATCTTAACTAAGTTAAATTTTCAAGGTTGTTAACTTTAACTTAACTTAGTTAAAAAAAAAATTAACTTACTCAACCCTGGATTTTGCTTATCTGATCAATTTTCATCAGAATGTCGAGGCATCAATATAAGAAGAAAAAGAACAGAAAAAAAGATGATAAGAACATATGTTTCCCTAATCCAACTTAATTTGATCTCGCAATTCCAAATGGTTCGAACAATCCATATATATCGTTACTTTAGCCATTTCAGATTTCGTTGGTCTTATTTCGTAAATTAAATTCGAGAATCGTAGTTATGGCTTTAAGGTGCTCTAGTTTTTAACCACGACGCACTAAACGTGGTGTCGTCGCTGCTGGAGTCTTTCAAAAAGGGAGTTTTGTCTTGCAGAGACGCAATAATCACTTGCGTAGTCAACACCCTGACATGTCTTCTGGCCGGTTGCGTAACGTTTTCAATACTGGGTCACATCGCCCAAGAACAGCAAACGCAAGTGTCCGAGGTTGTCAAGAGCGGACCTGGTCTCGTCTTCCTCACGTATCCCGAGGTCGTTTTGAAGCTACCCGGTGCTTCGTTGTGGGCCATTATATTCTTCGTTATGCTGCTCGTAAGAAATTGTTATTCCAACGACGGAATCGGCTGTCGCTGTCTATGTTTTTCATGTGCCTCGCTATAAAAGGGTTTGAACACGTTGTCGCCTTTGGCAGGAAGTTTCTCTCCATAGATCGTCATATAACATCGTTTTACTTAAAAAAATTGTGAAATATCTATAGAAACTAAAATTTATGCAAGGTTATTAAAATAAATTAACCAAGAAAGAGACTTGAAAAAGTATTTTCTTCTTTCAAAACAAATTATTTAGTAATAAATTTCAATTTTAATACAATAAATTATATTTTGAGCAGTATAAAATAATATTAATCAACTTATACAAAAAATTGTATCAATATAAGCAAATATAGTAGTAACATTTATATTTTATTTATTATAGATAATTTCATAATTTATAAATTCAATTAATATAATTATTCGAATCATTTTGTTAAATTTTTTTATAAGAATTTTAATTTGCTTTCTAATCTCGTAATTCAAATTGTAATTCATACGATTATATTGCGTAAGATGGATTAATAAAGATTAATTGTCAAGAGCTGTCCAAAATTTAACTCGCAAGATAAATGCTTGTCTCTCTCTCTCTTGTCATCTCGTTGAGCCAGTAAAGAGAAAACAAAAAGCTCTATCCAGTTTGATTGGTTGCTCTATCTTTTTATTTTCTATCTATCTAGCTCAACAAGACCATTATAGAGATATTTAACTCGCGAACTCTGTTTTGGACAGATCTGGTGTAGACAATAGTAAAAAAAGATATTTTTAGCTAATAGATTATTAAATGTTAATGTAGTATTGTAATACGCATCATATTAAATTTACATCTACATTTTAGAACAATGGCTAAGCAAATGGAGGGACTAGAATTGTTTCATTTGTCATCATTTAAATATTGAATTATAGGTATACAAATTGTTTCATTTTTCATGCAGATTCTCGGCATCGACAGTGAATTTTGCATCGTGGAATCTTTCATAACTGGTATGGTTGACTATTGGCCGGATACACTTCGTCCACACAGAATCAAATTCACCATCGCTATCTGCATGATAATGTTCGCTCTGGGAATTCCGATGGTTACGAACGTTAGTATCTAAAAACACATTTTTATTCAATATGTATACGAGGGGAACAATTGAAACTGATTTCAGAAACAATTTATCAACAAAAAGAAAATTAAAATGTTATGTTTCAGGGAGGAATTTATATTTTCCAACTGATGGACTTTTACTCCGCGAGCGGAATGTCTATTCTATGGGTTTGTTTCTTCCAAACAATCGCAATATCATGGATTTTCGGAGCAAAGAAGTTCTGTGACTGCGTGCATCAGATGATGGGTATTCGATTAAATAAATTCTGGTACATATGCTGGGTTGTACTCGCGCCGGTGATTATGCTCGTAAGTACTACATTTACATATAATTATATCTTTCAGCAGATAAATATTATTACTTTCTTCAAAGAGAATTGATCGCGGACTATACTATAAAAAAAAATTACATGTAAAATTACAATATTTATAGTGAGTAATTTTGGGATTCACTATTAAAGATGTATATTTACATATACACGTAAATGTCACAATTTTCAAATTATTCTCCTTTATTAAAGATGAAAATATTAATTCTTATGAAACGCATAATTTTATATTTTCACTACAAATATATGTGTAATTTTTACACATATTAATTATATAATTTTATATTTACAGTGTAACTCGTGGAAATCATTATGTAAAAACATGTAAAATATGTTATTTACAATAAAATTAAAAACTTCTTTTTTTATTTTTCCAGTTTATCTTCATATTCCAAATCGTGCAATATAAACCATTGAAATATGGCAGCAGCTACGAGTATCCTACATGGGCAGAAGTAGTTGGTGTATGTTTGAGCCTTTCATCTATGATTTGGATACCGGGATATGCATTGTATTATGTAATAAGTACGCCAGGATCATTTAAAGAGGTAAATTTGAACATATTTGCGTGCAAATCATATGCATAATGCATATGAAAAAGCTGCCTCGCATTATTATCGTGTACATATCACGTAATGGCCATAATTATTGTAGCGGACTTCATTTGAATTCTAGATGTAATATGTAATTACGACTTTACTTTTTTTCAGAACGTCCTGAAAGGTCTACAACCGAACATAAAATCGCATGCAAAATTACCGAAAGGCGAAAAGTCAGCCGTGATACCTATGTCAGAGAGCAGCGCAGGCTTAATTACGAAAAATAACAGTTTCCTGAGTCAAACATGATTAGCGTTAGCGGTTACTTCTAACTTGTTAGGTTACACTTATCGTAAAAGTAATATTTATAGTAAGATAAATATATATATCTATATATAGTGGGTCCAGCACGATTGGACATTCAGTAGTAATTTGTGTCAAAATGGACGCGTGTCAAACTAATCAGTTTCATGTAGTATGCTCAGTTAAGCAATCATCGTACTATTATTTATTTAATAATAAGACAGTAATATATTTCTTTAGTGATGTATTTTTAATAAGGATGTCAGAGATTCTCCTTAATTCCTTAATAGCTGGTTGATTGTAACATTTAACATTCTAATAATATTTTAATAATATTTAAATTATTTTTTGAAGAAGAAACAATTTTCGAAAATATTTTCTTCAAGAGAAATTATTTGTAATACATATATGTGATAATTATATAGTATCATATATTAAATTTAATAACGGATTAATGTTTTAAAAAGAAGATAAGAATATATTGTCTTATAAGACATGTTCAAAATTCGATTATTTAAAGTTTTTGTTGATATATAAACTATGCCAGCTGTTAATGTTTTAAGATAGAGAATTTTAATCGAAAAGAAAATTATTTGACGATCGCAATTATAGATGACTCGTACGTATTGACCAAGCTGATAAGATACTCAATAAAGGGTATAATAAGTATTGGAAACGGGACGGGAAGGAATACTTAGAAGTAATAATAGTATACACCGCGCTAGTATTCAGATAGCTATTTACGGGCAATTTGAAAAAAATATATTTTTATATCGCGATCATATCGCGATAAGTATATAAATTTTTAATGGAGAGAGAAATCGTTTGGTTGATAATTCGGCTGGTTTAAGGAAATAGAAAGTTCTCGTTGAAATATGCCTGCATAAGGCGAATAGAAATTTACGTTTTGATCAAAGCAATGCACTGGTGAGTGTTTTTATACTTGAAGGCTCTTCCTGTTGAGCGCGTTAAGGTGTTTACTGCAGCTACATGAAATAAAATAGGAGCATAGCGTATGTAGAATAAGAATACTGGCACAGTTACGAAATATATTAAATATCTGAAGTACAAGTAAAAGTATAACTTTTAACGTTCGTATAAAAATTATGACGACCAAATGCGTTCACCAAGAAGAGACATTTTCGATTCCAACCAGTCGCAATAATCAACTGGACTGTAGCAGGATACAGAATATTTCTATTACAAAGTTCTAGCAGTTTATACTGCATTCAACTTCGACGGCACAAGTTTTAGATTTTTTTTCACGTTATAATTTTTATAAAACATATATTATAATGCGTTTATAATGTGATATAAGATTAAAAAAATTTCTGCGTTTTCTGAGTTTTATACTTGAAATTTAATATGTACATTTTTTTAAATATGTAACGCCGGTAATGTATTTCTGTAATTTTATGGCAATCATTGTTTAAATTTAAATAGGAATCATGCAATCAATTATGTTTGCATTTGCAATTAGCAAATCAATTACAATCAAATATTTAGTGTCTGAGACACTTTTAGTAGTATTCTATAAAATTAAAGTTAAATTTATAATTTAAACGAAAGACGTATATAATTATTCAAAAGAAATTGAAAATTTTATTTCATAAATGATATCTAAATGATATCTAAATGATATTTTATTTTTTATATTTTATATAAAAATAGCATAAATTATTTTAGATCAAAGATCTGATTTGCAATCAGAATTTTAATTTGATTCAAATTTTAAAATATACCTTCTTACAAAAAGTAGTATATAAAATCACATTTTGTCATATTATTAGTAACAAAATCATCACTCATGACTTTCTACTACTTTAAATCTTTATCTCATTTTCTAAACGTAAAAATCGTTTTGTTTGAAAAAATGTCTTATTTGCTCGAAATATAAAAGCAATAATAATAAACGGAGGAAGTGCTTTTTTCAGCCGGCCTAATTAATTGGAAATATTTTCTCTTATTTAGTCCGTAAAGTACTTGTAATCGCGAATGCTATTCGTCGAAGTGTTGCAATTGTTGACGTTGTATAATACTAAGAAATGGCTGATAGCTTAATGCGATATTCGTTTCTATTTTAGTACCGTACTGTTGCAAACTTCCAATAGTAAGCTAAGAACCGAACGATATTATATAAGCCAGTTGGATCTGCGTTGAACAACGTATAGCATTATTATAAATTTGTAATTTCATTTAGCAATTGATGGATTGGTAATTGCGATGTGTATTTTACTAATTTAAATACGACTGTTTCCGAATAATCGTATTAGAATCAAATAGTTGCACATGCCGGGCGCGAATCCCGACTATTTGATCATTAACCAATAAATTATTCAATGACACGCGAACATAAAAAATTCTTTCACACCTATTACGCGAGCAACATTGCGATTGTATGTGTAACGTCGCAAATATTTGTTCATCGCGTGATAGCATAATAACGTATTTTCCGTGTATAACTGTATTCTGTAAATGTATTTAATGTTACGTGCGCAAGCACGACCAGGTTAAACATAAATTTTCGCAATTACTTACACGGCAATGTCTAGACATGCGTTATTACCGAATGGATTTGCGGCTGCACAGATAATTTGATAATGGCTCTACGAATCGGTGTTCACTGATAGAAGAATTCGTACAAGGAATTAAATCTGTTACACAAATTATATTTCTATATACACATATACATTGTATACATATTTTATACAGTGTATAATAATATGTATTACTGTTTGAAAATCAAAAAATTTGAACCCAAACAGTATTATTCTTGTGAATGGAAATTAAATATGACGAAAGGGGAGGGGGGACCTACTTTCTTTTTTCATTGAAATTTCGTTGCAAATTTTAATTAAATTTTTAATTCTTCGTCATGCTATGCATGAAAGGCTTTTTTTGCGTATTTACTTATATTGTTCATCAGTATAATCAAAATTATTAAGAAATTATTTTGAGTCCATTCGGATACGCTTTTTGCAAAATATTTTCAAGTTATTCGCATCCTATATTCAAATTTTTATCAAAGTTTATGGAAAATATAAAATTTCGTTAAATGTAAAAAGATTTTTATTTAGATCTAAATTTGTTGTAACATTTAAAAAAATAAATACTAAACTTGAAATATATCTCGATATGATATCATGAAATTTTTATGAAAATAGTATCTTAAATTATTCTAATTTTTTCTATGACATCTTTTTATTTGAAACATTCTATGCAGAATTGTTAATTGCTACTTTTGGATTTATTTTGAAATTGAATCGACAATTTCCAAATTCCTTTCTTGATATATTTATGAGATTTATCGACTGCGGCATAGGTTCATGATGTACTTTGTGAGCCATGTTTTCCTACATTTCCTAAAGAAATGTAAGAAAGTAAAAGAGAGTGAAAATCCTTCGTGAGGTGTGTAAGAATTTTTAAATATATTTTTAGTAAATCAGATATAATCTGAGTGTGTAATCCGAGTCACATAATGTTGTAACGTACTTGAAAACCGAAATATATTCAGATTTACTTTCTGAGCGCGATAAAAACGGTAAAAACAACGCGTCATTTGCGAATATAATATTGGATTGACGCATTGAATGCTTCACATATTTGTGACATTACGTATACGTTTTCAGCAAAATTGTATTGATATATGTACTCAAATAAACATTAATGCCTAATTATCGTAATGGTTTCTAGTAACGTACCCACAGCAGTAAATAAGACTTCCCACTCTATTGATCCAATATCTATTATATACCATTGTCATATATCATCATTGTTTATACCATTTGTGGATATTTGCTTTTGTAATGTATTCATCTATTTTTTAATTTTTTATTTCAGGCATAGTCACGAATGATAAAAGCAGATTAGAAGCGTCAATAACTATTATCATCAATATTTTGAATGTCAATAGAATTGCGTATACAATACCGCATAAATAATTCATAATTAATATGAATGTAAAATTTCACGGTGACAGAGATTGTATTCGTAATGAATGAGTAATTTGTAACATATTTCGTCTCACAAACAGTCATTATAATGAGTATATTTACTAATAACAGAATGTTAAAATAAGTATAAAGTTAAAAAAAGTATAAGAACGTTAAATAGATATAAAATTTCCGGTGACTCTCCTATCTTTAAATATTAATTATTTTTTATCAAACGAAAATTCGTTTCTACTGAAAATTCATAGCAGAAGCTGTTGAAAAATATATTCGGTTCAAAACTCTTCACACAGAGTATGACGATAACAATGCGTTTCAATTAACAGTTATAAGAGTATTTTAATTATTAATTAAGGGCTGAATGGATATGTTATGATGGCAATGTGAACCGCCTTTCGCACCTGCGAAGATTGGGTTTCATATTTCCCCGCATTACGCATGTTTTAAGCTCGATTTTTTTCTCATTTCGTGAAACGACGCATCGTTCCACGTTGTGTTTTACGATGGATAAAGACGACAGGGCGGCGGAAGTGCGGAAGGTCCTGTATGTCTCCCCGTTTACCACACTAAACCCGATCGTTACGTGGTCTTTTATTTTGTGACGAGGGCTATTATCAGGATACTAACATCCTCTCTATGGGACCCACCTATTGAGGTCGTCGACATTTCCTTTTACGTAGATGGGCGGCACCGTTAAAATCTTCTTATGAAACGCCTCTTGACTGTGTTAGCTGTGCATAAAATACATTTTCTTAGAATAAATAACATTGCGGAAAGGGTGAACTTCTATATTTTATTTTTTTCTTCTGTTTTTCTGTTTTGACACATGTAAATACGCGCGAGTACAAGTTTTCTGAGCGAAGAGAATGCATCACATTAGAGAAAATGTTTTTAAAATGTACTGCTGTGTCTCTTAGAAAAAGAACAAGAATGTTTCTAATTTTGTAATTTGCAAAACTTTCAACAGTAAAAAGTAACAAGACTCTAAAGTACGTTTTTTGTCTCGGAATTTTGCTCCATAGTTCCTTTTTTTTTACTGTTTTGTATATGTTTATTTAAAAAATTGTTTAAATCTGAAAGTTGACGCATAGGAAATGCCTACTATTTGCGTCATTTTTTAATACTAACTAGAAATGACAATCAGAGAATGACACAAAACTAAAATGTTGCGAAAAAGATGTATAAAACACACGTAAATTATAATACGTCCAAGAGTATATATTTAACTTCATAAAATGAAAGTTATAATTTTAATAGGTTTTTGAAACACATTTTAATATTCATTATAATTTAGTCACTAATATTTAATTTACGACTCGTTTAACTCTTTGTGGATTGTTGACCTCATTTAGGGTCACTCCCTTTTAGTTTATAAATTGCTCGCTCGGTTAGTATAAAACTTTGCCTATAAGGTAGTTTGATATTTTATTTAAATTTAAGGTTCAAAATAAAAAATGATAGATTTAATATAGCGAACAGAAATTTAACTTGATCATCATAAAACTTGCACTGTTAAATCTAAAGTGTCAAATTTAAATCAAATTTTAAAGTCGTTATTGCTCCTATTCAAAATGTCGTTATTTTTTACTGAAACATTGGATAAATTTGACATTATACAATATTATATAGTGTCAAATTTAATCATTGTTTTACTGCACAATAAAATAATGATATATTGCGTAGGAATAGCGGCAATTTAAATCAAATTAAATTTGACACTATAGTATGTAGATTTAACAGTGTCATTTTAAGAAATTTTTATATGCAAAATAAAAAAGTTTTTAGTTTCGTTTTCTTTAGATCAGTGCTACAAAAACCGTTTTAATAATGTCTTATTGTTTTAAAGACATCATTAAGACGTTATTAAAATGTCATTTTTTTTTACATTCACCTTGTTACTTGGATAATACTGATTTCCAAATTGACTATCAAATTCTGATTACGAATTCTCTAATACTACATACAGTCTCCTTTTTATCGATGTTATTATACTTTTAAAGTTCGACATTTTCAGTCAAACTCAGAGGTACCAATCTTTTAAAATTGAATTTTACGATCAGATTATTTTTTTGAATTATTAATTTTAGAATTCTGAGGTCAAACAAATTCAATGATTCCTCATCAAACAAGATTTTCTACAAGATAAGTTACTTCTAACAAGATAAATTATTCAGAAAGCTTCAGTCTTTAAAAAGTTAATAGAATAAAATAGATTATGCTGCACATTTTTAATGAATGTTGCATTATTGCAAAAATTGCAAATTAAATTATCTTTTCTCAAATAATTATACGTACAAACTAAAAATAACATTTTATTACTGTTTTCGTGTGGCCACTGTAAATGGCTAATGCTTTTCGTGCTCTATATCCATTAGAACCGATCCGCTAAGTTTAGCTATTGGAAAACGGGGCAAAAGACAACTATGATATGTTATCATATTACGTATTACATTTGTACTGTGAAGATAGCAAGCTGCACTCTGATTTCGATTCTGCTCTCCTTCGGCTTGCATTTCGTGTGCTGATCAGATCCGACTGATCAGATTCCATTGTGACGTGGTCCCAAGAAAATTCACGGTGCTAATTTCCTTTCTTCATAAGTGTAAGATATTCAAGTTAATTGGTTATATGAATTTCATTACAATTAAATTATATAATCTCGACTATCTCACTTAAAATAATAAAAGTTCTTAATTATATATTTATTCAAATGTTACAATTCAGCAGTTCGTTAATTAAATGAAAAGACATAATTAAATAAGGAAACTTCAACTTTTTATACAAAGCCAATTTTAATTTCACTTCATAATTTTTATAATAGTTTAATAATAACTGTCTGAAAAAATAATTAAATACAAACGTGTAAATATATCATCAATAACGTATTTAGGAAACATTCTTTCTTTCAATTAATCTCTAACATATAAAATATTAGACTATAAATTATTATCTACTTTATAAGAGTAATCGATCATTGTCTACATTAAATAAATCACAGAGATACCGAAATATTGAGATGAAGAACTGAAGGAGAAATCACGCAATGCATAGAATAATAAACGATTTAATTATCTGCCTAAAAGTTTTGTTTTATATTTCGGCAAAACAAAAACATTGTTATTTTTAAATTTTATACAGCTTGTTAAAAATGTACATAAAAATGTAGAATATACAAACGTATAGATAACGTATTATTCCATTTATAATTTACAATAATTTGTATAAAAAAAACATCTCACAAAACATCTTGCCATGACAATACTCTTTAATAAAGATTCTTTAAAATAAAAATTGAGATATGAAAATATTTAGGCAATAGTTTTTAAATTGTTTTTCAAAAGCAAACAAAGTGCGAGTTGGCGATATCGTATAAAATTTATTTTCACCCAATAATCACCCTGATATACAAAAATGTTTAAATACTGCACGGGAATATATAAATAAAATACATTTGTATAATTATTTTCTAGTAATTTTCATTTTCTATTTTTTTTTCATCTTCCTTTATTTTATTTTTTCATCTTTTCTTCGATTTTTAAATCTTTCTTCTAGTTCATGAAAGAAAGATTTCTAAATTATTATATTTATATTAACTTCATTGTCTTTTATTTCTTAATAAAGGAAAATACTAATATTAACGTTAATAAGAGAATATTGAAAAGAATGAAATCTTTTCTGGTAACTATTTAATTTCGTGACTCTAAAAATTGTGTGATTTCAATTCATTTTGCTTTATTATGCAATTAGTGCTTCTCGGAATTCGAGTTTAATAAATAATAAAATCTGGATTTATAATTTTGATTCTATAATGAATCTTTGATCTTCAATGGGTACATCAAATTAATAAAAAAATAATTCTCCATGCACAAATCATCATAACTTCTCGGCAAACATATTCATTAATATCCACTTGACGAACGGGTCAGCGATAGGATTTTTTTTTTTATCAAGGTAACGATCGCACTCAAGATTACTCAAGAACATGAAAAGGACGCGGTGACATTTTGCAATGTCATATAATAAATATTTATCATGAAATCGATATAATATCAATGTTAAAAAATATTTAATGTTAAATATTTACAATAAAAATTGCAAGTATGTTCAATTGAAAAAAATGAGATAAAATATTCCGCTTTCTATTTAAAAAAATCGTTGATAATATCGGTTTTTGAATTTCTGTTAAATACTCTTTAGTCTATATTTTGTAATATTCAAAACATGATTTTATAAAACATGGTTTTAAATTTTACAAAAAATGAGAATATTTACTTAAAATAAAATCTTCTCTCGTAATGTATTAATTAATTTTCATTTAAAAAATTATACGATTGACGTCATTTCGTTGCTAAAATTAATACTTTGAAAGATTTCGGGTTTTATTCAATTAAATCTATGTAGGTTTAATTCTGACTCTGCAAGAAGCTTCTAATTTTTTACAGGACGCGACTTTGTGAAAATAATCTTCTATAACAAAGATCGTCATTCAGATGATACGAATAGATTCGTTAACGTTCATCTGATGCAAGAATAATAATGTCTTTTATGAGGCCAAAAACGTAAAAAAAAACAACTATTTCGTTGTGTCTTTTCATTGCAGAGTTACCATGTAACAAATATTGCACATTTTAAATTTAACAATTATTTAACGGGATTATATGTAGTATAGTACGGAATTATATATAGTACATTTATTGTAGCCAAAATAATGGTTATCTTGCATAAATTCCTCACATGTGATATACGTTGCATAGAAACTTCTAGGTTTTTAAATCAAACCTATATCTTTGTTGATTTGGCCATATATATTCTGATTACATTGCAGTTAGATCGATATAGGAAAAAAATTCCTTTTATTGCTGGTTAATTACTGTCATCAGCGCAGATAACATTACATGATTTATTATTCCACGTACGTACGTCGATTACAGTGCAACAATAATCAATCAATCGAAAAAAATGAACTCGCACAAATTGCATTAATTGCCCAAAGCTATTATGAGTACAAATTGTGTTAAAATGCACGAGCCTATTAATTAAACAAATTTGCATTATTTTGTGACACGTGCGATTTTTATTTAACTCAGAATTATAAACATTCAATCTTTTAAAAAATTTTAAATGTCGCTCTAATAAAAAAAGATTCAAATGTATTTCGTGAATGCCAAATATTGAACTTTACGGTGTAGATTATAAATTTTCAAAAATTATAATAATTAATTAAAATCAGGCATAAACCAATTCATCTAAAGCCTCTCTACAATATATATAACGTTATCTGCAGAATATGATAATAAAAATGGTATTAAATATAATATAATGTCATTTCTTAAATTTATTTTGTCTTACTTTAAAAACGAATTAAGTAAAAAATTTTAATGAATAATAAAATTGGACATAAAATTCGAAAGAGACATATTTTTCGCATAATTATTTTACTTAATTTCTCATATTTCTTCATATTTTATTCATTTAAGCAAATGTCAATCCAAGCAATACATCTAATTATTTCAGTAACTTGTCTCTTATTTGGAAATAACTATTTATTTTTGTATAAACGCAGCGCATAAATATTTTGTTTCAATTTTTATTTATTATGAAAAATAAATAAATTTAATATTATTTTAAATTTGAAAATGTAATTACTTATACTTCAAAATTAATAATTGATTAAATAACATTATTGATATCTCCTTTAATATTATCAAACAACATAAATAATATATGTTGATATAGCTCCGATAAACATTTGTGAGCTCTGTGTGTAATTAAAGATGTGTGTTATGTAACAGAGAATATGTAGTTGGTGTATACTGTGTAAACGCTCTATTAAACTACCGCAGTAATATTATACACGAGTTAAATTGACTAGCAATTTAACAAATTTTTGATGCTTATTCGCATCTTCGAAACGATCTTAATGATATTGTATGACATATTAAAATTTATAAATAATTAATTCTTATTGTGAAAGCTATTATCGAAGATCGAATCCGGATCTCTTGCATTCTGTGCGAGCGTCTTAAGCCTTTAGACTACTAAATAAACATAAAAAATTTGTTAAATTGCTAGTGATATTACTGCGGTAGTTTAGTAGAGTTAGCGTTTCAAGACTGAAAAATCATTTCGACGAGCGTTTCTAGGAACTACATATGTAATATATAAATTCACACAAGAATCATACAAGCATCAGAGAGCATTAAAATCCAGCTAGACCGTTTAAGGCTTTGATTTCTATAGTTTGTATTATCACATATAAAGTCCTATAATATATTATATTATAAATAAATAATTAATATATGAGGATTTATTGTTACTCTAATTCAGTCCGATGCTTTGCATTATTTTGTGTTCTAATTTATAAGTAAAAGACAAATTTTGACATTCTATTTAAATTAATATATAATTAATTGTAAACGTTATGCTAAATATCGAATTCAAGTATTGCTAGAAAAATAATAATTATTATGCATAAAAGTTTTACAATAAAATTTTTCTGGACATTTCTCCAATGTTCATTATATGCAATATAATTTCGTTACAAAAGAGTTATCAAATATTATTAATAAACTTCGTAATAAATTATACACAATTCTTGAATTGTTCGATTCATTTGTTATTCTGCACGCTCTCAGTTTATTAGTAATAATAAATAAAAATTATATTTACGTAAATATTTTAATATTGCAATACAAAATGTATTTAAATTTAAGCGTTGTTAAAAAAATTATTATTTTCAATATTGTGCTCCAAAATTATTCAACTTAATCTATTGTAAACTATCCATTAATGGATCTATGACGTTGATTTAACCGTAACTTTTATATTGTTATTAAAATGATACATTTTTGTCTTTAAATGCATTATATCGAATAGCTTTTGTACATCCATTACTTCAAGATACATAAAATTGAATATGTTGCGTGACTCATCGATCGTAAGCGGTGAATAACAGTGGAATTATCTCTCCATTTAAGTTGACAGAAATCATACAATACTTACGAAAATGTAAAAAAACATGTACATGATAATTGTTAAAATATGACTATTGCTCGGCCTTGTACAGCACTCTAGAAGTTAAAAACATACGACATAAAATATCTTCATGTATATGATAATTCTCCGTTACTTTAATGAGATCGAATTTATGCTTGATGTGTTGTATTGTGCGAAATATTTACCTTAATAAAAAACCGTCACCATGTTTATAAATTATTAATCGAATAAGCAAATGATTACATATTGTAATAATCATAAAATGTAATAACCCTTGGAATCACATTCCAAGAGGAGACGGAGTGACTCGCGCTACTATCAGATTGCTCGAGCGTTGACATTACGAATACTATATGACTTTGTATACGCAGCGGTCTACGTCATTCACTACATAAACAGATAACAAGGTTGACAAGAATTAAAAATTTTTAACCCTCCGGAGCTGACGCCAATATTGTAATACAATTATTAACATTGAGTAAGATCAATTTAATTTATATGTTAATTAAAAGACATCAATTAATTTAAAGAAACCAAATAATATACAAAAAATAATGTATAAGAAAAAATGAATATTAAGTATATTTTAATAAAAATAATTTAAATTTGCAGATATAACATAAAGAAAGCTGAATTGTTTGATATTTCTGACAAAGAGATTTATAATTGAGTGGGTTTATAATGGACCTATGTCACCTCTGGAGAGTTAATATAATATGTAAAATAAATGCCGAATATACATATGTATATTGCTTTTCATAAAATAGCATATACATATACATATGTTTATTGCTTTTAATAAAATAGCTATTATCAAATATTTCGTTCTTTGTCTCGTAAATTCGACTTGGCAATTTATATATTATTTCGTGGTTTTAATTACTAAGCAATTTACACTTATATTAAAAAACACGCGTGATAAAAAATTGAAAGACAGTATCGTAAGAAATGAACGTCGTCTGTAAACATTGCATATTGAAATGATAATGAATTATTAAATTCGCTCCGATTTCTGCTTTACATAAATCACATCTGCTTCGATAAATATGTATTACCTTGGTCTATATAGGAATTATAATCGGGAAATTAATAAATCATGAACAGATAATTGTTGACATCAATAATCATTTGACATTGTTGCAATTGCATCTTAAAGAATGATGAGACAACCTTTCAAAAATGTACAGTTAAAATACAAGGGAATGCACAAAGCACATAAAATATATTAAAGACTAGCATCATTAAAAAAATTAAAAAATCTATGGATATTTTCCATCATTTATATCTCTTCAGCAATTGATCATCCGTATCAGTCTGTATTATTCAATGTTCTCAGTATGGAAACAGTAGATAAATTACATTGATATTATATTGAAAAATTCGAAGCAGAAAATCCAAGAATTGTTGAAAAAAAATTATCGAAAAACATATAAAAAATAATTTATAATTTCCCTATTCACTTCATTTTCTTTATACTTTGAATGTACAACATAGTAATATCCAAAAGTTTATAACCTATAAGAATATAGAAAAAATAATAAAATAAAATAAAATAATTTTTATTTTTTAATATAATCATCCTGTACTTCAATTTTTTTAGAACTAATGAATTAATTTTTACATATCGCTATTATTATTGATAAAATTATTTTGAATTTTGTCCTTAAAGTAGTTTAGATTACTAAATTTTTTCTACGTAAATCGAACTTCTACGTAAGTCGGAATTAGGTTGAATGATAAAAAAATCATCTTCGCAATTTATTATTTTAAAGAGCATTCAGAACAACAAGCATTCAAAATATTTTTATAGCAATATAGAAAAATCAATTCATTGTTCTAAAAAAATGTATAAAAATAAAAAGTTAAATTAAAAATAATAATGATTCTTTTGTTTTGTATATTTTTGTATATTTTGTTTTATTTCTTATATTTCTTTTTATATTCTTGGATGAAACTTATGGAATGTACAATATATTTGCATCAATAAATACTCGATGCAACAAAATGTTGTTAATTGAGAAACTTTATCACACTGTTTGATAATCACTAATTACTAGTATAAAATGATCACATTTCGAGAAATTGTTAAGCGAAGCAATCTCGCATCTCTACCTGCTTTGAGTGTTGCCGAGTAATAATAGTTGTCGACTGTGCAAATGATACCGCAAGTTTGAGTACACAGCGGCACGCTATATAACACAAAAATAAATACTAAAGCCACGTAACGATTGACTTGTTATCAAAATATACTGAAATATTATCAAAATACTACTATTATCAAAAAAATGAAAAAGGATAAAAATTAAAAATAAATATTTAAGATAAATTTTTACAAGTGTTGTAATGTTTTTATTGCGCGCGCGCGCGCGCGCGTGTGTGTGTGTGTGTGTGTATGTGTGGTTAATAAACTAATTTTTTATTTCCACTTTCTTCTCTTTTCATTTATGAAAAGCATCGCTACAATATGGGTATTTAGGCAGACTTTGTGTAACATAATTTAACAAGCAATTAATGATACTTGCGAAATGCAGGCATCACGTTGAAGCATTGTCCTATGTTTTGTCACTGGGCTCGGATAACCTACTCAGTGAACATGATCCCTCCATCCTCACGATGATATTGACAACAAAACGCAAGGCTTAAGAACCTTTAAGCAACATGACGCTTTAGGACATAAGTCCGCAACGCGTCCTTACGACACCTCTCATATATTATACATATACTTCGGTTCTAACTAGTAATATATTCAGTTAAGTGTTCTTTAGCTTAAAAAAACATAAATCCTTATGATATAGGAAAAAACTTATGTCTGATTTTAAATTTTAAAATCTAAACGTATTGCTCTTTATATCCGAATGTATAAGTAAATAAATTTTTTTATACGTAATGCAATTAAGAAAGCACTAAAAAAATCTTTCTTTATATTTTCAGCATAATCGATAAAATTATTAGGTGTTGGAATTAATTCGTAGCGTTTTTTAATGAAAGAATGTTATTTATTTCACATGAGCATTAAAAAATACATTAATGAAAGTACTTCCCATCACTTGTAAAACGCTACGAATTAATTCCAACACCTAATATAATCAATAAAAAATGTTTGTTGTAAAAAATCTATTATATGTAGATAGATGTATATAAGAGAAATAAAGCAAAAGATTGAGATAAACGTAAAATACAAGCACATAAAATTAACATAAAGTGAAAGATAATACAAAGTTTTATCTTACCTATATACTGCCAGTGGTTTTATTTAGCATTTTCTGCAGTAAACTATTTTGGATTTTATATAAATGTGATTAAATTAAATCATATATTTTAGATGTAATTAAATAAATATATAAACATAAATATTCGAAAACTAAAATTTTATAAGACATTTTTTTCAATTTAGAAATATTTATTTCAAATATTTTATCTCATTTTTCGCCTTGAGATGTTGACAGTCTAATTTCTATAATTATAATTACAAAAGTGCAATAAACCTTTAAGCTTACTTTATATATTCAGCAACTTCTCATACTTATAAGCAAACAGTATTTTAAGATGTGAGAGTATATACATAAAGCTAAAGTGCACTTAAAAAATTACCGCGGATAAACTCTCGTGGCAAGTTGTAAGTAACTATTATAAATCTGGCTTGCAATATCTTTCATAACTTCGTAGAATATTTTACTTCCATGCGTGCATATTTGTATACATATGTCCGAAAGTTTCCGCAATTTACGTTAAAATAATTTCAAGAAATTACGTACTTAAATACACGAAAAATGATTATATTACATTGTGTTGGTTAGTAATACTGGCTTATTTCGCAAAAAGAAACATTTTTATATTACATTTTGCTGGCTAGTAATATTAGCACATTTTGTATTTAATATTGGGAATTTATTATTTCGCATATAATGCTTTAACGATCATTTTTATGTTAACTTTGATATTTTCTTACTAACGGATCTCTTTAGTTGTATAATGTTATTATCACCAGTTTCTTTACTTTATCACCACAAGTTATGCATAATTTATCGGGATAATTGCAATTATTTTTATCTAAAACGCGCATTCTTCTCTAACAATGGAATAATATTATGTGCTATGTAGAAATTATTTACAAACTTATCCATTGCTCAAAATAAAAAAAAATCCCCTTTCAGAATATAATTACAATTGAAAGAATAAAAGAAGAAATAAAAATCACTGAATTTTCATTATGCAAAACATTTCAAATACTTGCCCCCATTAGAAAAAAAGAAAATATATACATTGCATAAACTTCTTTATCGCAAGAAAATATTTTACAGCTTTATATATCAGCATTTCATATTTCTTAAATAGTTAATACATTAAAGAGGACATAGACACTTTAACATTTTTTCATATTTATGCACATTTAGATTCATAAAAGAGATTCGCGCGCAGTAAACTCTTCACGTATTGCATTTCCTTTTATTCGAGTATACCTTACTGTTCATGACACTCCGTAACTTAAAAACTTTCCGGGGCTTCTAAAATTTCCCTGTATTCACGGATGTGAGAAATATGCAAGTGGAAGCCAGAATAGACTTAAGGAAGAGATAAGCTTGCTTCAAAAGACTTCGTATAACGAAGATTTATTCCGCGGACGATTGTAACTGACTCGAGCTTTACTTCGATGTCTCGGACTAGTCTTGCATTCTAGATTTAAATAACTTAAGATATGACTCATCATATTTCTTTGATATTATGTTAAATACGCCGCATCTAAAATAACTTGTAATCCATAAATCATTTGTAGCATATTTCTCTGTCTCACAAAAATAATAACCATTAATAAATTATTTTTAAATTCTCTATAAATTTAAATCCGATAATTTATGTTTTAAAAATTTAAAGAATATTTTGCATTAAGAGAATAAAACATGCAATTATTATAAAAAAAAATAACCATAAATCATATAAAAGTATAAAATTATTTTTATCTTAAAGAATAATTATTGATTCACGTAGTTCTTTTAAATTATCTTTCGCGAGATAACATTTTATTTCTCAAGAGACCATTTAATAACGGTGGTTACTTATATCGATTAACGATTGCTTTAACACGCGAAAGTCCAAGATTAAATTCTGTAGATTTTAATTTTGTGAGAGAATTGAGAGGCCACTGTGTGTGTGTGTGTGTGTTCGAGAACTGCGTGCAATAATTTCATAACATATCAAATATTCGTAGAATATTGATAAATATCAGTAGTTAACGTGCGTTGTCAATATTTACGAATATCTTAATTTCGCTCGTCTATTTGAACATATATATGTATGAGAGGAAAGATTAATATTTAATTTTCACGCTATAGTTCTGAATCATTTTTAATTCGCGAAAATAAATTTTGCATGTTTATATAACTTACAAATGTTATACTATATTTGTTGCTTATATACATATAAGTATATTAATTTATCAATTGTAAAATGTTCATTAAAGCAATAAATTATTCAATTATCATCACCAAAGCAAAAATTATTCAACTATCATCACCAAAACAAAAATTTTTGATATATTATTATAATAAGTACACTATTGTCTGGCATCTCCGGCTATAAAATCTCTATCAAGAATGCAGACTTAGCTTTCAAGAAGTGTTCTAACATTTCGAGAACGAAAATACGATAGAGATGATATTTTATGAAATCCTGTATTTCAGCTTTCGGCAATAGATAAGATTCGAGATGCGCTGACTGCAATAGATAAGATTCGAGATGCGATTTCGCTGACTTTAGAAAAGGAATGATTTTGTAACCGGGGCAAAAGGTGATGTGCTCGATCTAAATAAAAAGAGCTTTTATAATGGAAAAGAAGTAATCTTATAATCAAGAAACGCAAAATGAATCTTTTGAATTAATAAACATTATTAATAAATCGCTTCTATTTCCATTTGATGGAAATCCATCGTTTCTATTTGACCTATAAAATATTATGCAAATCATATATTACAAAGAGAATATGTCGAGTATCATATGACTAGTTAGTAATTGAATATTCTTATAGATCTGAAGTGTGCAATATTAAGTAACCTCGAAGACTTCTTGTCATTCACATTTTTAGTCATCAATAATGGACAAGTTTTCTTTTAAGTAATCCATATCAATGTTCATTATTTTGCAGTTAATGAGATAACAGTTTAAAATAGAATTAATGTCGAACAGTAGCAATTTATATTTTCATTAAACAACTTATATTTTCATTCAAAGTCAAGATATTATTTTCTTATTTTAACAATACATAATTATTTCCTAATATTATTAAAGAGGTATATAACAAATCTTTATCAAAAATCTGTTTATATTTTTATGAAATAGATTCTAAATCTTACATTTAAAAAATTCTACCTATTATGTATATTAAAGATTTAAAAAATAAAAAAGTAATTCACTCATTAACAGCATATTGTACAGTATATGTACCCCAAATTGGATGAAAGAGAATTCCCTTATATTTTCCATTGATAACGGACATCGATAACGAATGAAATAAAATTCAATGTGACATTTATTTCTCATAAATCAAATTTACCGTAAAATCACAGAATTATAATTCGATTTGTTAATAAAGACATCTGCAGTAACCATCCGATAAAAAATTGGCGATTATAAATTTGAATTCCGATTAATAGATCAATTTCTTTTGTTTAAACGAGATTACTGTATAACAATGTTTGCGCAACATATATTTTACTACTTGATGCACGTTTTGGGAAATAACAAAAAAAGATAATACCAATCTCTCTTTCATTACGTGACCTTTAATTCCCAAATGTAATTACCCGTCAACATTTTCATTTATCCCTCGGTAATTTTCGTGAAAGCATTTGTTGCTCGAATTTTTGACGTCGAACGTATCGAATTACACGATCGAGTTTACGGTGCTTATCACGTTTCACTGTTGCAATTTTGCCGCTATAATGTTACTCCGCGCCATGTAATTATTGTAACACCGTGTAATTATTTAACAATTAAAGTTAAGTTTCACGGATGCAAAGTTCCGCGTAAGGTAAAAACATTTTACGGCGGATTCAATGTATGTAATCGATCGCTTTCGATTCGCAAGCGGCGAGGTGATTAATAATGCGAATGCTTCATTAAGAAAGAAGATTTATTCATTTCTCATGCAACAAGCTTTGTCGTGTTTCGCGTTTTCAACGACGTAAAATTGCATGGAGCGACTATTCCGGATAGAACGCAGCTCCGTAATTTTTTGCGGTTGTAGGCCGTGTAAAGTCATGCATTTAACGATTCGACCGACATATCAGATGACGCGATTTCATAATCACGGCGGGAATATGAATTAAAAGAATTTCACGTGCATCACGCATCGCGTTTTTCGTAACCTAGCTGGGCGTGCGTTGACTTCGTGTATTGCAAAGTGCCCGTCTATACTTCATGCAGAAATCTGATATCTTTATATATATTCGTGTTGCACGCAAGAACGAAACCTTAAAGAAGTTTGTTCAACGTCTCACGTCGCATCAAGTTTCGAAACTTGGTCCGCCCTCTCGATACCACGAGCGTTCCAGTTTTAAAGCGTCGAGATAGATGGATTCTTCATCTTGTCATTTTCGGTTTCCCGATACGTCGAAATAAAAAACAACGGAGAATATCTGTTACTTCAAATTATTTAAAAATATGCTTTGGAAATATGCTCTATCTATTTTTCGCATTAAGGATAAAAAATAAAGTTTCTAATAAAGACTAACAATCCTTATTAGAAATTTATGCGGCTTAGTTGAGTTTCAGTCATTTATAAATATTAAAAGAACTTCTTATTAATTTTACAACCAGTATATTTTTAAAAAGAGAATTGTAACATTTTAAAAAAGAAAATCGTTTCTGTATTTATAGAATTTTATATTTATAGATTTAACGATAATATTGGGTCATTTTCTTGTGTTTGTTAAACAAAATCGAACAATTAAACTCGACAACTTTTAAAAATACATAAATTGGAAAGAATAATTTTTCCAACAGCAATATAATTTGGGACGTGGAAAATGTTGTGCCATATTTTATTGAATAAACAGTTTCAATATTTCATGTTCGATACCAATATTTAACCAGTTGAAAAAGACTATGAAAAAATATGTTAGCGTACAAAAATAAATTTCCCATTGTTTTTTTTTTTTTTATTTAGGTAAAACCCGCTTTTCTTTCAAACGCACAGGTCGTTAAATGTTAAAATATAATTGCGACCAAGTAATATTAATTAGTAAGCGAGTGCAACTCAAATTTGTCTTCCATAAATATTTATTCATGGCGAGTCACTTATTCACATTTCTCATAGAAGCTCTAGGTAATCCGTTAGCAACTAGAAAAAAAAGAAGCGGCGACATGGGTAAGGTGATAAAGATTACTCGTCGCTTTCAAGAAATCCTCTTGCACTGCATTAACAGCAAGTAACGGAATTTGTCTGCTTTCCGTTGGATAAGTACTTAAACGCAAATAACGTGCTTTTAAGAAGATATAAAAAGAACAGTCATTTGTGTTGAATAGTTGTGGAGTTACTTATAAATGCGTCGACATTTGAGCATGATAATGCACAATGTATACAAAAAAGAAATTTTGTATGAAAAGCGTAAAGCAACTGAAATTTATAATTGAAATATTGAAATTTCTTTTATCATAAACTATGATTAATGATCAAAATATTGGAATGCAATGAAGAATCATTTCTATTATGGTTCATAAACGTTTAAAATAAATCTCATCATTTCTACTATCATTTTTGCTTTTCGAGAAGTTCTGTCATCCGTATAACGCTTTAAATTCAGCTTCGACGTTTTTAGGTCACTCGGTCCTCAATGAGGCATAGATACATCGGAACAAAATTTCTCGTTTCACTGCAATAAACAGTCAAAAGCATCAAAACATGTCGAATATCGTGGCCGAAGACCGGAAGCGGAATACCGCGGTTTCCTTCACGTAGCTAAGAACCCGAAGACAATATAACACGAAAGTCTCGCTTGGCTAGTCACTTACGCTTCCTCTTCCTTGAATTTTATCCAAGAGACGCCGGCGGCGTCTCACCCTTTCTTGCAATCCCTTTACACCCGCGGCTTTTCCGTTTTTCATCGTCGCGGCGCCTGGATTACACACCCTGAGAAAGTATTACGTGCATCCTGTCCATGATGGAGGAGCGTCAGTTTCCTCTCGACGACTACCGCAATTTCGCCGTGAGATGCTGAGATTTTAAGCCGACAATTCGAAAGAAGTTTACTGTTGTTTCGTTTCTTTTCCAACGTTTCTTATACAATTATTTTAATTGCGTAACCCTTTTTAGATCCTATTTCCTCAAATATGTCGAGAAATATGAGAAGCAGAAGTTCATTACATTCGCAAGTTTACTTTTGTCTAATCGTACACTAAACAAAAATTATTTAATCTTAATACATATTTCTTTGAATAGTACTAACAATAAGTAAACATTACTAGTATATAAATATTTACTAAAAAAATTATAATTAATCAAATTAATTTTTGTATAAAAAAATAAATATAATATGTTTACATTTTGTAAATATTTACTTAGAACTGTTCAAATAAATATTTATTAAATCTTAATATTTTTAAAATTTAGAATCGCTCTATTTTATGTTTGCTTCCATTTTTCTCATGCTTCTAAATATTCTCTAACAATTTGTTCCCAATTAAAAAAAAAATTATCAAAATTTCCTATCCAAAAATATTTGCTTTATACAAATTGTTTACTATTCAATATTTCGATGATATGATATTATTGAAAGTAGACAGACGTGCAGAGTCATGTATAATCATATATGATTTATTGTGATGTTTTACATTTCGCTCGCGTAGGATATCGTCTTTTATGAGTTGAAATATAAAATATTACACTACATCATGCGTGATACATGCGGCTGCTAGTCCGCTTTCAACGTTTAAATTTCTAACATCATTTCTTCTCTCATATCCTCTTTCTTAAACCTTTTAGCTACAAACCTTGTATATGACTATCAGTTGAAAAATATATCATAAAATATACCATAAAATTTAATAAAAATTACATAAATAATTCATTAAGCTTCTCTTTGTAACTTATAACATCAGTTTATAACATATTATATATTACATTTCATGATATATATTGATACGAAAATAATAAATCGAAGATCATCGTAATCGTATTTTTGTCTCTAATTATATCTATCATATAATGAATATTATGAAAGAGTGATTTTAATTATTACAATTAAAGAATTAATTTTGACTGCAAAAGTACGTTTAATAATTCTAATTTTTGTTCCAGCAACAAGTATTTCTAATAATAAATCCTGTTCAAAATTCGCGATAAATACGCTTGAGTTCGTATTACACTACACGTTGAAGATTAAAGATTGCAAATTAAAGATTAGAATTCGATTAGCCAAATAATTTTAATCGTAATCCATTTTATTTAGATTGATTAAATTCCTACCTTTAATTCGTAATCCTCAATCTCCAGTGACACAAATTTTAGTTCGTCGTATAATTTCACACGCATCATTATCGTACTCTTACTTAATCATTATCGTAACTATACTTTGGCATTCGACGAGGTAAAAGAAAGCGAAGTGGCTAGAGGTGGAAGCGAATGTAGAACAGGAGTGGCAGTATTGACCCAGTTGCCGGTGGCGCTCGTTGTTGCTCGTTCACCCTCTTCGCCCTTCGGCTCTTTCCTTGCGCTCGATGTCGATTATACTGAAGTTGCTACGGCAAACGCATGTGCGTACACGCGTTGGGCATTAATGACGCTAACCGATATGTTTACGACTAACAGTTTAGTCACGGTCATCCTGTGAATGTAGGGCATTAATTCTTCGACACATCTGATATGTCAGCAGTGTAATCTGAATTAATTTGACACAGAGTTTTCCAAAGCTGCCAGATAAAGTAAAGCTTTAATTACAGATATTAAAGGTTAAATTTTAAAAAACTGTCTATCTGTTATCGTATTATTTTTATCAAAATATTTTTACTGATGGTTTCGATAATCGATTTCTACGAAGCTAATCGATTTCTACGAAGCTATTAGATAATAAATTGAAGAGTTTATATTAAACTGGATATTTTCCGATGAAATGTTGTCCTTCAAATATTTTTACGTAGACTGTAACTCTTAGGAAAAATTTAATTTAAGACTTCATTGCCAAAGTATACAATTAAGTTTGCGTCACATAATATCCTTGGATAGAGCTTGTCTATACACTGAACTGTTTAAGATACTAATTATTATATATATATATATAATATATATATATATATATATATATATATTATAATATAAAATTTCTGTTTGTAATAATCTTGTAATAGATTTATGCTATCATGAGATAAACATTCGTGAATAAATACAAAAAAGGAATACGTCTAAATGACAAATGATACGAAGTTATATAACATTATAGTGCATCTAAAAGATGAAATGTCAGCCATAATATGATTTTTTAAAAATTTAAAATATTACGGATCATTGGTTACGTTCAACAGAGAAAGCAATTTTGCAACAGTTGTAAAATTCTTTAATGCGATTAGTCTTGCCCTTAGTAGTCTCACTGGATCTAAATGGATACACCAATCATACTGAAGAATTTTACAGCAGTTGCAAAGCTGCTTTCTCTGCTGAAGCCATTGTATGCGACGTATAGAGCACATAAAACGGATGAGATCGGTTTCACGGATTTAACTTTCGTTATGAACCATTTGATCCAATGCATCTATTAACATGAAAATTTTGCATCGATCGATTCATTAAAACTGGAACATCTGAAAACACACACTCCCTCTGTAGCGATACACAGATTATTATTACGGATAATCCAATAAATGTTATTTGATAATCACAAATTACTTTATGCAAATTATATTATAATCATTAAACAATGTGTTCTTTTTTCAGATGCTTAAATTATTTGATACATCTGGAACATTATAATAAATTGCATTGTTAAGCTATTATAAAATGCAATTTATATTCCACAAAATTAAAACGCTTAACTCGATCGATGTTCACAAGAATTGATGTCTGTGCAAATGTTTTATAGGTATAAAACAAATGTACAATTCTATAAATATAATGTAGAAACATTTTTACAGAAGAATTAAAAAATATTTGCTCTTTTCATTAAAAAATTACACAAAAGTTCTACCGTAATTAATTATATTCATTATTTATTAGGACAATATGAATTCAATTTTCTGTTAATTCTC
This sequence comes from Acromyrmex echinatior, assembly GCF_024713525.1. Lineage (NCBI taxonomy): Eukaryota > Metazoa > Arthropoda > Insecta > Hymenoptera > Formicidae > Acromyrmex > Acromyrmex echinatior. The sequence continues at coordinate 5,821,072 of NC_141864.1, read as the reverse complement.
TATCGATATATTGATCAATTTATAATAATTTAATTATATTTATTTAGTTCAGTAAGTTTAAAAAAATTAAATGCTGAATATTTGTAATTCAGATGTGGTTTTATAATTGCTGCATATGAGACAAACATTAGAAACTCTCGTTGAAAATTTCGTATTTGCCAATAATATAGAAGCGATGTATATATATATATATATATATATATATATATATATATATCGCTGACGGGTCACTTGTGCCATTTGTCGCACGATGCAGTATATTATGTATAGCTGGAAATCTATTCTTTACTCGCCGTTCAATACGCGCGACATTCAATGTATCATTGAACGTTTGCACGTACAGATGTGAACAGAATACATACTGTATACATATATACATTTTATAAAAGAGCGGGAGATATACACACATATCCCAAGAAGGGTAACGACAATCTCTCTCGAATTAAATTCATAGGATATTCGAGTGATATAAATTTCCACTCGTTTTTTCACATAAAGAAAACCTTTTTATAAGTTAATACAAGATTCTTAATAGAACAAAATGAATGAATGATTCAACGATCTCATCGATTTCAATCTATCGGAGTTATAAGTCGAGGGATATTACAAGTATCTACTTGAGTACTTTTTTTAAGTTGACATTATTGACACATTAAATATGTATTAATACCATTATTGACACATTAAATATGTATTAATGCCATTATTTATTTGATATTTAATATATCTCACGTTGAATTATTAAATATTAAATCTAGCTTCGACCATTATAGGTATTTAATTTCTAATTTGTATTTAATAGATTTCATATTTGTTATATTCAATGTTTTAATAAACATTCTAATAGTGCGGCACATTTTTTGCAAACATTAACAGAAATTAATGGAATTCTAAATATATTTATAATCACGCAACATTCACGATAAATTCGCATTTTTCTAGTTATAACTAAAAGTACTTATTACGAGAGAAGTATTTTAATATTCAAGATTTAGTTAACGTCTCTCAAGATGACTTCCGAGTCACGAGATTTTCACGATGCGAGTAAATTGAGCAAGCGCGACACAAATTTCGCGCGAAATTCCCGGTAATATTAAGCAGTAAAATAAAATAAGGCAAAGATATTTTGTATACAAGTACTCTCTCACGTCATTTCGTAAAATGTCATTTCGAAAAGTTCAACTTTTACTATATACTTTGTGATTATAATGGTTTTACAATTAAAGTCTTCTCTCTCCACGAAATTCTAATTTTAATGTTTTATGGTTACAAAATTGTAGAATTATATAGAGATATTATGGTTGGAAGATTAACGACATAATACATATATATAGCGTTATATTCACCGCAATGTTAAAGTAAAGAGCAAACTCAGGTGGTGAAACCGTCTCTAAATACCAACTGAATAAACAATACGTCTTTAAACAATCTTATTCAAATGATATTGTATTTTCAACAAAATGTTAATTGTTAATTGGAAAAGCAGCCTTAAAAGATATTAAGAACCTAAATGCTCTAATTGAAATTATTTGTCGGAGAAGTATTATATTTGTACTGCATGTTTCAAATAAAGAAATTATTTCAATGCTCTCTCAATTTTTTCTCTTTTTGATAATAAAGTTTATTGAAAATTTTAATAAAGCTAAACACGCGAATATTTATATATTTTACTACATATATTTATATATTTTTATACATCATTTTTAAATACATATAAGTATTTATTCATAATTTATATATATATAAAACTTTTGCATATTTATTTATATATTTTTGCAATGTACGTATATCAAGTAAAAATATACCTATATTATAAAATAAAATATACCCATATTCAGAATTAGAAAATTACTTTACAAGTTAATCACAAGTCATTTTTTATTATAAAAATTGAATACAGTAAGTTCAGATATTATATTTTTTTATATTATACTTTATCATTTGCTCCAATTTTATATTATTTTTTGTATTCAATTTCTATAACAAACGCATATAAGGTAACCTAAAAAGTAACTTATAAGTAACTTATAAAGTAACTTTCCAAACTCTATCTATTGTAAAATGGCTTTCAATAATTTGCACGGTATTAAAATATTAATAAGCAATTTCTTATCTTTCTCTCTCTCTTATTTCTGTTCATTGTAGTAAAAATTTTCAGAAGCTTTTATAATTTTTTTTTATCGTATCCTTCCATTATTTTCTTCCGAGAATTTAACACCTTTAACACCTTTACCAAACTGGCAACAAGCTTGAATCTATGCTGGACCAATGCCAAGAGAATCGTCAGGTGGCCAGTCATCGACTTTATTGTCGCCGGAAGACGGTCGAAACGCAGCAAGACCGGAGGGGCTGCTGGAACAGAGGGAGGGTTGCTGGAACAGAAGCTCCGGGTGTCCCGGTTGACGGTGGGCCCGGGTTCGCTAGCGCGCGTTTACCAGCAAGGCGCGCAGGTGCGCCGCGACGCTGGAGTCGGCGTCGTCAGGGTTTCCTCCTCCCCGATGTTGGATATACGCATAGCTTGAGGTACGCGCAACGCCACAGAGCGCGGCCGAAGCCCAGAGGATCGCGAGGTCCCATCGTAGAGAGTCGGTTCTCCGCCGGGTTCGCTGCTCGTCGCTCGACTGACTTTTGACATGAGCCTCGGTTCCCGCGCGTTCGTCAGCTAGGAAGGGGAATCCTCTCCGAAAATCCAGGTCAGTCAGAGACGTATTACGATAACGTCACGTGAGAGATAACATTCGTTACTGTCGTGAGATCAGTGGCTCAGTCGTGCGATCAGTTGAGTTGTAATACGCGAGTTATAATTTATACATGAATCATGTCGGAGTGAGTCCTGTTCGCGGTTGTTCCGTCTGGTTCGCGATCAGTTAATCCGACATCCGAAAAGTACCGGAAGCAGCTCCGGAAATCCCGAAGGAGTTGAGGGACTACCAGTGAACAAGTGAGCACCTTCGTTTTTTTTTTCACATTCTTGGGAATGTCGAGAGGAAAAGTGAAGTGAAAGACGCGGGTGGTGGAATTCGGTGGCGAATTTCTCGAATTTGCCGGAAGTTTGGATACTCGTACAACTTGCTCGAGAAATCTTCTCCGTGGAAGATTCGCCTTTTGCGAAAGCTCCGCCGTTCGAAGGTGCCCGCTTGTTCACGGGGGAGACGACGCGCGTAAGTTGGACACCTGTTAAACTAGCATACGAACTAGAACCTCGGTTGTACGCGTCAGTTGTTGGTGGCAACGTACAAGTTTCACATTGTAGAAGACTGAAATTCTGTGACGTAAACTTAATTAAACGTGACGCGAAATTGTTAGTTAGGTAGGTGTTGAATTCAATTGTTTCTTCCGCCTGTATGTAATCTTCATTTAGGTGCAATCTTTGAAAATTCAATAGCACTTGTCGAAAAGCAGCACGATATAAGATAGGTATTAAAAGATTTACGATCCATCTTTTGTTTCTTGATTTATTGATCGAGTCACGACCTATAAAACTATACTTGTGCGTAGTAGACTTATTTCCCTTGCGACGTCAAGGATACCTCTCTCTATCGTAGCAACAATGAAGTTTAAATGTATAGTTATAATTACTGAAATCACGGTTCACGGCGCAAAATGGTGCTTGTGTGTTAAAGTTTCATAGTTTTAACAACGACAATTTGTAACACCAACGAGGGAAGTTTGGTCGCGGTTTGCAATGAGTTTTGTGTTACAGTTATCGGACAAATATGAGTTAGTTATTACTTTTATAATTGAGCGGCATAAATCAACTTATAAGATGTGGTATAAAAAAAATATTTTCTTAGAAAATAAAAATGAGATTCGATACATTTTCATAAAATTCGCGAAGAAGACTAAAAATAACTTTTGTGTCTTCTTTGAAAATATTCCAAGTTAATATAATATGCAATGAAGTTTATCATAAAGTTCATAATTGACAAATTGCACTTTGAAATTGACATAAGGAAATATCTATAATAAAGACATTGACAAATGCAAATTTTTTGTGCACGAGTTTCAGAAAATCGCTTCTCGTGAAAATTTAATAAAAAGTAAAATAAAATATGTTAAATGAAAAAGTAAATAAAAATATGCAATTTAAAATGTATATGTAACATGAAACATAAAAATTCTAAATTCACGATTAATTTGCTCTTCTGCAGAAAAATTGAAGCGCAGCAACAGTTTCTTAAACGAAATTAACTGTTCCTATATACATATAAAAGAAATCTACATTTTCTGTTAACTTCTTACAGATAAATAGGTATTTTATTCTCTTAGTGATAACAGTCTACACAGATTACTAAGTATTTCCGGTGTTTCCCTTCTTTTTCGATGTCATGTCTCCTGTGAATTTTTCAAACCACCGTTGTGCCATGCATATATCGACCGTGCCTCACCTCTTTTGCAGTAGTAGAATATGCAACAATCCTGGTAAAATACTTTGTTATATCCCGTAATGGCGTATCGTAATTTTTCTTTTCAAAATTTAGACTTCAAAACATTTTCATAGAAAAAAAGTCTTTTTTAATTTTACCATTTGTTTATTATATTAGTTGGAACACGTATATTTGGTATACTTTATAATAGTAGAACATGCAAGAAAATTATGATAAAATACTTTATCATTCATATGACATATCATAATCTTTCTTTTCAAAATTTAGTCTCACGAAGAATTCTCATGAAAAAAAGAAACATTTCTTGAAGTTACTATGTTTATTCCATTAGTTGAAAATACGTGTATTTGTTCATTAGAATTTTGCAGTAGTAGAACATGCAAAAAAGAAAATCGTGATAAAATATTGCACTTTGTTATGTATACCTCATGATAATATATTATAATCTCTCTCTTCAAAATTTAGTCTTCAAAGAATTCTCATGCGAAACAATATTTCTTAAAATTTTGCAGCTACTCTTTGTTTATTACGTTAGTTAAAAACACGCGTATATATTTATTTACATTTTACAGTAGTAGAATATGCAAGAAAAATACTTTATCATACATACATGCTTTATATGACGTATAATTCATCTCTTATAATTCATCTCTTCAACATTCAGTTCTCGAAAAATTCTCAAAGAAGTATTTCTCATGGTTTTTCAATTACTATATCGATTTATTACATTAGTTGGAAAGACGTGCGTATTTGTCCGACACGTAGATTTCGAAAATGAAGCTTACATTTGCATTGCAGCAAAACTAGTTCTCTTTATTGTGCAATAGCCTGAGTGCGCTTTGAGGATGCTCGGATAGTCAATACGCGGTATCCCGGAGTCGAACGTTTGTCCATCAATTACCATGACAGGAGCTTCCTTTTAGGTCTTTCGACCTTACCACAGGCGATTGCACGAGAATAAGCGCATATCGATCGCGACGTGAGATTCATGCGAGCGTGCACGGCAACGTCGAGGAAACAATTTCTATCGCATTACGCGTAACAAGTGGCTCCGTTTTGTTCAGGTCGTAGGACTTCCGTCCTATTCCATTGTTCCGAATTCTCGCCGTTTCATGGCAGACAACGCGTTGATGACGATGGCGAGGCGTTAGTCTGACCATTATTCAGAGACCCCAGTCTCATTTGGTGACAATGAAAATGGTTTTGCGCTGAACATTACCGTTCTCGCATATCGGATAAAGGACTTCATCAAGCTATCCCTAGGACGTACATGTATGATCAAACAATGAAGTTCCGGGGATGTATTGTTACTAGCTTGTGGCGCACATCTAATTCAAGACGTGAACTTTAAAGTAAATTAAATTAAAAGTCAAAATTTCGTTCTGTCTTTTCCGTAACATAAATAATTCAAAGATATAAAAAAGGGATAAAGCTCCGAGTTAAACTTAATGACTTATCGAGCAAGTACGTTTCATTACCCATGAGTTTTAAAAATCTTCGTAAAAAATTTAAATTAATTTAATTAAAAGTATGAATTTTTATGCTAAAAATTAATTAATTTCTTTCGTTAATTAATTTCTTGCGTATGTGATGGATAACGTACGTTCCCAGTATCAGCGTGGTTAAAGCTCGATTTCATATGACGAAATGGTGCACATTCACGAACGCAAAATTACGGGGTCGTAAATTTGGCAGCGCTCCCCCGCGGGCACCTTATTTGCTCGCGCACGTAGGTATCTACGCAACGTACAAATGTTCGACGTCCGAAATTTCGGGCGATACCATAGAGTGAGAGAACAGGGTGTGTCCAATTCGAGTGCGCGTGTTGGCGTTGGCATAAGGGTTGTTTACGTAATCCCAAAGGAATGATAGAACATGGCTCTGCTGTTACCTGTTCATCCCTTTCCTTTTATCAAAGTAATTTCCTTCGTGCGCATTTCCTTAATAATACGCGTTTGTTCCATTACCATACGCTGCATCCTGGAATCCTTCCGTCAATTAATTCAAGAGGTTGTTCACGAATCACGGCAAAATCGGATTTTACCAGCATAGGTTAATGTGCTTTTCGATGTCATACAGTTCGAGAAACGTCATTAATTCGCGAGCGCTAGAAAATTAGTAAATATATGGTAAGAAAAATAATCCACGTATACTAAGAGGAAAAAATCGTTGAAATAACCATAATTTAACTATAATTTGTAGTCATTTTTTGGGACAACCATAAATTTGTAATTATTTATGAATTATAGTAATCTGAACTCTTATGATCATAATGATCACAATTGTATTCATTCAACTAATTGTATGATTATCTTACATATAAATCATATTTGCATATAGTAAATTATACTATAAAATGTTGTAACTATATATAAGATTATTGTTACTAACATTACAGCAATAATAACTATAAAAATGATATTTCTAACCATAATTATTTTATCATGCATTATAATTACAAATACAATATACCCAATTAACACACAGTGCTTACAAAGCGTTAACAAAGTGCTAAAAAGGCGTGTATAATCGTATTTTTAGTGCTTTGCAAGCATTGCTGTGCTATTTGGATATACTTTTTTCTCAGTGTAGGTCGATTATTTAAATTTGATCGGAATATGGATATCGAATAGAAAGAAATGTATAAAATATGAGACATCAAATCGCCTGAAGTATTATTTTATTTTTTTTAGAAACGTTCAACTTGTAAAATATTTTATTTTAAATGGCGAATGGGACGTAGAAGAAAGATCAACCATGTTACTAAGTGTCATTGCAGAACGCATAGATGACAATCAAAAAGTAAAGTTGCTGCAGATATGATGCAAGTCAGCAATTTTAACATGCCAACTCACACTATTCACTTAAATTTTCATTTTTCGAGGAAACTACGTTCAACGTCTCACTTTGTTATTTCCATTCAAATGTTCTCGATTCCCTTTTAGCGTACTTTACCATTTTTATTCAAATTCGAACATTCGTGTTTCCAGTGATCTTGGCACGTTCAGGGACAAGAACTAAGGGATGTAAGTACGACGGTATCGCCACCATCGCAAAATAGTCGGGGTTACGACAATCGAGTCGATTCATCCCCTCGTTACGTCGGCTGCGTGCGAGCACGGCTTGCAATCGCAATCTTGGATTTCGTCCACCGTAAAGATATATCAGCCTACATTCTACGTATCGTAATGCGCGCAGTGCGGAGCAATATCGGCGTTATCGCCATTCCAAACAACGTCATAATGCACGAGTCGAGCAACCACGCAATTGGTTTTCGTCTTTCATGCGGAGAATTGCGCTGACTCGCCTTGAAATGCACATCGTTTCCTCTTTGTTGGATACCCAGAAATTTACTGGAAAATACGACGCGCGCTAATATGTAGTTTATCCCCGGTTGCTCATAAATTGTACACCGAGAATGCAAAACGATGCGGCCCCGCGAATATTATTCGTACTTTTGTACTTTCATTCTTCAACTACTTTTTCTGATAAGCAAATGACCTCCATCGTGCTTCCTTGCGGCGTTATTAAGATAAGTGGCGGCGAATGTCTAAATGAGGCAAGCGCATACAATGTCTTGGACATCCTTGAGGAAATTCAATTACGCCGGTCTTGTAGAACTAGAAAAATGTGCCCTCTCTAGCGGCATATATATTCGTTTTATCAAAGAGAATATAAAGAAAAGATATGCTTTCGTCCAATATACGCATTCATTTTCATTCGCTATTTCATTTCGTTATTATGTTTAAACATATAACATTTCTTTTTCATACTTATGTTATAAGCAGTTCGCCATTATATCACTTCTTCCTGGTTTGCATATTCTGCACAGATTTTTTATTTGTTAATTAAATATAAGATTGAATATGCGTTAAAATCTAATAAAAAATTTCTCATTACATTTCTGCGAAGAAAAAAATTGACTCTATTTGCGCGAAGTATGCATGGCGTTGTAAAGGTGTGAGTCTTGCAACTTTCTGCATGTATAAATTTTTCCGGAAAATCCGACTCGCCCACATATCATTTTTATTTATTATGCTTTACGACCGTGGGGTTGGATTCGCATTGCGTTCAACATAAATGTATGATCCAGTTGGATGACGTGCAATAACGTGTATCATCTTTATTGAGGATCACGTCACACAGTGTGTGCTGTAATGCTTTCACTGCATACGACCGAACTTTCCACGTAAAAACTCGCAAAGGGCGTGAGTCAAGTCTAACAACAATGGCAACTTCTATGAATTTTTTGCGGTACAAAAGGCATTGCCCACCACTTCTTTTCTTTCCCATCCGGTGCACAAAGGAAAGGTATGCTGTTTGAGAACACACAACTTGCGCTGTTTTACTCGGCAGTCTTAGCGAGCAACATATTTCCTCTACTTTGTGCTTTAAAATAGCGCGGAGCTTTCTTAACGCCCGTTTTAGAAAAACATTTCATACAAGAGTAGATCTTACCAAGCGTATTCAAATGTCAGGAAAAATATCAGATTTTTATCAAATAGCATTAAAAAAAATATTTAAAAAATGTAAAAAATAACCATCAATTACATAATTATATTATAATTACATGGTAAATTCAATCTTAGAGAAAACAGGAACAGTAGTTTTCATAAAGAATTTCTTTAGAAGTATGTTTCTATATTTCTCATTCGTTTTATTTTATTTTTTTTTGTACTGAAAAAAATTTAAAACATCAATCAAAAATTAAGAACTGTATTTAAAATTCGAAAGGAGGGAAGCAAAAATGATCAAAATTCGCACTGAATCGATATTTAAAAAATCAATTTCACGATGTTTGTTAATATATATGAAAAAAAAAAAATAAAATTTATAATGTCAAAAAAGCAGAGAAAATTTCTAAAATGAATAAAATATCATAATATAAATAATATGTAATGCCTACATGACATTATATTTCAATTTTCTTTATTTCTGTACGATCAGATTTATGTAAATTCTGATATATATATATATATTTTATATATATATATATAATATATATATATAAAAGTGTGTGTGTGTGTGTGTGTGTGTGTGTGTGTGTGTGTGTATATTTACATTTATTTGCAAATGCGTTTTGTACACCCAAAAAATATTCAAAAAAACAGAAATAGATAAAAAATACAAAAAAGAAAATAAAATAAAAACAAAAAATAATTTTAAATAATCAAAATAAATCTATAAATATGTTTTCGTCATTAATCCTAGTAAGACAAAGAATGATTTAAAAAAATAGAAATAGATGTGTCTGTATGTAAAATGCATTTACAACTAAGCATAATATATATATCAGAATTTATACAAGTCTGATCATACAGAAATAAGGAAAAAACTGGAACAGTGTCATGTATGTCATTACATATTTTGTAGGATATATTTTATTGTTTTTAATTTTTTTTCTGTACTTTCCAGCATCATAAATATTGTTTTTCTCTTTCACATGTATCAAAGACAATGGAATTAGTTTACTTTTAAAATGTTAATTTGAAGTCAATTTTGGCCATTTTTTTTTTGGAATTCCTGCTTTGTAATAAAAGATATATCTAAAATAATAATAATAAATAAATTTTAAAGACTAATAAGAATCAGAAAAGATATATCGCAATGCTTTCTCGGTATGACGCCATATCATAAAAAAATTGCTGAGAAAAAACTTAATTAATTTAAGGAACTGAAATTAAGTTCGCGAAACTTTTACAGAGCAATTAGGATTCATCCTGTTAGATGTAGTTTCTTGATTGTGCCATCGGGAGACAAAGAGTTATAAGGCGCCAGCACGCAAGTTCTCTAAGGCGTTGCGAAAGCGATAAGCTGGTTTTCCGGTTACGTACCGATGAGTTTTTACGCGTTTCACGCTCGTGGATTTCCCTTACGTGCAGCAGGATTACTCTCGCGAGGTGTTTAAACTAACTTTTAACCGAATGCGCGTGCGCGCGTATGAAGCGATCTTTGAGGCCAGAAGAAGACAAAGTCTAACTTTAATGTGATTTACGTAAGACGACCCCAAGAGGATCTCACCAGCAATAAGTGATTCGCTACGACATCGCAACAAGGCGGAGCGCTCTCGCTTGTGTTTTTACGGTGCGCTTGATTAAAACATCGCGGATCGATCCGGACGACTTTTGTGCGCGGAGGCTTTGACCGCGCATATTATCTTTGCGAAGGCAACCACGTCGCTCGTTAATCCGGTGAACTCGATTCAAGCAAACTACCGTTGATCTTGTTTTTTCCTCCTTCCTTTTTACCTTGTCGTGCTGTTACTTCGGTACGTTGTTTCACCAACGTAACGGTGAGATTATTCTCGGTTTTCGCGACCCATAACGCGTGGTGTAATTATTCCTGTTTCGAAGGATAATAATTGATGCTCTGCAAATATTTAGATACGCTTGAAGTCGTATAAACAGATAATGTAACGTCCGATGCACATTATTTACGATCTGCCATTGAATTTGCAAAAGAAACTTAACGAAAATTGGAATGACTAAAAATGAACAAAATACATATTTGAATATGTTCCGTGTCATTTATATGAATGTATGTACTTGTACAGAATATCTGCATTTTCACACTAAATATTATAATTCTATGTTGAATAATTCCTCTTGAAATAAAAAAGATCTGCAGAAACATATGTACAGAATTTTTCTTCATATTATACAAGATTTGTTATGTAATTCAAAATACAAAGTCAGTGAATAGAGGGCGACATGCATTTTACTTTGCATAAACGTAGCTTCGAAGAATGTTTCTAAGATATATCAAACTTGCGCAAAGAACTCGAGTTTTTTCAAATAAAGGAAAAGAAACTTTGGCCATTATCTTTATAAAAGTTGCTATTTCATTTTTTTTTTGGCATTGTACTTTTGACATTTCCTTTACGAGGATGCTTTTTACATAGACTTCGCTGCACTTGCGAGAAAAATTGTAAAGGGTTCACAATCCATTAGCATACATCCATTTTCAATGTCTCTCGGAGAATATTGACGTTGAAAAATGCAAGAAATAAACGTTTATCATAAAGTGGCTATAGCTAAAACATAAAACTTTAAAAACGGAATCAAATTAGATGAATGGATCGGGTTATGAAATCATGATTAACTGATTTCGCGCAGAGAAATATTTATTTACTAGAAAACTATCTGCAAACTAAAATATAGACGCGCGTGTGTATGTGTCATGAGGAAGTTTTGCTTTTCCGAGATACACGTCTTTGCGGGTTTCTGAAAATTTCAGTAGTAAAAGCCAGTGCATAACTGGATGCACGTAATTTTAGCTGTATGTTGGTTCATTTTCCAGTGAAATTTTCAGAAGCATGGAAAAGCTTATACTTGGAGACAGAACTTTTTATGCAGTTTTCCATTATCTCTATAATTCTATATTTTTATAATTATCTACAAGTGCGTTTTCTTTGTAGATACGAAGGAAATCTGTTGTTAATAATAATTCAAATAATTCCTTCTCTTGATATCTCAATCGTATTCTTGACATTACTCGTCGCAGGATCATTGATGTAGCGCACGACATATAATCTCTTTATCATTCACTCAAAATTTTACCGCGGGAATAATTCATGGCTTGATATTTTATTAAGATTTGAAATAGTATCGTCGAGAATATTTAAATTTATGAGCGTAAGGACCGGCGTTTCTCATGACTTCAAAATTTAAACTTCATAGAGTTATTATATTAAGCAGAAGACATAAAAAAAAAACTTGAAATGTAGCATATTTTTAAGCGCGTACGGTATATAATATAGCCGTGAAAGATACAGAGAAAGAGAGAGAGAGAGAAAGATGGGTGGGTGTGTGGGAGAGATTTTATTATACCTTGGGGTAATGTCCGTTAAGGCACACAGTGAGATAATACATGCACATATAAGTAACTATGCCACAGGGAATTTACATGAGCCCTTACAAACATGTCAAAGCTGGATTAATGCAAGCAGTTCGCTACGTGTGGATCAAGATTAAATTATAGCTAGAAACAACGTGCCTAATTAGATGCATAATTCCCAAATACCATCTAATATAATCTACTATAATACATGTACTTAATATAATTATTAATTAATAAAAAAAAAAGCTCTGGAGGGCAAAAGAAGCCGCAATCGTTACCGCATCATTTATCTGATATTCATAAGAGAAGTGTATCTCTTTCTTTCACTCTCGTCTTCTTCCTTCATATATCATGAGGAATTACTGTGTAATTAAATTGTGCAAAAATTATTTAGAATGAGTAACCGACTCAGCTAAATAGATAAGCATATGTCTACAACTATAACTAATTATCTTTATATTATTATATAATTACATAATTTCGTATGCTATTATAAACAGAATAATTATATAATTAAATTACATATTTAATTGCATAATTTAATCACTTTATATTGGATCTTATTTAATATATTTTGATAAAGTACATATTTATATCTGCATGCATGTTCTTGCGTACACATGTGTGTACGAATTACAAACATTATAGCATTCATAGAAACCATAGAAAATTGTGTTTGTCAGATGATTTTCCGTGAATGTAATACGTATTGACTCTGCAGGATAAGTATAATTTAACACGAAGGACGGAGGACGCTATCGCTTTTCCTTCGTAAACGTTCTTTGTCTTTGCGGCACGATGAAAGATAAAACGATCATAAAGTTCCGTGAAATAGCAACGTCTTTGCGTATGAATTATTTACTGATAATTGCAGAAAAAGCTATTTCACTAACATTTGCGGAACGTGATCGTTAGAGCTGGGAAAAACTGAATGCGATGCAACTGGCTAATAATGTTAAATGTCTGCTCAGCGACATGTCCCATTTCAAACAGATAGTATTCATTAATGTAGAATATACTATGATGACAGAAGAAATAGATTAGACATGTTTTTGTACTAAACGAAAGACAGATGGATACTATATAGGTACGATGATAAAGCTTTAATTAATGAGAAATAGTTTTTCCTTTATAAAGACATCTACGTCTGTGTGATATTTTTGCAACATTATCGTCAAGATTTCGTCTGAATTTTTTTTAAATAAAATTATTCCATGGATTTTTGAAGAATTAAATATGGCTTTAGAAATAATATTGTGTCTACCTTATATAAAATCATTTCTCACAAATATATTCTTATTTATGTATAAATAAGATAAAAAAGATTAAATATTTTTATATTACAATCTTATATTTATTAGATATATATATATATATATATATATATATATCTAATAAATATAAGAAATATATATATACATACAAGCATGAACATCGTAAAATAATTGATTTTTGTATATTTTATTTTAAAAAAAATTTGTCCTATATAATGATTATATAGAGTGCCCCATTTTAAATAATGCATTAAGATCTATCGAAAACTATGGTAGGTATGGAAAAATGTTTCAAACGAAAGTTCCGAGAGGAACATAAGAAAGTGTCATCTATGTAAATTATGTAGATAATTAACTAATGTGGCGCACAGATCGCATCTACACACCACCATGTAGAAATTCTAATGTCGGTAATGCCGACAAATATGTAATGTCGGCATTATATGTAATGCTAATATCGGTGGTTTTCAAGCCTTGTAATTTGAAAAGTATGTAATGAAAAATAACTTTATTACAGTGTTTTGAAAAGCTCTTAACATCAGCTATTAGATTCTGTCATCAAAAATAAAGTATTCCATTTAAAAAAATCGATGTGACCTTGACGTAACCTTGGCGACGCCACCTACGATCAAATCAATGGTATCTTCTCTTATGTCTCCCTCCAAATCATACAACTTTTGTTTGAAATATTTTTTCGTATCTATCATAGTTTTCGAGAAATCTTAATGCATTATTTAAAATAGGACACCTTGTATAATTCAGACACCTGAAAAAAAATTATTTCATTTAAAGACTCATTAAAAAATTTATATAAATAAAACTCATTCATGAACTTATATAAAAATTTGAATAATCAAGCTCAGAATAATTTTGAAGCAACATTTTTACTATTTTTATGTATGTTTCATTAAATGTGTTTTAATTAGTATGTTTTTAATTAGTAAGTATTTAATTACGTTAAAAAATATTCTGTATGTATGTGTGTAAAGAATTGAAAAATTCGAGAAAATAATTTTTATAATTTCGTACATATGCTATCAAATTAAATTTTTATGCCACGAGGCATGAATTTCAGCTGCATTAAAAACTAAAATAATTAAATATTGTACACATCCGAGAGATATATATTTCTTGTGTTTTCTATACTGTATTGTTGCTAGATAGCTTACAATTGCAACAATTAAAAATGAATTGTGAAGCAAATTTAATTATCCATTTCCGCTAAAGAATGCCTGCAAATAAATTGAACATTTTCTTTCTTTAGTTTGAAAAAGAAACTTTTCTCCAAAGTGCAACTCGTGTTCCTTTAACCTTTTCACACTTGACATTGATCGCAGCGCAACCTTTGCTGCAATAATATTGGATATTGATTGCTGATGGACTTTTTTAATAATATTTAAAAAACTTCATCTACTACCTAATAAGAACGATCCCTGAAAGGCTTAAAATATTCTGTGGATATATAAATAAACTGAAAATTGTGTGTCTGTTATATGTTAGTCGATCTTAACGTTACGCATGTAATTCACTAATTAATTTAATTCAAACTCCTTGAAAGATGGGATGACTAAGTTGTAGTTAACGCCGTGCTTATATAGTAGGCACTAAATTTTCTTCAATCTAACGTAACTCCATCTACGCATCTCGACTTCCAAACTTATTTAAAGTTTCTTAAACTCGCTCGACGGCCCGTTTCGTTAAGAACACATCAATCGCGTTAACATTGTAGCGTGTCTTAACAAGACATAACTTCGCTATCGCGCCATATACGTAACTTTCCTCGGATTCCCTGGGATATTGGTATTTTGCATTTACAGCATGAATCTTTGCTTTAAGCATAATTTATGAGCGGAATGCCATGCGGGACCTGTGTGCCTCAGGATTGCTTTTTCAGAATAATGCATTCATGGATTATAAGCACTAGATTATAATCACTAGTATAATACAGTTCTTGAAACAATAATATTAATTTAAATCAAATAAAAAAAGATCTGTCAAATAATAATCACTATCAAATGCTAATGTATTAGCACAATGTAATTATAAATTTTTAAGGGAAATTTTAAACAATTTTAGCTTAATTAAAGATTGGCATTACAATTTAATTTTGTTTACAAGGAAAAATTAAAACTACATATATATATATATATATATATATATATATATATATATAGAGTATCTTTAGTCCGTTCGTATTCTATTTTAGCTGAAAATATGGTATTCTATTCATTTTCCAAGGAAAAAGCTAAAGAATCAGAAAAAAATATATGCAAAATATATACGTATGTTAATAATAAAAACGAATTACGTAACAAGTTACGTGATGTTAACAACACATAATAACAAATATCTACTGTATATGAAAAACAAGATAATCATTTTTATGCTGTAATCATATGTTATTTACAATTAATCGTTAGTTATCATTATAACTGCAATACAGTGCATAGTCACAATTATCAGCAGAAATCGTGACCCGAATGGACGATGTTGAAACAGACGTTTCTTTATTTTGGGCTCGTTTTATCAATAATCAAAGCTACTTTTATCGTAGCTACTTTTTTCCAGAGGTTAAGAATTGTTATGATTGATACAAAATTTTAGATACAGTCAAGAAACAAAAGGAATATTGAAGAGGAAAGGATCAATTTTTGCAATAATTAACTATCAGTTAAAAATTATCTATAAACGACAATTTAGTTTTAATCCTGATAATATAAAATTCTAAGTTGTTTGTCCTTTTCGAAAAGGAAAGAGAGATTGAGATAATTGAGTTTCTTTAGAGGATTTGTTGAATCCAAAAGGAACTAAATTCGAAAACAAATAAAGGACTTATTGAAACATTCTATTTCCACCAATGTATAAGATTAACTTTGATCTCTGTTCAATTTAATCTTTATCTTTTTTACTTTTTAATATTAGAAAAATATAAACAGTAAGTTAAATCAAGATTAAAGTTAATCTACATCGATAGAAACAGACATTTTGTCACTTCGTACGATTCTTACAACCACGCTTAGTGTTGTCCGAGTTAAAACAGATAAAAGACACTTTTTGATAAAAATATTTTGTTTTAGTTGATCAAGCTCCAATGATCTTGATTTTGATATATGTTGTCAAGATCATGATCCTAAGTGACTTTCAACAAGTTTTAGCCGTCGCTCGTCCTTCGTTAAAAGGTTATTAACAAAAAAAGTTTGAAAAAATAATGTGTTATTTCGGCACAATTTTATTCAATATTTATCGTATCCAATAGGTACTTCACACTCATAAAAAAAATCCATTTTTTCGTCAAAATTATATATTCTTTTAAATAAAAATTGAGCGAAATAATATACATAATGCTTTTCACGTGTTCCATAACGAGGAATGTTTGCTCGCATACAAATCTCAAGAAATTACGAAATTATACTGATGATGAAAGAACAAAATGTATCCTTAGGGGGAGGGGGAGAGTAGATAGGATAGGCGTCGCTTCGCGTCAGAGTAAAGAGAAACAGGGAGGAATGTATCAATAATGAGGGTAGCTAAATCCGCAGACGGATGTACATCATGGTAGCCATTTTAAGCGTCCATTTTTTTTAACGTTTATACAACAGTTTTAACAGGAAAAAGATTTTGAGCAACAAAACAGTTCATTAATAAAGTATCGTAAAGAGAGCACCATGGTGCATTGTCGAGCGTGTGGTGTAACAATTTCAGCTCGAAATTATGGGATAATCTTTGATCAGTTAGTATTATTAGTAATAATGAGAATTTTATATTTTGGAAGTTATACTCTATTGTATGTATACTATATATATATACACATATATAGTATATACGCACACATTGTAATCTTTTTATACTATTAGAAAATAATATATGTTATTATTCATATAAGATATCTTTCAATTTCCATACGTACATCCATGATTTCTACTTTTTTACATGAACATGAGGAAATCTCTGGATATTGCGGCATAAAGCTTGGCAACAGGGAGGTAACATAATCTGGTATATCCTCGAAATATCCGCGCATAGACGCGATTCAGATATGTCGATATTTTCAACGATATCCCGTAGGTATTCAGAGCGCATCCGCCTAACATCCTTGCATATAATAATACCGTACGTTATCTCTTGGTTACAACACTACATAATAATTGCTGCTAGCGTAAATTCGTCGATCCTAAGCGATATTTGTTGCCTAATGCATCTTTGTTGGCCATAACTTCCGCATGTGTGGAACAATAGACTTTAAATAAATTACGTCGGAAGTTACGTTGTGCATAGTACACGGCTTATACCTTAATGGAAGTCTAGACTTAATCATAAAATAATGACGTATGTGCTATCAATGAGAATTAGAATAGATATAATAATGTTAATTGATTATTCGCGAAATGCTCGAAACTGTAGAAAATTCCCTGTCTGTTTTAAAGAATCACATCTTCAAAGAAAAACATATATATAATATATATATAATTAATTTAAAATCTTAATGCAGTTGTTCAATGTTGGAAGTATTATATGTTCCTGATTTATTTTATTCTTATCACATATCAAAAAAAAAGATGGTATAAAATATCGAAATCTAATTAATATTTATTAATAAATTTAAATTATATTCATAAATATAATAAATATAAAACGTTTATCCAAATACGAGTCAACAAAATATATAGATAACGAACTCATAAACACAATTTTTTTTTAAATATGGTTCGCTGAACTTTATCTTGTTATGAAAAATGGAAAATATTTGTATTCTTTAAAAAAAGTTACTTTTTATAATATTCGATAAAAAAGTCACATAGCTTCGTTGTTTCATACAAATGCTTCTACGACAATATGTCATTGTACTAACATATAACAAATTTGTTAAAACTGAATTGATTACACGAAAGCAGATGAACATCATCGAAAAGGTTACAAGTCAACTAAGAATTCGAAAAATTTATTGCGTTAGAAAAATAATGTATCATTGTAAAATTTTAAAATTACAGAATTAAATTCTCAATTTTGATTATAATTTATTGCAATACGCTTCGCCGCGTTTTTTCAATCTACATCACTAGTAACATGTAGCAACGTGATAAATTATTTATATTCTCAATAATTAAATTTCAGACTAATTAAGAAATTAATTAAAAGAAAGGAAGCAAGAACTTTATTCACAAAAATGAAAAGAAATTTAAACTTTTATTTTTATTTTAATAACTATATACACTTATTATAATAATACATGAAATGCATGTGCTTATGGCTGCGGAGCATGCACACGTGATCTCAGCGTGCGAGGTAAACGTTTGCTAGCAAAAGTGTTTATTTAAATTGGTTTTGCTTATATATGTATAGTTTTAATAAATTAGTTATGAAAATGTATACATTTACTAGTAAAAGTTCAAACTTCATTTGTGCTTATGAATACATTTACTTAACAAATTATTATGTATATACATTGACTATATAGTAAATGTATACATTTACTAAATTAACACTTTGTGACGTATAGATATGTACATATACTTTTCTGGATAAATATAAAATAATGATAGAGATATGTATCGAAGGCGGAGTGTCTCTATATACTATACGTAACATGTGAGTTTGCAAAGAAAGTCTACTTGGGGAAAGAACTAACTCTTGAGGGAAAATGGAGCGAAACGATAATGGTACGGAACGTGATAAAAAATTCTATTCTTGTCCCAGCGAGGGATAGTGCTTGATACCATAGTGTTTGATGGAACAGTTTTGGTTTGCTTCAATTTTGGCGTACACGTATGTCCCTTGTCGATAGTAAACACAACTTATCAAAGTTCAGGTCGATATTGCCATTCTCCTTCTCTTTTTTCTTCCTTTCTTTACTTTATATAAGTATTTCAACAATATTTATAGAAATAAATAAAAATGTGCCTCTTATAAAAATATAAGTGTCATATGAATATTTTGACAATATTTATGGAAATAAATAAAAATATGTATCTTATATAAAAGGTGAATAATTTCAAAAATTAATAAATTTGATAAATTTTTCAAATGCATTTGTATAAAAATTTTTAGAGTTCTGTGTAAGTAAAAATGATAATTATTTATTTTAATGAAAATAATAGAGTGAAATTATCATTTTTATTTTTATTAAGAAATAAGATAAGATTTTTCAATGTGAAACACATGTTAAAAGTATAAAATATTTAAGATTATGGTGTAAATAAAGCGCGATATTGTAATACGAATTTACCAATGGTAGCAATCAATTGGTTACTAACATGAAACTATTGCAATTGCAGTATTAGATAGAACATACCTTAATACACCTGTACACATTAATGTCAATGTATGTATAAACTTGAAATCACTGCTATGTATGCCAATATATGTGTGTAATATCAGATACATATCGAATTTATTAAAATTATGATTGAGAAATATATAAGATTTACTAAACATGCACTTCTTTGAGAATCAAGAAAAAACATAACTAAACAATTATAATTCGTATTAAATATAACTTAACAAATTTCCGTTTATCCTTTCATACTAATTGACTAAGAGCTGATTGTTCCATCTTTATAGTACTTGTGATAAACTATATGGTAATTTACTTATTGAATAAAAGAGTAAAAGAGTAAAACATAAGAGAGTAAGAGAGTAAGACAATGAGCTGAAGTTTACGAAAGGTAGAACAATCCAGCCTAAGAATGGCATAGTGGTAATATTGTGTAACAATAAATAATGTAATGCTGAATATTTCCTTCTAGGAAATCTAATTGTGCCGTCGATATGACTTTGTTGAACAAAGCTGTTATTGCATATGTGTCATATACGTAAGTTCAGCGAAGGAAGTTTAACATGAAAGTCTGAATTCTAAATTACTTTTACTTCAGAAATGTTGCTAGTATTTGACAACCATTTGGCTTGAATTTTCGTTGCACTAAAAATAATCCCAAACATCAGAAGTCAAAAATTTTCCATGTGAAATAATGTTTTAAAAGTTTTCTCTAACTATTCTCTCTAATCATTATTGAAAAAGATGTCATAATAAATAAGCATGCAAATAATTTAACATAATGTGTGTGTGTGTGTGTGTAATTGTATTATTTAAATATTTTATGTTAAATTGATATTCATTCCTTATGTTAAAACACAATTTATAACACAATTTATAAGTAAACAAATATTATAAAAATAATGTATTTTAAAACATAAATTCTAGATAAATGAAAATACGTGTTAATTTAACATCTACATCATAAATGTTAATGTTATTGCAAAAATATATTTTCACAATTTGCTTCTAAATTGTGCCGGTGTTATATTTTTTATTTTAGTTCTTTTACGTAATATTTGTGCTACTTTTTACTACATTCATTTTGAATTAAATTAACATAAATATTTGAATAGAATTTGTAACAAAATGTTTTAAATTTAACATCAGTACATTTTTTTGTAACTACATATTTAACTTTTTTTAAACTGCGTATTTTTTGTGTTTCTCTACTTTCTTATATGTGAAATGTATAAATAAATTGTTATTTTTTTATGTTATGTTTATCAGACAGAATATAATTTTCTTGTATTTTTAAAAACATATTTTCCTTAAAATATAAATTTCTTTGATTCATTCACAATAATTTTCTCTACATGTATATTAGTTTACCTAATTTATAATTTACTACTATTACAATATACGGAGAAAATTTTTTCTTAGAATATCCTGAAAATATAAGTTGTGGGACAACACTCAACACTGTATTTCGAGGAATTTTATATAATTCTCTCTCATTCAACGAAACTATAATAAAATATAAAATAAATTTGAAGTGCATAGTAAAAATCTTTAAAATATTGTATCACAACTATCACATTTTCAGAGTAAATCCTAAGAAAAAATTTTCTTTGTATAGAGAAAGAAGTTAAGTTTATACGCTACAACTACTGTAATAATGAAATTTCATATATCGTTCGGAACTTAAAGTTGACACAACTCGGCAAATCAAGCGCAGAAGTCAGAAAGCGGAATTACTTTCTCATTTGAGAGACATAGTTCGTTTCTGCAGTTCGGCTAGTCATAAAGTTGCACTGTCGAGTGATGCAGCCGGGAAGCAACCGGGCTATAAACGAAGTTGGGTTAGTTAGAACCATGAATTCTTACTCGATGTACACAACTTGGCCATGCCATCGATTCACTAGACAGAACTTACGTCCGCCAGTTTGCCGGCTAACTAGCAATTTTCGCAATTCTGCATGGCGTTTAATGCATCGAAACGGAATTGCTCTTTGTTCGAGTTGAATGGAGTTTTGCGAGAAGAACAAAGCGCCTCTAGTTGCAGACAATTATGTTCACACGTATATACATTTCGTATATACGTTGCACATTCATTTGCATTTTCAATAGTTACATGGAAAAGATGATTTTGCTGAAGTATCTAAAAATTTAATTAGAAAGAGAAGATATAATTTTCACAGATCTAGATATAATTTTTGGATCAAAATAATTAAATAATAATGATAATGTATAAAAATAAACTATTTTCAGCATTGATCATTGATTTGAGATTTCTACATAACTATTGTTATAATAGTCTAATAAAACTATTTTCAAACTTGTATCTAGTTACATTTTTAGATTGCTTCAACAGAATCGTTCTTTTCGTATAACAAATTGAAAATAATTCTTTTCATAATATTAACCTTTAATAATATTTTCAATTTAATTTAGCGAAGTAAGAAGATTAGCAGGCAAATTTATCATCTCTAGTCACAGTTCTCTTTAATTATTAGCATCTGGTATTCATCTTATTCCCAGACTAACACAATTATCCCAATTGCTAAGAGCAATTAATTACGATACATATCTCATCGTTGATGCTTCGAACGCATTTAAAACAGATCAATAGTACACTTCAGACTGATACAGAGCTAATTCACGAGTTATGAGAGATACGAGTGAACACTTTGCGCCAACATTAATCAAATACAGTATCTCTATTGAATGTGCCACGCGAGATCATTTGTAAAAATTGTTTTGAAATTGTATCGCATACGAACATCTTTTTTTTGAGAGAAAAAGAGTAAAAAGAAGAAACTCATGCTTCTCGCAACATTTCGATTGTTGTACAATATTAACGGAGTTGATACAATATACACACAATATACACACAAAAGATTTTAAGATACTGTCAAGTGTATTCACAAACTAAATAAGCTTGTCAGCCCAAAGTACTCTTTTATAGATAGAATAGGATGAGAAGTGACAAATCAGATTCGTGAGTAAACTAAAGTAAAGTCCACCCTCGCTGTTGCAAGTTATTCCTACCATTCACAGCGAAACTAGCCGTATCCCAACGTTCTGGTTCTAATTAAAACTTTCGTTATGATGGCGTCCACGGAGTATACAGCAAAATAAACGTGCAAGCGTATAATAAATATTTAATGCCGGCAAATTAGTATTTTCCGTATAAAATTATACGAAGAAAGATGTTTCATGTAAAATATTTTTCGATTTTGATCTTGCTCAACGTTCTCCACTCTATAGGATACGAGATGTAACCATAACAATGTACTGCGTAATAAATTGTTAAATTTTAGAAGAGATAAATTATTAAAAAAGATGAAAATTTCTTGTCTTTCTTCGAAAGGTTATGATATTAAAATGATTAAAAATATTACCGATTAATTTGTTTTATACATTATTGAGCAATTTGCAAGTGCATGCACGAAGTAGAAAACGGAGGGCTTAACAGGAAATTACAAAGTCATTCGTTCGAATTTCATGTTTACTCGGAAAATCCCAGGTCCAATTAATGTGCAGGGGAGAACGGGAGAAATTACACATATGAGATAAACACGAACAATGCTATTACTAGTGGTAACGTTTCACTTCTTGCATTTAATGATAATTTGATATATATTTAGTGCCAAACTATAACATGTGACCACAAAAGCATACGCCGTTTTAAAGTGAATACCGAAATATTAAGGGAGAGAGGGGAAATTGTAAACTCCTATAAAGGGAAAAGTTAAATAGAGCCAATTATTTATCAATTATAGAAATCTTTATTCAAAGAATATTTTGGTTTTGACTAAACTATAAAAACCAACACTCTTTATAGTTTAAAGATTTCTATAATTGATAAATAATTGGCTTTATTTAATTTTTCCCTTTATAAAGGTTTATAATTTTCTTTCTCTCCCTTATATCGAAAACATCAAAACGATGTTAAATATTTCGGTATTTACTTCGTTTCATACATTACATTATTAAGCAATTACAATGTATTTATAATAAATATATACAAACAACGAGAGAGAGAGAGAGAGAGAGAGGGGGGGAGTGGGATGGGGGAAGGGAGAGAGAGATTTGTCTTACGTGACTGCAGGTATATATAACTTCGAATGACAAAAAAAGTTTTATTCTTTATTTCAGACTATAACTTATTTTATATTAATAATATGCTCTCTCATAAAAAAAAAACAGGTCAATGAAACGTTACAGTGATCTGTTTGTTTTGCGCGAAGGTGAATTATAAATGTTACTTAAAGCTAAAACAACTGAAGTATTCTTTAAATAAAGGCTTTTACAATTAATAAATAATCATCAGCTTTATTTAACTTTATCTTTAGATGTCCAATTTTTCCGTTATATTTCCGTTATATTTCCCCGTATATTAAAAACGTAATTAAATTACAAATCTAAATATTGCTTACAATATTAACCATATATTTCTCGATAATATTACTAATTTTTGCTTCGGCAGTTGAAGCAACTTTTCATCGTGACACTCGTGAGAAATTTGCGTTTACAGAGCGTAGCGGCAATAACGGGCATTCAAACGTTTGTGTTTCTCGTTTGTTTATCTGGATGCTATGCCGCCTGCAATGTATGAAACAAACATTTAATTTTCCTATTTCGTCGTCGGTCTGTACTGTCCGTAGTTCGTACCGCCAAGCGAAACGGACGTGCGTCGCCGCATAGAGAAAATCAATAATTCCTTTACACTATTTTCGCATAGCGTTGCTTTCAAGTGTATCGGTTTATCGGGATCTACGTGAGCACGATGAAATAAGATACGAAATGCAGGCGTCAATATCGTGAGCGATTTCACTCTTTTATGAGATATTCTCGCCGCGGCGGAAATCTTAAAGATGCATCGATAGATCCTTTTCATTCGGATTTATGCCACGATGAGATTCTTTATTTGGGCACCGATGCGTCCAATCGATTCGTAAAAAAAAAAAGAAATAAAATTGGCCATTGGTATCAATGGCCAACCCCACTGTAATAGGATTCGGTAAACACGTCAGTGGTTTTAAACGTTAATCTTGTATTCAACAAACCGCAAGAACCACATCATTTACGCGATGACACCACGACGCATTGATTCGTAAATAACATCGTGATAAAATATTAAACATTTTTACTAATAGCGCGCAATGCAAAAAAGTTTACGCTTTATGATTGTGACTTTCATTTACGCATATTGCGTATGAACTATTGCTTTTGCATAGTCAGTAAAATACGGAATCAGCGCGATTATTTTACACATCATTTCGTAAAAATATTCACGTGCGTTAGATATTCATGCGTGTATTTATACATTATATAAAAAGTATAAGGCGAATATTTGTTTATTCTCTTCGATAAAGTTTATTTCATTTTTCCTAGTCTATCTTACTTATCAGTTGGGCGTAAAAACTGATTTAAAACTATAATCCGAAATTATCCGCGAAATGCGACGCTGGGGATAAGAAATACAGCAAAAGAAACTTTGCATAATCGCGCGAATCGATACCGGAAAGTTCTCAGGAGGATAATGCCGAGTAATAAGCTTTCCTGCTTGACACTTTTCGCTGTTCTTTCGACTGCTGAAGACAACTGAAAATTGTCAATGTTCTGCGGGGCGTATATCGCAGTTATATACTGTATATACATATAATGCATGCGATCTTCTTGATAAATGTATCTACCTTGACATTTCAGTATCTGACATATGACATAAGAAATAAAAAAAGTAAGTTCATAAGTGAAAAGTTCACAGTTGATATTTTCTTCTGTTTTAAATCGTAATCATAATGGGGAGTTATCGAGAATTTAACTTAATCCGTATTTTTTCTATAAAATATATTCTACCAATTTTACTTCTTCATTCATTTCTAGTCTACGTTTCAACATAAAAAAAAATATATAAAATTTTTTATAAAATTGGTAGAATATATTTTATAAAAAAAATATGGATAAAAAATACGGACTAAGTTAAATTCTCGATAACTCTCCATGATTTAAAACAAGAAAATATCAAAGTGAACTTTCCAGGAATTTATTAGGTTAGGAACTTATTTTTTTATTTCTTATATATTTATCTTTTATATATATATATATATATATATATATATATATATATAAGGAGCCGTATATTACGTAAGCATAATTGGAGGAGAAAGGGGATCAGATAAATTCTTACAAATGCTTACATGAGGGAAGAAGGAGGAAAGGGTCGTACATATCCTTACGTAAGATTTTTGTCTGCTGCTGAAAAACGAGCATTATTTGCAAAAAGCTTTCCAAATCTGCTAATGTAGTAACAGATATATTATAAAGTGTGATTTAAATATAATGAGTGGGAGTTGACAAAATTTAACGGATTAATGGCCGCGTTCAAGTTAACCGACAAAAAATGTCATGTCAAAACTAATTGTTGTCAATGATATCAGCAAATTAGTCTTTTCTTTTTCGTGGCATGAAAAAATCTTACGTAATTATAGAAGGGGGTTTTAGACATCTTTGCTTACATGGGGGAGAGAGGGGATTAAAAATGACCAAAAATTTGCTTATATATTTGTAATATATGACGGCCCCTAAATGAAAAAATCATTTCTGTGTCAAACAATATTCATGTAAAATAAAGTAACAAATCAAGCAATTTTTTTCTTTTTGCAAATTGATCTAAATATATATTTAAAGTGATTCTTTAGTAAATCGAATTATCATAGAATGTTTAATTTTCTTATATAATAAAGTTGAAGTACCGAAATTGACGTGTGCAAAATTCTAGGTTAACATTGAAATAAGAGAAAAAAATGTTAAAAAAATGTAACTTTTTCTTAACTGTACACAAATTTTATCATAGACTTTCCTCAATAACAAGATTATAATAATTTAAAAAATTACGATTTTATGGTCACAAAAAAGTAATAAGTCAACAGCTATCTGGAAAGATATTTACGTATAAACTCGCATATAAATTTAATCTCGAAAAGTAAAGTCATCTTGTAGTTTTGTTTTTGTTCGATGAAGATGTTGTTCTTGATTCATTATCATATACTCCATATTATTTCATTAAGATATACGTGTAGTTTTAATATTTTAGACAAATTATGATACAGATATTTGTAATTTTGTGGAGTGGGCCCTGATGAAACACTCCTAATTTTCGGCACTTTATTAAAGAAGCTTAATTTATTGGATTGGAACAAAAGCGTAGCACTATGAACTTCGAACTTCAAGCAGTAAATTCGTTAGGAATAAATGAAATTTAAAAAGGGTAATAAAACTTAAAAAAAGTTATTTTTTTTTAATTTGATAATTTTTACATATAAAAAACTACGAGCTGAATAAAATCGAAAATTTTCTTCTTACTTTGTGGTCCTGTCATATGTTAAAAAAAAAATTTACAAAAATTTTTTAACGTGAAGCTTGAAATTTTCCCTGTAAAATTGTTTTTTTTAAATGTTCCGAAACTTTTTCACTGAGTTATCACGGATTGAATAAAGGAAACATTTTAACTTTGATTGCTCATAACTCCATTAAAAATCGCATACCGCAATTTAAAAAGCAGATTCTTACAACTGAAACATTGTTCTATCGAATGATATAATTGCTAAATCTTTTTTAAAAATATTTTTTTAAAACATATAGACACAATACAAAAAAAATAATGCTATGAACTTTTATCCCAATCTAATACAATTCGAGAATTATTTAAAAGTTTTGATCAATTAATTTCATTTATATAAATATATTTTCTTGTATATTTAAAGGCTACCAAATCAAGATTTGCTTTCGAAAGGTTCGATAAGTGGACACTAGAAATCACTGAAATACTTCACGACTTTAATTTGAACTTCTCGCGTTTTCTCTTTTGATTGTTTTCCTAAGGTCGATTATTACGACGTTTCAGAGCAAAGGATAGAGATTTTCACCGATTGTTTTCTTTCAATTCGACCACTTCTAGAGAAGGTTTATTTTTCTCTGCAAACTCTGCGATAAGTAAAATCAAAATAATTGATAGAAAAACAGTTTGGCAAATTGATTATTTCCTATTAAATGTTACACTAATAGGAAAATATTAATATAATTATATATAAAATATTACATATCCCAATTAAGATTTCAAAATTATCTATATACATATGGAATATATACATATGGATGTATATATTGTTATTTTATATATATATATATATATATATATATATATACACACACACACACACACACACACACACACACACACACACATATAGATATTGTATAGAGATATTGTATAATGATATAGATTGATCATTCGTCACTTTCGATATTAATTATTTGAATAAATTGGTCATTTGTTGCCATTCAGTGATTGTTATCTTTGGTATTTCTCTTTAAAAGTTTCAATCGTGATATTACATTTTTACGATATTATAGATTATTTTACGACTCTGTCAACTGATTGCAACTTGTCATCTTTTGAGGAATTTTGGGACTCGATTAAGTTTCTCACGTTTTAAACGTAACGTCGATGTTTTAGTAAGTAAATATGACAATTGTTATTGGTCGAGGTTTCTCTGCAGTTACAATGGCTATCTGTTATATTACGAAACATATTGTTATTCAATAATAACTGTAACTTCTATTGACTGAACGCTATTTGGAACATCATTGGTTTTAATCAGAAGAACATGTCGGTATACATATTGAAAAAAAATTTATCTTCTTGATTTAAATTTATTTATATTTGACAATTGACGGTTTATCGGTTACTTATTATTCTATTTTTACAATTGTTTCATTGCAAAATTAATTATTATTTATATTTTATTAATATTGAAGATGATCTAGTAGTAGGTTGAAACGTTTGTTTCGTATATGTACTTGATTTACAAGAGTTTTATTAAACTTTAGCAACCAGCGTTGGCTTGTAACTCTTTTTTTATTTTAAATTGTGTTCATTTATTAATATTGAGCCTTAATTATTAATTTTTGTTATTTGAATAAATTTTCGTTCTTTGCAATTTTATGTGAATGTGGATTGGACGACAATTCCTTTCTCTTTCTAGATAGCGTTATTCAAAGCCATTTATTTATCTGTATATACCATGAATATTACGTACAAAACGTACAAAATTTATGTCATTCATGTTCACAACGATTTTTGCGTTCTCTCGCGGCGGAATTTCATTCTTTCGCGCGATGATGCATTTATATAGTATATATCTTCCGAAAGAAATGTATAAGATAGGAAATTAAATTTTCTGGCGTACTAGATAGGTTTGAATATTAAGATGATGTTCCCTCTGTGATACATCGACCGACAAAAGCAGCAATTTGTATTTCACGTTGCGGTAACTGGGGGTGTGAAAAATTCGCACATAGCTCATACGATCTCCATGGCATCGATTGGCTTCGTACCATAAGTGCGCCCTGTAAATTTCCATTTTTATGGAATTCTGGATGTGAACGATAAAAGGAGCTCTATTCGCAGTCAGCCAAATAAGTAAAAGTTAATAGCAAACAGTCCATATTCGTGATTACACTGTCCGATAAAATTTGATTTTTTTTTTGCATCACGAGTGTGAATAGTCGTTTCCGATATATTTTGTCCTGCTGAATACGAATTCGTTGTTTCAATTTTACTTCACAATTCTGAGAAAAATGGCGTCAAAGAGACAAAAAAAAAACGACGATTTTAAAGTTTGACATTGTAACACCGACAGCAAATTTTTTTTCTAAATTTCGTTAACACCACGCTGAAATATCAACTTTTTTAGTTTTAAAATACATTTTGTTTCATTTTAGTATAATTTTTCGTTTTCAAGCTATAGTAAATGAAAATAGCTCTTTTATAATACATGAGAAAAGGCAATTTAATACTATATTGTATATAAAAAATAAGTGCTTTTGTATTTATATAACATAATCGGATTGTATTAAATCAAAAAGAAACATAAAATTGACAAAATATAATGCAGCAAAAAAATTAAAATTTTCGTGTTGCAAAATAGTATCGAACAATGAGTGTTGTTGAAGTGATCACATTTCTATAAATATAATCACGATGTGTTATTACCAAATATTAAAGAAAATACCGTGTTATTGCGGAACATGTTTTACAAATAATACGATAAATTCATTTTATAATATAAATTTCGATACTATTATTATATCCATTGTATCCATAGTTGTATAACAAATCATTTTTTATTTATAGGCTATTGTATATAGCATCGTTTGCTTTATCAATTTTTTTCTTTGTCTATATATATATAATATATATATATATATGGTATATATTATATATATTATACTATAATTTTTCACTTCTCAGCGATCAATTAAAAATCATTTTCATATCATTTCAATTATTAAAATATTTCCAAATTTTATATGTATCAAATACACATGTAAAAAAGCTAGAAACACGTCTGCGATTTTATACGTCATATATAATAAATATGTACAACACGTACAATGATTTAAAGTTACAATCAATATCAAACTTTTTTTACAATTGCAGACGAGAGGCATTTTGTGCCAATTAAGTTATGTAACAGAGATTGCAACACACGATAAAATTTTCGTTAAAAAAAGCTGTTAAAGTTGTAAACATTTAAATTTTGTGTAATGTTAACGAATCATTTTATGCTTCTTGAATTTTTGTATTGATCTCGGAAATTTAGGAAATCAATATTTAATATTAATTCGATATACACACGGCACTAAAAATAACACTGAAAGATAGATAGAACCAAAATGAACCACCTGTTTTTTCGCAAGCGATAAAATCGCGATAAAATCGTAATAAAAGAAAAAAGAACGAGACGACAATAATATAGAAACTTTACTCGAAGGGTGGATCCTGTTTTATATTAAACTTAACATCCTATGGGCATCTCGCAAATTTATGATGAATTTAAATGTAACTCTGAGATAAAATTGCTCAGATAAAAAGAAAAAAAGCAGATCGAGAACGCAGTGTTCATCCAATTTTTATGCGTCCATAAAATTTAATGATTCGATAACTCGTCTTTATTCTGATGCAATAATTTTATTGACAAGTATGGTCACGAAATTTTGATATCAAAATATGTCAGTATTTTGACGTTTCGTATTCGCACGATTTGCGAATATAATTTCTTGTAACGCGAATATTTTTTCGATAAATTTTTGCACACAATTGACGTGATATAAAATTTTATATAAAGCTCATGTGTTGTTATAGCAAATTTTTGTATCAGGAAAGAATGAAGTGTTAAAAAAAATAAAATAAATTTGAAAAATTTTAAAAATACTATGTGAACAAGACAGATTTTTCGCGATCATAAAATGACATTTCTGTTGTCGAAAAATGCAAATAATGCAAAGAGTTTTTTGTTTTGTGACGCAATATTTAAATTGCTCGAATTTATCCCACTGCTCCAATGAAATGTCTTTTCGCGCGCGCGTTTTTTAACACTCTGACTATCACATATATTTTAAACGCGTAACGTTGGCAGCAAATCTAGCATGGGTCATTATTTCTCAATTGTTAGTTTTATTTATCCGATTAACAAGAATTTTACCAAATATATTTAAAATATTAAAAAGATACTATTTATTAAATTATATCGATACATTTAGAAAACAATAAAATATTAAAATAATGCATTAGATTTATCAAGCTCAATGCTAAAATTAATTTGGCAATCTCTCTCAAAGTATTAAGAGACAAATATTTATAAACTCTATTTTCTCGCATTAATACATATTTAAAGTATGACGTAATAAAAATAGTGCAGATGTGTGGAATGTCATAAGGTGACTCTACACAATTAATAGTATTGACAAATATTGACTATTACTGATATGTAGTTGATATTGATGGATTGACGTAGAATATTGACAGTGATCTGGATTTTGATTTCAGTCGCGCTTTATTAATTAAAGTCCATGTCACAGTACGTCACAGATAGCAATAAATAATGTAAACTAAAATAAAATATATTGTCAATAATATTGATCGTGTACGATTAAATATTATAAAATAAAAAATATTAAAAATATTAATGTATACTGTTAATATTACTGATTCAATATTACTAACTAGTATTATTGACTGTGTGAAATACTTTTATATTTTATTGTTTTACGGTACGATTTAAAAAGTTTAATTAAAAATTAAGTCAAAGAAGTTTAATGTTGAATATTAAAATGTTATGAAAAAACTGTTCAAATAAATCCTCTCGAAGTGACTTTAACGTCATCAAAGAAATTATAAATGAAAAAATTTACAGATATTAAACAAATATCCATTAAGATAAAGTTACTCGAAAGACAATTAAATATAACCTATATAACTCATTTCAATATACAATGATATTAACACATTTCAATGTACAATGATATAACACATTGCAACGTTTTAATACGTTTCAATGTTCCAGCAATATTGCAAACATTGTAGCAATGTTGCTGCAAATTTCTGTGCTGTATGGGAAGTAGAAACATAAATAAACTTTTTCTCAAATAAATTAATATTTCTCTCAGATTTTTTATTTACACTCTTTAAAAAATCTATAAAAACACTACACTATTCGATCTAATTTGATAACAAATTTTTTTATAACAAATAGAATTTAATTTTTTGTCAATCCTCTTATAACATTTTGATTAATTCGTTAACATTTAGGGATTAAAATTGCCGTTTTTCAGCCACGGTAGAAATATAAAATTCACGAAAGTCAATCAATACAATTTTGGGATATACAACGGTGACAACCTTGTATTCCTTTTGCGGGTAGACGTGATCAAAAATTTCGTATCAATCTGTGATAGCGAATTCAATGAACGATCACTGACCACGCGACAAAATAGAACACTCGACACATTCTTTTGTTATCAATTTCTGTCATGTTAAATACAAACATATTTATATATCATTTATCATAATTTATAACGCGCGTTAATACATATTGTATACGAGATTTAAAGTGTTTTATTATTCAAGCATATCAAATTAATTTCAAGTTGACATTTGCACGACATATCGAAATTATCAATTCCATCGAAATGGTTGCCGAATGAGATTTGTTTTTGTAAATGTTTAAACGGAAAAATTTTACTGCTTTGCAGAACAGATTCGATAAAATTTATGCAAATGATATTTCTATCCGTTATCGGAGTCACGTAAAAATAACCGTACAATAAATATAATAAATTCGGAACAAATCATAATATTGCTCCCCTTCTTCCCTATATGAAGGATCGTTGAATGTATCACGTAACATCGACGCCATTGACGGCTTAATGAATATGCGTTGAAACTGGAGAAAGTACGTTTAATTGATCTGTGTAACGCGAGTGCAACTAGAATGATTTCGCGCAAATAGAACAGTATTTACACTGTAAATTATCAGTTAGTAAAATAACGTCGATAAGTTCCTTTTTTCAACATCATAAAAAACAGAACCAATATAAAAATATTAACAACAGAACCAATATAAAAAGTTATGTAAAATTTACAAATACATTATTATGTTGTGCGTGCGTATTTATGTTTCCATTTTTTTTGCGTAACATTTAAATAAAATTATTTTTTACATTTATCTAAGCAAAAATTCAAATCTGTGCAATTCAACCGACAAAATTATTATGTCGTTGCAGTACCGGCGATTTCAGTATATATGCGAGAAAATACGGTGAATTGATCATGATGTAGTATAACAAGTGCTTTGTAATGATTAGATGCTACTATGCAGTATTTGCCCTGCGAATTGTTAGCTCTTAATTATTATGCAAAGATGGATAATTATGGTAAATTGCACACTGCTCTGGACATCATATCAAATAGCGAACATCAAATCGCTCGATACG
This sequence comes from Acromyrmex echinatior, assembly GCF_024713525.1. Classification (NCBI taxonomy): domain Eukaryota; kingdom Metazoa; phylum Arthropoda; class Insecta; order Hymenoptera; family Formicidae; genus Acromyrmex; species Acromyrmex echinatior. Next base: position 5,787,476 of record NC_141864.1, on the reverse strand, counting down.
AGCATGGATGTGCTACATATAGACTTAGCGTAAAATAACATGTTAATTGTAGTCACTGTGTTGAAAGAATATACATGTTATGACATAATGATTAATGCATTTTCATCCACGAGAGTAGCTCGTTATGCTTTGCATATTTACTTTATAACATGGATGTAATGACATGTCAGGCGAAAATATTTAAAACTCCTACCATCATCATAGAGATAACAAAATCTCTCCTTATGAAAACTAACAGGTTTAATTTAAAATGAATTCTTTTTTACTATAAAAGCCATCTTTATGAGTCTGTAATTTAAATTTCCGTATTCTGGAAAAGGAATATTTTTCGCAATCAGTTCTTTACAGGTTTCAGTTATTAATAATATCAAATCAACGATCAATTTTGAGAGATTATTATTATTTCAGTTGATTGTGTTGCAAGTTCAAAAATAATCGCGCGTACAGTCATATATATTACATAAATATATTTAAACTTAAAATATATATAAAAAGATTATATTCCAACATCTAATTTTGATTGTAATTAGCATTTATTTTACTTACAATTAGTTGATGCATTTATATAAGTGGTCCTGTTTTAATCTTTTAATATGTTCATAATAAAAATTAATATTTATAAAAATTAATATTTAATGAATATTCTGTAGGGTTTTTCAATTATGCAAAAAATTAACAATTTTCAAAATACACAATAAAATTATCGTGATTATTGGCGTAATTGATTTAATTTAAATAAACTCTGTTAATTGGTATATTCGTACTTATAAAGTTATATATAATAGCTGTAAAATTTAGAAGCATAGGTTTTTTATTAGAAATTCATTAGAGCGTTTAACATATTGTAAAATTAATAAAACTAGTTACTATTGAAGCCTGTTTAGTTTGTAATGTTAAACTGGTTTGTCGGAAGTCATTTGAATAATTCGGAAATATCTTATATGTCGAGGTGAGAATGAAAATAATAACTTGGCAGCGATCCAAAAAATATAAAACTATGCTGTACAAGTTTGTTACACTAATTCTAATTTAGCTATTGTTTGCTGAATTATAATAATGGCGATTATGTAGGTCAAAATTTTTTTTCAAAGAATATATAGAATTCTCGCTTTTTGTTAAACTAAATTATTTGTTAGCAAAGTTATAATAAAATCCTAGTCAGTTTGAAATTTTCAATATTACATAAAAATTAATTCAAATTTTTTCAAAATCTAATCAAGATTAAAGTTTCTTAAAAAGGTAACTTATTTATGCAACAAATAAACATTTATACTATCAAAGAAAACAATAGAAAAAAAATAGTAATTTATGTTTCATTTCAAACTGCAGTCTAACATAATTTGACAAATTCAGAAATTTGTCAAGAAGACTCATTGGTTCACTGCAAGCGAAATTTTTTTTGAGGTCAATACAAAAATATTAAACTACTATTTAAACTATTAAGTAGGTATTTAAGTATATAATTCATAAAACGTTTTATTTAAAACAATATATTAGGTATTGGAATTAATTCGTAGCGTTTTACAAGTGATGGGAAGTACTTTCATTAATGTATTTTTTAATGCTCATGTGAAATAAATAACATTCTTTCATTAAAAACGCTACGAATTAATTCCAACACCTAATATTAACACAAAAGAAGAATAAAATGTAATAATAGAATCAATATTCTTTTATATCTAAAAATTTCTTAAATTAAAAAATATTTTTGAAATATTAAAATTGTGATTTAGACTATTTTAGAAGTATTAAAAATATCCTATATATTTTTTGCTATAAATATTTTTTAAAAAAGGAAATTCCAAGGATCATAGCTTCCGTAGATACATCAGAGACTGTAATAAAAATACAGAAGTGTTACTTCATATTTATAATTATAATCTATAAAATATAATTATAATCTCGTTTTATTAATTAATTGATAAAATGAGATGCTTTAATAATGTTTAAACAATTGTAATGTTGGATACAACTGATCCATAAAGCAATTACAATGCATGTAAAAATTGCAAATGTTATTATGGCATTTACTCCATATATAAACTATAAACAATGCAACTATTAATTATAATTCTACCATCGTATTAATATATCATTTATTTTAATTATTTAAACGTATTAGTTATTTACATTGTTGTTTAATAATGACTCAACAAATAAACGCTATAATTGCACTTATAATTGCGAAATAAATAAATGATGGTCCAATTGAATTCGAAATTGCGTTTATCGTGATAAATTTTATGTCAGGAAGTAATAAAGATCTGGTACGTTTATACGTATACGTGTCAGAATAAATAATGATGTAGAAGGCACTTTAGAATATCTCACACTAGTATGCATATATTACTTTTCATCTATGCTCCTCATCTATGCTAGCTAGCCGTTTAAAACACGGTCGGTTTATCGACCAACCGGTCGACCTATATCCGCGGCATTATTATTTGACGACTTCGTGTCTTGGCCGTAGTCGAAAAATAGCGGTTATAAGACCAACAGTAAGACTAAAGAGAATGAGAATCGTCGAACTAGTAATGCCAGTCTCATGTCATATTCTCTGTGATGTCACTCTCAATTGCGCAATTTCAAATAGAACTCAGACAAATTCAATAGACTAACTTCATTTCCAACGTGTTAAAAATCGCGATTTCTAGTGATACAACACAGCGTTTGACGAAGCATTGAATATCCTGACATAAAAAGCAAAATCGTAATAAGCTTCTGAATTGAAATTAACATTGCAAATTTTTATACAAGCGTAATTTTAATTAATCTAAATATCGAAAACATGTAACCTCTCGCTAATTATCACATCTTTATCGTGATATATAAATGTAGGAATCATCCCACAAAATCGTCAAATCATCGTCAAAATCTAAACTATATAAATAAATATTTTAAAAAATCATACATTTATTTAAATGTATATATTAAAAATCTAATAAAATATATTCTAATAAAATAAAATAATTAATAAAATAAATGTCGGAACACAGTGTGATATCAATTCCATTTCGAGTTTCATTGATACCTTGTTTATAATTGCATTTAAATATTATTTAGATTTTGTATACGCTTTCATATTAATTAAAGGTTATTAATTATAAATTATAATTACAATGCGTTATTTATATAGAGAATATAGAATAACTATGCGTGATTTATATGAACATTAGTAATACATTCTGGATTGTTTTAATATTCATACATGACTTTTACAAATGTAATAGAGTGTCATACGTTCGACATCAGCGTATATACAAAATGTTGCGTGTGAAAAATATGGAAAGGTGAGTACAAAATCTCCCTGTTGTTCTCTTAAATGTACAACGTTGGCGGATTAAAGTTTGAATAATAAATTTATGGTGCTAGGAATAATTTGCGAACTCTCATTATTCAATGCACTGAACTCAATGCATGTGTTTGAATTATACGGCAAAATACATAGAAAATACATAATTACTCATTTACTAGAACGTGCTGCAAACATTGTGTTAATTGAGATTCGAATAAATCGCAATTTTCGGTCAAAAGGAAATAATCCAAGAGTAATCTGTTGATTTAACGTATGTATATTTTTCCTCTCCATTTTTAAGCAACAAAGAACCGAACGAAATTGCAGTCGCGGATAAAGATGGTAAAAATTTATTTTCTATTTCCAGCAACTTTTGTGAATTCTTAACTTATAAACGATTAGCTTACGTCAACAGGCAATGGTCCTTGTCAATTGAAAAGATCGTAACAAGTATGCTCGTAGCAAGCACAATTCGCCACCGATATACTACGTTCGATATATCGATCATCCCTTCAGCAAGAGTTCAGCTATCTTTCTGAGCAAGGCTCTTGATGTCAAGCGCACTCGTAGGAAGGACTTGTGAGTTATATTTGATACGTGATGTATGTGGACGTGGTTGATCAAAGGGCAAATCGAACGGTCAGTAAACGTACAATCATAAATCATACGAGATATCTATGTGACTTCATAATGCAATTTAGTTTCAATTTAGCACTATCGTGACTGAAACTAGTAATTTAGAGTTCATAAAGTTCATAGAGTTCATAGAGTTCATATTCGCGATGTGCATTACAGTCTACTCCCAAATTAAATTCTGAACTATATCATTTATTTTGTTCGACAAATAGAAGAAAATGTTAATATCTATCAATATCTTCACTGAAATTTGAACCAAGTTTCTTTTTATGAATATAAATATTTAGGGACGTCTCGTTCTTCAATATTAGATATCTCCAGAAATATTATATGTATATAGTAAGATTCAATTACAATCTTGATTAAAGTTTCACCAGAGGTAATTAAATTAAACTAAAAATGTTACGTGATATATACATATTTTTAGTTAATCTTATATGTCTTCGATAGTATTTTAATAAAGATTGTAATTATATATACATAGTAAAGCTTAATAACTCAAATTAAATAACTCAATTTTAAATTAAATTTACATTTTCAACTCGATATTTGGAGATACAACTTTTTGTTTTAATTCTATTTAACTTTACCACGATTGATTATTGGATAATCTTTCATCAAGTTACGTGTAGGGGAAACTGGAATTAATTATCGTATGGGGTGGATTGTCAAATGCTTATAACTCAAACAGGACATGGCAGAAAAATCTCTTTTTTTTTTACTGTAGATTGCTGATATAATATTAATTTGTTGTGTGATTTAAAAATGATTTACACCACAAGCATTACATATGTATATTATTTATAGTGATTTTTAAGAAAGTGAAATTGATGAGTAAATTTTTCTTATCATCTATTTCATTGTTTGACAAATCTTTGGCATTAATCGCGATATCCCTGTGTTTATAGAAAATAACATATCTTAGAAGACAAATCTTATCTTTGCTATAATTAATTAATCATTATCTTGACAAAGTTTGTCAATACAATCTCTTTTATTAAAAATGGCTATGTGGGGTAGATTGATCAAAATGTATTTTTTTATATATATTGTCCATAACAAATATGCTATTGCCAATCCTAGAACATGTGATAATCAACAGAACACGGGGTTAGTTGTCACATTTTTGCAGCTTCATTTAAAATTAAATAACTTATTTTTACGACATGATGAATTTTTTTTCGAGTAATATTTTTTCTAATACTTAAAGGATGTAAATATAATTATAACGTATATAATATTTCAAAATCAAGTATCCACTTTTTTCTAAAAATTACTAATCAAAAACTGTGGCAACCAGCCTCGATTTCCCCTAATGCACCTGCTAGTTGTAATTTTCCATTCAACAATATAACTGTAATATAAAACTGTGTTATATTATTACATATTGTTGAATGGAAAATTACAATTAATAGGTAGGTACATGTAACTTGGTATTTGCTGAGTTATAATATAACTGTTCTTTTATCGGTAGAAAAGAAATATTTATGATTCTTTTTAAAAACAATTATTATTTTATATTGATTCGTATTTCGAGTACATTTTGTGATGTAAAAAACTATAGTTAATAAATTTTATAGTTAATGGAAATTTTAAGTAAATTTGGAATACATTGATAATTTTAGCGAATGAGGAAGTTTGCGGTTCTATTCTTGTGCGCGTGACATTTGAAACACAATATAAAAGTTTGAATAGATCGCTCGTTGAGATAAAGCAAGATTCGAGTCACGTTTAGCCACCCGAAGGAGGATTGGCTTATCTCCAGACTTACATCTAGGATCTATGAAAATATCAGCAACTTCATTTAAGATTTACCGGTCTCAAAGAACAAAAAAAGGAGTAAATTGAGAAATTTAAATCTATAAAGACTTAATTAAATGTAACGCTACATTGAAAACCCTACATTATTAAAAACGATTTATTAATCAGCGAAATTCTATTAGTGCTGTAATATCTGTTGAGTAACGCAAGAAAAAAATGGAGCTACGTAATCGATCGAAAAGAAGATCTTTTATAAACAATAATTTTAAAGAGAAAGGGATATACCTACTTCACGTAAAACACGAAGGTTGTTAAAAATGCATGTTATGTTCAGTACGCGGCATTATTGGTATATGGTGCCTTGAATCTTAACAGCCTCTATTGTTCTTGCGTGTACGTAAATGTGTGAAGCGCGGTTTGCACACGGGGGCACGCGAATTGTCGTGCGAATATTCGATTTCGCGCGTTTGGTCGGCAGCAATTTTCAGATGCCGGGCGATAACGAATTTAGCTATTCGTAGCTGCAGTATAGCGCGAGGAAATCTCGATTTAGCACCTACGTATGTCTTCGAATCGATCGGGTCCGATCATTTATACCGCCCGTCGCGCCCAGCAGTGCAAATTTGACTTGGTTCCTTGTATGTTCTCGTTATGCCTTATGGCAGAAGGCACGCGCAAACGCGCGCGATGGTTACAAATCAAGTCGATAAATTAAGGGATTTCGAGCCGGGTGCGGTTCTACGAGCAACGTTCGATCATCCTTGATTCTTGGTGTTCCGTATTAGATGATGGATGTTGAAAACTCGACGGCTTTTCCCAACGTAAATGTTAGTGAGATATCGCCAGTTGTGCCATAAGAGCAATAATGAAAGTATGATGCGCGTTGTTTCCGTTATGATGAAGCGCGGTTTATCTGCGCGGGAATTAAAACACCCTGGAATGGATATAATTCCGATGAATTCAGCTGTTTGAATATGCAGTGAGTAGTTAAACGCCTTAAACTCCGAAGGGAGCGTTTTGAACTTTTGCCATTCTTACCACTTTATCAAACATTTTACATTTCCAGCCACATTTGTAATTTACATTTGTAACTTATAATTAGTAACGTTCTTGTTCTCCTTCCCTTCTTTCTTTCTTGCTACCTTTTGTTAAAATAAGTTTCATGAAATTATTGAACCCTTAAAAGTTTCATCGTATGCCATAGAACATAATCTCTATGTTTATTCATGACAATGGAATCGTGATAATTGACATAAGTTGTATGCAACGAGGTCTGTAACTTGAATAAAAATTAAGTTGTAATTAAAATTTATGAGAAAAAGCTTTTCACACAGTACTTTCTATCGATTAGTGGAAATAAATGACGTGGTCACGTTTTGTTGTGAAAAAGAATGATGCAAATGGAAAATAGAACACAAAGAAGAGGAAAAGAGAACGCAGAGGTCACGCGAATAAATGAAAAGATAATGTGAACAAGTAAAAAGATATAATGCCTATCATCGCTTCATGTACATGCGATGGCTCTTCTATAGTTAATTTAAAAGAATTCTTCGATAATTTTTACAATAATATCATCAAGAGAAGGATCATTTTTTCGTCATGATAATTCAAAGTCATCGTCTTTAATTCTTTTACCTTATTAGATAGATTAATTATTTTACAAAAATAGGGAAAGCCGTATTGTCTAAGTTTTAGATATACCAAAGTAGCGCAAAAGTCTTCCATTTTGTGGACTTACTAACCATATCATATATACCAATAATACTGAGCGCTTATTGGACTACAGACAATTAGGTCGCAAATGGCGGTCGAAATAGCCAATAGAAAAGTTGTTGGCATTTCGGCTCGGGTCAAAGGATTGCGCTACTTTGGTATATCTAGAGCTTTAGTATTGTCTTCAGAACTCTTAGGGTGGCAGGAGCCATTAATTAACTAAAGGGAAAAATAAACGGAAAAAAGTCATGTGTCCATATTAATATTCAGCTTATCGAGCAAATTGTAGACTCAGAATAAGATAACTTACAGAATGCCATGCAGGATATTATGCAAAGTTATCCATGTCGTGGATAACTTACTGTTTGATCCATATATGCTTTTTCTCGTCGGTCTTTCATACGAATTTACCATGCAAAAAATGTTTCATCATTCCGAGAACGAGTCTAGTTACTCGAGGCCGTCGGTTATACGTGTCGTTACGGTGTTATCGAGATTCCGATGTTTTTGCCAGATTTATCTTTTCGTGCTGCCAGCACAGCGCGGCGTCGTGCAAAAAGCGCGCGACCGACGAAAGAGTACATGTCGCTTTTTCGAGAGTAATGCTACCGGTAATATTTTATAACCCATAATGGCCGTATAACAGTAATGTTATCGGAGCTATATAATAAATTTGTAATGTAAGTCGGGCTTGTATATGCGAGTAAACACTTGCAAGCACATACACGCGCACATACTTATCGCGTAAGTCGATAATGAAAGTTTTAAGAAGTCCATAGATATTTTAAGATTCGACTTGCAAGAATCGCATCCCGATACGTTTCCCGAGATGGAAGTTTATTGATCTCGAACTAATTTTAAGAATCCGAATACGTCCGTTCGTTCAAGTGAGGTCATCCTTTTATAGCCGCGGATCTAGGATTTTTACATGTTTTAGTAATGGACAGAATATTAACACTCTGACTTCTATAACACATTTAGTATCAAGTATGTTACATTTAAGTGATGCATAAATTTTATTCCCGCAAAAATGTTGTCATCTATTTCTGAATGTATGTTACTGGATTAAAAAATGCAATACTTAATATGCTAAATATTTAAGACATTAAAGAAATGATATAAATTATATTAAGACATTAAAAAAACAAAACAATATCAGTATATTAAATTTATATACTAGATTCGTATTAAGCTCAATCTACTTGACAGTCAATTGCATAATTGCATAATGATAATGTATAGATATGAAATATTTGATACTAGATACATTTAGTAGATAAAAAAACTCCGGCTAAAAAAACATAAGGCTGATATATTCAGAACGTGCTTATTGCAATGTCAACGTGTGTTTAGTATGTAGTTCATGTATAGAATTTTAGAAATGTAGTATTCATTGATAAAAGCGCATTCTCAATGGGTAAAAATTGACACACTGGCTAAAGAATTTATGATGTCTTCAAATTTACCACAAGACTATCGCTTATCATCTGATTAATTTCATAATGATTGTTTATAGAACAAAAATATTTTTAGATATTCTGTGGAATATTGTCAGTGCTGAAATAGTTAGAAAAATGATCTATTTAAACTTATGTCATTTTTCATTAAAAGATTTCTTAAAACATTTTTCAATGTAGAACTTAAAAAATGCTCTCCTGAAATGTTGTTACTAGTTTTGAGATATATTACTTTTCTATCAAACAAAATATATGTTTCTTCTCAAGTTTTGTATTCGATTTTATTGATATGAACTATTAAATATAAAGTTTCCACGAACAACAGAATTTTTATATTTTATCGAATCGATTTCGAGCGTTCAAAAAGGAATTGAAGCAAAGCTCGATCTTTGATAAGAGAAACCAGAATACGATCCAATATAATCTTAATTCTCCGGAGCTTTGCTGGAAGTAATTTCCCATGTCGCAACTGTTAAATGTGTGATTCAACTCATAACGAAGCATAGATTAAAGCGCCACTATAGGGTTAATACAATCTCGTTTTGTTCGGTAGGTCATCACGTGATAATGTCCTATTGTAATTTTAAAATGTGATCTGATTATTCTGGTTATTAATGGCTAATTGTTATAGAACACCTATAAAATTTTACTTGCTGAATAATGTGCAGATATTTATGAGATATTAAATAAAAAATGTATGATTCTATATAATTAATCAAATATCGTAATATAAATAGAAAGGTTTTGTGAAATTATATGAGAATTTTGACTGAAACTTTACGATGCCTCGCGAATTCATTACGGTAATATAAATTCTATTTAAAGCTTTTAGGTAAGTTCAAATTGACTATCTACACGTAGAAGTAAGCTCGAAAACTTCCTTAACCTTTTTTTGACGTATCTCTATTTCACTCTTATGTTTTATTCCTTTAGTTTTACATTTACATACAACTATCCTCGACTCGACTCGAGGGACGGAAATGCTTCAACTTGAAGGAAAAAGAAGTTGCATTTGTCTGGTATCTGTTTGCATTTATATGTTCCGATTTGCGCAAGACGAGAGAGAGAGAGAGAGAGAGAGAGAGAGAGAGAGAGAGAGATGTTGATACTTTTTCTCTTATTCACAAATTTTCATATACTTAAATCAAATGTCGTATTACTTTTCGATAATTTACATTTCAGATTGTTTTAAAGATTGAAAAATCAGTAAAAATATATACTTGTATATATGTATACATTTACATTAAAAAAAAATTGTATGACGAAATTTGAATACAACTAGCTACACTGCTTATATTCTTTCCGCCTTCCGTTTGTTACACAACTCGGCAAGATTACATTTCCGAAACATGGAAACCGGTGAATTACTAAATGAAACATGATGATAGTCAGAGATAAAGTTTTGTATTTAAATAAGAAATGTTATGAAAAAAAAACGTGAAGATAATAAAGAAACTGTATTAGAGATGTCTGAATAATTTTTTCGAAAATCAATCAAAGATACAATCTGAGATTTAATGTGTCGTTCGCATTACGGCGAATAAAAATGTGATTTTTTTGCAAACGCGATCTTTCACAGGTTAAGATCGATTACGGACTGAAAAAGTTGACATTTCCGAGGAAGCTTGAGAAGCAATTAAGTTTCTTACTTTTTCTTGGATATCTTTAATGTCCACTTGAAGAGTTTTCATAGCATTTCCTATTTTACAAAGAAAATCAGCAAAGACTGAATCTCGTAATTTATCAGTCAAAGTAGACACAATTTATCAGACAAAAATAGAAAAATAGAAATATGTAGTTAATAAAATTGATATTATTATATAAAGTTTAGCAACATATATAATATCAATCTGTGCATGTTAAAGAAATATAATCCTATTGTTAAAGTTTTTAATTGTGGTTGTTTTAAATTGTGGTTTATAATGATTTTTCTAATAATTATCGCTTGAGTCTGAGAATTGTTCGTGTTTCTATTTATATTATAGTCGTATTTGAGTATAAAGCTTTATCTCTGACCTTTTAATTTCCGAGAGCTGCGTGTGTCCTAGTTCCGTGTTCTCCAACTTTGCTGTTCTCCAGATTACTACATATTTGGCTTATCTGTCTATTCGTATCTCAACGATTCAAAGAAGTTGCGACTGTCACATTGAGTTCACGGATAAGGAAATGGCTCTTTGTATCAGCATTCCTCAATATGCAGGTGCATATCCTATTTTCCTGCTCGGCACCGCCCCATATCTCTTTTTCATCTAGAAATTTACCTTTATCCATTTCCACGCGATATCCTTGCAATTGCCTTTTATGTGCAATTCAAATAAATTGCCACTTTCATCTCTTCTTCTTTGTCTTTTCGACGAAATAATAGAGATTTATTTGCCATTCCAAAATATGACAAGAGAATTATTAAGCAAAAGTAAAGATTATACTCCAAACAAATATCTGTCACACCAATCTTAATTTTCTCGGATCAAGAAAGAATTGTGCAAAATAATCCGATTATCGCAGCTGAAAAGTAGATTTTCTATTTCTTTTAATGGATCTTTTCTTCTTTATAAACAGAAGGTGCGTACAAATATGTCAAGAATCTCCTTTTTTAAAATAGAAATTGATACATATAGTTGTAATTTACATTGATCTCTTAAAAATTAATTGCACAAAACACGATATTTCTTTAAAAAATGTTTTCGTTTAATTTTAAATATTTTCATAATCATTCAAATTAAAGAATAATACTTTATGAAACTAAAATAATACAAATTAAATAAAAAATTAAATTTTCTTATTTGTTTGCCACTCTAAAAATAAAGGCCAAAATCTTCATTTTTAATTCAGTTATAAGTCATAAAAATGATTGATATTTCAACATTTTTATTAAGAAAATATCTATTACAAATTGAACAAGAATGTAAACGAAAGGTAGTATGATTTGATTATACATGATTTGATGTACATATTGTCAAAACTAATTAAACTTTTCCTTTAAAAGAAATCTCTCTTCTTTTCTCTTATTCCTGTCTCTCTGTTATATTTCAAGGAGAAAAAGACATCATCTTGTTACAGATATCCTTTTGTTAGTAATGATAAAAAAGAACAACACATAAGGAAAAAAAATACTGGTTGGAATATATGAGTATATATCTCGTATAAAGTTGTGCAAAGCGAGAATAACTTCAAAGAAAGATTCATTTAAGAGTTTTTGTCGTCACTCCATCCATTCTCTTTCATTCTTTACCATCTTCAGACAACCACTATTTCTGCTTCTTCGGTCCCTTTATTGATCTGCGCTCGTTTCGTTACGCGCGAAATGTAATAGCTGTTTAAAGACTCTGGGGTTGAAATATCATAATTCACAAGAAAATTCATGGAAGTGTTACCTTTCAACGTTGATGAGTTTTAAATACGTTTTCTGGACAAAAATAAAGGACACGTATTTTTTTTATGAAGATCCAATCCCCTTTTAGGATATGCAATATCCCTCTAAAATCAGCTTTCTTTTTTTAAGCGAATATCGTTGAAATTGTAAGAAATAGAAAAAATTCTGAATAAAAGTTAAATGAAAAAGTTTAAAAAGTACTTTATAATAGTAATAATTTTAAAAAATTTATTTAAATAAAAAATTATTATTTATGAAAAATAAAAATTAAAAAATTTTTAAATTATAATTATTAAGTACTCTTAAAACCATTCAATTTTTATTTCAAATATTTTTTCCTATCTTTTACAGTTTCGACGATATCCGCTTCAAAAGACAATTACCGACTTTCTTCAAAGAGCTGTTGCATGTATCCTTTGAAAGTGTCATTTGGCCTTCATAAAAAAATACATAGCCTTTATTTTTCTCTAGAAAATAATATATTCAGAGTTTATCAAAATTGGACACTTCCATGAGTTTTCTGTGACAATGGATCTCTTTATAAATAAATACTATTCTCATCTCGCTAGTTGCTCCGACCAACATAATAGCTTTAAAAATTCGTTGCGTCATTTGAATGTATACATTTTTTCTCTTCTTATGTTTTCATTAAATTAATATTTCCTGAACGTTTTGCAAGAGAACGTATATGGCTACTTCCTGTTCTAATTCCAAGATAGATGACTTCTGAAACTTCTGTATTATTTCTTATCGTCTTTTTCTGCACTAAAATCCGTTGTTTGTATTGATCCAACAAGAAAATATTGCCGTTGTTACATATAAGCCAATTTCAAGAGAGATTAAAGTCAGAAGAAATCTAAACTTATTTTACAAAGTCAAAAAGAGACTTGAATGTACAGATAGACGGGAAGGAATCGACGGAAGCAACTTTCTATCAAAGTTTTCGTTCCTCAATCCCCTCGATCCTATATCGCACTTGCACGATTTTATATCACAATCCAGCCTAGTTCGTTGTAAAAACAATAATAAATTTTCTTTCCGTAGCTTTAGATATATTTAATGTAATCCATTTCGTATCGCATGTTTATCATAATATGTTTACATAAAACCAGAATAATATTGTATTTTAATACGGATTTATTAATAAATAACTATTAAAATATCAATAAATACTATTACTTTTAAATACGAAATAATGCATACATGGAATAATGTTTCAGCATCAATTTTGATGAGAATGTGTTAACGGATATTACACACACACCGACTTCGACAGTAATATAATTGTACCTAATAACTTTTTGAAAAGATTACAAAAGTAATAAACAATACCTAATTAATGTTAAATAATATTAAACATGAGATACCAATAAATTATCGATATTTTCCATATTTAATTTTGCTTATAATTAAATGTAAGTGAAACGAACATGTGGAAATTGTCACCGTTAATTTTCAAAGTGGTTAAGATATATCTAAGGTTGTTTTTTACACCGCAGTTGAATAGAATGTTCCTTTAGCAATTTACTTTCTTCCTTTCCTTTAACATAGGAGCTCTAAATTCACAGCGTTGTCGGGAAAGCAATAAGATTCTACGCTACCACAGTGGCATGCTATTCCAGGCAATAAAGAACGAACTTCTAGGTAAAGTCTTGCTATACTTTTCTTTATACCCAACAATGTTGCTTTATATGTACGTAATGCCTGCATTTTGATTTTATTTAATTACGCATTTTTTCACTTTTTATTTCAGTTTAATCATGAGAATATAGCATTGTATAAATATTTGTAACACGAGATATCATTATTACATTTTAAATTATTGTGAGATATCGTGTTGAATGATGTGTAAATTGTAAAATTAAAATTGAGTTCTTTTTTAAACAAATTGCAAATTAATCAAATTCTGATATTAATTAATCATCAAATTTGTACAATTACCTGTACAATTAAGCCTCTAATTAAATTTGTTTAAAATACAGCTTTTAAAACCAGACCGAAAGATGGAATTTCATTCCAATATGTTTCTATTTTTAAATGTCTTTAACGGATAATTTTCTGAATGACATTTCGAAAAGCATTATTTAATAAGTTTTTATTAATATCAGCATAACCTATTAGATTTTAATTTAATAGTGGCGTCTATTTGATTAAATAATGGCGTCTGTTCTTATTAAAAATAAAATAATATCTCCAGGCAACATTCTGTTTAGGTTTAAGTTTTTATTTCACCATCATTCTTAACACCATCTCTTCCTCTTTTTCTCTGTGACAGTTTTACGTCTGAGAATTTTCTTTATCCTATCGTCATTTATTAACGTATTTTCTTATGGCCCACGTGTTTCTCGTACGTCTGTTTTTTGCGTTGCTGTTTGTTAGATGCAGTTCTATCTTGAAAGCAGTAAATTTGCGCACCCTAACAGTTACCAACTGCCCTGCAAAATACAGAGAAAAGCTTTCAAAACACTCATCGCAATAGTTCTGCACAGTGTTTCCATTCCATTTTATCTCTTTTCTTCCGTGCGCTGTACAATCCTACTGTTACACAACGCCATAATTTTTGATTTTGTAATTGTTACATGTAGCATATGAAACGTTGTGAATAAAATAACAATGGATTTAAACTCCGAAGGAATATTTCGAAATAAAAGAGAAATTCAAAAAATTTAGAAATTAAAAAATTTGTTTATTTAAATATAGATATTGTAAGTTAAATAAATAAATTGTACTCTTTTTAATGTCATGTGTCACGCGGAAGCGATACCGTTTGACTACGCTTGACAAGAAAAGAATTCAATGATAAAACTACAATATTAACTCAACTTTTTTTGCCCACCAGCGCGATTGTAGCTTTGTGTCATATACGACGCTTAAAATTGAACTTTTCTATTTAACACGAGATGAATTTAACGGATACCTACCCTCGAAAATACACAGCATATTTCACTGCCGTTCACCCTATCGATTTTATCGTCTCTCCGACAATATTTGCGAACTATATCTTTGTTATACGCATATTCTACTACAAGCGCGAAAACCGGATAGTATTATCGCCTTCGTATCTTCGCATATGATGGATACGTGCAAACGCGAATGCTTTGATCCATGGCAATTTCGTCCTTTTTGATTGCTTTGTCGTTCATACAGCTATTGTCTTTGTCACGCTTTTTAGATGTCTTTGTCACTTGTTTGATTCCTTTGGCCATTATTGTTCCCGTTTGTTTATCCTCGTTTAACATCACTCTTGCTTCCTGTAATTATTTCCCTCCTATTTTATGTTCTACGTTCCACATAAAACATGGAATGTGCCTTACACATGCAACGTCGATGAAAAGAACACAGAAAATGTATTTCTGTATCTTGATCTACTTATCCATTATCTCCATATACTTTCTTACGACAAATTTTATTCTTTGTACAACACAAAGTGAGACTTTCTCAGGGATTTTTTTAGATCCGTATATTCTCCCCTATTTTAATTAGATTCTTGATCTTTATTTTGTTACTCTATTTTTTCACACTTTTTTAAAATTTAGAATTACTATTTTGTAACTCGAGACTAATAAATGACGCAAGTATATGAGATATAACGTCTTCGCAATGGTTAAACGACCGTGGAAGCTAAGATATTGCTAGACTCTAAAACTGTTATAGCATAAGGATTTATTTGAGGTAAAACTTAATAGTCCGCAATATTTCTTTGCCTTCCAATGTGGTCGTATTAAAACGTCGCTTTATGTATTAAATTGCTGGATTACGTATTAAATTGCCTTACTGTAGGATCAGCCAGAAATATATTTATAGAAATATATTTTAAATAAGAAAACACAAAATACAGAAATGCAAAAAAAAGGTCGGATATTTTTTAAATATACGCTTCTAAATTTGCTTTTTCTGAATTCGATTTTACGTCGAATGCCAACAAATATAAAAGCGTAGCTCAGAGTCACTTTTACCAAAAAATGGTTGAATTGCGGAATGAAGAAATTTATAGTGGTGTGAATTTTAGCTACTCAACCGTTGGTCAATTATTTAACCGATCAATGATTGAAATTTTTACAGCGGGTATTGTGCGTCGAACGTATTGACGTTTATCAAAGGATAACAGTTTTCAATGTACTGACAGAAAAATAGACAGTTCAATGTAAAAATCAAATTTGATTTTGAATTTCGGAAACCAAAGAAGAAATTTACTCTACGAGTGACAGTAGTTTATTGTTGGGAACAAATTCATTTTGTAAAGAAATATGTGAAACAGCTTTCGAGAAACTAAATACTTTTATAAATGTGTAAAGTAATTAAAATTAACTTTTAAGTAGGTAGATAAAGTGCTCAGAACACTCCCAAGAAATTTTATTTTTATAGTTATATTTTTAATAGTATATTAAGTTTGCATTATTCATACTCTTATAAGATAAAGAAATGTATAAATAATGAACTTTAGAATTATGAACAATACTTTTAGTTTTTCTTTTTTAGAATAAAGTTTTCAAGATAACTATGCGTGGGATGCTGTGACTACATACTTACATATTTAAAGGTTAAAAGTCAGAAAGCTATTAGAGAAAATTGTAAAGTTACTTTTTTAGAACAAACTAGTTTTGGCATATAAGTTAAATGAAGAAAAGAGAGTTGACATTGGATATTTTGTAAGTATAGGTATACAAAATGTGAAAGAGCAAAAGAGAAACTACTAAATCATCTAAGCTACTTCATTGTCGGCAACGCATTCACATCATCAATCGCTTCATACTGAATCGAGAGAATCAAGGAACGGACCAAAAAGCAAGAGACGAAGTATAGTAAGCGAATACGAAAAGGATGTGGAGGTCGGGAAAGCGAGACGAGGTGAGCGGGCTACGTCACAGAAATCGATAGGACAAGGGTAGCGCACACCAGGGGAAAACGAAGGCGCAAAAGTTCAGCGATAAAATCACAGTATACAGCGGGGCTGAAGTCCGGAGCCATGTCCCGTCATCGACTCACGTATCGGTCTTATCCCTTACTGAAATCAGAAAACGTGGTTAAATGCGTTCTGGCCCGAATTGTAAAAACTAGCGATAAGATCTTTCGAACAATTCTCGTTATGATGATAAGAAGTACCCAAGACGGTACTCGCCTACTATAAAATATGCGCAAAGCCTAATTTTGAATAGAGTGCGACAAAATGAGATCGAAGTTCTTTCTTATTCCGTCCAAAAGTCTTCCTCTTTTCGTTATAAACACGAAGATCTTTAGATCTTCCATAAAGATCTAAAAATCTCTTATTTATATAGATTTTTATACTACATCTCTGTGATATAAATATATACTAAAATATATACTATAGAATAAATAATAAATGTTCTCTTTTATCCATATATCAAGAAAAAGAGCTTTTAATTTAGTTAAAAATAAATCTTTAATTTAGTTTGATCCAAGAAACTGTGTTGTGTCCAAGGAGAATACCTTAATCCTTTTTAAACTTTGTGAGAGATTGTTTGTTACTCTAAAACAAAGATATAATAACGATTAAAGAGTTTTCGTATTGCTGGGAGTAATTAAGACTCTTTCAAATCCACTTAAAAAACTCTGGCACACACACACACACACACACACACACACACACAGATAGAAGATTTTAAATAATTTGTATACTTTCTCTTGAAAACGTCATTATTTTAAAACATTCAATATAAAACAAAAAGAAATATGAACTTTTTTAAATGACAGTTTTTAAATTTTATTTCGAAAGAGAAACTTTGGAAAATCTTAAAATGGCGTTATCATTTTCAACGTCATCTAGAAAAGTTAAGTTAAATCTCTTCAAAAAAGCGACGCTTCTTCTAAATGACTAAAGTATTTGTAATTTCAACGTTAACTTTGACGTCAAAATCGATTCTTTCAAGCGTAAACGTGCTATTTTATTCTTCGGTTTCCCGCCCATCAGGGATAGTGTCGATGCAGGAGGCGAATTAACGATTCGCCAGTTTAAAGGGAAGAAACGCTCCAGAGAGCGCAGAGAGCGCAGAATGATTGAGTGTCCCTAGAGATGATTCACCCTTCGCGCGTTTCACCTGATGCGAGAAATACTGAAAGTTTCTCCTCCCCCTCCCCCCTCTCTCTTTCTCTCGTGGATTTCGGTAAAATACATATCTTATCCGGAAAAAGACGTTCTTTATTGGAATATTAACTTATTTCTCCGACTTAATAACACAACTGAGGCAAGTTTGAGCAATTTTTAGCGAATCTATACGAACAGGCATTGAAGGGGGTGAATAAAAAAGTAAAAATACAAATTTTTATTGGAAAAAGATTAAACAATTTAAAATTTAATAATGGTGATTCTAAATTTAGTCACTACATTTAAAAAGGTAAATCAAAACAGAACTCTCAATATTAAAATAATAAAATTGTATGACATTAAGGCAAATAGAAGTCCACAAGTAAGATTACGTAAACATTATAAAGCTAAAAAAATGTATATAAAATGATAAAAATTAACTGTTAATGGACTAAGTGTGCCTTCCAACAAGCGACATAATGCGATAACATTAATCATGTTATCATTGTTTAACATTGGGAAACAACAAGGATGTAATGATCCATTGTGTCATTTGTGTCGCTTGTTGGAAGGCACACTAAGACAATATTTAATCAAGTCGCATTACATGTTCCGGCTTCAAGTTCGAGCCCTTCTCAAATATAAAGAATACAATAAAAATATATACTGTGTAAGATGAAACACAACCGCTAATAAAAAATGCAGAAAATATATAACATGGAATCCTCTGCAGTTTACATTGGAAATTGGTGATGAATCTTTGAATTTTTTAGATATTAGTATTATTATTAGAAATAATCAACTAATTTTTGGTTGGTCTCAAAAACCTTCTTTTTCAGGCAGATTTCTAAATTTTTTTTCTAACCATCCGATATCTCAAAAGAGAGGCATAATTTTTGGCTAACTGGATAAGGCTCTTTTATTGCCTTATTCTGCTTTTCACGAAGAAGAAATAATTTTTATAATAAACATCTTAATTGATAACGACTATCCTCAAATTTATATTTGACCATCAATGACAGAATTAAGAATATTTTTAACGGTGGAATATCGAGAAAAGATAAAGTTGTTAACGATGCAGACCTAACAGTCAAGCCTTTTTGGTTTACAATATCATATGTTACATTAATTGAAAAATTCAAGAGATTCAACGGGGATGATATCAGGGATTTCTTTCTTCAGTCCCAACAAACTAAACAAATAAATATATAAAAGTACACAAAGATTCTTTGGCTGAATTTTTTGAAATCGAACGTTGTTTATAAGATAAATTGTAGAGATTGCGATGCATCATATGTAGGCCAAACAGGAAATAAATTGAAAACAAGAATTTCTGACATCATATACACTGGAACACATCTTCAAGATCAAGTAATAACAGAACATAGATTGCAGTTTGACTACGATTTCGACTGAGACAACATACGTATTTTAGACAAGGAGCTGTGTTACAACAAGCATTTGATCTTTGAGATGCTGTATATCAAAAAACAGAAAACAATCTTTAAACGGACACATAGAACATACATGTATCCTACATTCCGATCGTAAATAATATTTGACACTGTGACATGAGATTCGTTTATATTCGTTTATTGTTCCGTCTTTCGCATCGCTTAGATGTATGATGTTTCCGTAACGTTTTTCTTTTTTGACATCATGTATGGAGATTTTTTATTTTTTTCTGACCATGGATATTCTCAGACTATTAAATTGTTGATAATATTTACATGGATATGTGTCATCGATATTTGAATTGGGGTAAGTTTTTGACCAAAGGAAAACTGTGTTCCTTGCATTGCATTTATTCTTTGAGTATGTACATAAAAAGATAAAGTTTTATCCTTCACTAAATTTTATCCTTCACTAAGTTTTATCCTTCACTAAGTTTTTTCTTTTTCTTTTTTTTTCCAACAACAAAAAAATGTTTTCTCAATCAGTCTTCCAACCAATTGGCGAGCAATTTTCATTTCCTCTGTTTCAAGTATTTCATCCAACACTAACATTCCTTCGATATGATATTATATATTTTCTGCGTTTTTCATTAGCGGTTGCGTTTCATCTTACACAGTATATATTTTTATTGTATATTTTTATTGTATATTTTTATTGTATATTTTTATTCTTTACATCTGAGGAGGGCTCGAACTTGTAGCCGAAACATGCATGTAATGCAATTTGAATAAATATTGTCTTAGTCTATTAACAGTTAATTTTTATCATTTTATACACACTTTTTTAGTTTTATAATGTTTATGTAATCTTACTTGTGGACTCCTATTTGCCTTTATGTCACACAATTTTATTATACATCATTGTAATTGCTATAATTGCCTATATCAGTTGAGCAGTACTATTTATTTAATTAAAAATTAATATCATTAATCATAAATAATAATAAATCAGATCATTTTATATAAAAAAGATCGTTTTATATAAAATAAAGAGAAGTCAAATTTTACGAGCAAAGGCGAGTGAAAGATAACATTTTATTTGTATAAATTAATAAAGCAAATACAAATATCTTGTTGTTACCTGCTACAAAAACATTTATTAAAAATAAACATCATCAGATCTTATTTACATGCTAATAAAGGTAATATTGTTATGGCTCTTAATAAATAGAATTATATAGATAAAATGAAAATGTTGTTGTCTGGTATAGATGTTTGATGCAATTAATAAGCGAAACCCTGTTTATATAATAGGATAACTTCAGAATTTAAATTCACACTAATGATACGAAAGAGTCATGAATGGATTTCAAATTCAATAAACATAAACAAATTACTTAAATACATCAAATGTAATATTACCAAGAGTATATCGAAAACGAACTTAGTTATTCACTACGTATCATTATTTCATCTACTGATAGTTCTCTACATAATTTATGTTCCTGCTAAAATCATTTATTATAATTTATTGCTTCCAAATAGCTATTATACAAAAATAATAGTTTCTATTTAACTTTAAAAAAATGTTGAATGTATGTGTGCCGGAAAAGTGATCTCACTTTTTATTAATGTACCTGTAGATCTAGTAGTAAAGAAATTGCACACACACATACACACACACACACACACACACACACAATACACACACATACACATAAATAAAATCTATTACAACAGAAAATTGAGTTAGGAAAAATCAATGTAAGTATCATTATTGAAATCAATACTTAATTCCACTTTCTTTATTTTCGATGTAATAAGGTCTATAAGCAAACATTTAAGTTTATTACTGTCTACTGTGGCAGATATTGTGTAACAAGACTTGGAATCTAGCTCTAAAAAAACTAACTATAATCCCTAATTTCTATGTTAAATATGTTGATGATATAGCTCTTGCAGCAACAAACATAACAAACATATATAAATTCTTCCTAAATTCAAGTTGATGTTAAAAAAAAATTATAAATAATAATAAAAATTATTATTATTATTATAAATTCTTATTCTTAATGTACGCTAAACCAATGTATGCATACAATATTTATTTTGTTAATCTTCAATTTTATACATTATGTGCATTAATATATTTTCATTTTAAAGATCTTAAGCAATTTATTTTTGAGTAGGCCTCTGACATGTGGAATACAAAAGCTATATACATAAATAGAATTAGCGTGATCTAAATTTTTAAAAATTATATATTTAATTCGCTGCAAAGAACTATTTTTACATATATGACACTCTTTTCTCTTGGTGGGGATATTAATATTTATTCTGCATATTTAGTTTAATGTATCACAGATCATTCCATTGTGTGCAATCTTGTCTCTGTAATATGACACCAATTTATACTATTTCGATCGTTTCAAATATTTATGAGTTTTTTTATAATTTTATAATTTTATTATTCTTTTCATAGGCTATGATTCAATTGTTTGCAATTTAAGATTTATTTCATTTTTTCAACTAATCTTACATTGGATTTATTATTATATAAGCATCTAAAAAAAATATTTAATATATCTAAAAACATATTCGAAACATCACAACGTTGTCATTAATCAAACGATGTTGATTGATGGCGTATCGCGCCATAGTACATATATCTTAGTACACAAGATTGAGGTTTCACATATAATTAGCAATGTTATTTTTATCTTAACACCGAGACACTATCGTGTCTTTTAATACTTATACATATACCTTTTTGTAATTTTTTGTACTGAGGATGACGTAAACGTTAGTCAAAACGTTAATTTTATCTATTATATCGCTATCTATTAAATTTGTTATACACATGAATAACTAGTATAGGATTATAATGATACTCAATTTTTATTTCATTTTTATTCGTTAAAGCCTTTAATATATTGTTTAAATTAATAAAATAAATCATGGAACATTTCGAACTTATTATAACAGCTGTAAAAAAATAAATTAAAACATAATAAAAAAAAGATATCGATCAGAACATAAAATAAATCAAATCGGGTCTATCAATTAGAACATAAAATGTATATTTAAAATAAAATAATTTGAACGATAACGATTTTTTTTCTCAGATAAGTTCATAAAATAAAAATAAAATCCATGATTAAAAATTACAAAGTCAAATTCGATTCTTCATTTAGAAGCGAGAAAAAGTAAAGTCAGCAAGAATGAAATGTAGTCACATGTAAAACGCGAAAGCATTGTAGATGCCCATAGTGTTAAAATGTAAAAGCAGTCAATATTAGAATTACAAATTAAAGGCAAACAAAAGATGACAGAATAAAAATTAAATAACTGTAACAGTAAAAATTAATAAAAAATATATTTTATTATAGCATCTACGTGAATTTTAAGCATTGTTAATTGACTCTACTTTTTCGATCGCTTATAACTCAAAAATTGTTATATTCTCTCATTTATTTCTATATAATTTCCGATTTTATGATTAACGTTTAGAATAAAATTCTAAAATATTGTATGCGGTGTAAGATATTCTACATATTCATTTTTTTAATTAATTCCTATCATTTCGTGATAAATTTTTTTATTGAAAAGGGAAATAATTTCTCAAAGATGGCGATAAAACGATACTAATAACGTCATCGTCCGATATTAGAAGCGATAGAAGTTAGTTCCACGCGGCTTCATATGCTTCTGCCCTCGTAAAACATATTCCCTCGATATTTACTTCGCTATAATGCATGAAGAAGGTATCCAAGATACGCACGTCTTGAAATTGATTTTTACGCGGGGGCGAAATAATGTGGCGAGATAATAACGCGGCTTCCAATATAATCAAGCGAAAAGAGAAAGTAGGTGTAGCAGGTAAAAAAAATTACAGAAGAAACGCTGAACTTTAATTGCTTCGATAAAGTTTTCACATCGACAATTGCTTTCAATTTTATAATTCACTCGTTTACCTTATTGAAGATAATATTATTCTTAGTACGCTGGAATGTTAATTTTTTAAAATCATCATCACTTGCCAAGCTTTACTTTCGCCTCGTTACAAGCTCAAATACTTCTATGTTTTTTTAAGGATCGCCCGACACAGGCTTGGCAAACGAACAAGCACAACGGCGAGCCCGGGCTAAAGTGATATAACGTGTAAGAAAATAGACACAATTCTCCCTGCCTTATATTTCATCATATACTGTGAAGTGTTGTATGATGAAGCACGAGAAAGTCGTTACTACTGTTTCTGTGTATACAGGTAGAACCACTTTATATTATCACGTAGAATAATTTCTTTACTTATTGACTCACTTAGGAGCGTCTTAAGAAAAAGTTTTATTGTGTAGAAGAAAACTTTACACACAGTATTGCACATCGCGGCGAAGTAATTCACGTAAAAGTTAAATGCTTGTTAATGTATTGCTGCTGAATGTTCAAAATTTATGATGAAAGCAAATCATACGTGTTTTCTGTGGAAAGTAGTTTTGATCGTTACGTAAGTAGTAATAGCATTATCCGCTAATGTAATATTGAATATTAATCTATTATCACGAAATATGTCAATTGCCTCACTATAAGAGAAAATGAAGATGGACGATTTTATATTTTTTCCGCCGTTCATTATTTCGGACGAATTCTACCATCATTAAATGATCGTAATTAAGCCATTAAACTAAATGCGATATAATATAGTTGATATGCGTGCGATAGGTGACAATTGCAATTCCCGAGATTTAAAATAATTTTTTGTTAAAAATAATATTCTCTCTCGTTATACGTTGCGTCCAATCTTAAAATTAATAAAATACACACAAGAAATTATGAGATAATTATAGATAATTATAGAATCAATGTTAATTGGGAAAAAACAAAAGAAACTCAAAACAGAAAATTTTATTCATAATTTCCTCCCCAAGGAAGCAACATAAACAGAAAAAAGTATATTAAAAACATTTAAATTTAACGAGGAGGTTATCTCACTTAACTATCTCGCGTTAATTATCTCGTTCGTTATTAACTTTTATATAAAGTTAAAATAAAATTAGAAAAGCTCGAAAAGGTAAAGATGAATAAAGAAACAAAACAATAATAAAGAATTGTACAATAATTTGTTTTAACGTAGCTTCATAAAATTTATATTAACTACGGTACTATAGAACTCAACAGTTCAACGTCGCTATCATTTACGATAACAACTTCAGGATCCTTATAAATTAATATTATGCTGATAAAATTAAAGTGGATCTTAAAAACTTTTTTCCATTTTTTTCATTTGTTTCTTTTTTCTCGTTTTTTTAGAAAAAAGGAATTTTATTTAAAAATAGATATTTAAATTTTATACACAAGCCTATTAATGATTGTATCAATAATTAATATCTGCTTAGTTGGCCCTCTCACTTAACCAAATTTTAATAAATAAATTATATAATAATGCGCTATTTACACGCTTTCAAAACCTGCAAAAAAGTTTTTGCGCTCATTTCGTTTGGTTAAAAAAAAATTTTTTGTGGAGGCAAGGGCTGAGTAGGCTGTCAGTCAGCCCCTCATATGTTGATAAGAACCAATTTGAAAAATCAAATAGGATTTATGCGCTATTTATGCGCTTTTATATTCATATGGATATTTCAATTTTTGCACTGCATCCCTTAAGGCACTTCTCTCTTGGAGCAAACAATCATATTCATCCCTAAGTCGTTTAAAATTGCAAAATTATATTATTTAACTGTGCAAAATATATCTTTAATTTATGTGCTACTATTTCCAAGCAATTTCGATTTTTGCGCTGGAATGAATATGACTGCTTCAAGAGAGAAGTCCCTTAAAGATTGCAGTGCAAAAATCGAAATTGTTTGGAAATGCATAGCGCATAAATCAAAGATATATTTTGCATAGTTAGATAGCATAATTTGCAATTTTAAATGATTTAGAGATAAATATGTCTGTTTGCTCTAAGAGAGAATTCTTTTAACACAGAACCGATGACGGTAATTTGGCTCCGCTGTTATAAAAATTGCTATAACTTTTATAAATTTCCGTATTGGTTAACAGTTTTCCCTGACTTTTCATCATTTTAAAAGATTTACAAAAAAAAATTAATTAATTCCACTGTTTACATAGTTTATTTTTATTTTTACTATAAACTGCCAAAATGTCGCTTCATGTATTCTGAAATAATCATGTATTAATATCTTGTCAGTGTGAATTAATCATCTATATTGTATATGATTTTGATATATTTTTTATCTTGTTTTTCTTTTCATAGTATTGTTCAAGGTAGAAAGATGAAGTTCCAAATTAAGAATGCGCAGTAGACAGTTACGGTCGGTCAGACGCTATCGGTAATATGAAAAATAATCATGTGGTTTGAAATGTCATTTTCAAACGTATAATTTACTAAATTATTCATTTAACAATTTATTTAATTGAAACATGATCTTTTCATTTAATATCGCATAAATCTGTTTTAAAATTAGCGACATGCCTGTCAGCGACTCGTGTCCATTCTCGATTTCTGTCACACACATTTCTGTCATGGCCAACATGATCTTGAAATGTCATACAATGCCGATAGCGTTTGATTGGTCAAAATTCGCCCCATCCTTATTCCATCATGCGCAATGTTTCACCTTTCTGATTCCACCATGATATTGTTTACTATAGCAAGAAGAATCAATATGTCAATGAAACTGCAATTATAATATTTAATTGTTTGTTTTTTTTCGTACTGTATAATACAAAATATCGAAAAAAAAAAATATATATATATATACAATTCCAAATAATGCAAATAATATCAAAATAACATTTTATTAATCGAAAAAAAAACATAAGAGTCAAATTGATGATTCTAGTATTCAATTCCGGCAGTTCTAAAGGTTGCAGCGCAAAAATTGAAATGCTTAGAAATAAATCGAAGATATATTTTGCATAGTTAGATAGCGTATTTTGCAATTTTAAATGACTTAGGGATGAATATGACTCTTTGCTTCAAGAGGGAAGTGCCTTAAGGGATGCAGCGCAAAAATTGAAACTATATGAATATGAAAATGCATAAATGTGAAGGAGAAAGAGGACTAACAATTTACTCAGAGCCTTCCCCCCAACAAAAAATTTTTTTTTGCGGATTTTGAGAACGTATAGCGCATTATTATATAATTCAGTCATTAAGATTTTGTGAAGTGGGAGAGGGGAGCAGCTAGATAGACGTCAATAATTGAAATAAAGAAAAAATAGAGAAATTCTGAAAACAGGTATGTTGCTTGAAAACAATAAAGAATATTTTTTTTTAATAAAGAATTTTTTAAAAAGTCTCATCCTTATATTGATAAGTTCGAATAAAAGTTTTTTTACAATCGTCGTATGTCTTCGGGAAACGTTTAAGGAATACGAATTTTCGCAAATGAGAACATGTTAACATGAGGATATTCAAATTTCAATAAAAGACGTATTATAAAGCGCCTTTAGTGTATTGAAACGAAACATGCGCCTTAATAAATCAAGTAAAAGGTGATTCGAGCACTTTCTGCATTCGGAATTGTTGGCACGAAAGGGAATGAAAATGCAAATCAAAAGACTTGGTGCATATGCGGCGTATAAGTCTCGAGAGTACGACGCTTTTAGATCTATTTGACATTCGATTCCATGAAGTAATCTCGAAAGAGTACGTGATTTAAAGGAAAAGTCATGACGTCGAATCTGAAATACGCCCTGAAGTGGTGTAGCTTACATACAATATGCTCAAACTTACAATATGCTTACGAAAGATCCACATGT
The DNA here is from genome assembly GCF_024713525.1 of Acromyrmex echinatior. NCBI lineage: Eukaryota > Metazoa > Arthropoda > Insecta > Hymenoptera > Formicidae > Acromyrmex > Acromyrmex echinatior. The sequence continues at coordinate 5,760,022 of NC_141864.1, read as the reverse complement.
TGAAAAAATTACATCGCTTTTTTTCTCTGCCATATCACCAGATCCGACGTTGCGGCAAACGGGATCAATTAATCAAAGCAATTATCCCGGGACACATTATGGTTATGTGAAAACCTAACATTATATAAATGTGCACTTCGCCGCATAGTGTGCTTATTAAAATCTCGGTGCAAAATCCACGCTGGTACGAATGACGTTTAATGTTATTAGCGGTACCACGCGCTAAGCGTAGTGAAAGAGAATAGAATCACCGATCAGTCATTCACGGTAGGACCCATTATAGTTTCGTACCACGTCCTGGTGCTTTGTCTGCCATCAAACTATATCCCGTTTATGTTTCCAACCGTGCTATGATCCGAGGATTTAGAGATGCATTGGTATACAGTGGGTGATACGAAAATCTGGCAGAATTTCCACTTGGTGTAATCCAGGATGTTGAAGCTTGGCACTAAGTGTATTATATTTTTTCTTTTTTTTCAAATTCACGGTTACAAAGGTATTTATTTAAAAAAGGATTGGATATTTTTCGGCGAAATTAATACATAGAAATTGTATTTCAAAAATTGCATTTAGTTTGTCACGATCAGTTGTGATATTGCACGAATGCAATAAACGCAATTTTACTCGCTGCGGTTTTACTCTACGTATGCAGATTGGACTTGCCAATTTCTGTAACTTCATCTTACGACTGGATGAAAAGCCAGTTAACTGAGACTCAACTTTACTTCTGGTATTAGATTCAATTAAAACTTTGCAAAAGTTCCTTTCATATTAAAAGATAGCTGTAAAGAGACGCGTATTCCTCATTGAAAATGAAGCTGTAATTAAAAGTATAAAACTTGATAAATACCTACTTGAAGTAGAAACTCGTATTTATCTAAATAACTCTTAACAGTTATATATCTGAATACTTTTCAGAATACTTTTATTAATTTACAATTTTTCTATCAATATTTGCAAACGTTTTCTCTTTTGGAATTTTTATTTCATTTAAAACAATTATTTATTTAATAGAAATTTAACAATTTTTTCTAAACGATTGCGCAATTATTTTCTTTTGAGAAAATGTTTTCATTTTTTCGCTATGATTAAATGAAAATGTCAGAACAAATATTTTGTAAAGAAAAATTCATATAATTATTGTTTAAAATTTAATTATATAAATAGATTTAATGCTTAGAATGCTTCAGATAAAATTTGTATAGCTATATCTTTTAATAATATAGAGTTAAATTTATATTACTTATAAAATAAAGAAATGTAAAAAATAATAAACTTTAAAACTTCTGAGTAATACTTTTTATTTTCCTCTTTTAAAATGAAGTTTTCAAGCTAAGTGTGGAATACTGGAATACTACTTATTCACTTAAAAATTAATAAAATTATTTTCAAGGATCATTTTTATTTACTTTAGATTTTTACATCAATTGTAAAAACAGTATTATTATAATTTGGTTTTATATTGAGATTTCAATTCTTGTCGACACTGAAGTAGGTACAACAATTTCTATGTTCCAAGTCGTAATGTTAATCGTTTAGACGTGCTATTACTGTAACGAGCATATCTTCGAGAACGCGCGGAGAAGGGAGAGAGGGAGAGGGAGAGGGAGAAGGGGAGAGAGAGAGAGAGAGAGAGAGAAGTAGTTGTAGTTACAACTACAACTACTTTCGAAAATGTAATTTTGAGCCAGATGATTAAATTTCAATTTTCAGCCAAGGCTATACTTTTAATGGGTACGTTTAAAATTCTAATTAAGATTTTCAAAGTAACTGTCAATATTTTTCTTTACTTTGTCATCAATATACGATCGAGTATGATAAAATTGCTCGAGTAAATATTTGTATTTATTTTGTCATATACCTTTTTACTAAAATTTCTAAATTAGTAACAGTTAATTAATAATTTTTTTTTATATTTAAAAATTCATATTTAATTTATGATAAATAATATCAGTAATTAATAATAATAAAATAAATATAATAAGCATACTTTTATGTGCAATTAATACTTTAGAATTATTCGATATCTTTTTACTTTTTTATGCTCGTATATTTAATTTAAATAATTTCATTCGGAGCATTATGCTGAACTATGTACTGTTACGTTTATATTCTTTTCGATTCTAAATAAATATTCTTTAATAGACATATATAAATTATTGGAATATTTTAAAAAGATATATTTGAAATAGTACAAAAAAATATCAAAATTAAAGTAGAAGTGAGTTTAATATTAAAGGAAAGATAAAATCAATAATTTTCTGGATTTGTAATTTCTATCTATAGATATAGTTACATTTAGAATGTAATCGATTTCTTCCGCGCACCGTACAATGTATTTGTTGAAAACTAGGCAATACATTTCTACTTTCTTGTTCCAATACGATTTATCTGACTCGCAGCCTCTTATAAATTCTTGGACTCCCACGAGAATCCGGAATCGCGAAAAGCTACTTCCACTGCATCGGATCTCCTGTTCGCCGAAATCGCATTACTTTACGTTGTCCGCGTGATTTTCCCGGTTGGCGGAGAAAGACCCGGAAGACCTACCACTACATTCGTGTACTGCTTGCACGAACCATGTTGCTCAGAAATTATCGTGTAAGATAGCAAACCTTTGTTCTCATACAATTAAGTTTTTGAATACGTCAGTTCATGCACGCAAAGGTACCAATTAAATGAAATATAAAATAGAATTTAAAATAGATCTAATAAAAAGATAAAATTTAAATTTTGTTTATAATATATAGATTAAATAAATTTAGGTTCTTAGCAAAAATTAATTTAATAAATGTAAAATACTTATAAAAGAAAAGAATCTATATAATTTGATTTGATGCATTATTAATTATTGTAAATCGTTAATTCTATCAGTATACTGAAGAAAACCCTAAACGAGGATTGGAATGTTAATTTATGATATCATCGTTATATCGAATAAAAATATTATCATACATGACTAGTTTGTATTGCCTCTCATAAACATTTTATATTCTTTGATTTCTAATATATTATATATCACACTAGATTTTATATAAAATGTAATTATGTTTCACACGATTAAGCAAATTTTTTTCTCTTTCAATAGATACTATCTCTCCTATATAATGAAATAATCTTTTATAGAAATTAATGCAAATTAATGTAAAAAATTAATGTGAAAAATTAATGAAGTGTGTAACATTCTAAATTCGTAATTATATTTTGTCAAATGATATTCAATAAAATATATTGCAGAATATATTTTCTTAAATTAAAGCAAAAAAAAACAAGGATTTCCACAATCTGCTAAATAATAAAAAAGTCAAAAAATACTTTCAGAATTAATCAAATTTTTTGTGTATATATAAGATATGAAAGCATATTGCAGTACATATACAATATATTGTAAAATTTCTTTTACATAATTTTTATTTTTCTACATAATTTTGAATTTCTATTCCTATTTATAATTTATAATTTCTATGCTTTGGAAAAGACATGTACATATTAATTATTATACGAATCGAAAGAAATGCAAAACTAAATTATTGTAGGTGAATTTTTTTAGGTCATTTTTGATCGAAATATTAAAAGAGATTTCGATTGTAGAATTTTAATCGCAATACAATAACTCGTCTTATTTATATTATATTATGTGATCTTCTTGCCGTCCGCCTACATGAATACTCCTATCCGATAAGCACATGTTACTATCACTAGAATGAAATAAATTGTGATGGATCCAAAATCGCTGGAGAATATATATTGCACCTGTCATTATGAATTTCCGAAGAATAAATGTCATTTTTCTCTGTAAATTCTTTTACTGTAAGATATAATCTTATTATGCTTGAACGCAATAAATTTTTTATTCGTAACGGCGCCGGCAAAAATTATACGTTTAAATAAATTTCTTTTTTATTTAAATTTTCTCGTTTCGTTGAACAAAATTCATTACAATCTTTCTTGATATCCGTGAAAAGATTTTTCTCCTCGTGACTTGCTGTGGCTAAATCCACTTATCTTGCATTTCCGCAAGCTGTCTTTTAAAGCGTGAAATTACATAAAGTTAAGACCAATCACATCCTGCAAATTTCTGTTATTTTTTCGCAGAGATTGAAATCCGCAAAATGACTTTCTCTTTAAGATAAGTATTGAGAAATTTTGCGTTGGAACTAGTTTGGAAATTATTGAATTATCTTAAATTTTTATAAACAAATATTATGTTTATCCTAATTTTCAAATTATTATAAAACTCATTGTATATTACTGTTAACACAATTTACAAGTACAAGATAATTAAAAAAAAAACAGTTTCATTGATTCAGAAAATCTATAATCGTAATATACGGATAATCAGTTTTCTATATGTTAAAATGTCAAAGTTGACAGCTGAATAACATTAGCGATTTGTTAAATCATCAAATCTTTTTAGTTATAAATGTTAAATTCGCGCAATAAACTCTTTGTTGTACCACTCAATCTATTTTTTTCCGTATAATGTATTACATAGTAAGTTAAGTTTTTCTTATAAATTTTAATGAATGAGAATTCGCTTTACGGGCATGTTTGAAATCGATTAAAAACGATCGAGTAATTTTCGCATTGATCGGTTTATACCTGCGCGTATGGTATTTTCTCTTTTTTCAACACTAAATTGCAAAAAGTCAGATCAAACGCAGCACACGATATCCAATATTACCGTTCAGATTCATTCACGCAAACGAGCATGCCTCTTTTTAACATCCGTAGCCAGAACTAATGGTCTCATCCAATTGGCTGTCCTCGAAACACATACCTACTATTACTGAATTTTGAGATTCGCCGTAAAGCTGACTCCTTTAGATTCGAAATGCTGTTTCAGCGTACACGGTTTTCTATCGATACGTGAGAGTACTGCTGACCCAGAAGGAGAGCGAAATGTAAATGTGGCTGCGGGGCAAAAGGTTAGACAGTGCTACAGGTGTTCTATACGTTTCGGTATAAGTCTTTACGGCAGCGGATATTCTCTTCCATTGTAATCCCGACCGGGATCTGCCACTCTTCCAAATATGCAGTCTGATTGTCATGAACCACCTTTGAATCCGTATTATCAAGCACCGTCTACTCCCATCTTTTGACCGTCTAAAACGAGCAGTTCTAACAAGGGCCTTTAGGATCTATTTTGTACGTTATGTTCGTCAAAGTGAATTTGCTATATTCCACAATCCTCTGATTAATTGAGAATCTGTAGATTGTTATCGATATTTGTTAATATTCGTAATCTTTTGTGTGTGTGTGTGTGTGTGTGTGCCTTCATATCGATACTGATATTAATAATATTCTCGTGTTTTTTTTAAATTGAACTAATTAAAAATGTAAGGTTACTAGGAATAACAGCAAAGAGAATTGTTATGGTAATATTCACTTTGTTATAACTTTGTATAATTTGCATACAACATGATGTAAAGAAAATTTACATAATTGAAATCATCATTTCTCTTCTATAATTATACGGGATAATTATAAAATCCTTGTGCTTTAAACTTTCATAACTTCTATTTTATTTGATAAAATCGTTCTATAAAATTAGAGAATAAAAGAATTTATTTCAGTTTTATGTATATTTATTCTTACACGGAAAGAACAATTTTGTTGAAATATCTAAAATTTAATGAGATATATAGATCTAAAAATAATTGTGTTACATAGAGCTCTTAAAAATCGTGCACAATATAAGTGGTCAGACGTAAAATACACACACACACACACACACACACACACACACACACACACACATCAATTTTCGGAGATCTATCATCGGCTCCATGAAAGGAAAACAATGCAAAAGCATCGATGAAAGATGTTTCGGCATTTATGATCTCATTCTCCGTATTGGCTGTCAGTGCCAGCATCACATTAAACAAAATGTTCTTTCTATGTGGAATTGTTTTTTCTCAATATACTTATCGTATCGTATTATCATAATTCTATTATCATAAATTGCGTACAAAATATATTCATAAAACTTTAGAATCCTATTTATACATAGTAATGGTAGAGACAAATGCTCTGGTTGTCCCAATAAGAAGTAGAACAAATAAAATGAATTATAATCATATAAATCAGATTATTGCAATTGAATTCTGGTTATTTCAACCAGAATGTTTGACAGATTTTACAGTAAATGTTTAATTTATATTTTTCAGATTAAATTTATCAGAATCTTAATTAATGTAACAAAACTGTTTTACAGTACACCATTATTATGTATAAGTAGGACTCAAAAAGTTTTATAAATATATTTTGCACGCAATTTACGATAATATCTCAAATCACATTAGTTATAATAGTTATCTTAGTCCACAGATCATTTAAAGGTCTAACAATAAGATATTATTAAGTATAATTTTTGTTATTATTAAATATAATTTTTTTATATGTCTACATAGAGAAAAATCTAATGAGTTTAAATTGGTGATGACCAAAGCATCAGTCTATCTCTTTCATTTGTTGAGACAATTTTTATAAATAGATATCTAAAAAAATTATCTTTAGAATTATTAATTCAAAGCTTTAAAGTAGTAATTCACAGAAAAAAAAAACATGTAAACATTAATTCAAGCTTTAAAACGTACCAATTAAAATACAGCTGTACTGAAGATATGTTTTTATGTTAGCTCAATTTCTTTTAATGTGTGCGCAGTAACTTTTACTCCTATCGGCGCGGTTACAATAGTTTACAAGAAATAATGCCTTGTAATAATTTCACGTGCGGTATAACTTGTTTGCACAAAACGGAGACTGCATTTAATGCGTCCGTTCTAGAAGATTTATCACGTAGGATTCCTCGATTTTTATAGCATTCGCAATGCTTATGGCAATTAGAGTGTGAACGAAAATAACTAAAGTTTTTCGTAAATATTTTTATTTCCGGGAACACGAAAAATTGTATAGCTGCCTTTGAGGAATGTCTATTTAAATTTGTAAGAAAAATAATATTAATGTTCCGCGCGTTGAAAAGAAATGGCAACTCAGAATCGAATTTTCTTATTCACGAAACTTCAAAGGCAGAATCAATCGAACGTTCGTTGCAATCCTCACGTAGATTCTTCTCTTTATACTGTGATGCAAAAATGGGTCGCGGAAGTACATTTCAGTGCACTTTTCGCACTACACTGCATCTTGATGTATGAATAATTAGAATCACAGCATTTAACATATATAAAAACATAACAAGGAATTCCGCGCTTCATACAAGCGGCGTTAAAGTGTAAACGTGATAATATGCAAAACGAGAGATAAAAATAGTTTTAATCAACAATGTTACCTACAATCGCAGAAATAAAATGTAATTCTATATGAATAATGCAAGAACGTTTGCCTTTGCGAAACAGAATTTTATTAACGCTATTTATAATTTTTATTTTTTATTAATCGATATACAATTCCAATTTATTTTATTAGTGATAATAAATTGGAAAGTGCATATAACTTCTATAATTATAAATTTTATTTTATTGAAAGAAGATAAAAGCCTTTATATAAAGAATATTGTATATTATACATATAATAAATAATAAATAACTTATATAGTCCGGAAAAATTTCCATACATGAGAAAATCTGTTTTCAAAGAAAAACTAAAAAAGCATAAATATCTGTAGAATGTTTTCACTGAACGAAAACACTCTGTTTCGTAAGATTGTATTTGAAATCGAGCAGAAACATCTTCATCATACGAACAATTCGTAATAAAGCATCGATATCTCGAACAATAGTAAAGCGTTTACGCATATAAGTCCGTCGATCTCAATTTATATATATAATCACTGCTTCTTTCGTTTAGATGAAATATTACAGGGCTGTCTTTGAATTAAAATCATCGGCTTCGCAAAGACGAGCACCTTGGTTTGCAATTAAACCAAGCATGCCTTTTTTCTCTTTCGGAAGGTATTGGAAAAATCAAGATCGTTTTTAACATAAAATGATTCAATCGTTAGCTGAGCATTCATTAAAATTCGTGCATTTGTTTTTATCGTTGTTACGATTATTCGTAAAGGGATGAAGTTAAGATAGAATGTTCACTTGAATTTTTCATTTTCAAAACAGCGTAGTATTACACATTGCTGGATCGTATTTTTTTAACGACATATTTAACTTTTTATGTATCGTAAAAAAAGTTTTAATGACGCCACGTATTTTCTTCAGATTTATTTTCAGAGAAATGCCTTGTATATTCTGAACAATTTATAGTATACAAAAGTAATAAAAATGTGTAATGATAAAAATTCTGCTAATTTTAAATCCATTGTATTTTTCAAGTAAAAACTTTTCTTATGCAATATTTGTTCTATTTAGTGTCCCAAAATACTACTAATAACAAGAAAGGTCTAAAAAAATTAAATAAAAAAGTTATGTGTAAATTTTTATTTTAAATGATAATTTTTTAGATTATAGTGATTTAATGTGGTCAATTACAAACTATGGTTATTTGTAAGTATTGCTGAAATGCGCTCCCATTAATACTATCGAATATACTCGTGGAGGCTGTCGAAACATAGTCTGTATAATTGGCTATTTAAATCCTCATATCCTAAAAATTAGTGTTTAAAATAAAAATTTACATATAACTTTTCCGCTCTATCAGCATGCGAAATATTTAGCAGTCATTCTGGGACACCCTGTATACACACTGATATACAATTTACATTGTGCATAGCGCCCTATGCGCGAGACTGTAATTGTGTAGGATTGAAGAAAGGGTGCAGTGCGAATATTCGTATTTGATCGCCACGCACCAAGAAGCGGTAATAACAATCAACTGTTTGTCCAAAGCAAATCTCGGCGAGTTAGTAACCATCTAATTGAAATTGGATGTGCATTGTCACAAAATCTCTCCACTTCAATATTTACATTGGAATCAATAACAGCATTTATGTATGCGAACACGTTCTTGCAGTCAACAATTATTGCGCCTGTTTAAATTATAAGCGACTAAAATGTTTTTGGATATTTTTTTTTCTATTCTATATCTGTGATTTAGCATTTTGAATTTAATTATAAATCATATACAACACACACACGCGCGCGCGCGCGTACATATATATATATATATATATATATATATATATATATATGTATTCATTTCGTGCTAAATATTTTGCGTACATAAATTATATTTTATTTTCACGCACACGAAATTGTTTGAAAATATTTTACCAAATAATTATTTTCGAATGTTTCCACTGTTCTTAAAAGTTCTAAAATATTTCCAACTTTCAACATTGTATCATTTGCAATCGCATTGTATTCTTTTCTATTGGGTGAGCTTTTAAATTGAAGCTTCAAAATAATGTGCGTCGCATTATTGTATTGTACATTCACTGGTTCCATTTGTGCAATCCTTTTCATTGCAGGTACGTACCAAACAGAATGTAAGCTTCAACTGGCAGGATTCCATTAAACGAGAAACACCCGTAATATTCGGTGAGTAAATATTTCGCCACGTATAAAATAATATATTGTCGCGAGTTCGAATGAGATAAACACATTGTTGCGGCATATAATTCTTGTTTTACATACATCTGAAAGGTTAAAAATATAATATATGGGAATTAGTTTGTACGATGATCATAATATATTATGACAAGTGTTCAATGAAATACAATAACACGTCCAGTAACACATAAACTACATGAAATATGGTTACCAAATGGATTACGCAAACCACATACAAATACCGCAAACAGATTTATATGACTTCTGTAATTTTTTATTTTCAATTCTATATGATAATATAAATATGTATTTTTATTAATTGTTTTGATTGCATTATAAACCTTCTTAATTTTTAACGCTCTATTGTGAGAATCTATCAGAATAATTTTTATCAGACCTGTTACGAAAAAAAAGAATAAATTTTTTAAATTTATTATTATTTAAATGTTGTTAATGGAAGACAGAAGAAAAATAATATTTGAGAAGAATCATAGTGTGTCATCATTTTCATTTTTTAAATGAAATATTATTCATTATTTTATATATAGATAGGTAATTTATACTTTGACAATTTTAATGAAAAAAATGTCAACATAAAAAAAATGGTTTTTATTATATTTTGCATCGTTATTATCTAATGTAAAAAAATTACATAAACGTATATTTCCACATGTTTTAACCATAACAAAGAAATTACGGTTATAATGCGTGACAAAGGGTGCGGCTTCTACTCATAAATTTTATTTGTAATGGTATATGCGCTTGCGAAATAATTAGCAGAAACGTAAATGAAAGCAGCATATTGAAAGGCATATACATCTCGCTAAAATAAACAAATATAAAGGAAATAATTGTACTTGAGATTACATTTCCAACTAATATTTGTCTAGTAGTCTCAAAATAATTCAAACAGGAAGAGTAGAGAGGAGCAAGCTTTCTATTATGCACATACGTTACGCCTTTTTTCTCTCCGTTACTCATCTCTGCGAAAATGCGATTTGAAGGGCTAACAAAATAAAGCAACACAATAAGAACGACCGAAGGTATCGGTCCGACGAACTAGAAAATGAAATCTTCACGGAATAGTCCAGAAAGACATTGTACATCTATTTCTCCATTGGCAGACAAATGCACTTTCACGGTCGAAGAAATTGGAGAAACAAAGTACAAACAAATGTAGCAACATGAAAAGCTTTTTATATATACTGGTAGATTGTTTACAAAAAAAATTTAAGTGATTTAGTTTATTCTGAAAATATTGCTGATAAAAAACAAAATGAGGAGAACAATAAAGTGAAATTTTTAAAATACGACAAAGCGGAGATAACACAATTTTATAGTTAGGTGGCGTATGCAATTTTATAATTGCAAAATCTATTTAAGTCAAAAATTACTAACAGAATCTAATTACTTTGATCTATGTTTCTTTACTGTTGCATTCTTTTGCATCATGTCGTAATACTTTCGAATTACATTTATTTGTAATGATAAATTGGAACAGATAATAAACAAACTTAAACTAGTTTTTCTAATGAAAATAATGTTCGTTGAAACGCAAGTAATCATAGGTAAAATTTTATTACATATTTTAGAATTGTAATAAAGACAAGAATAGTAATTCAAAAGAATAATAAAAATGCTTTGCATGCATATTAAACCGTGTTGCATTCGCTGTTTACGTAAAAGATTTATGAACGTAAATACGCAACTACTGTTGAAATTCTTCGTTATTTGCGCGTTGCTTTGGAAAAAATTTAATTTCATATGAAGCGCCGAGTACCTTTTTTATTCCAACGTTGAACATGAAAAAAAAAGTTCGAACAAAACTCTTTCGCGACCCGATATTGGAAATTCTACACGAAATCGGACAATGTCCGGCTTACAGTTCTTTTGTTTTGCGTGGAATGTTTGTAATTATCAAAAATCGTTCATCCGTATGTCACCTATTTTTTTTTTTACGAATTTCAGTTTTACGAAGCATTTGTGCGCTGTACTCGCAGAAAGCGCGATAAATCATTCGTTTCTAAATTTGTGCCCGATTCAACCTACACCACGTATAGATCTCGAACGTTCAAAGCGTGTAACGTGATTTTACGTTAAACGCCATGTTAATTAACTGACGTTAATCGAAGTGGGAGGAATTGCAGTGGAACATCGAACATGTATACTTTGATATCGCGAATCGGTGGACAGTACCGCCATGTGTAATGAATGAAATTCTAGAAACAATAATCGAGAGCGAGTTCGTCGCACTGTCAGGGTACAGTCGTGGAGATTTTATTACAATTGCGTTTGTCCACGTAAATCCGTCGGAGTACCTGCGTTGCAACTCTCTGATTTTGCTCTGTTCCTCCCAAGTGTATACACGAACTGACGTGGAATATATTTCGCAGAGTTGAAGCTCTATGGAGTACACGCGATGAAATTAATGGATGAACAGTGTGTTTCATGAACTACGCGAAGATCGGATTATCGAAAGGAACTTACGCGCGAAACACGCCTTTTGTGACACCACATGCGTGTTTCACATTTATTAAGGAAATGCTGACCAAATTACTGACATTACATTCGTATAAAAATCTTTAAATTAACTGAACGGAATTAAAAATCTTTCTACAGGATTAAAGTAGATGCAAAATTAAAAGGTGGTGCTGTGGACTTTATATTAAAAAAATATCGAAAAAAGTTAAGTAATTAATAATAAATATTGATTATTACATTGTTAATATTGATTATTAAATAATGTAATTTTAATGTCTCATTTTTGTATTACAAAAAAGTAAGATAAGAATAACGATAACATTACTTTTTAAAATTACTATCAATGGTAATGAGTTTATAAAAAGTAATTGTAACGCGCTCGCAGTAACGCGTTAATTTTTATAAAATAACATTCTTAATCCTGACAAAAAAATCAGTATACTTAACTAACAATAATCGACACGATCAGCTTAGTAGGAAAAAGCCTTTACACATATTTCTCTTTTTCTTTTTTTCACTTTCTTTCGATAAATTTAACATTAATTAATATCAATATATATACTTTCGGATATTATAAGTTGACGCGACAAATATTGTCTCGAATCGTAGAAATCATCTAAAAATTTCGATAATAGAAGCATCTTCAATAAAAAATAAAAATTAAAAAAAAATAAAAATATGTAAACAGCAGATATTGCATACATTCCATTTATATATTCCCTTTTTTTAAATATTTTTCTCCGACATTTTGTCGAAAATATTTCCATTGATATTTCAAAATACATTGAAATAGTTTTTAATAATTGCAAGAAGCAATAAAAATAATGTAAATTTTTTTATTGCGATTATAATCAATAAATTGATTTATAATAATTTTAACTTTGTTTTATTTTTTATTGATAATGTTATTGATGATGCAATTTTATCAAATAATGAAAGAATTAATTAACATAGTTTTAACGATGGTTCAGTGACAGTAATGAGAATGTGCACATCGCTATAAATAAAATTGTTAATTTACTCTGTAAAGCGTTATTATTATTGTCTTGGAAACGACCTAGTAAAAGTAATTATGCAAGTTGATGGAGTTTGTTTAAGTATATGGATATTCGTGTTAAACGAAACACATAAACTACACATAAAATACACACTACGTATCGTAAATTATACATCGCGTATTTATTGTAAATTTTTATATAAATATTTACGTTTTTTATGATGTTATATGCGCTGTATGACGTAGATCATACTATAGGTGTTACAAAACGCACCTACATATTTCAGGCTACAGGAAATTGCACTTTCCTTCCGGGGTACGCTTGTAAATGGCAAAACTCTCTGTAGAACAATGTATCGCGGAGAATCGAATCGGTTTTACCTCAGCGGAAAAGTCATATTGTTCGATACCGAGAGATCTAAAGTTTCAAAGCTTTTCGAACAAAAGTTTCGATTGTCCTGCACCTCTTTGCAGCATCAATCTGCTATGTTATTTATTGATGCTATGAGGCACACACAATATCATTTGTTAACAATAGGGGAAAAATTTTTCGTCCACTTATTTATGTAGAGGGATTGGATTGAAAGTTTAATACGCAGTTTGTCTGTTCAATCATCTCGCGTGAAAAATATGTCAAAAATTGAATTGATCGACATAAAGAATTGGATACATGCCACTGCACCAGCAATCTATAATTAAATCTTATCCAATTATTTAATAACCAATAATTTGTTACTGACGTTTAATTAAAGCTTATATAACTCTGTTTTATACACAACTACTCGTAAGTATTTTGTTATATTAAATTAAATGTGCATATAAAATATATATAGGTAACTATTAAAAATAGATCTGTCTATTTAATTATATACTTTTCTATATCTATTTTTAATATATTTTTGTTTTTTTCTCGAACTAAATTTATATTTGTTTTAAATTTTGGTACTATAAATATCAGTGACATTAATAGATAAATAATAGACAAATAATTTTAGAAATGAAAATATTTAATAAAAAATAGAATATGAAAAATTTTAGACTCGTATTATATGACTGCAAACTTTAATATCCAAAAATTATATTCGTCAGTAAACGAAGTATACAGCCATTAAAATGTCAAGGCAAGAAAAAGCAAAAAGATTATGTTAATTTTATTTATCTTCATTTGATCGTGCAGCTTTTCCTTTTTTGCTCGTGCAGCTTTTTCTTTTTTGTTCGGACAATTTACGTTCACGAATATTGACAAGAAATACAACGAAATATTTTGAGATAATATTTGCTTAAAATGAATTTCTGGACCAAACCCATTAAGCAGATGCATTAATGCCAGATTACTGTAGTATATGTACACGACAGTATGCCACGACAGTCAATTTAAGACTAATTAGAACACAGTACGTGGCGTGTACGGTCTTACTACGATTCGACGTTGTAAAGGTGGATTAACATAGACCCAAGAAGGCAACTTAAATTACCATAATATTCTATCTTCAAGTACCGACATAAATGCAACTGTATTAATATTACAGAATATAATACAGAAAATTTCAAAAAGTGTAAAAAAAATCGAAATATATGTATGCATATATGTGTGTACATCCGTTTATGAAGTAATTCATAATCTTGCAAATGTTTCTCATTGATTCATATACTGATGCTTCACCTGCTTCATTCTTTTGTATTAAAGCGTTTGTACAGCAGCGAGAAGGTTGCAAAAAAAATTACATTCGCTTTCATTGGCCTTATAAAAGAAATCTAGAGTAAATAAGTACCAGATAATGAACGATATTTCGTAATAATGTTTGAATATGCATGGGACTTCGCGGTGAAAACTCAATCTTTGTCCTCAAAAGTAAAAGTATGATCTAGTTTTTTTTTCGAATAGCATATTTGTACGAAGTACTTTCATCTCTCTTAACTTAGCGAAATATTTTAATTGGAATTCCACAAAAAGAGAATAAATAATATTCATGCAAAGAGAGGTGGAAAGTAATGGTCTGCACAAAGTACGGCTATGTCGTGCAATCGTACAATCTGAAGTAGTCGTTTGCAGAAATAGAATATTTCCATAGCGCTAACATTGATTAGCTTGCAATTTTCATATACACGCGCACATATATATGGGACATTTTGCGTCAAGCAGGCCATCTCTCCTTCCAAAATTTGACGCAACGGAAAAAAATGTTTAAGGTCTCAAAATATTTGCACATTTGTATACTTTCGAATAAAACCTGGTCTTTTGAAAAATTCAATATGGCGGCTCAATTATGATGTTTGAACTCCGCAAAAGTTATGAATATTCTTACATCGTCGATTTAAATGCGAAAACTTGACGAATCGGCTTGAAAATGATTATATATAATAAATGATTACGAATCTAGAGATAGAATTATAAAGTTTAACATGGAGAATTTGGAATCAATACATAAAACTTAAAGTCATAGTTCATAATTGTTGTTTATGTCGAGTCTAATACTTTACAACGACAATTGGTTCAATGGCATCAGAGTATCGCATTATTTGCAAGCTAAACGATAAGTATAACTTATAAAAGTCAGTTTTACTGCAAACATTATGAAAATGAAATCGAATCATTTGATGTACCAAAACATCTTTACTTTTTCGAAAAATTAATCTTACTTTAGAAAAATGAGATTGTTGCAAGTTGTTGCAACTTGATTTTATCAAGTAATCACTTATAATAATCATTTTCAATCTTACCACGTTTCATTCGAAAGTACATAAATGTGCGAATATTTTGAGACCTTAAATGTTTTTTTCCGTCAAATTTTGGAAGGAGAGGTGGACTGCTTGACATCCCATATATAAATACCTTTTATATACATATATTACATATACACATACATATACATATAAAATCTTTAAAAGTTGATATCAGTATGGAAAGAAAGATTTTGCTGTAAAGTATCTAAAAATTTAGGTGGATCCAGATTTGAAAGTAATTTTGTTGAACCATCAAAATACTTATGCGGGAAATTTAAGCATGATGAGTAATGCTGCATGCAAAATGTTTTGACAGTCTTAAGATTCCTCTAGATAATTCGCAAACGCAGACGCAGAATAAAAATTTGTATTTATTTTTTCATTGCGTGCGATTGGTTTTCATCTGCATGTATCTTGCGTGCGGCGATTCATGCGGATGAAAACCAACCATACGCAATGAAAAAATAAATACAAATTTTTATTCTGCATTTGCGTTTGTAAATTACGTTTTGCGATTTGTGAATTATGTAGAGCCACCTTAACAATCAATTTGAACATAATTATTGTACTACATAATTATTTTAATGGTCCAACCCAATTATTTTCAGATTTGTATTTAGCTATATGAATTTTAGAGATTCAATCAATCCATTCTTTTCATATAAATAATAATATTCAAATTTAATTATAGCATTTTCTTCGTGCTTCAATTTCTGTCATATGACGATTCTTTTTGCGTAAAACCTATGGAATTTTATCCTTGTGAGTATTCTTTAGTCGACTTATCTTTCCCGTAATATCGCGATATATCGGTCACAAAAGCGAGTAAATAAGTCACCGAGAAAAAGCTTTATATATGAGTCTCATACAGTGTTGTATATAGCATACACTATGCACTTGGACGTCTATTTTTATATCTAGACAAACAATCGAGGTCTAACTTTTCACATGATGCAATTTACACGTAGTAGATATACAATAGTAAATAGATTAATGGGACTGATATACAATACAGGTAGACATTAATTAAACGACATTATATAGACATTACGTAACGACATAATATATAGATTAAACTTTCCTGTTAATGTTCTGTTAATGTACGGTTTCAAAATGTGTAAAAATAAATAGTATTTAATTTTATAAATATATTAATTTTTCCATTTTTATATTTTTTTAGCACAAGTGAATAAATTTCATTTTCAAATTTCATATCTATTTTTGCTAAAATTTCAATTCTTATTAAATAACATTTAAATTAAAAACTGTTTGATAATGTAATAGAGATGTGGAAAAGTTATCCTAAATTATTTCACATTTTTAGAACAATAAAAAGACTTGGGCTGGACAAAAAAGATCCAGATTGTGGATGGAGATAATAAGAATACGATTACAGAGTATTAAAAAAACTCCATTACCAAAAATATATATAATCAATTTATTCCTTGTATAATTTTCCTTATATTTATTCTTTTTATGTAATTCTTTCATTTCGCATTATACATGAGTAGCGTGTGATTTAAGTATCAATATACATAGTCTGAGCCTTAAAATGCGAGAAATGTTCTTGAAATATTAACATATACCAAGTAATTGCCCATAAATCGCCCTGGGCCATCAAATCGGTCCCATGAAAAAGTATCTTTTACGGTTCGCATACGAAATAGCCCGAAAAAAAACTAGGCTTATATCGATCTCGCATGTGACGGTTGTCGTGCGCACGGCAAACGCAAACCTCGCTTGGATAATTTAGCACAGTACGAGCCGGGTTTTAAAGAACCACATGCTGGGCTACATATTTCATCGTTTATTGTCGCGCGCAGATAGCGGCGCATGAAAAAGCACGAATGTTTTTTAATCCACGGAGCAAAGTATAACGTATCTCGTCGACGAATCGCAGCTGCCACCGCCGCCACCATCACCGCGGTTGCAGTCGCGGTGGTTTCGCAGTTTACTCCTTTTCTCGCTCCCAACCTTTGTCTCTTTTTCTCTCTCTTTTCCATTCTCTTCGTCTCACTTAGTCTACCCTCCACACATGCAAAGCACTTTAAAACTAATCTAAAAATGAAACCACGCCGAGACCAGTGTATGATACATTTCGCGGTTGACCAAACAACGAGCAATCTCGCAATACCTACGCGTAAGCCGATATTTATTTCCCGATTCTCGTAATTTGTAGAAGAAAATGAATGAAAACGACGCCGGATCGCGGTTAAGGCAAGAAAAAAGAGAAATAAGAAAAAAGTACCGAGTTCTTCGCACAAGGATAATTAACTTTGGACAAAAAGTGTTTTAATTTCTTAAATAATGCGAACTGTGTTTTCAATTAAAACAAAATAAACAGCAAAATAATACCTATTAGTTAATTTTGAAGTCTTCGATTTAATTAAACTTTAATTTAAAACTTACAATTAACTATCATAATATAATATTGGAAATTAGTAAGTAAACGATTCCTTTTTCTTTTAGCTTAAAGATAGTTTTAAATTTACCAAACACTCTGTATTTAAACTGTTTAAGGCTCTTGATCATTACTATCTTAGATTAGACGCGAAAAATTCTTGTAAAGTATATAAAGTATAAATGAAAAAGTTTTCAATAAAATAGCATTAGTGATCTAAAATAGAATTAGATAAAAAAATTATATCTTTTCGTTTTGTTTAATTTTATTTTCTAACTGAAAAGAAAGTATTAAATCATCATTATTAATTTAGTAGTCATAACTATAAATATGTCTTATATTTGGTTTTTTACTGTATGTGTAATTCATTTCTAGCTATGTGATTACTTATTAACGAAACAGAAAGTTTTCAGCATATTTTGTAAGGCGGTTCTCTATCGATTTAAGTTCGTACGTTGTTTTATTGAACATTTGCATATTAATGCATATTTTGCAAGAATTTTTGTGTAGTCTCTTTCGCTTCTGACGTCATGATCTCAAATAACAATAAATAAATAAGAGTTTTAAAGGTAGGAAAGAATTGACGACGTATACCTTTTTAGTAATTTTTTAATTATATTTTTTTATGTAATATTGATTTGTACGCAAATAAAGATACTGAAAATTGTAGCTTAATAATTCATGAGTTATTACATGTTTAATTTTTCAACAATTTTTCAAAAAAAATTAATTTATTATGTCTTTGTAATATGCTGTAAAAAATACGATTCAAAGAATTAGTTGTATAAATCCCATTATTTTTAAAAGTATTAATCAGTTTATAAATAAAAAGAATTATAAATGTAATATTAACAAAAGGAATCATTAATACCTAATTTTAATTATTCAGAATTATTTTAATTTATTCAGAAAAGACAAAAATCAAATATTTAATAATTAATAAGAACCAATAACAAAAACGTATGGATGTTAAAATAAAACTAGGTTGAATTTATTTTTATTGACATTTATATTCATATCAATAATTCATATCAATTGCTAATTTTAGGTATTATTGTCGATTATTAGTACCACTTTGTAGTAGTATACTATTTAAGAAGCCTAACGGATTTTAAAAATATTGATTTCGAATTTTTATAATAGTTGCAAATATATGTATGTACAATAAATGTAAACTATTCTACAATAAACCTTTTTTTATAATTAAAAATATATTTAGAATCAAATTATGTGACATTATTTATCAACTATATGAATTGATTTAAAATTAACATTACTTATATGACATTTTTTAAAGTGTCAATCCATACAAAATGAGAGAGAGAAAGCGAGAGAAAGATTTAAGTTGTTCAATTTTTATCTAAATATTACTCATTTTTCATTTGCTTCATATTTTTATTTTACTAAATATTGCTTTTTTTAATTAAATATTATAGTATAAAACATTAATGAAGTTTAGACGACTAGTACGTACATATTTAGCAACGCTCTCTAAATTTTAGAGCAACCTTTTTAAAATCGCTGGTTTAAATAGTTTTCCTAATAAAAAAAAAAGAACGATGTAATTATAACCGAAGAACATTAAAATGGGGTGAGACACGAGCCGTTTTTTTTTCTTTCCCTTTCTCTTTTCCCATCGATTGCTGCAAGCTCCACTGCCGCAATTGTGTATTAAAATTGCTTTAAAAACAAAAAAGCGCACGTCAACATAATATCGATCAATATCGCCGCGGCCAAATTATAAACAGCGCTATTGGTGCATCGAGGAAGATACAGTGCTTACGCCACAATTATAACAGACGGGACGTAACTCATATCGCGCATGTTCTATTATTCAGATAAATGAGGCGGA
Organism: Acromyrmex echinatior; assembly: GCF_024713525.1. Lineage (NCBI taxonomy): Eukaryota > Metazoa > Arthropoda > Insecta > Hymenoptera > Formicidae > Acromyrmex > Acromyrmex echinatior. The sequence goes on along the minus strand of NC_141864.1, from coordinate 5,740,106 downwards.
AGTGAATTCTCATTTGACCGAGACGCATGCGCCATATTAATTCTGCGCATATGTGTATAATATGATAAAACTGCAGGGGTCCACCTGGATCCGACGCGATAAATAATGTCGTTGTATAGCGTTAATTAAAAAGTTCCGAACGACTCCATGCGCCAGACGTGGCGGTCGCGTGTGCCTCAATTTTCTTGTCTGCGATTTACATAAAACGTTTCAAAATTGAACTTCTCTGTTGTACGTTGCTTTATTTATCTTCCGCAGAATCTTCAATTTCTCCTAGAAACATTTCAGCGGATTATCATATCGGAGTTTCGTTCATCAGCAATTATTGGGATGAGCAATTGCACTGAATTATTCAAGGAATGTCTGTATTATTAATTGAATGAATAACGTATAACTGCGAGCATAACGTATAACTGCGAGCATAACGTATAATTGCATGATGCGCTTGAAATAGAAATAATTATTAGAATAAAACGTGCTCTTCTTTCTTTTTTTAAGCTACGATATAAAATAATAATCATTTCTATTGTGTATTTTCCTGATGTTAACGACCAGAGAAATCATAAATCTTAATGTTAGATGCTATCACATATGACTTATTATTGAATTTTTCCTACGGGACTAGTTTAACATAATTGAAATGATAAAATATCAAGTCAATTTATCATTATGAAATGAAAATTTCGCTTCATACATATATTATAAATACCAATTGCAATATGCACGATTTCTTTTCTTATGGATAATATACTTTTTCTTGTGCACATAATGAGCGAAAAATACATTGTTCATTAAAAATGAAGTTCATTAAATTTCAAGACATGATAAATATGAACCGATTAAATATATTCTAGTTACGTTCATTCCGGCATCATCTCAAGGTAACTCTATATGTGTCCGGAGAAATTACGCATATTATACTATAACGATCTCCTCTCTGCAAGACCAAGTTTCCTTAACGTGTAATATTTGTGATACGTGCTTGGAATACGCGAGTTCGCGAGGGAGCGTAACGATCCTTGACTGCATCACAGAAGAAATCAGCTAGCCGACAAGTAAGAATACATTATTTGTGTGAATCCGATGTAAAACGATAGAAGCTGCTCAACCTGTATAAACAGAGATGACCGATTCGACGAGGAAGCTAATCGTTCCTGCGCAACGACGCCCTTCTATTTTGTTTCTACTGCAATAACAAAGTCAGAGAAATTACAGTCGACCCTGCTAAACGTATCTTTCCGAGATGAAGAACCATCTTCGTTCGTGCTCTCCAATTTTCACCTTGACGACACCCTCGGGGCTCAATTTGCGTGGCGCAGGAAAGGTCTTGTCAGTCTCGCTATGTACAACTTGTGTGAGCATCGGACGATGTCTGCTTAAATATTTAATAGGATGCAAGCGAGAAAAGTGTGTGCGACCGTATCCAGCCGGTTTACAACTCCGCCGAAACGTTAGCAAACGGAGCAGGCTTTAATGCTGATGAAAATACACGACATTTTTTTGAACCTGCAAACTCGCGTCATGCTAAATTCAACTGACTACGGTGATTTTACGATAATTTTTATGATTTTTTGCATAAACGAAAAATACTCAAATCCATAACATTGTTACAGCAATGTTCTCTCGGTTTTTCTTCATTATATAGTCGCGCAGAAATAAAATCTGTGTTAACAAACAATATTTTATGTAACGGATATAACAAAAAAACTGTGGATTCAGTTAAAAGTTTTATTATATAATGTACTATAACTTGATTCTAACATAAATTAATGGTCTTGAATTTATTAAAACTCAAACCCAATCATAAACTTTTTATCATTTCTAAGCTATATATTGTGATAAAAAAAATTAAAAAATTATTTACTCTCTAATTAATGAGAAATCATAAATCTTGATTATTAACTTATTTTTTATTCTTTTTGAAATAATTAGAAGGTATTCATTTTTTATAATAATTTATGTAACACCTGTCTAGACAAATATATATATATATATATATATATATATATATATATATATACACATAACTGTTACATAAAATAATAAAATATAGACAACTTTATATATATTTTACTATGATTTTTCATCCATAAAATAAAAAATTTATTGATTTATTTGTGGCAAAATTATCTTACTAAACTATATGTAGAATCAATTTCCATATTCTCGGGAGGAGAATATGGGGTTACATTTTGCTTCTAGGTCACGTGAGTGGGGCATAAATGAATTAATTATATCCGGGAATATAATCGAGCAGTTAATTCTATTCGTCCGGGAGGATTTAGCTACGTGACCACCGTAAGTTGAAGGACGGCGAGGAGAGGCGTAAATAGAGTATACCAGCTGCTTCGCATTTTGGTATATTTTACGGTATATTTTACGGCTTTAACGGGTAAGGCTTGGCTACTCCCTTAGGATTCAACCCGGCTTGTCTCGATTATTCAGCTTTTGTTCACAACCTCACAAAGTTTCGTTGACGTAACACTCACAACGATACTTTGCATCAAACAGCGACGCGCGTATATTAATTTTCTTTTTGCACAATGCCACACTAATAATTCATTATTTAGAGCTGACGTTTCTCTATTCGCGTTCAAAAAAAAATTTGTATACTCTCCTATGCAGCTGTATATCGAGATACAGATTTATGTCATTGTCATAAAAAACGTACATTTACAAATATAGCTATACTGATTTATTATTATTTACTATGTCGAATTTTCAATAACAAGGATTTAGAAGATTGTTCGATTTAAAGATTACGAATTTCAATAAATAATATTTGTTCTTTTTCATTTTTGTTAAGCGGAACTTATTTTAATCTTTAAATAAATTGTGAGGTTCTCAGACATCTTAAAAATGTTATTTTTATAGTAACATTTTTTAATAATAATATTTATGTAATTTATGTAATTTATCTTTTTTTTATACCCTTTATTTAATACCTTTTTGAGATAGAAAAAACATAATGAATCTTAAAACTTCTGCACCGAAAGAAATGATTGGCTGAATATGGCATAGCATTCATAATTGGCTGCTACAATAAAAAATTGGCTACTGCAGCCAATTAAAATGCTGTGTCATATCTTACCATCTAAATTACCATCTAAATTACTAGCAGCCAATATTTTCTTTCAATGTGGGTAATACCATCTATTTTCCTGTTTGAGAACATTTTTAAGATAATTATGCATGGGATGCTGTAGCCTACTTAGAAGTTACGAAAACTTTTATTTATAAAAGATAAAAAGAAAGTCTCTACGAGCTTGTATGAACGCAATTAACGGTGAATTATTATACTTATACATATATTCAATAATTAAACACTGAAAAAAGAATATGCTTGCATTAAATAGAATTTTAGTTAAAAATGGACAAATTAAAATTTCCTGCTTGAATCTACTATAATTCTAATTAAAATCATAACTTAAAATAATCATAACTTTGAAATATAATCAGAATCCTCTCGTTCATTTTCAAATTTATCAAGTACCAAAAATTTGCATATAAAATATACATATATCGTATTCGTTTCGATCCCAATTTGAGTTCTCTTCGATGCTTTATACATGTATATATGTGTGTGTGTGTGTGTGTGTGTGTGTGTGTGTGTGTGTGTGTGTGTGTGTGTGTGTAAGATGATATAAGTTTAGATCAAATCTTCTATCCACTGCCGTTCATTTCATCAGTCCAGTGTTTAAAATAGTTGAAGTCGTCATGTTAAAATAATTGAAAAATCTATAATGTAAAATTCTTTAATAAATAAATAGATAAAAGACAAAATTTTAAAAGAAATCAAGAATATTAAGATATTTTTCATATCGAAAATATAAAATATGCATGACAATGTTTTATTAAGCTTTCGTTAAAATATCGATTTCTGAGCGTCAAATAATGTCATTAAAGTGATAGGCGAGGTCAGTTCTGATTTCAGATCGCGTGTAAAGCCTGTTCTAACCATTAGCTTTAATGCATATTGTTATAAAGTGTAATTTTCCTCGGATTTTGAAGGTGCTCATCATCGAAATTGTTACGCGATCAATACGTGTTTAGAGAGAGCTTCTCCAATTGATTACTCGGTGAAACTGCAAAAATATTTCAGTATTCTTTTCGGAATTTTCTTGGCAAGTAACGTTCCACATCTTAAAATTCGATTTAATTCCAATTAAATCTTTATGAGATTACCGTCTTCGGAGCACGATCATTTCTCCCTGATTAAATAGTATCTCTCGCACGTATCGTTCCCTAACTACGTCGGCTTTGCTGTGTTAGATGGCAGCTATCATACCCGCGTTGCATCGCTACGTGATGTTGATGCTGATGTCACACGTGGATGAAAACTACGACGGTTGAGACGATTCGGTAGCTTTATTGCATCCTATTTCGATGTAAAAACAAGGAAATGATTTTAACCAAGTTTTTCATCAAAAACATGAATTTTTTCATTGTAAAATAACAGGTTATAAACGAAAAAAATGTAGAACTTTATTTCTGAAACTTTCTAGTCCGACTTCTAAAATTACTGAATTCACCGAGGTTATATAAAGGAACATTTTTCTACAAACAATTTGGAAAAACTGGGAAAAGATTGAAAAGTTAGGAACTTTAAACCATTCCACAAGATTGATCTTTAAGATTCTTTTTACGTGCACTGTTTTTATGACACATTAATACCAGTCACAGCTACGTTTCAAAAAGAATGTTTTCTTAACGCTATTAAGAAAATTCATTTTAATTTTGTGACTGGAAGTAAAGATAATAAAAGCACTTTAACTTTTTTGCTTCCTAGGTTTAATTATTTATACATATTCATCTACTTGATAATGAAACTATTTTAAAAGTAACAATATTTATATAAGCATGACTTGTTTCTTATTCCCTCGTCGATGAAGGAAAACATAACGGTGTATCGATTTTTAATTACTATGAAGCGTGATCAGCCTGAGCCTCGCCGGGCTGCTGGTTTCTATCTCTCTTTCTACCTTCAACGAGCACATCCATCATCGTATATTCGATCTCAAATGCGAAAATCACTAGTATTTCGTGCCAGAAATTAATTTTCACCGTGACACACACACACACACACACATACACACACACACACACACACACACACACACACACACACACACTTGTAACCATCATAGGAATCAACGCGGAAAGAGCTAATTAGGATAATCGGCTATTGCCGAACACTATCACAAATGATAATATTTAATGCTTCATCTGTACTGGCAGATACCGTCCAATTAGTTCAATCATTTTACGTGGGATGTGCGACATTTAGCAGGTCAAGGTGGAAAGCGATCTGCAATAATTGAAACATTACTAAATCAATATGTCAGATGCGTCGAAAGCATATCAAAATAATTGTAATTTCTTTAGATTTCTTTCATTATTTCAAACATTTCGTAACAAAAGCATTATTAATTTTTATAAATAGAATTAATTTTTATTAGCAAAATATATAATCTTGTTACGAAACGTTTGAATTTAAATAACAATTAAAAGTAGAAAATGTTTTAAAAGGAATAAATTTCAAAATTTAAATATAAAAATACATTTTTTTATATAATTTCAAATAAATTTCAATTAAACAATATTTTTTAATGTATTTTAGAATTGTTTAGCATTACAAATTAATAAGTTACGCGAATGAAGATTAGCATAATAACAAAAAAGGATTTCTTCTGATATTATTAACAAATACTTTTTCATAGACGTATCATCAAAGGAATATCGTATATGCTGGTAGAATATTGTAAAACCGTTATTCTTGTCATGACGCGCATATTACTAAAGAGATTTTCTTTCCTGTCTCGGAAATAGAATCGCCGACATTGTTGTAAAAATTGTGACATGTAATTCTAGTCACATTTCAACCAAACCCGAGATACACTGGTGCAACGAATAAAACTTGAGCGGCATTCGTGTCACACCTATGCCAGGTTCGCTATCGGAAATCGTTATGGCTTACAAAGCTTTTCGAAGATAAATACGCGAAGTTATACGATGAAGTACAATCAAAATTATAATTTACATCAAGGCAGATTAATGTTCTCCCAGTTCTTTTGTTTTAAGATTTTTAATAACTCTGCTTAGTTTGAATTTAGCAATTCACATTACAACCACGTTCAAGCAGATTTATAAAACAATCCATTGTTTGTTGATTGGGTCATTCTCATTGGTTGGAAATCTTGTTTGGTGAATTAAAAATTTAGTATTTGATTTCCTTTCTCAATGGTATTATCCAACCCGCAAATCGTTGCGATGAAATTATTAGCACGTAATCCATGTATGTACGTACATATATGTGGTGTCGATTATGTGGATATTACTAGATAGGAGCTTTATCATTACGCCTGTAATAATCAGGCGATATAAATTACATGATAGGGATATAAATGAAAATTATGTCATTAATTCGATAATGTTCATGTTCAAATGAAATGACAATTATATTATTAATATTAATTAATATTTAAATATAAGATATTATCGCATTTGAAAACAAACAAAAGCATTCTATTTAAAACATTTCCTCGATGATAATACAATATGTATATTATTTTCTCTTATAATAATTTTAATAGATAGTTATAATAAGAATTTAGCTGTGCTATCGAATAAGTCGATAAAATTAATCATACAACAGGTGTTATAAAAATTGATTTCTTAATAACATTTGTTATTAACAAGTCCTACCGCATATATCGAGTAATTCTCTCTGCATTCGATAATTCCAAATGTATTCTGTTGTGAAATTATTGCTGAAATTTCACATTAGCAGTATTTAACAGAAAAGCGATTCTTTCAGAAAAACACGATTTTAATGCAGTTTGAGTATCAATGATCTTATCGTTTATTCTATATGAAATACTCTCTCTCTTCTCTCTCTCTCTCTCTCTCTCTCTCTCTCTCTCTCTCTCTCTCTTCCCCCCTTCTCTTCTACCTTTCTCACTTTCAATAATTATAAACACAATAAGTTTCTTTCACAATTAGCTTATGATCGACAGATCAGCTTTAGCACTCAGACGTACTAATTAATAAATGTTTTGGTGCTATTAGTACAGACTGTACAGTCTCAGAACACTGCACACGGCTCTCTAAGTGGAAACAGCTTCGTAAATATTTCATTTGCTTAATAAGATTAACTAGTGAGGTAAACGTAAGCTTGCTATTAACTGAAATAATTCGTGGAGTATTTCAAACTCATACGTTGTAAAATAACAATTATAATCAGTCCCACTGTCTGTTAATTCGTTCATTTACTTTGACTAAAAAATTCTCATACATCAAAGAATTTTGTTATAATTATGCAACGATATGTATACTCAAAGCTAAAATACGAAGGCCTATAACTCTTCGACAGTCAAATTATCTAAATTTACAATACATATAAAATTAGATTTAATTATTCTATTCGGATTTATCATTCTTATCCGCTTTGTCATTCTCTGTTTTATATATCTACAATAAATACCTTATAAACTTACATGGAAATAATTAATAATGTTAAGTCACATTACTTGTAGTGTAACAATATTTAATATCGTCTAGTGTATCAATTATGTACGATACTGGTGAAAACTGTGATTAATTACATAGTGTAATTATTGGCATGCGGTGTGTGTGTGTGTGTGTGTGTGTGTATGTGTGTGTGTGTGTGTTATACCTATATGTCCTATACACATTTTGTAATGTCGATTGGGACTTGATTAGTGAGCACGGGAATTATAATTGGACGCTACGCGCCGGAATATTTTAATTTTACTCACGAGAGAAACGGCCATTGCTAATCCTAGTTAACATTGCAGAGAGTTCCGGAGCACTAATTGTTATTTATGGCCAACGGAAGTACATACATGAGTCTTTTTTAACGGTCCGAGTCTAGACTGCGGCATCAATTATAATATACGTATGTTTAAAATAGTAACTGTATGATTATGATTATAACTTTTCCAAGTTGGGACATTGCGCCGTCTCTGCAGGGAATAATCGTGCAACATGTGCACGAATATTAATTACATAAAAGATTACCAAGAATGTTATTCATTCTTGTTAGTGAGTCATACACATATACATACTAGTCAAATAACTTTATGAGAACACACGCAATATTAAAATTTTAATTAAGAGCAATTTTTTACTGTTAATTCATAAATTGATAAGCAGACATGCATAAAAATTGTTATCTTCAAAATGTATACTGATAAAATTGTAATCCCATTTTTTAATTTTATGACGAATGTCTTTTTGTTAGCGTCAATTTTATTAGAGTCAATTGTGAAATTCATTTAAACGCGATATTTTGAAGGTAATATATGTCTAAGCTCGGCACAAAAAAATGTTATAAATCTTCGTGGCTTTAGAGGTCAGGTTTCCCGCGAGTACAGGAAATCTTTACCGAGATCCTTGATACCAGCTGTTACTATGAAATATGAGTCAAGACTAAAGCTACTAACTCTTGCAGCAAATCTAGGGTGACCGCGTATTTAACCCCAGACTTAGACCAGAACTTAACCCGGATTACTATCTGATACCAGATTCTATGTGGCTACAGAAGCTGCTCGTGCCATGAGCAACATTGTTTCAGTCTTCCAGATGCTTCAAAAACTTTTGTTGGACACATGTTATCATATATCACTGCGAAGTTAAGTTTCTTAGAAACATAGATTAAACTGACTGATATGTTCCCGTGCTAATATATGCGCGTACAATGTTAGCTATCTGAAAGTAAGATAGAGGTTTGAGCGTAATGAAAGCGCAATGAAAGTGCAAGAATTTAAGAAAACGTAATATTCTGTAAATATTTATGTATAAAAATAAACTAATAATAATATAGACATCGGATTAATTAATTTATAAAAATTCACTATATAAAAAATGATGTATGTATTTATATTGTTTCATGTATCACAACATATTTTATGCTACTATGTTCAATTTTATGAATTATTATATGGATAGCGAAAAAAGTTGTTGATAACATTAATTCTTTTCGTTATAAATATTTTTATAATTAAATCTACCAATTAATTTAATGTAAGTTAATGCTTATTCTGTTGTTAAAACAGTGACGCGTTTATTATAATAGCAAAGGATATTTTTTGAAGCTAGATTTCACAGTAAATCTAGCTTTGCTTTAATAACAAATTAAATATATTTTCAGTAAATTAATAATTCTGCAAATATATTTGCCTGACAAAGTTTTTCAATTAAATCTGTTTTACAACTAAAACAGTTTATTATAACACGAAAAAAATCATTATGGAAATTTTTATATCAGATTCAATTTGTATATTAAAAATATGTAATAGTAATGACACGACACACGATCTTATTGCGACAGCAAAATATTCTTTACCTAAAAAGACTTAGTATCCGGTTATAAATTTTAGTCACGTTGCCTAACATTTTTTCTCATCTCACCTAAAATTATATTAGCGTAATTATCCATGTGAAACATATTTTCATGTAAAATGTTACAACGTAATATTCCTACAACGAATTAGCTGAACGAACCGTTGTAATTCTAATTCGTGCGGAATTTCTGAAATACAAGTTTCTCCGTGCAATTTAATCAAATCCGAAACTCACTTGTGCTCAGAGAACTTATCAGTAATAATTCTGATGATCGATAGTTCTATGTGCTTATTTGTAACATTCAACGAGAAGAAATAATCTTTTTTGTAGAATAAGATAGAAATATTTATATAAAAAATATTAAACTATATTTATATAAAGAATATTTTTATTAAACTATGAATTTTAAATTAGGAATTTGAAACTATACTCATATTTCAATAGAAATAAATATATTTAAAAACATCGAAATAAACCGTAATATAATTAACCGAAGTAAATTTGAAACCAAAAAACGTAATTTAATTAATGTAATACAAACTAATTGAAAATAATTAAAACTATTATAATGTAATTTATAAAAGATAATTAGTTTTGTTTACATGTTAAAAATTCTTTCGGTAAACATTTGCTATTTATCTTTTGCTACGAATCCAATATTGCTATATATCAATTGCATTTCCCTAAAAGACTATATTACACATGTCCTATAAAACAGAAACAAGTTTATATTCGTATTACGTTTGGTTCTGTTTGTTTTCTGAGCGCTTCTTCAATTGAATTATTTTTACTTTTTCGTGACTCTACTAGCGATTGGTCAAACTTACATGAAATTGGAAATCGAATAATTCAGTTACCGAATCAGTATTACTTACGCAAAAAATGATGTTAACAGTTACGAATTATACATGACGTGCTCGTGTGTATTGTATATGAAAAATTACGTAATATCTTTATACAAAAATTTGTTTATCCAATTATCCGTTATGAATATCCAATTATCCATTATGAATATTATCTACGCAAAACCACAATGATATTATTTCTATTTCAACAATATATGAGTAGAAGCAGACGTTATAAAATGTGTTTGAATTGCGGAGCTAAAAGTGCCTCTTGCGAGGATATCATAAAAGTGATAACTAGGAAGAAAGATAGTAGGATTTAACGATATGATACATAGCGAGTATTGTCTGAGGGGTTAAAACTATAATAACACGTAAACAAAACAGAACATTAAAACAGCAACAAGATATAACACATCACATGTTGTAAAAAATACAGCAATTTCGTTTCCGGCCCACAGTAATGCCAATGCAGATGCAGCTTATTGAAGTTATCTTTTGGCAGCGCAACTGACATAACGAATTAATATAATCACCGATATTGGGTAGCAGATTAATACATCGGTTGCAATATTTTATAATATCTCATACACGTTTAATTAACGATTCCCTTTCTGATCGCCAATCGTACCGTTTTAATAAAAGCAAAAATAATTGAATTATTTCATTACAAAATTTATTTACATGGAAATATAAGTTTCTAAATAATTTCATGTGTGAATGCTTTCAACAACTTGTATGAAAATGCTTTCCTCTTAATTTTGATAGTCTAATAAATATCGTTTTATAACATTTCTCATAATTTAAATGTATTTTTCTCTTTCACACAAACTGTTAAAGTTAAATATTCAAACAAACCATTTAAATCGAAGTTAATAACAAAGAATATAGTCATTTGCCCCATAATTATCTTATTATGAAAAAAGTATATAAATCATGAAGTTATATATATTATATACAAAAAATTTTATAAGAAAACTTTATTTATTTTATAAATTTAAATAAATTTCAACACTTATTATTATTGTGACTCATTTCAAAACTGATGACATACTTTCAAATACTTGGAAAAATATATTTCGATGTATTGCTTGCTTGCATAATGATTCACGAACTCTTATCTTTACTTTTCAAATTTTGAGATTTCTTTCTTGAGATTTTCCATGTTCAGTCACGTGACCTAGAAGATCGCAATTTTTCGAAAATTTCTGGGGAAATACCTGATACATTTTATCGCGACTGATACGACGATACTTGCGGTTTCGATGACATCATAAACGTTCGCGTATATCACCAGAGTGGAGAATGAGGTTAAGCTTGGTAACGATATTTCGTGAAGCTCGTTGCATGTGTGCGATACATCTTTACCAACATGAGATTATTCCAACCGCAAAATCCATCTATAACTTTAATAACTTTGACTCCATCGCAATTGAGTAATTCATAATTGCTAATATAGTTTAAGATGGCGTGTTATTAAAAAAGAAATGTACGGATATATATATATGTACTTACTTTGTGAGTGACGATTTATTTTGCTTAAATATATTTTTTTTTAGTACAAATATATATTTATAAGTATTTAGAAATTTCTGGCAAATACATATGAAAATTTTATTTATTTTTAATAATAGTTCAAATATTAGTTATGGATATACATTTATATAAAAAAAAATTTTTTATTATATATTTATGATGTACGATAAGAAACTTCTGTATTTTTTCATTTAAAGTTAAAACTTTAAAGGCTTTTTCAAATATATGCAATAAAATAGCAATAAATTTCGTTTCCAAACTAATATGAAATCAAGATTTTATGATAGGGATATAAATAATTTCATAGTCGAGATAATCATTTTTACTATTTCTCGTAAAATAAGATGAAAAATCATAAAAATGCATTAACCGTTATGTCACAAATATCACAATCCCGCAATAGAAATATATTTGTAAAAAATGATTGATCTGGATAGTGTTTTATTCTTTATTATTAGAAACATTAATTATTTTCGAATTTAAAACTTTAATCTTCTCATATTATACTCTAATATCATATAATATGTCTGCTATTACAAACTAAATACTTTATGGTAAAATATCATTTATCATTTACAATTAAGTTTTTTTCTATAATAATTTGTAATTAAATAACAATTTTTAATTAGAAAGTGTTAAAATAAGTTATCTCTCTCTCTCTCTCTCTCTCTCTCTCTCTCTCTCTCTCTCTGTCTCTCTCTCTCTCTCTCTCGATAGTATAAAAACTGGCAACGTACATTTACTTTTTCAGAATTTCTATTTTTTATAATAAAATTTACACTATTTTTTTAACGTGACTCATAAAATGAGATAGAGAGAAATGCATTTTTATTTCATATCCAAAGTGCGCTCTCTCGACTGATTTGCATAGAAAGATATTCTGTTTGGTAGTAACATTGATTTGAACAGCAATCGTGTTTGCACTACAGATGACAATTAAAGCGTCAGGCAAACGCTTAAATTAATGAGATAAAAATGTCAAGAATACACTCAATAATATAGACAGCATGATAATTAAAATAAAAAAATATAATTTCCTTATATAATAAAGAGCATTCTTTTTCAAGAATTTAGTTGCAAAAAATTTGCAGAGTACTACTCTTTTTAATAATAATTGCGCACTGTGGCTACTCACTTTAGCTAAAGAAAAGTTAAAGAATTTTTTGCAAATTATTTGAAGAATGAATTTTTATTTAATAAAAGAACGTAAAAATTATCAAAATTGCATACTCTATGTGCAATCGCAAGATGTAATAACGCCAGTTTCATATTTGATATAAAAGAATACGTTTAATCAATTAAACTGTCACAATTCATATCTGTTTATTCGATTCCGTTCGACTAATATAAAAATATAAAAATAATACTTTTAAAATATGTATTTGTCTTCAGTCTATCATACGAAACGAGTGGCAGAGTGCAACTGACCTAGTAATATCAACATTTAATCAAAATTCACTTTTATTTATTTAATCCAATAGCAAGTACGCTAAGTGGTATAGACAGATTATATAAAAATCTGATTCGCCTGTTGCTAGATGTTTCTTTGTTTTCGAGGCCGAACTCACATTACATCTAGATGTTCTTTCCGACTGCTAAAATGCATCGCGTGATATAGAAGTACCATGACTCGAAATTCGTGGGCGAATTAAATAGGTCATGAATTCAATTCTAGTGTAAGTAATTAAACGCGAGAAACCTCGTGGAAGTTTGCAAAGTTGCTTCGTTTTCTTAATTCTATACCTTGCGAATAAGGTAAAAATGGAAGACACAGAAGCGTGCGGTTAATTTATCCGATTTTAATACTTTCAAGGAAAAATATGGGCTTTTGTTTCTTCGTCGATTAACGTCAACCATCAGTTAGCATAACAACTCTGTTCCCAGGTTATTTTTTTGCTGCATCAAGGTTAAAGATAACATTATTACAATTTTCTGAATAACAAAAAAAAATAATCGTATTAGTAGATATTAATTGTATTTCATTTTTAAACGTCCTAAATTAAATTTGCACATGTACATGTATGGATATACTTAGTGCTGCGCATTGCGTTTTGAGCGTGGAGGACAAATGATATACAAATAGTATCCGCAAAGCGCTGATATGGCACGTTAATTTAACACAGAGATTTTATATTACTTACAATGTATTCCGAAGAGAAATCCATTTTAATCCTATTCTTTGAGAATACGGGTGAGGTTTTAATACAGGTGACAGTCTGTTCCGAAGCGCATAATTGGCCAATCTAAGATATGGGTCATCTCCTTATGGGGACCACTTTCTTGATGCTGTCTTCCTTGAAATACCAATTGAGACGATCGTGATTATACGCCCGAGTCACGTTATACTCGTGGCTGAGGTCTTGCAGGATAGTCGGAACCCGACTCACCTCCCTTCGTGGTAGTGGCGGATCAATATTACGTATACGTTGAGGGAAGCCAAGCGAAACGTCGAGCAACCAACAGGTGAAGTAACGTCGTGGCAGACTGCGAGTACGAGGCCAAGGGGAGAATATAAAATTACCTCCCGTGAATAGAGAGCTGCAGTCGACCTCAGTTTGTCACGGATGGATCACTTAATGCATGAACCATCTTAGGTTCTTTCATAGTATCTACACATTTCTGTCTCTGTCTTTTCTCCTTCTCTTTTTCTCAGCCTAATCCTTTCACTATCGCGTGCCTTTAAATAAACGTTTTAACTTCATCACGATTTCGTTACGCGATAGATTTCCGTGATAGCGTGATGGCGAAGGTTCACCTATCGATTCTGTCGCGTAATGAAGGACCCGATAATATGCGATAATCGGATTTTACGGTTTATTATACCTGTCGGCGAATGAAATCTCTTTGTCAATAGAACGAGAAACCTGACTCAATGTGATTAATAATAAGTCTTGTAATATACCGTGTTATTTAAGATTTCTTTTACTATATATTTCAATTATCTTATCATAATAATCAGACATGATATTAAAAATATCCTAATTTTATATCTCTAATACTTACATTACATTATATTAAATATAGGAAACTTTTCAAGATTTTATAATATGTATTAAAAACTTATTTATGGAAAAGTTTTTCCTTTTCTTTCTAAAATATATAATACATAAACTTTAATTCTCATTTATATGTAGATTAACTATTATATAATTTGAATACATTATGTTAAAATGTTAGATTATGCAGATACACAATATTGCTGTAATATTGTAGGTTAATACTGCTGCGTTAGGATTTACGTTGCAAAAGTCAGAAAAAATAGAGTGGGGATAATTTTCCCGCAACTACTCTGTTACATGTCTTTATGTTATATTAGTATTGTGTTATGATTTCAGTTTTTTACTGATAATATTAATGAAATTATTGTGAGTTGAATCGATTTGTCACTGTAATAAGTAACGCCATCATAAATTACAATCATAAATAAAATGATTACTGTAGGACGTGTAAAAAACTTAATGATTATTTCATGATACATACGTGTGATGGAATAGCAAAGCATGTTGTGTAGCAAAATATAAGTACTTTGCTTTTTGTATTCTTTGTTTAGTTTGTTGTTTTATATATATTTCACCATATTAGGATATACGGCATTTTAGCAAGCGGGATTTATGCTCAAAGCATACAAAATGCAGATTGAATTCAGTGCACTAAACGTATTATAATATATGAAATATGTACCTCATGTCATAACACTTGTAATATATGTAAAAAGATTGTAATTATTATTTATTACTTCATATATATATTTACATTCTTATTCCTTAATAAAACTTTATAAACACATTTTAAGTTACTGTGTCATTATATGTCTTATTTATATGCATTACTTTT
The DNA here is from genome assembly GCF_024713525.1 of Acromyrmex echinatior. Lineage (NCBI taxonomy): Eukaryota > Metazoa > Arthropoda > Insecta > Hymenoptera > Formicidae > Acromyrmex > Acromyrmex echinatior. The sequence goes on along the minus strand of NC_141864.1, from coordinate 5,724,525 downwards.
AAATTTTTCAGCTGTACATATTCTCTCTCCTCTTATGAGTAGCCATATATCCCATCCCTATGAGATATACAAAATGCAAGAGTTTCAAAAAGTTTATTTTTTAATATGAAAAATAAATATTTCGGATTTGTAATATTTTTTTCATAGTAGTAGACAGTATAAAGTTTTTACTGATATATTTACTATAAACAGTAAATAATAATAATAACTTAATAAATTAAGTTTTTGATAGATATGGTGTATAAACCGGAGTTATCCTATATATGTTTACGTTCTTAGACAATTTTGGTACAAATGATAAATAAAATATTAGGTGTTGGAATTAATTCGTAGCGTTTTACAAGTGATGGGAAGTACTTTCATTAATGTATTTTTTAATGCTCATGTGAAATAAATAACATTCTTTCATTAAAAAACGCTACGAATTAATTCCAACACCTAATATATAAATTATTTTATATTATATATGATTTATAAAATTTTATATTCTTTGATATTGTAACGTATAAATAATTATTTTATTATAAACTATTATCTTTTATTTTGGCTACATGTTTTTAATAATTTTCAGAATGACCTATTTCTAAAGTTTACTTTCAATAAAATTCTGATAAAATTCCAATAAAAATGTAAAAATTTTAATGGCAAAAACGAAAAATGCATTATCATATTTCAGATATTGAATTCTTAGAAAGAAAAATATCCAATTTATAAAAAGTAATATGACTGAATTTTAATTTTAATTTACATTAGGAATTATTTTGTGCAATGGATTTATTTAATTTTAAATTAATATTGTTAAAAAAATTTCGTAGTCACTTTTCAATTGCTACAATTATATAATCAAGGAGAGTTTCTGTAGAATTTAAACTTAATTTTCTATCAAAATATCATTTTAACACAATTAAACAATCAATTAATGACATTTATTTCTCTAAATAAAAAATGTCTTACAAAATACAATCTTCCCAAATCAATCGCTTCCTATACAATTTAACATGTTACACAATTAATTGAGTAAATGAGAAACGTACTGTCTAAATCCGTTAATAAATTTATTAATAAAAAAAAATATCCATCATTAAATGTATGACATTTACATGTTTCGTAGACACAATAATTTTATTATTATTGTCAGACACGTCTGAAAATTAAGCTTATAATTATTAATATTAAATGAGGCATGTTCTAACTATGACGGACATGCTATTGTATCGTTTATATTAATACGCGCGACAGGACAATGCCGTGGTGTACGAACTAGATCTAATTAGGAATCCGCTGTTGGACGCACGCACGGTTCATTAGGTCATTCAGCCGTTATACCGGCGCTAACGAATGCCATGGTTCCGCGACCGGAACCAAGTTCGACGGGATGCTTATTCAACGCATTCGTCCATTGCGACGCATATGTATGCGGAAAATATGTATGTGAACTCCCGATGCGTGACATGTCTCTGTTACTCTGCGCATCGCATTTGCATATATTTCACAGACATAGGAGAACTCGTTCGTAAAAGTCTATGACAATTCAAGTGCGAAATGTTTTTGGTTGGAAATAAGAACGAACGAAATGGAGAGGCTAGCTGAACGAGAGAACCCAAATTACTTGCACACGAATTTGTATATCATATGTTTTTGATAATTCAATTTTTTAAACTCAAATGGAAAATTTTATGTAAACCGCCTGTAGCTACGTGTTGGTTTACACGAAAATTACGTCATAGTTGTTTTCATAATTAAATGGATACACGCGTACATCGAGAAATATGCAATCTATTGACTAGCTATTCATGTATTCGATAACGTTATTTTCATGCGTTGATGATTTAATGTCCACCCATTCGCACTGGGAAATTGAAATATAACATGGAAATTTATTAAAGAGTGGAAGTTCGACATTAATCTACGCAGATTGTTATTATGTACGTGTATATTCTGTTTAAAAATAAAATATCAGTTTTTGTTTTTTAATGACTGCAGTCGTTACCAGAGTATATTCGATGAAGAATAGAATTATACATGCTCACGTCATTGGCATGTTTTCGAAAACTAAAATATCATGTACAAGTTTCTTTTGACAGTTCGCAGACTGTAGAAAACGAAATACGAACAAATAAAATGGTGCGTCACTAAAACGACCAACTGGAAATACACATTCCGTACAGCGGCGATAATTGGAAAGTGATAGAGGTTTGCTCATTAATTTTACTCTGCCTGGAATGTTGAAATTTAGTAATAGTTAACCAGACACGGAAACGTGATGCGTATAGGACATTGCATAAAATTTCACTTCTTCGATAAAATCGATATTATAATATATTATAATATATTATAATATATAATATATCGAATGCAATATTTTGAAAATTATTTATATGATTATATCATACTTATATCACAGATATTTAATCTTTGAAATCATAAAATAATGTGTAGAACTTTATACAAAATATTGTTTGAAAGTTCAAAAAAAAGTAACAAAAGAAAAAAGAATATCATATGTACAATACTGATGTCAATATTCATGAAAACAAAAACATTTTCACGTAATGAAACATGAAAAAAGATTTATTATTTCGAAATTATATAAATACCGAAAAAAATGATCTTGCATTTATAGCGAAAAATTATCTAGATACAAAAGTTAGCTAAAATGGATAAATGACTAGCAAACATGCAACATTGTTTTGTATCTAATTAATATAGATGACAGAGACAGAAATTTATATCTGAACCATTTGTCATCAAGAAAGTTTCTCTATAACGTTCAATCAGATGACTAGCTGATGATTCATATTTGATTATAAAATCTAAATTTTCTTGCATACATTGTTACAGAATATTATGCCACAAATTCTACGCGTATGAAACATAATTTCTGCCAGATACAAAACAGATATTCTAGCTGGAGCAGCATTATATTTTTTTTTTGTATAATAATAATATATAACTAACATAAAAATGAATTTTCAGTGCAAAAATGAAAATAAGAGAAACAATCTTTAATGACCTTGATCTTAACAAATTATTCAGGACATAATCTTGAACAACATTCAAGAAGTTTGCCGTCGCTCAAACATCTTGCGTAATGCTAATGCCGGCGGTGTTGTAACTTTCAAGCTTTATAACTTAAAAAGTACTTTAAGAAAAATAATTTTATTGTAATGTTTTGAAAAACTTTTGACACTAGCTATTAGATTCTGAAATCAAAAGTACAGTATTTTGTTTTTAAAAAATTCAATGTGGCCTTGACCTGATCTTGGTGATGCCATCCAAGGTTAAACTGATAAGATTAGTAAATAGATCTTTTGAAACCCTATAACTTTTATCTGAAACACTTTTCTGTAAAACTTATAATTTCCGAGATACTCAGGTGTCCCGATCTTTTTGGGATACCCCATATATATATATATATATATATATATATATATATATATATATATATATATATATATATATATATATACATATATACATATACATATACACACACACTTACATAATTTCGATAGTTCCTTTCTTGTTACTTTTCTCTGAACTTTTATATACATAATATTTCGTAATTGTGAAATTTTACACATTATTTTGTGTTTTAATGTAATGTAATATGTAATATTTCAAAAATTTGAGAACGCTTGCGAAATTTTACGAAAAGTTAAATGTCTCAACCTAGAAAAAAATCGTAGAGAAATTTTCAAAAAGAGATTTTAAATAAGAGAGAATTCTAAATGTATTTTTTATGTCACAATGTTGTTTTCTTAAATTATGTAGAATTAAAAATTGTGATATTTTTTTCAATATTTTTGTTTTCCATTGAAACGCTACAGTTTGATAAAATATTGAACAAAAACGAAAAAGTATCTAAAAATAGGCTTGCTAAGCCTTTAAAATATTTTCTACAAAAGTGTTGTTGCAATGGTTTTTTTCATAATAATATCGAATTTCTTGTGCAAAATTTTATTTTTATTACAAAATGTTTTTAAACTTCCAAATAAAGAGCTTACAGAAGAAAGAAAGAAGAAATACAATTTTTTGTTATAAATTTGTTCTAGATTCACATAAACTTTTTTCAAAACTTTTAGAAATTTTTTTAAATTTAACTTTTCGTGAGATGTGAAAGTCGCACGATGTTCCCAAAGTTATGAATGATAATGTAAGTTTTAAAATAATTCACTGATGAATTGCAAAATTGAACAGATATTGTAATGTCTGTATAAAGTAGAAAGATAAGAATACGAAGTGAATCGTTATTAAAACGAAAATATAAATTACATGAAGCGATAAATCTGCAGTAATCTTGGGCGGATGACAAATTGGGTATTCAAAAAATTGGTGAGTTGCAAGAGAGTTTATACGATCGGGTGGAAAAAAAGAAGAAAACTTTGTGATCGTTTCTCCTTTCTTTCGTTAATATTTGAATGTAAAATCCTTACGAATTTGACGTTTCGACTAATGGTAGCATTAGTTGAAACTGGAAGCGCTTCATTATGTCGAATCTATTTTCTTCAGGCTTTAAGTGTCAGGTGAAAAACCTGATGAACGTATATCTTATCTGTCGTCTCATCTTAAGACTTATCCAGCTATTATATGCGCCGCCGAAGAAAGTCCGCTTTGCGTTGGAAACGATTTGTCGGGTTTTCGCGCAATGCTCATCTTCTTTCTACTTCGGGCACTCACCAACTATTTATCAAATCGTTGGTGAGACAGAATGTCGCGACATATTTTTACGTTAAAACGCACGTCGCGATGTAACGTCAGAATGTATCAAATGTTCTTGATGTCACGCGATTTTACATTAAAGGTCGTTTTTATTCTAATGTCAGGGGTGACAATCCGAAATTATTTGGGCAATGGCAAATTTTTTAAATTCATAGTTACATTTCCATACGCATGCACATGTTTTTATTAAAAAAAGACCAATTAAAAACAAATAATACGTCGCTATCAATAACGTTTTCAAAGTCATGACATTTTTCTATGTATTATTTACCTATATTTTACTTTGTATTGTTTACCTTTAATTGATTTATTTTTATAAATTTTATTGCCTATTTTCAAAAACTTTAAGGAGATGCTGGAGTGATTACAATCCAAATTATCGATATTACAATTCAAATTATCAATATTATAGTTGTATAAAAATCTCCGAATTGGCTAAACGGAATAAAAAAATCCTTTTACAGGATCAAAGTAGACACAGAATTATAGAAGATGGTTTCTGTAAACCTGATATTAAAATAAAAAAAAGTTAACCCTAGCCGTACACTTTTTTTTCTACCCTTGATATACACACTCGAGTCCCTAGAACCACATCCATATTTGTTACCGTAACTTTCATAAAAGTAGACATATTTCGACTAATTTTTTTTTCAATTAATGAAGAATTAATTAAGGAACAAGTCCATAATGTGTAAAAGTTGATATAATTGAGGAGATTCGAGATATATCGGTTCAAAGAATAAGAAAAAGTCTCGATTTAGCAAATTGCACTGGGGCTTATAAGACCCCAGTGTATACATATATAATATAGCTAAAGTTAAGTAACTTTTTCAACTTTTTTATGATTTTAGTACAAAATCCGCAGCATCATCTCTTAATTTTAATCTACTTTAATTCTGTAAAAGGATTTTTCATTTCGGATATTTTTACACGATTGCAATATCGATAATTTGATCATTCCAGTATCTTCTTAAGAGTAAAAAGAGATAAAAAGAAAAGAAACTGTACATATATATATATATATATATTATATATATATATATATACACACACACACACACACCTAATTTCCAATATAACTTTAATTTCTTTCACCTTAATTTCCTTCTACCTTTAAAGTTTTTGCACAGACAATTTATACAAAAACTCGTGATGAAACAATTTGTATTAAAAGTTTTATCAAAACTCTCGAAGTTGGGAAATGTAATGCAGACTTGTGAGTTTTTCACCTGTTGTATTCAAAACAAAATATTTAGTTAGAATAGAACTCGTCGCATCCCCGCTGCCGCGGGGTTAAAAGGTGAACACACAGTCTCATGCAGAATTAAAAGTACACCACGAATTCTACCTGACGAGCATTCAACCGAGAGTTCAGCCTTGCATGGCGCATTCGGATGCCACGATGCGAGAAGCGCATTTCGGTATTTCCGCATCTCGTTGGCAAATACGAGTACATCGACGGCCTCGCCAAGAACATCCGATTCTGGCAGTGAATAACGTTGCAAGTTGTACGGTGATCGCGAAATGCACACTCCAGTGTACTCGCACTACTTCAGTTTTTCTTTATCAACCTAATTTTGAAACAGCAGCATGAAAATATCCGCCAGATATCAATGTTCAACCTTTCGCCATACGTATCCTCGAGCATTGCTACGATTTTATAAAACGGACGGATATTATATACATAGATGGACAGTATTTACCAATGTAAAATAAAGAGTGAAATAACATGCATATCGATGTTATTCCGATATGATCAGATATATATATCTATTAATAATGGTTGTGTTGTCCGATATAAAATGACGTACGGGTTAATTCGCCGTTTTATAAATCAAAATCCTCGTTCATTTTAATCTTTAGATACGATGTGAACTGTATTATACAAAGTCTGCGGAACACTATGAAAGGGATGAGAAAGATTAACGTACATCGTAAGTTTCAGTTGAGATATGCAGCCTTCATGAATTGATATGCTCGCACGAACATAATATCCGCAAGCGTTAATATAAAGGCAAGTTGAGTTAATTGGGGCTAGAAATGGCTGAAATGGGCGAGCGAAGAGAACGGAATAACGTATTTCTCACGTGTTCAGTAAAGAGAGTCTGGACCATAATCTTCCACGTAATCTTCTTATGGCAGAACACGAACGCATTTTTGGAAAGTTCTAATCCAGCCATTGCATGCAGCAGCAGTTCTTGCGAAGCCAATGATTTAATGGCTCTGTGAGGTTTGTCATTCTTCGTTCGCATTGCATTACTTATGAATATCTTTTTTGCTCGTGATACAGCCCGAATTGTCGCATGGCAGTCAATTTTTTCGTTTTTTTCCCCCACGTAAAAAGACGGGCAGTTCAATTATGAATGGAATACTGTTTGTAAAAGTTGTACATAGTGGTGGTAAGAGCATTCGTACGCCAAAGTTCAGCGATTTCCGTCATGGGAGAAAAATGTAGCTTTCCCTTGACTGACTGGAGGGAAAAATAACTGCGTGAGAGGCCGGAAAAAGCAGAGTATACCTGTCTCTTTCGTTTCGCGACCGAGACAACAGAATATAACGGACAATTCCGGAAATGATTTCACGAACTAAGAACATTGCGAGTTCGTGAGATATTTCTCTTGCGATGCCGCGACTTAAAGCCTACGCGACATGCATAAAAGATTTATGCAAATATCCAATCAAGCCTAGGTATTCCGACGTTCGAATTTGCTCGCCAAATGCGACACGTCTCCTTGGAGATGAGGTCATTTGGGATTATTACCTAGTTAATGTTCTAATAAAATATATATACACATATATATGTATAGATTTATATATTCTATCTAATTATTGCATCTATACTATATATTTGGAACTACTGTTTATTTATTCATATCACACAAAGACACTCAAACTTATAGATTTATAATTAGAATTGAATTTCTATTAAATTGTATTATAGAATGGAAAGATCGCTAAGCGATAAAATAATAGACATTTATATAATTAGTAACTAAATGATTAATTTTATTACTTTAATAATGATCTGGTCTTCAGTTCGCGTTTTTATATATGTCCTACATTTTAATAATTTGTTTTAATAATTCCTAACCAGATCGAATGTAAATGTTGCGATAAAAATTAAAGGCATGTAAAATTTAAATATGCTATACTCTTTTGGAATAATGGTTGAATGCGTTTCTAAAATTGCAATTTACAATTTATATAGACAGAATGAATCCGAATATTATGGATCTCGAATTCGTCATAGAATCCACAAAATATACGCTGAGTTTAGCAATCGTTATTTCATACTGCAAGCATAAAATAATAAAAATGTTCCAGAAATTCAGTGTAATATTAATCGTACGTGACGTTCGTCATCGATTTGCAAATGCACGCGTCGATCTTCATCACATGCATCGGTGCACCCAACGACGCATGTTAATCGCGCGTAATGTACGCTAATAAAGCGTATCAAGCTCATCATATATTTAATGTTGAAGCTTGCTAAGGATTTAGGCCACATTACGAGAATTTCATATGAATTGGATCATTGTAATTTAACTGGGAGTTGAGCGTCTGATTTTGATTCTCACAGTGAAATAATGATCGTTGTATGATAATATAACGAAATCAGAAACATCGAGCTGTAAGGCGCAAAAACACATAAAACTGCAATTGATGCAAGGAGAAACATTTTGTAATCATCAAAAATTTATGGAAATTTATTAAGTAAAAAGCAAAATAGCAGCTTGTCTGAATTCTGTTCACATATCATTGGGTATTCGAGTAACGTATGTACAAAATGCTAAATATGTGAAATTATAATCCGGTTAAAAATATTGCGAATTTTCTACCTGTACTGTAATTAAGCTGAAAGCATCTACTCGAATCTGTTAATTAAGAAGATACAGCAGACACAAGTCATGGAATAAAAGTGGATAATTTAATCATAATGTAATGAAATCGCAACTATATTTGAATCATAAATTATACGATATAAATATAAATATGAATATGAATATGATATGCCTATAAATCATAAATATATTTTGTCTTTATTCTATATTAATCGTACGTTAAAACGCTTCGTGATATTTTTTCTTAATATTGTATTATAGAAAACATGATAATGTTTGAAAAATTATAATTATTTAATTAAACTTCACAATCTGTTTTCGCCTTTTTCTGCTTAAACAAAAATCTAATCGCGTAAGCACAGTGAAAGGTGAAAAAAGAGTGTCTGCTACAAATGGTATTACAAACGAAATGTCGACGTCATTCAATTTATTGGAGTGTTTTTCTCTCTTTCTCTCTTTCTCTCATTAAAATGTACAATTTATTCTACGTTAACCACCATACAAACAAAGCGAGGCGAGCTGTTGTTGGGCACGTGAAGACGAGTTGATTTGGGCGATATCAACTGGTTAACCAAAAGGACTCACATATCGCCCCTCGTTCAACTATTCGATGTGCTAATTACTGTTCTCGGACCCATTATACCCAAAGCATTATCACCGATCACAATTCGTGCTTTGAGAAGCAGGGCATGTATGGCGCTGAAAGCGTATTATGCATCAAATCTAATTTGTAACATATATCGCAATACATATTTTAATCAAATTAATATTATATATGGTTATTACATATAAGCGTTTATTATTTATTTATAAATTATTGGAAATTTGAGGAAGGGGTTTTATTGTCAACTTTAGTATTATTTATGTTTAATATTTATTTTCTTTACTATCTTGATATCTCGACGTCGTTCATCGTGTGAATTATTTTAATTCTCAACTATGGCATGCTGATATAACGGTTTTGAATTTCACATCCATTGTGCTAAATAAGAACGGGATTTAAGAGGTGCAAAAGCGTCACTCCTGGAAGAAAATAGCAAGACGGACACTGAAAGCTCTTAATACCTTCTTCTTCGCGAACGAAACTCATTACTGCGAACTGAATTAGCAATATATCCGTCATCTTGATTTCGTAAAAAGTATATGAAGCCATTATGCGAAATGCATAATAGTGCATATTATTCGTCTTTATTTATTTACCTGCAAAAATTGACTCACTAATCTATAAATTATGACGTAAGTTTATAGATCGATTATTGATTGAAAACAAATTATTTTTAAATTATATACACGGTGTTCCACGTAACTGTGATCACAATTTTTCCGGCACTTTCGACGATCTGACAAAAATTGTTTTGAAATAAAAGTTAATCGGCTTTTCAATCGACTACAAATATTAAAAATTTGAAACAAATTCTTTTTTAGGTAAAAAGTCAAGATCATCTTAATTTTTTTTAACGGCATCACGTGTTTAATTTCATAATATTGTATCTGATGTCAAGATAAATTCAATTACCTGCTGTACTATAACTTTTAGAAGATCTTAAATTTAGACATGTAGGATCAATGAACATGACTTTTTACCTAAAAAAGATTTTTTGCAAATTTTTAACATTGCAATGTATAGCCGATTAAAAACTAATTAATTTTTATTTCAAACAATATTTTTGTTAAATCATCGGAAGTGCAAAAATCGTGATCACAGTTACGTGGGACACCCTGTGTGTGTGTGTGTGTGTGTGTGTGTGTGTGTGTGTGTGTGTGTGTGTGTATGATATAACAATAATACCGATTCAAAGTTAATATTTTAAGTAGTGAGAGTTAAGATATTCAATTTTATTATATATATATATTAATAGGAATATTAATAGGATAAGGTAATACAATTCTGAGCAAAATAAATCAACTTTCGAGGTTCAAGTTTAATAACCCTTTCATTATGAGGAAGGCATTGAAAAATAAATAAGAGATACAGTATAATTTCGGCATTAATAAAATTAATTACTTGCTTCGAGAGCAATATCTATCACCTTTATTAATTCGAAGGATTATACGAGATTATTTTGATAGGTTTACACAAAGCTTATTGCGCTCGTTTTACTGGTCATACGAACAGAAAGATATGTTTTTAAGTATAGATATGATTAAGTATAGATATGATTAAGTATAGATATGTTTTTTTGCTTAACTTGAAAACGTAATGCAAAGTTATTATAAATTCAAATTAAACTAAATATGAAAATATTAGAATATTGCACAGTTTAATTTTAGAATATAATAAGATACTTCTGAAACATACGGTAAATATCTATTCCATACGCTTTCAAAGCTTGCAGAGTATGAACTCATTCATTTTACTGATGACATTTGTGTTAAAACTTTATATTTCCTAGTATGAATTTATATTCGCATTCATCCATTCGTTTATAGAATTAACAAAGCTGATACGTAGAAATTATTCGTGCAGATTCGCACATACGAAATATGAAGAGAGAAATTTACATTCCAAAGTGAAAGGAATTAATTCGTTTTGTTTGCATCAGCCCTTCTGCTACTATCTACTAGCGTCACAACCATGCTCCATGGAATTATCACAGAAATCAGTAAATAATATCACATTTCAATTATTTTTTAATGACGTAGTTATCAAAATATTAATAAAAAAGTGTGCATATCGCACATCATTTAATTTTCGATATTGCTACTCTAATAGAAAGATTTCTACTAGGATATTTTTACTGGGAGAAAAGGCTACTATTTATCATAAAACTATTTTTCATAAAACAAATACGGAAAAAGAACATTACCAAAACATTAACGGAAACTTTGTACGGAAAATTCATAAATCAAATATTAAGTTTTTCATTATTCTCTCTTTTTTCGCCTTAGTTACATATTCTTTACACGAAACACCTAGCTACTTGGTCTACGATAGTAGGCAATCATAGGCACGCAACGATAGTGTTAGCCGACGTATTCTCGTGGTCGCGATCCCATGATTCCTGTACCGGAAGGGGTCCATTAGTCAGGCAATAATAATGCCAACGGACACCCGGTCACCAGCAACGCAGCGGAGAGCTCGGCTCTACAAATTATAACGCTTTCGCGTCTTAACCAGAAGACTGTCTTAGCTATAGCATCGCTACATCGGCATCGTTATATCGACTTCGTCGATTCTGTGTTTTATTCGTGGATTATTATCATTTCACATCCATCTGGATCTTATCGATCGTGCCTTGTACTTCCGATGGTGATTTCGAGAATTGTGTATTAGACACATCGATGTGGACGTCGCAACGTGAAAATATATTTCTTTTGAGAAAACTAACGAGCGACTGATTACGCACTACCATATATCTGAAATATCCGGTTAATAATTGTCTGCAAAACAACGATAATATCGTGACGCAATTCTCGCGGTGCAATTGCATCCGATAGACAGCGGTGAGAATATTATTATCAAATGAAGAAGCAAAGCAATGATAACTCAGTGGGTGGTAACGGAAGCTTTGTGGCGACTTTGTTAATCGAGTTTGTGCCGACGTAGGTGGAGTGCGTAGACCACAGTGAAAGGCGTTTATCGGGGAAATAAATCATTCACGCGCACCAGTGAGATCGTAAGTTGTGACTATAATAGTGATACCTTTGCTGTACAATATCGGTTGTTATTTTGTGCGTTTATCGTCCGAAACTCAAATATCATCAAATATCATTGGGAGAGTAATTTTGACATTCGCGCGTGAAACGAGAATTGACCTAGTTCCAACTTGCAATGCGCTGAAGCGCGTTACTTCACACTCAATTCACTTCACAAACCAAGAAGTCTTCTCGTGAACATCTGCGAATTTCATCGCTTGAATATATTTGTTATGTAACGAAAATGCGTGAGTGTTCAAGGAGACCTGGCTATTGCGTATATTTGAACGATTAGCTAATCGATTATTACTCTAACAGTGACATCAAAAGCGATATGCCTAGTGATACGCACGCGAATACACATCGTCATTCCATTTTGCGTCTTCCGTTGAATATATTACGAGCTAGAAGAAGATACGCTACATGGCTCGGTAAGTTGCTAATAAAGCAATTGAATTGCATTACGATATCAAATAAGCTATCATCAGATAAATACATATATCAATATTAAAATATGCTAAATAACAGAAATAACCCAGCGACTTTTTAATAAAAATTAAATCATCTTAATCTTTAATCCTTATATAGAAAATAGTTTTGCTGAAGTATTAAAAAATTTAACTAGAATTGAAAATAAATTTTATTGGAACTATCAAAATAACCATGTAGGACGCTCAAATTGAGTGCTAGGAAATCTAATATGATGAATAATGCTGCAAAAATTTTGACAGTTTTATAATCGTGTATCGTATATAATTACTTAGTTCAATAAAATTTATTTTCAGATCTGTATTTATAAGTCAAATTTATTAATTATTTCAGCAAAATCGATTTTTTTCCATCTGCATGTTAAAATTACACAGGACTATATTTATAATAGTAATTCAAACTAAGAATCCGATTTGAGCTTGATTCAAATCAATCTTTCTCAACACGCTTCCCAAATCACAATAAAATTTGATGAGTTCTAACTTTAGTTCAAACCTAACTCGCTTGAAATAAGAATTAATCGCGGATCGATCTACGACTATAAGTATGGACCAATAATTTTTATATATACTCGTAAAAGTGATTAAAATTAACCAGGGACACAATACTCTAAGTTTTTTGTAGTGAAATCTTACTCCAAGAGAGTGAAAATGTAGTGTACCTAAAAAAAAAGTAAAAATATTTCACTTCTTCAAAAAAAAAAGTGACAATCTTTACTCTTTTTAGAAATCTCACTTTTTTAGAATGAGATTTCACTTCAAAATTGACTCTAAAAAGAGTAAAAATTGTCTCTTTGAAAAACTCTTTCAAGAAGTGAAATATTTTCACTTTTTTTCAAGAGTAGTTATATTTTTTTGGAATGAGATTTCACTGTAAGCAATTTAGAATGAAACAAACTATTGTGTGTACTATAAATTATAATAAAATGGAGTTTCATACTTGATTTGGAATAAAAGCTATTTAAACAAAATTTATTAGAAATAAAATACATTTAAATATATAGTGCTATTAATGTTTGCATCTGTTACATACATAATTCATGTATTTGTAAAGTGTCTATATAAATTAAACATATGTAAATACAGTGCAAGACTGATTTGTTAGCTTTCAACATGCCATATTTTGAGAAATATTACAAAAATGATAATAATGTTATTAATAATGTTGTATATAGCTCCACTAACGAATAATAAAATTTGATGTTACTACAGTCATTAATAGACTGTATACGTAAAAGTTTCATGCCATTATCATAACTACCAATAAGTAGACGTTTATTATGCACATATATGAATATTTTCGTATTATAAGTTTGCAGTAAACCAACACGATTAGAATACCTTTCTATATTGCACTATTATTGCTTCGTGCCAGACGTGCTCTTCTGCGCTAGCAATAATTCCAGTGAATTTCCATCTTCTATTTCTACATAAACTACACAGTTATTGGATAAATATTAAACTAAAGAGAAATGAACGTCGCACTATTTTAACAATGTTATTGTTCCATGATACTCTCTGTAACTGTATATACCGATAAGTATATTTTAAACAATTTGTAAAAATAAATGTTACATTTGAATAAACAAAGAAATTGGTGAATCAACATACATTTTATATTATTACTTCTGTAACAAAATAACGACATTATGATATTAATAAAAAATTGGTTTGAAATATTTCATTACAATTAAAAATTAAAATTAATCTTGTTCGCAGGGGTTACATTAGGGGTTTTATTATGTATGTCTTAATACTTAAGGAAGTTGTTTGAAAGATTATGACGTGTTTATATGAAATTTCCTGTTTCGATTTTATCGCGTTTCTTATCTCTCTTTGATTTATCGAGCTCCCGTTTACTTGCAGACTCGGTGTACTGGTACACCGTGGCAGAGCGAACAATGGATAGAAGAGCAGAGGCTAAGTAGCAGGCTGCAGGTACAGAAACGGAGACGGCGCGAGAGGAAGATTGGAAAGAGGCGTGTGGCCGACAGAAAGCGAGAGTGAACAGGAGGATAGGCACGGAGGCCGAAAGTAAGGCACGGGAGGGTCGGCCATTGTGACAAAGTCGCAAGGGGAGAAGTGTGGAGTCGCACGAAAAATGAGGGAGCGAGCACTGTCGGATGTGTGGCGGCTGGTGTGGTTGCTTTGCCTCGTTCTGGCGACGAGCTTAGCGCAAACGTCACAGGTCTGTCCATCCCACGGCGAAATCGCGCCCTGTTACTGCAGCGTGAAGAAATCTGGCTTGGACATTGTGTGCGAGATCACCGACCTGACACACATCTCCAAGGCCATGGTCGTGCTTAAGGGAAGGCCGAATCTCGTGATATTCTATCTTCGACTCAGGCACAACACTCTGCCCAAGTTGCAGGGATACGTGTTTCTCGGGCTCGATATACGCCACCTCACTATTCACAATAGTAGCCTCGCGGTACTTGAAGAATCTTCCCTTAGTTCTATCGGTGAGTATATATGATATTCGTTTATTAAGCGAAGCTAAACAGAAATACCAATAAGACGCGCAAAGAAGAGCTAGAAATTTTCATTTTTTTTTTTCGGAATAAATAGAAATGTATAAAATCAATGAAATTTACTTCGCTGAAATATAAAATATAAATTCAAAATAGACGACAGTAAAATTAATTTTGTTCTCAAAATTCAAATTAATTTCTACAAACAAATATTATCTTTTGTTTTCGTTTTTATTTTATCTCAGCATATAATTTTGTGATATTTGTAGTATCTATTTGAAAAATTTCAAAGAAATTTAAAAAATATCATATTATTAAAAATATTTCAAAAAACAGAGTATTCGAAAAATCGTATAATGGACTGCCGAATGTTTACAAAAGTATGGAATTGCAAATGTTAAATTTACTAATAGTTACTATTAATCATACATAAACATTTTCATTATAATTATAAATATATATATTATAGCTAAATATATATATTATATTGTAACAAAATAAATTAAATTAAGATATTAAAATGTTAAATTATTTTTAATATTAGAGATTATTAAAATAATCACTACATTTTGTGACAATTTTACAAGTAATTAATTAAAGCGTGAATTTTAATCCAATATCCTCATATATATAAATTCAAATTTATAGGATTCTTCAAGAATAATAATTGTTAAAGAAAATTTGATAAGTCAGTTCACATGACTAAGATTACCTATGAATATATCAATGATATTCAATTACGTTCTAATCTTCAAAGAGTATCGCAGTCAATAAATAAGAAGTAGTGAAAAGAGCTTTTTATTATTGCATGTACCATGTAATATTCTTCCGTTCCACGTAATATTTTTTACGACATGGAACGGTATATGTTCTCTTCAAAAAGCTTCAAGAGACGATTTCAAATCAGTTTTTTTATATTAAAGCCAACGTTGAAGCATTCAATCTGTCACGCAAGATTCACGTTAAAGTCGACTGCAAATTTAACCCGCCTTTAAATCTCTTACGAAATCCCGGACTCGTTTGATCACCACATCGCCTTTGCGGCCACGTAGATTCAGAATAAATTACTGTAAGGGACTGGAAAATACGTTCTTTTTACACCTGCTGTATTCTAGATACGCGAAGATAACCACATCGCGTGTACCGGGACCTTAATGAGAATGCGGCACTATGAAGGCGTCTCGACGCAACATCACTCGGTTGCATTAACTCGCAACGTCGAAAGCACATTAAATAATAGAAAATGTTATTTTCCAACTGGGTTTTACGCTTGCGACGTGTTTTTACAGCAAATTAATTGTATATAAAATAGAAAGGATGCAAACTTCGTATTAGTCAGTGCGGTAAAGTCAATTACGTTTTGCGAAATAACTATTAGTCAATTTCGCAAAACGCAAAATAATTTTTAATTCTCACAATTTATAATTCTCGTTCTTATGCATATACATATATCTAAATAAATAATATATACATATAGGTAACTTCAAAATTTTTTTAAATATATATAATATGTTCAGTAAATTACAATTTTTTTATTAAATGTCTAGCTAACGTTAAAAAAATTTTTATATAATTGGACTTTTCAATATTAATTAAAATGGTATCCCATTAAAAATTTTATTAAAACGTGATTATAAATAATGAATTCTATGCACTAGGTTTTATTAAATACGTTAATATTAAACTAATAAAGCAATTTTTCTTAAATAAAATGAATATGTGAAATTATTATATTAAATCTGAGAAATTCTAGAAAACAACATGTTACAAATTTCAATTATAAAGTTTATATGAGTGATTTTGCAAATGCAAAATCAAATATGTTTCTTCTTACAGGAACGGGATTGACACAGCTGGATCTCTCCCAAAATTCGCTGAGTAGCGTTCCATCCCACGCGTTAAAAGACCTTCACCATCTCTTGATTTTGAATTTAAATCGTAACAAAATCACAGCTATCCACGGTAAAGCCTTTGAAGGTCTCGATACACTCGAAATTCTTACCCTTTATGAGAATAAGATCTCCATTATAGAAGCAGATGCATTTAAAGGGCTCGATAAGTAAGTCGCTTCTATTTACTGATATTTTAAATTCCAAATAAAAAAAAACTAAGAGAGAAAGAAAGAACAAAATCTTTTATTCAAAATTATAAAAAAAACTTGAAAATGTATTTGCTTGGCCAACGAATATCTCTTAAATTTGCAACCCAAGAGGCTCTATATTGTTTATACAAGTTTCAAATAAAAAACGAGTTCAAATATTCCAGTCTATTTTAACAATTTTAAACTTCACACTTTTTTAGCCGAAGACTCAAAAGACTTAACTTAGGCGGAAATGAGCTAACGAGAATCCCAACTCAAGCTTTATCTTCGTTAGAATTATTGAAAAAATTAGAAATGCAAGAGAATCGAATATCCAGCATAAAAGAGGGAGACTTCGAAGGTAAAATTAATAATCCGTTTTACTTTACAAGACATGTCTTTTTTTAATATTCCAGTTTAGCTGATCCCATTTCGTAGAATAATTGTAATTTTAATTAAACCAACTTCTTTTTTAATTTACTATATATATATATATATAGATATATATATACATCCAATCTACATATAAATAAAGCGTTTTTATAAAATAAACGTGTAACGAGCATTTCATACAATTAAATGAAATGCTCATCGATAAAACGTTTTAACCTTTCAGGATTGAAAGCGCTCGATTCATTAGGATTGGCGCACAATCACCTTCGTGAGGTTCCGGCACGTGTATTCTCTCATTTGACGCAATTAAACTCTTTGGAACTTGACGGAAATCAGATTACTCATGTGGATGCCAATGCGTTCATAGGTCTTGAGGGTAAGTATAGTTAAAATTATAGTGCGCCTAATATTAATATCATTCTGCTGTTATGGAAAATTGTATTAATTCTAGCTAGAGTCCCCGGGATCCCAGCGCAACTTTTTAAATCAAGATTTTTTCGCGTTTCTAAATTTTTCTTTTTCTTTGAACCTATATATCTCAAAGTTTCTTAATTCTATCGACTTTTACACATTATGGATTTGTTCCTTAATCAATTCTCCATTGATTGAAAAAAAAAAATTAATTGAAATATATCCATTTTTACGGAAGTTACGATAACAAATATGGATGAGGTCCCAGGGATCTCAATGTGTACATCAAGCATGCAAAAAACAAGTGTAGAGCTAGGATTAATAATATGCAAAGGAATAACTAATGCTTGCATGTCGTTTTATTTTTTAAATATTAATTAAAGAATAATTTGAACTTTTATATATATATATGTTCATACTTCTATACTTGTAGTAATAGTTCAAACTAGTATCGGTAAATCATCTTAATATCGATATAGCTGATATAATCAGTGTGTATTATGAATTTGAGTATGATTTCGTGTTCAGTTTGCAGTAAAATTTCTATAGTCTCTGCAGATCACGTCCTACTTTATTTATCATAGCGAACGACACAACTGCTTAGCATTTAAATTTATCGCATGCTACGGCTGCTTGCCGGCGATGCAATCGGTACCCTTTGGGAACACGGATATAAATGAGCGAACGACACTTTACAAACTGCCTTTCATCTCGTAACGTATTATGAACGCGAGTTCAACTATCAAGATAATATTTCGGCAAAACGTTGTGCAAACATACAACAATTCAATCGACAATTTAGCCACGTACTTTTAGCTTCGCAATCAAAAGACAAATAATTTAATCAGACATAAAAAAGCCCGTTGTAAATAAATATTAATAAAAACAAATATTAATGAAACACAGTAGATCAAAAAATATTTCCACAAATATTTTGTTTGGAATAATTTCATAAAACTAAAAGATATTACAAACAAAAAGATATTTGCACATTAATTGCGATGCATATATTCTTTCTATTGTAAGAATATATTTTACTTTTTAATTTACGCTAATATGTTGAAGAAATATATTTTAACAATACATATTCTTTCAAAAAATTTCTTAAAATTATTCTTAATATCCTTTTTTATTTACCAATATTCAATTAATATTTGTTACTAAAAGCCCATTCATTTAAAACTTTTTAATCATATATTATTCTATCAATGTTGAAGAATCCAATTAAAGCTTTCGAAGTATTTGATTCATGCTTGCGTAAATTCTTGCCGATCGATCGAGTGTTTATTCACTGTGAGTAGCTTGATTTAATTATAATTAACTGCAATTCATCGAAAGAAGTTCATTTGAGCGTATCGTAACTTTTGAGAGCTATTATTAATGCTCTTCACGTAACGAAGCTACCTACTGCAAGCTAGATTACTGTTTTTCTCTAATATACCTATTTCATATAACATTTATATAGGTTTTAATTGCGTTATTCGTATCAGTACAAAAAAATTTTTATACTTCTTTACAAAAAAGTTAGAGATCATGAAAATTTAATAAATTTAATAAATTTTTTAATTATTGGCTTCAATTTTTATATCTTCAATATATATATATATATATATATATATATATATATATATATATGTATATATATACACACATATTAATATTTTTTAATATATTCTTTCTGTAATTTTCATTTTAGAAAATCTGCAATATTTACGACTGGGAGATAACAATTTGCATATGGTACCGAGTGACGCTCTGCGACGTTTGCATCGCTTACGCCACCTTGATTTACGGTCAAATAACATCACTGTACTTCCGGAGGACGCTTTCACGGGCTATGGAGATTCCATCACTTTCCTTAATCTACAAAAAAATATGTAATGTCCTTTCTTTCCATGCAACTTAGGAATTTAGATCGAAAAGTATTTCAATTTTTCTAATATATATGCAAAATATTCTACAGCTTCACGTATTTCATTTTTTCAGGATTAAAATACTTCCGCCTCTGGTATTCGAAAATCTCAATTCGCTAGAAACTTTAAGTTTGCAAAATAACAGACTCACACATATCCCAGAAGAAGTTACGGAGAACATCGTTGATACACTACGTCACATAGATATGACAGGTAAAAAAAGCATCCCTCCTTTTATTTAACATTTATATTACTTTTCTTTTAATCGAATATGCGATAATTCCGAAATTTTATTAGTTCCCTTTATTTAAATTAAGACCCTAATATTTAAACAAATGAAATATATTTTAATTTTTTTTTATTACTCACATCTTATTAAATATTAGTCTTTATAATATAATTGAGTCATTTGTTCGTTCTGCGTATTTTTTTTTAAATACTAGGAATACTAATTAATTATAACATTTATCTACAATTTTTTTAAATACAAAAATAAGTTTAAATACCAAAAGTAATCGATTATTAAAAGTTACTTTTGCAATGAGTAACGATTCATTTGAACATCATTTTGATGTTTAAAAGAATCATTATCGTGATTTAGAAAAGGAGTGACCGAAAAATCATCATACATGTTAAGAATTAATAATCCGAATTATAAATAACATATTGTACATTAAAGCTACTTTTAGCAAAAGTTGATCCATTTCAGTAGAAGCGCAATCCATTATCGTGCGATTTTATTAATTTCATCTTTCTTCCACTCCGTTTTTCTTTCGTGTAGATAATCCTTTGATTTGCGACTGCGAGCTTCGATGGTATTCCGTGTGGCTCGGAAATCTGCGCGACAAAGATGACGAGATGATGTCAAAGAAGCGAACAGTCTGTATGATGGTTTCGGAACATCGTGAATACTCCGTGCAGAGTATTCCGCTCGATAGAATGGGCTGCGTGGGCAAGAACGCCGGAAAATTCTCGTCATCAGCTGCTGGGTGCAGACTGTATTTGGACAAGACACTACCGTTGATTATTCTTATACTACCGTTGATTATTCTTACTGGTGTTCTACTTTAATCTCTCAAGAATGCGGCAGCGCGGTGACAGACGGCCGACTTTTCGTTTCGAAACGGAACGGTTAATAATCATATTTCTCGTCTTCATTAAAGCTGTTATTATAAGTCACGTGATTGCTGTAGAATCTAGGTCATTAAAAATTTCCAATTTTGTTATTCAGTTCTGTAAAGAAGAAGGATTCCCGTGCCTTTCGAGATAATCGTGACGCGATAGCGGAGACGTGTCACGATTCCACGATGGCCATCTTTTCGTAGAAATTGAGAAATGCTACTTTATCACGTATCATCGCGATAATTTAATATATCGTGTAGACGCTGTTATGGAAATGGCGCAAGCACCCAGAGAAAAGTTTCTTCGATTTAAGAAATGTTTCTTTGCTATATTAAAGAAAAAATTTCTTTGATTTGAACATAATTTCTTTAAATTAAATGAATTTTTTTTATTTAATTTCAGAAAATAATGTTTAAATTAAAGAAATGACTTTCTTCGATTTAAGAATGAATTTCTTTAAATCGATGAATTTTTTTCTGAGTGAGGGAATTGCGAGACGAAAAGTCGGCGTATTATCACAATGTCCGTTTGTCACGATTGGCCAAATTATAACAAGATTTGAACACCGGCTGACGAAGAAAGCAGCTGGCATTATTCAAACGGATTTCTACGATTCGGAGCAACGGATAGGAATTGATTGCTTGATTCCTTTTGCCCTTTGACAAGCTGCTTTTTTATTTCCCAGGAGAGCATGCGAAGACATGTCTCGTGTGCGGAGAGGTATATTATGCATATAGTGATGGTTGCTTTTCTGTGCAGATACGCGTCCATGCGATGCGATCGCGCGTGGACAATCATGTAACGTTTGGTACCCGCGACAATCGATCTTTTGAGAACTGAGTACTTTATACTCTTCCGAATATCTACCGTTTTTTCACGGTAGTTTTCTTTTTCAGTTCAATCATTGGAATGGCCCTTCGATTTAGTGCATGGACGACAATCTATTCGTTGCTTACACGAAAGCTTGCCGAAATATTAAATTTAATCGAATTTAAATTTTAATCGAATCGATTAAATATATTTTTTTTCAGTGCCATTTCCAAATTACTTGATGATAAGACCCAATTCATTTTTGCGATAGCTTAACGTTCAATGTACACCGTAAAGCCCAATTTATTCGCCGCGTTTGATTAAGCCGAAATACAATTCGCGAAAGTACAATGATTGTGTTAAAAAGTTAATCTTTGCGGTAAATATCATGAGTCGGATCGCAGTAAATATCATGAGCAATTCCTGCAAACGTCGAAATGATAATCACTGACACATTGCAGGATCATTAGATATTAATAATGAGTAGTGTACGTAGAAGCTGTATTTGCTATGCGATGGTGGATTAATTTCTAATGATTTCATTATTATTTATAGAACTCTCAGATGCTTTACAATCGAATTACAAACAACCAAGGAAACTCTAGTAAATGAATCTGTGACGTTTCACATGCTGTGTGTTTATGATAATTCGAAAAGACTTCTACTCTGAATAAAGACTTCTAATAAAGTACATATATCTTTAATTCTTATTAGGCAGCGAGGTATCATGTAGTTCGATAGTATAGAATCTGAGTGATTGCTAGGAACAAACGTTGATCGACCAGTGGACCGTAGAATTCTCGCTCGCAAAAAGCGCACGAGTTTTCTTCACCGGAACGTTACATATCAGCATCGTTGCCAATTATTTCATGGTTATCAGTTAAGCTCGCGACGCGAGGCGTAGTAATACTAGCGGATCCGAGTGATCGGAAATCAGATTCCGGGTCACTCGTTATATACATATCAATGCGTTCCTGTTGAACACAATGTTGCGAATAGTCGATATCCTCCATATGCTCGTATTTTCTGTATGCCATCATCTTCCAAGACTTCATACCATTCGATATTATTTTTACTTATTTCTTTTTTTTTACTTATTATTTAAAATTATTCCCAGAAATTATTCCCAGGAATTATTCAAACGGATATTTTATACTTAACAGAAAGTAGGTCATTCCGATCTTCCTATTTATTCATCGTAAAAGGTTCTTTGATTGATTAAGATATACTAATAGAGAATAAAATGGATCGATTAAATCCAGGGATTAAAAGAAAATAATGATACGTTCATCTTTTATCAATTTTTTTGCCAGAATGTCCCTGCGCACGATAGTCGCTAACATCTTGAGATCGCTGCGATACTTAACTTGATTCGCAAAGACCCGACTGCACGAAATGAGATAATGACTGTGCTGATGACACGTAATACTCCCAACGATACTCTCAACAGGAAACCGACACTTGTCAAAGTCGGTAGAGCACAAACGCGGTTATTCAAATGCCTCGTTGCGTTCGCTTTACGACTCGGTTACTTCGCTGTCGCGACAGTTCACGTGTGCACTAAAATTGCACCATCTTGCAGAAGGAAATGCATGCGATGCACGTGTTCGTGATGATCACGAAACGCAAGACACAAACAACTGTAGGAGCATGTAGCTGTGTTAAAATATTTCCCTTCCGTTAACAATAATTTGCGCTCACAGACGGAAGATCGTGGCATACGAGAATATATTTCGCGCGCTTCGCTTTGAAAAATATTCGGTAAATGTATTCAACGATACATATTCAGCGACGAATGCGTTTCTCAGCGAGGACATCACGGGAGATCGATCGTATAAAAACAATGTAGTTCACAGGACGTAGTGCTGATTACAGTACTGACACAGAAAGTAACATGTGTTTTGCTATTCGATACGTATGAATATAAGATAGAATTAAGCCTAAGGCATTATTATAAGGCGCATACACCGCATGGCGGATTATTAAGGTCACCGATATGCGCGTCAAATGGAGCGTCAAGCCAAGCTTTTCGAAAGTGAATTTTGAAGTTGAGCACTTCAGAGAATATCCGAATTCTTTAGGTTACTCATTTTAGTTCAGTATGTAAAATAATACGCTTATATAATTGCAACAATTTCGTACCAATATTTTTCATACATGTATAAAATATTAGAATCTTTTGCCTAATTTAAGATGAATACTTCAACAAACTAATAAGGAAAATTTACGGAATAATTAAATAAAATAATTTTTAATATTTTATAACTCCAAAATTGAAACATTAAAATATTTTACTTTAATCTTTTATCTCAAAGTAGAAACGGAGTAATTATATTATGATTGCCAAATTTCAATCTAAAAATAAACGTAAACTGTTAAATCTAACGATGAATAAATAAATCTTTACATTAATTTTGTTTATGTTTGTTAATTTTATTCATAATTTGATTGATATAAGATTGTTGCATTTATGTTCTAAAAAAAATAATTTAATTAAAACAGCGAGGTCTAATTTCTAAGCTAAAATCTTCTCTTTCGAATGCACAGGCAGACACGCGCGACGATGTCACATACACACGAACACATATCATTTATACGCCCAGATTTAATTGTAAGATAAACTGATTAATTAAGTCGATTTAAGACTTGACGAAGCTATAACGACTAAAGATCGTATACATATCGTGAATGTACGAGATTTAAGAGAATTTATTTGTTAACATATACATATATATATATACATATATATGTACGTTACATATAATATATATATATTATTATGCATTATTTTACGATTATAAAAGATATATATTATATATACCTATATCTCTTATATATACTTATATGCACTAGATGTTTTTTCTAAGAAGTTATATTTATAATAGTATAAAACTGCCGGGCACACATTGGTGTTCTAAAATTAATTTCCTTTTAAATCTTCATTTTAATTATATTATGCTATATTCTATTATAAATTATACAATTTTTTTTTATTTTGACATGAAATCTAAAAATAAAAAATATATTCGCGTTAAAAACCACTACGTTAAATTTAATTTTGCTATTTAGATAATAAAAATTAACGATACGCCGAATGCGATCCTCTGCAGGCCCTACATTTAGCTTAGGATTCGTACGAGGCATATCTAATACTTACTAATTTTCTCCTTGTTAATTACATCCGAATAATTTCATGAATATATATTTGCAAATAACTTCTTAACATCTATATACAATTATAATTATTGAATAAAGAAAAACGGCAATGTGTGAATGGCAATGAGTTATAAAAAAAGTTGACAGATATGAAAGTAAAATTAGCGAAGTAGCATAATTATCTGAGTCAGAAATTCGAAATACATACTTTGCTATTATAGAAAAACACATTCGAGAAATGTAACAAAAAGAGCTATTTTAATTCATTTTATGTATTTCGTGCTTCAATCATTTTTCTTAACAATCTTTCACATTAGTCTACATTTATTAGTCTACATTTCTTATTTTTATTCTACTTCTTCTATTTTTAAATTTTATTTTTTTACTATCTAACTTATAAAAAAGGACAAAGTAAAGGCAAAAGTTTTCCAGATATTTTTCAAATTGTTTATTTGATTATATATGCGAAATTATATTTGCTTCATTAAAGAATTTCCGTCTCAGATGTTAGAACATATCTTTAGACAAGTTATAGAAACGAAAGCAAAAACGGGAGTTTGCGCGACTCTAATCTTTTCTGCTGGTTGATATAGCGGCGTACGCTGTTAAGATGCTCTGATGCTGTACATGAAAAAGCACCTGTACGCGTATAATGCATACAGAATTGTCTATACCCTTTATACTTCTACTTGAATAATAATCGAACAAAATCGAGAGACAGTATCGTTTCCAAACTTCTAACATTTCACAGGTATTGCATAGCAAATAGAAATATTTATCAGCGACCGCAGCAGCCGAAAGGACTACAGATCGCCAGACATTAAGCCCGTAGAACCATGTCAAGACATATCGGTGGGAA
Organism: Acromyrmex echinatior; assembly: GCF_024713525.1. Classification (NCBI taxonomy): domain Eukaryota; kingdom Metazoa; phylum Arthropoda; class Insecta; order Hymenoptera; family Formicidae; genus Acromyrmex; species Acromyrmex echinatior. The sequence continues at coordinate 5,698,622 of NC_141864.1, read as the reverse complement.
CCGTCGCCAGACTCGTCGGGCGCGCCGTTTATTATTACTAATTATTATAAGCGGATATTTTTGTACAGCGTCTTACAATGTGGTCGGATCGTTGCCGGCACGCCTGACGGGCGCACGACCGGCCTGCCATACTTACTTCATTTAATAGCGCGCGATACCCTGAAGACGCGTAAACACGTACGTGCGCAAGCACAATGATATAAACACATACACACACACACACCACACACACACACACACATATATATATAAACGCATGTGTGTGCGTCAGCGGAACGTGTAAACGAAATAATATTATCTTACACTCCCCCGCGCGTAAGAACGATGAACGGAGCTTAACTATTGATCGAAGGATATATCTTTGTAATCTCGGTGCTCTCGCTCACACGTCGCTTCTTCGCATGACTCCAGAAACCTCGTATCTGTGTTAACACGTACCAATATATACACACACGTATATGGCATAACACATTACAGACGCTATTTACATAGACGAAACATGACACGTTAGTCTTATGTGCTCTTACGAGCATTTCATCTCCTTTTCTTCACTGTCTTCTATATAGATAAAGGACGCGTAATTCTTACGTATCTATATGAGATTAAAGTCCATGTGGGATAGATATATAAAAAGAAGATTAGTTCTTAAATCAATGTACACACGTCTACGTCTTTCCGCATAAATACTCTTAGGCAGGGATACGTATACTTGTACACGAATATCTAAACAAATACTACACGTACACGAGATTAAATTATGCCTAATGTTATATCGATGTTATATATATATATGGTTACTATATGACACACACACACGTACACAAACTTCGTCTGTATATCGTCTGTCTATACATAATGTTAAATATATATGGTCATTATATGATAACTATTACGTGATATGTATGTATTATGACTTGAGACATTTCTCCCTTATCGACTCGCGACTCGCTACTCAAATTCTAATGTCTATATGTCATTGTTTATTATGTCGTTAATGATTAACGTGTATATGTGAAACTTTCAAATGAATAAAAATGATATAAGCAGAAACACCTTTTTTCCTGTTGTTACTTTTATTTAGTTTTACCTTTCACCTTTAATCATAGAATTATCTTCTTTTAATAGACTATCGTACGAAATACGAAATTATAGATGAAAATTATAGATTCTTTAATACAGAATCAAAGCATGGATATTTTTATATACGATGTATATTATGTGATTTAACTGGAACACGCTAATTTATTTAAGTTCACCTTTAGTAACGTTACATCGGTAATCAATACGAGCAACATATCGACAAGTACATGAGATAACATTAATCAATGTCGAACACAGATTCCAGATTTGATGTCGTAGAATATTCTAGAATGTGATGGTTGGACAGTATCACGTAGTAAAAGTGTTTATAATGTATAAGTATCATGTCAAAACTGTAACTTTGCTTTGAAAAAGAAACGAAAATTATTCAAAAATCTAACTAAAAATAATTCTGTTGTACTATCAAAATAATTACGTAGAATGTTTTAACTGGTTGTTAGAATGTCAAAACTTTTTTATGTAAGCAACATTGTTCATACTAGAGTTTTCTACGTATGTAATTATTTGATGATTCAATAAAATTATTTTTATATCCGAATCCAGCTAAATTTTTAGATACTTAAACAAAATCGTTTTATCCATATGTAACATAATTGAATAACAGTTTCTTTGCATGTCAAAAGTCTCTATCGATTACCTCACTGTGTAATTGGTTACTTCATCCCTCGTCAGACTTAAATTACAACAATAAAATGATAGAGCGAGTGACCGATCATATTACACTTCCGTTATTGAGAGAAATCACTAGATATTGAATGAAAATGATATAAAATTATTAAGTCTTCTGTATTCGAATTAATTCGATTCAGAAAAAATGACAGCAAGAGAAGTGGAAAATAGTATTCCAATCACTTTATCGGATTCATGCAATGTATCTTTAATTTGGCTTGTCAACAATGCGTATAACTAATCTAGAAAAATAGATGTGATATGTCAGCAAAGTCAAGGATTTCTTTCTCCTGCAGAATTTGCAGCTAAAAACAAATTACACAATTTGTTTGTTGAGCAATATCGCTCAATGTCATTAATTTGTTTAACTACATCGCCATTGAAATCAAAATTCTAAGTGATCAACAGCAAGAGCATAATTATCACTGTATATACTCATAGTTCCCTAATATTAGCATTTCATAAGAGCGCTACTCTCATGTTTGTTACGGTGCGACGATATCTAGTAATGCTGAAAGGAAGTAAGCGAATCGTGTTCGTGAATCACAGAAGTCTAGCTACAGTGCTGTTGAAAGGACTTTCAAGTGACACTACTGGGTTTACAAAGTAGAACATGATATCTACGATCTTGTAAACTTGAAGGAAGATGAATACATAGTACCAGTTACTATTAGCACGCAACCCAACTCGCATAACTCGTAAGAACTCGAAGAGTTCGTCGTCAAGCTTTTAAAGTGATACGAGTTCTATCTTTGGCGTCAAACCGATATTATCGCAACTGAATTCCTTGGAGCTAAAAAAAGACTTCAATACAGGGAAGTTGAACCAGTGCCCTTATCGCCGCTTCCGTATTCATATCATGATTATCGCTGGTAATAGACTTGAACGAGAATAATTTTGACGATTTAACATGCACGGAACGTTATAAAATTATCTGTTTGATTTACAAATTAAATTTTTTTTCTAAATTTTATATTGCGAAAAATTATTTTATAATAATTATTTTTAAAAAATTTATTGCAAATCAAAAAATATAAAATTAAAAAGAAAGATAATCATATATTTTTTATTTTCTGACTATACATATTACCAAACTTAAATATTTTTTTACAATATAGATTTGTATTTCAAACGCTGTATGTGTATATCTTGCATGAGGTTAGCTAATGAATATGTTCGGAATCTCCGTTTGCTTTGAGCTAATCTAAATTTGGCTTGCAGCCCAAAGTCAATGTCAGGTTCTGAGAACGCATATGATAAGTTACGTTACGGCATTGTGTGATCATAAAAAGAATTACATTTTTCAAAACAATGTTCTATATTGCATAAAATTTATAAGAGTTATAAGGAAACATTAATTTTACTTCAAAAGTATATAATCGATAATTGATTTAAAAGAAATTTATTTGTATGAAGATTTTAACACAAAATATTTCTATAATTTTATTATTAAACTAATGCATGTATATATTTTTCAAATACACATTTTAAAAATATCTTTTGATATGTATTATGCAAAATATGTTTTGTCAAAATTATTATTGTATTTAGAATATTATATTCTTTTAGGAATTAAACTGTTTATCTTTTTTTAAATATCTTAATTTTAATTAAGATATGTAACTAGATATGAGTTTACATAATTTCTTCAATTATTTCTATTTTTTCATTGAAATTGATAAGTTTGATTTCGTAAAAAAATAATATTTTTTAATATAACAAACAAAGCTGTAAAATTGAACAAATAAAATAAGAAAAGTATTAAGAAAATTATTTTTTTAATTCCAAATACGCATATACATTTATAAATTGATAAAATCAAAATGATCGATGGAAACGGACGCTTTTATTCTAAAGTTGATCTGCAATGAGTTTATTATGATAACGAAGCGATATCCCAGAATTATTTTTAGCTGTTAGATCAGAAGTTCGATTTAACGTCAAAGCTTTATCTGATTGGCTGCTAGAGATTAACATATATATATCGAGGTTAAAGGTAGTTGCCAGATAATTTTTTCACGCATGAGCTGTCAGTAATCCACTACAATTCTCTAAAAGGATGCAATGCCAAACCACTATATGTTCGATACGATGCAATGTATAACTGCTTTCATGTCGCGAATAGTTCGCTATGTGTAAGTGCGGAGGAACTGATTCGCTATAACTATCATCTACGTCATATAAAGATAACATCTAAGATCAAAGATATGCTACAAATTCCTCCCTAGATTATGTCATCTCTGAATACACAAGTCAAGTAACAAATATTAATTATATATATTTTAAAAAATTAAATATTTTTATGTTTCTTCTTTATAATAAAATAATAAATATATTAATAAAAATAATATAATATTTAAATTCATAATTATAATTCTTAAGTTACAAAAAACTTCAAGTTTTTTTTTAAATTATAAAAATTAATTATATCAAAAAGAAACGAAAATATGTGAATATTCACAATTTCTAAAGATCTGTTAAATGATATATCGTTAATTTTTTTAGGAAGAAATAAAAAATCTGATTCTATTATGTCTATATATACTTTAAATAAAATTTTATATAAGTAAATTTTATATAAGTAAATTTTATATAGTAAGATTATTTACACGCGCGTGCCTATAATAATTACTAATGTAATGTAATATTAAAGACCTCGATATATCAAATAAAATAACTCGAGTGTTTATTCAGTTGCTTCAACACGTAAATTGTTTCGTGAAGAAACAGTCGTGAAGGCGTCCTAAATAAAAGTCTTTTTTTAGCGAGTTCGATTCGATACATGATTGATCTATTAACATCGATTGTGGTTGTGTATCTATAGTATTGCGCTGCTAATTAGTTTACTACGGCTCAGTAGAACTTTTTCGTCGGTAGAGTAAGTTAGCTTCCGAAAGGAGCCCGTCCGCGTCAATCATTCGATTTTGTGATTAATTCGATAGTTTCATAAAAAAAGTGAATTTTAGCAACATGGTAATTTAAGTGTAAATTTATCAGCAAATATCTAAAAACTGTCTAAATTAATGACGTAGTACTAATAGCGGAATTCTTCTTAATGCTTTACGTGTTTTAATATATTTATTATTTTAATAATATATAAACTAATTAAATTTACGTTATTAAATTACGTTATTAATTAATTTCATTATAGGAAGAAATTCAGCTTAGTAAAGATCAATTGTCTCGTAAGTAAACTTGCGTATTAAAGCACCATTATTTTCGTTATCAATATGTGACTAATTTAAAATTATTATTAGCGATTATAATTGATGTACCTATGATTAGTATATAAAAACTGAGAAAAATGTTTTCTGAATAGATTTAAAAATGGCATTCGACGCGTTCGATCATGATAAAAAAGGATCTATCAGCACGAGCATGGTAAATACAATTCTAGGCATGCTTGGCCACGAAGTTCCAGCACAACAACTCGCAGAAGTTATTGCGGAGATTGACACATGGGGTAAATATTACTGACATACAAAAGTTAATTGAAAGAGAAATCACACTCCCCTGGTAGAAATGTATGCAGTTATTCTAGACACCTATCCAGTTACTATCTAATATTACTGCATTCTCCTTAGTTGCGCCAATACTGAATAGAAAATGGACACGAACTTGATAGAGTTTTATTCTGTCCATTTCATGAGCAGTTGGCTTGTTTATTAATCAATTTAATATTCATTATTTGTTGTGTATTTCTATTCAATGTATTCAGCAATTTTACGCAACTTTTGTATGTAGTAACTGCAAACAAAGCATTACATACTGATTGGGATCCTAAGTAAGTTTTCTTCTCAGTTAATAGACAGAAATTTCTATCAAGATCTCCAAATATTCTTTTAAACAATAATGATATTTCATAACATGCTCACTCCAAACAAATTATCAAACAAAACTTTTACTTAGATAACATTATTGAGTTTTGTATTATATTTAGAACATGTCCAGAAATTTACAAAAGTTATTTATTGCCAAAAAGTTTCAAAGAAAATTACTTTTTAAATATACAATATATTTTAAAATACAATGAATAAAGTATTAAAATAAAACAGAGGCTAATAATAGATATCGAACTAATTTCCATTTACAGGAACTGGTGAGTTAAAATTTGAAGAGTTTTGTCAGTTAGCATCGCATTTTCTTGAAGAGGACACTGATACGGAAGCGATACAGCAGGAGTTACGAGAGGCATTCCGAATGTACGATAAAGAAGGTAATGGTTATATCACTACTGAAGTGTTTAGAGATATCCTTCATGAATTGGACGACGCATTATCTCCGGAGGAGCTTGACATGATCATAGAGGAGGTGGACACTGATGGATCTGGCACGCTTGATTACGATGGTGAGATCTTACGTGATGCACAGGTGTTAATCCACTCTGTCTTCGTTTACGCATACCTGACTAGTCCGGCGTTCATGTTACAGAATTCATGGAGGTCATGACAGGATAAATTATGACTTTGGCACCGCGCGAATGCACCGTGTCGATCGCCCACGCATCAAACAACGAGTGTGCCTGTATAAACAGAGAAGCCGAAATCTCTACGAAGTCGAAACTGGCAGACTATAAATTCGCTCGTTTATCATATATGAGAATAGGTCGCCATAAAATTATATTTTTATTAAATCCTACTAGTCAGAAGTTTCGATGAGAGATGCTCAAGAAATTATAAAAAATTTTAATGTATATTCATATATATATATATATATATATATATATATATATATATAAAATATATATATATTTATTAAATGTACATATAATTACGTATAGCAAATGTGTATAACAAGAAAGATTTTGGAATTTCTGAAATAATACTTTAAGTATAATAATGATAATTATTAATATTTTTAAATTCATAAAGCTATTTGCAATCCTTTGTGATTTTGACATTGAATTCTCATTGGCTGTTAATTTAATCAAATATCGAAATTTTATAATGTCTTTTGCCTATGTAAGTATATATAATAAATGTATATATATTTCAAGTATTATAACTTTTAAATGCAATTTCTTAAATTAAATTAATAAATATCGATTATGTGCCAAAAATATGTACAAAACAATAAATTTCAAAAACGCAGATGTATGTATTCCTTTTAATCAAATTTTAATAAAATATCGTTGTTCTTTAATCATTTAAATTTTGAAAAAATATAAATGTAAAAAATATAAAAGTAAAACTTATTTTTTTTATTAGTTTTAAAAATAAATTCGTAATAATTAATAAATAATAAAATTTTAATAATATTTATTAAATTTTGATAATACATCGAATTGTGTTTTAAAAAATACTAATGTCTCAATATAGATATAGATAAGAACATTATCATTTTTCTAAATATTACACAATTACTATAATCGCAAAAAAATGCATGTATTTCTGCACCTCTGTAATTATTTGCTATTGTAAAGAATTATTATTATTATTAATGTAAAAATTTTATATAGTATTGAAAAATATAAGCTCGCGTGTTGGCAGCGACTGTAGCATGTGTTTCACATGCATCAACTATAGCACTATTCTCTAACAGAAATGTAACCTATTGTAAACTTTTGTCAAAGAAGTAAGGTACGTGTATCGTTCGTGAGGAATTCAACAATGCATGTGGTGGCAAGCGACTGCATATTCCGGAATGGACGGTAAAATCGCCTAAATATAATGGCAGACACCAGGCTTTATGAGTTTATAATTAGGAGTCTAAGAATAAGACATGCACAATTATTGCATAGAATCATCTTGGGTCAGCATCACCCATGAATTCTCTGGCGGTGCGCCAATTCTGTCTATTGTTGCATCCATGCAGTCACACATTATGTCGCTCGTAAATTCTGCCGTTCAGACATTACATTTCATAATAAACTAGTTGTCTCGACGTGCAGTCTCAACAATGGTGCAAGCTTTAATCATAAATGTCTCTGTGATGGTCTGGTTGGAAAACTTCAGATGATAAAAAAATTTAAAGAATTGATCTAGAAATTGCGAATTAAAATGACAAAAACTAGCAAAACTTGCATCTTTATATGCTTCGATAAAAACAATCATGAGTAAAAATTTCGTTTTAATTTTGAGAAAAAGCTTATCGTGATTACATATTAAGTAAAATAATTATTTTTATAGTGTATTTTTAAATTATAACATAATATATTACATAATTTAGGCCAGCTTATATAGAAAAACTTTTTTTAAATCAATGATATAAAAGAAATAATTCTGATACATCCAATGTATAAAAATATAAAGAAATTTATCTTTATTTATGAACTAAATAGATGGTATATTTTTCTGCATATAATGCCACATAAATAACAGAATAATTTTTATCATAAAAAATTATGAAAATTTATCAATAAATTTAATATAAATCTCTAATAAATATGTAAAATTGTTTATTTTATTTTCTGATAAATTTAAACCGTTTCATTATAAATATGTTTCGTTAAAATAAACTTTAATACAATTATATACTATTATAATTGACACCTGTAACTAGATGTTATATGCTTCGCATCATAATTAATAATTTGCATCAAGACGAACCGCGTGCGATATGTTTGTATTAATTTTGTCATAATATTTGAGACAGTTGTTGACAAATCGAACGTACAACTAGCGTGGAAAATTTTTGGAATTAAATTAAACGTGTTGCCGCGAGTTCTGCATAATTAGGTAAAACGTGTGTAAGAAAATAGAGTGGGGAGAACGTCCTCGATGAATTTGAAAACCGCTAGACTTGGGATGTAGGTTTTACCTGGTCAATCACGTGCCAGAAGATCATCGTTAAAATCACTTAAAACAGAAGTCTACCGTCAGAATCTGGTGCAGATCCGGATAAACCATCCAACCCAACGTACCACGAGTAGCGCGTATAGTTATCATCGCAATGGCAAGTTATATATTTTCGATAAACGCGGAAATAATTTGTCAAATTTTAACATTCTCATAGCAAAAAGTGTAAAAATTAAATGAACAAATAAAACTCATAATAATAAATTGAACATACATTAAATGGAATAAATTAAATGGAAACAATAATTCAATAAGCATGCAAGCTTAAACATTAATAGCAAATATAACTAAAAATTAATTTGCTTTTTGCGTAAATTTATTTAAATTTTATATTACTAAATTTTATATTTGTAAATTAACAGTCTTTGTAATTATAAATATCTGTTATATTTTCAGGAAGATCTAAATAAGGACCAGATAGCTCGTAAGTATATCTTTTTATAATAATAAAAAACATTTAGAATAATATAAAATTTTACAGTGCTAAAGAATGCCTTCAATGCTTTCGATCAGCAAAAGAAGGGCAGTATCGGTACAAATATGGTAGGCACAATATTGACCATGTTGGGTCACGAGCTCAGCGAAAACACACTGCAGGAAATCATTAGTGAAGTCGATGAAGATGGTAAGTAAAATTGTCGATCTTACGTCAATTATATTTTCATAACGGTTTTTCAATACATATATCTTTCTACTAGTTGTATATTTTTCTAGGTTCTGGAGAACTCGAGTTCGAAGAATTCTGTACGCTGGCTGCTAGATTCTTAGTAGAAGAAGATACGGAAGCGATGCAGCAAGAATTACGCGAGGCATTCCGGTTGTATGACAAAGAAGGCAACGGCTACATAACTACCGCTGTTTTTCGTGACATTCTTCACGAACTCGACGACAAGCTGTCACCAGAAGAACTCGATTTAATGATTGAAGAAATCGACGCTGATGGATCAGGAACGCTCGATTTTGACGGTATTTTTATTATTATCTTTCTTTTATCATTTCGCAACGTTGATTATATTAACTTCAAAAATTAAAACGCCATTACTTAGATGGACTTTTAAAACTTTTTTTTCAATTAACTATAAGTTACTTTTTAATAAAAAATAAACTTTGATATTTTTTAATAATAGTAATCAAAATTAACAATTTCACATATTAATTTATTAAAGAGATTTATATTAAATTCATTAGTAAATTTTTTTGAAGCGAAAATTTCAAATTAGTTTAATAAAATATAATACTATCTTTTACGTTTTTCAAAATTGATATAATTAAAAAATATGTTAAATTATAAAAAAAAGCTTTTATTCAATTCGATATTATAATCCTATCCAGGTGATTTATCGTTATTAAATTAAAAATCGTCATGAAAAATTATACTGCATGTTTAAAAAAATCAAAATCTTATGGCATTAAAAATAACATATTTCTGTAAGAAATTCTCTAGATGCACTTAACATGCGTTTATTTGCGAGATATGATAATATGTGACACGCTTCGTAAGCCAAATAGTTCATTTAAAATGTGCTTAAGTTACGAAGCGAGCCAAGTAAATTCGTTTCGTGCATGTCAACGTCAGCGAAACTTAACACAACCGCACTAATAGCAAAGTCGATCGAACGTTCAATAAGTCTCTCGCCTTGGGTGGTTCGCCAAGTTTGTAGCCCGCGAGAAATGCGAGGCGCCGCCTGATTACGCTAACGCCCGCGTTTTGCGCACTTTCAGAATTTATGGAAGTCATGACGGGAGGCGACGACTAAGGCAACCGGAGCTGGTAATGAAGATGGGCACTCGGAAGCTGGTTGTTAGCCGCGCAATTGGCAACGCCCGTCAGAAAGAGCGTTCCTTCTTCATCATCCAGGCACGCGCTTTTGCAAACCACTAAATTACGGCCAAGCGGAAAATTGAACGTTTATCCATATCCTTGGCTAACTTTCATCGTGCAAGGTGAAGATCGCAGTGTTTCTAAACGGTTTTAGTCAATGCCAGGAGCAATGGAAATCTCGAAGTGCGTTGAATAAATCGAAACAGCGTTTATACGAAATAAAGTAGTGAATATCTCCGTCATGGCAAAATGAGTATCGTGCAAAACTCGAACGTAATCTCTAGACGTCGCGAAGAAAGTTTTAATTTCCTACTCTATGAATATCATTATGAGTTTACATGTGAAAGTATTATCTAAAAGGTCCAATGTGTAACGTAAATTATATATGTTATTAAATACATCTACATAAATATTGTGTACTGATTTCTTTTTACGCGTGAGTATTTTACCCCTGAACAACTTTTCCCGGTGCACAAAGTAGCACACCGTGTTCAAGTATGCGAGGCACTACTAGCTTTATAAATCTTGATATCAAGATAGATTCCCAACAAACACAAGAATCTTCCAAAAAATTATAATTTCTTGAATTTTCTTTTATTATTTTTTAAATATTACTTATACAATGCTGTGTACGTGATTTAGTGATTAGATTTAGAATAATTATAATATTATTTTACAATATTAATGATTTAGTAATTAAGTTAATTTCCAGAAACAAATAATTTTTCATTAAAAATATTCTTGTTTTAGTATTATTTATTTTTAAAAATTGCTAAATCATTTAACACGTTTAATAATCGAGATAAATGCCATATCATACTTAACAAACGTTATCATAACTTTTACTAATAAATATGTATATATTTATATAAATATTTGCAGAAAATTAATAATTATATTTTCCTAAAATAAAGCCTGACAAAAGTTATTACACTTTGTATTTAGTTTCATAAAAAATTATTTATCGAAGAAGAACGTTATAATTTTAAATTTGTAAAAAATGTCATCATACTTATATTCGTCTATTCTTATATTTTCATACAATTGCATAAATACCTACAAAATTAATCAAAATATCTTGTAATTAATAATTATTCATCTCTCATTGAAATCGAGAGAGAGAGAGAGAGAGAGAGAGAGAGAGAGAGAGAGAGAGAGAGAGAGAGAGAAATAGAGAGAGAACGATTTTAATTACAAACCACGTATATATCGTCTTAATTATGCGCAAATTCATTTTTATAAAAATTTTTATTACTTTCATTAAAATCTTTTTAATTTTTTAAGTATGATAGAATACGCATGTTATGGAGCAAAACTATGGATGAGTAAAAATAGACTCACATGACTAAAATAAATGCTCGCAATCGTTCACACCGATCACTAACTATCTGACCAGTGGCATTTCCGTTCTGAAAATGAACCACGTAATAATAAGCAATAAACGTCGCGTATGTAATCATGCTGTGAGAAACGTTACCAAATCAGGTATCTGAAATGGAATTATATCGCGATTCTCACGTCGTCGTCGACGTGGACTAATCTGCTTCGCATGAAAATGGCCGACCCATTTATTAAACAGAGGACTTGGATTTCGCTAAGAGCACAATTATTTGTCAGTCATTGAATCAGAAGAGTTGTAATTTTGTGTTCAATGATCCAATCTATTGACCTTACATTTCTTCTTACAGTCAATGAACTCAAACATCACCATATAATAGTTTTCATTACATAATAAAGTCGATATTGTATAAATATAAATATGGATGAGATAACAATCTCTTGTCTTCATATTGCATATTACACGCGATCTCACACTGATAAATTAAAAAATTAGCAAGTTAATTTAAGAATTGCTTTAAATTCATTATTTCAACATGTTTTGATCTTCACTTTTGAATCCCGATATGTATTGCATCATTTACCTTAAATACAATTTCGGTATATTAAACATTTTATTATTTCATCAACATATTATTATTTCATCTTTAGTTTTCTGAAATCAAAATTAAAGATTGAATTATTTACAAACTAAATAAATTATTAAAAACTAATTCATTTATTTCAAAAATAAGCAGGATATTTCGACTCAGAAATTTAAGAATTAAGTCATAGAAGAAATATATTTCTTGTACAAATTTTTACTTTGCTGAGAGTTAATCATTGTGATATCATTACATTGAACATAATTACATACTTTTTGCTTTATCCCGGACGCAATAAATAAGTGCAATATTCCGAATATTACATAGTTCATAGCTTGTAAGTATCATAATTATTGTAAGCGATTTGCTTTCGTTAAAAATCGACAAAACTAGAAAATTTTGAATCTAGATTTCTACATTGCATTCGTAACGCGCGCGTTGATTATACGAGAGATATTCCTTGATCGTAAAGATAAAAGTTAACTATCGTCATATATCTCGTAATTGAAATTAAGTCCCAGTTTTACGGTAATTTATATTTCCGCACTGATTATCTGAAATATTTCGGTAAATGAGGCGCCATTCGTAATAATTTATACGGAAGAAAAATTTCTTTCACTAGTTTGGCGCGATCAATCTATAACTATAAAATTTCTTTCGTACTTGAAATTGTGTAATAATCGCGAGGGAATTAAATGGCATTAACGGTTCTTACTGTATAGAAAGTATAGATATTGTAGAAAATAGAATAAAATTCCTGCTTCCGCAGTGCAATAGCACGTATTATTGTGAAATAATGCGTACTTATAACATTCGTACATCCTGTGATGATATCGCGTTCAGCGATCTTTATTTGAGCAACAATCGACATGTAAGTCAAATGTGATGGCGAAACGAGTATTCACCGATGAAATTTCTAACTTCTAAATCTTGCACAAAGCAAAATATATGATTCGTTCTGATAATGAGTATAAACTATTCTATTATTCATCTATTATACTCATATCTTGTAAATATCATATCGCTATTTTTCCATTTTTGTAACTTTAGATAAATGATAATTCTTTAAATAAATAATAAAATTCTTCGAATTATTATTACATATTTACGTGTTACATATAAGCATAATAATTTTATAAATATTTCAATTATGAAGTAAATCAGTGCGGAAATATAAATTATCGTAAAACTGGGGCTTAATTTCAATTACGAGATATATGACGATAGTTCACTTTTATCTTTATGATCAAAGAATATCTCTCATCAATATTATCAATACACGCATTACGAATGTAATGTAGAAACCTAGATTCAAAATTTTTTCGTTTTTTTAACTTGTATATATGTATACTAAAAAATATATTCTACAAAGTCTTTAAAAATATCAATTTATGATGTATGATAATAAATCATAATAAAAAATAAATAATAAAGCAAATAATTTTAATTGTATCAAATACGTTTACAATAATAATTATGAATTTTTGCTTGAGACTAGTAATATAATATTTCTTATAAAAATTTAATACTAAAAGGTAATGATTAATTATTTATTTTTAATATATTAAACAATATTTAATGAAAATCCCCGTTCAAATAAATTGTGCGGCGATTATTTGTCAGAATACAACTCAAATTGGTTGAACACACTAGTGTATATTGAAGCAATTGTATTGATTTAAACTATATAAAAGTAAAATGCAAACTTTCAAATTATAAAATACAGATTTTACTTAACAGCACAATAAAATGTATTGAGAATTTCATCCGTTTAATCCATTTTTATATTTACATTAAACACATATTTTTACGTCAATTTGTGTACAACAGCTTTAACATGCACCAGTATGCACTGAGTGTATCCAATCGAATTCGTTATTAAACTAAAGCTAGAGTACGTAATATCACACATTAAATTGACAAGCAATTTAATAACATTGAAGTTAATATAAGCATTTTTATTAAACTAAAATAAATAATTTATTGAGAAAAATATCATCTCAGCCAAAATTCAACTTGAATACATATTATGGAATTATTCGGATTGGATTCCAATCGAAATTATTCAATAATTTCCTATATCTCTTTGTGTTTTTTAAGAGAAAACAGAATAATTCCGATCGGAATTCATTCGGAATAATTTCATAATATGTGCCCTGGATCTCCCAAATTTCGTACCAACATTTTACCAATTCAACCGAGACATATGTAATGAAATTAAATTAATCGCAATAACCAATATATAGGAAGTCAGTCTTTTTTAGGCTACATAAATAACAATATTAAGAAAAAATGGGCCGAGAAGTATTCGACATAAATAAGTAAAGAAAGCTACGTTCAGATTCTTGAGTATTAAATTGATCAATATTAAATTGGATTTCTGTAAGGGATGTTCCAAAAAATTAATATTACAAATAATGTACATAATAATGTAAATTATGTTTCTACGTTTTTACTCGAGAAATCGCAGTATGTATTTACGATCGACTGAGCTCATGTATGGTGAAACGGAAATGATTTCGATACGTTATGCGAAGAAAAAGTGCATTACGCCAAGAAAGCGCTCAAACAAAGCGCATTTGTCAAAATTTAAGCCACACTGCTGTATAGTTGTTTAGTGAAAGTAAAATAATTATTATAGACGTCTGACAATTTTTTGAATAGATAGACAAGAATTGGTTGCAAGAAACAAGGAGCAAATTAAGTAGCCTGATTTACGCCGTTACCTAAGAAGCTGTGGTTTATTTCTGCGCTTGAGGATGAATTATACGAGAAAGTTTATTGCGTGATAGATAATTTGCGTTTATCAGATGAGCGGAATCCGGAACAAACTAATATTTTAGTCAAAATCATCAAATATATAATCCACATACTGTCAATAAATCTGACTTAGATTTTTTGTTCTTATAACTGATATCTACTTACATGATAATACATGGTGAATTCAATATAAGATTATAAGATACTGCAATTTTGAATTATGACGTCAAAAGCGAAAATTATTCTCTTTTTTCTAATAGATTTTTTCCATTTATTTTTATATTGATAAAAAACATTGTTTTATTTTTATAATTTCTTATTTCACGTAAATCAATATAGAGAAAGACTTGCCATGATGAACTGCAGAAATAGTAAATGATTTTCAAATAATTAATTCTTTAGCAATTAATTTAAAGTATCTGTAGTTCATCTTAAGTTACATTTAATATCCCATATATCTATACATAAATTGATACATGCATTATTACACATGTAATTAATTATACCTTTTAAAAAGGCAGCTACGCTTTTTTGCAAGCACATCTGTTTCCTAAAGAAAAATTGTGCAAACAAAGATCATTGACAATTTTACGGATGTTTTATAAAATAATAACGTAACAATATCATTACGTTTGATAACGAATTAAATAAATTTTGCTTATACATCGATGCGGTACCCTAATAGCACAGATCTCCAAGGGACATTTCAAAGAATATTCAGAGAATATCTCTATATCCTAAGAATGTTCGCTAGAATAAAGTGTGCTATTCGGATATCTTGCTAATTAACTACTTAATTTAAAGACTCTTTCTATGATTATAAAACAAATATTTTTAATATCTTAAAAATCGTGTTAAAATAAAAAGTATTTTGTTTCAGGAATATAAGTTTGGTAAACGATTTATGCGCAAATAAATATTAGTTAATAAAATAAAAAAATTCGTCTTATTCTTGTAAATTCGTTATTAAGTCAAAATTATTGTAATATCTATCAAAAATAAATTTAAATTTTCATTAAGAATGAACATAATAAATAAGAATATTTCTATGATATATGATAATATAATAATGATTACGTGTTACATTCATCAGATGGGTATGATATACGACTCAAATTAAAGTGAGACTCGTGTTCGAAAGTAAGTTATGATCGTGATTTCCCTTACTCATCTTCAATAAAACATCGATATAATTGGTATGTCGATGAAAAATTCCACTTTAAATATGCGCTCAACAACACTACAGCAAAACAACACCAAATAAAAATAAATTAAGGAGTAACCATAATATAACAATAAAACAGAGACTTATTTATCAATTTTAACTTATCCTTGATTAAAATTTTTTAGGAAATTTAGTGTTTTATGATTTAAATCTAACAAAAATGTTTTAAAAAATTTACTATCTTTCATATAATAATAAAAACATAATAACACAAAGTTTTAGAAATTTTTTAAAGTAAAAATTCCAAAGTTCTTTAATACAACAACTAAAACTCTATTAATCACTAAAATTCTAAAAATGTTCTAACTTGACAGAAGTGATATAACACACGGCAGGAATAACGTACATATGTACTTCTTCATCGCGCCGTGCCTAACATCATTATGGTTATTTGCAATGGTCTCAAGAGACAAACCATAGCTCTCAGAAATGCACTACCGCGATTAAACGCTCGTTTAATTACGGTGCATGCCACGTTTGACAGGACTTTCTCTGCCAATTAGGCGCCTAAGTCGAGTCAGCTGTTGCGAATTCGATAACTGAGTTCAGAGCGTAGTTTCAGACCGTTAATCGATGCTTCCCGAATATTTTATCATGATGTAAGGTATAAAATGTAACAATTAGTAGACATAAACCACTTATTGGACAAAGTAATAAAACATTTCAAATATTAAACTTTTGATGATATGTAAAATTCTAAATAAATCAGTTATTAAATTTTTATAAATAATACAAATTTATTTTGAGTCGTACATATCGTTAAAGCATAATATTTAAAAGTTTGTAAAATATCACTTTGTCCAACGAATTAGTTCATGTTCACTAACTGCCCACTAACTAGAACATTTACCTTATCTATGTAATGTCCTTTTAAAAGTAGAAAAAATATGTTCAATTACATATAATTTAATCATATACTTGATTTTACACTTGTACTTATCATCTACATAATATTTAATATTCACCGCATTTTTCTTTCTTGAAAGATTCTTTGATTCATATGTATTTTCTTTATATCCATTTCTACTTTTTCTGAATTATGTTAATTTACGATATTAAACCAATTGTCTTTAATAATCTTGCTTTGATAATGTAAAAAATAAAATGCTTAACTTTAATTATTTTGAAACACGCGGATGTTTCAATAATCGCGTTTTGGTTAAGGTTGGTTAAGGTTGATTAAGAGTTCAGAAATTAATATAAGATCTTAAAAATCAATCAATATACCATGAGAAACAAGACATAAAATTATCTCTGTAAACAAGTTTTATTTAAATTTATCAATTTAATAATACTGAAAATATGTCAATCATGCAAAATTAACTTTTATTGTAAATATTTAAGCTTTAGTAATCAAAATAAAATTTTTAATAAAATTTAAAATAAAATTTTTATTAAAATACTGCTAATTCTAATGAAAATTTATTATTTATTTTGTGTTCTAATTTTTAATAACTTTCAATTAAAAAGTTTCAGTCTCAATAACATATTAATTACAAAAAAAAGCATTATAAAGAACTTAGTAAAATTTATAGATGAAAAAAGGTATGCGGTAAGTGATATTGTGTAGAATCAATTCTATATATAATACGAACAATTTGTTTCGAGGTTCAAAGTATTTTTATAATATATTGTAAATAATGAAACACGGATATCGTTGTTGTATTACGTCTCGACACATTTAGATCCGATTGTTAACTTAAACTCGGCCTATGAAAGAGAAAGTGGGTGAAGGCTAGAACGAACGATTTGCCACAATTACTTGCAGTCTCCTTCGCGTATTACATCTTACCAACGAAACAAGTCCCGCTGCGAGAAAGTACAAGTGCCTAAAACGTGATTGACTGAGATTGGCATGATGCACGTACACCAATTGTCAATCGTAAGTAAATAGAATGCTGTGTATACGATTACATTAATACAATTACATTTCATTGAAATAATGTAGGGTCGAAATCAGATAACGTAACTAATATACTATACTTTGCGTTTGTCAAAAAGGAAAACTTATGAAACAAGGATAAAGTAGGATGTAAAGTAGGATATAAAGATAGAAATAATTACTATATCGAAATATAAGTTTGATTTTTTGTAAAAAAAATATAAAAATTTAAGCGTATACATAATTTTTATGCAATTGCTATTTATATTATTCAATTTATAAAATTCAAAATATGAATAACATAAAATAGACAAATTTATATATAAAATATAGGTATAGATACATTTTATGTATATATATATATATGTGTGTGTGTGTGTGTGTGTGTGTGTGTGTGTGTATATATATATATATATATATATATACACATTTATATACGTATGTATACAAATAAATTATATAATAAGTTAATATTAAATAAGTGACATAATGATGTGGCATAATAATAAAAAAATTCTGATTCAATCATTTTTGCTTTCAATCTTTCACATGATATAATTGTACGATGTAATTACTGCTCTATCTATTAACAAGAATATTCGATTGGGTGACGCTGCTAAAGGTTATTTTCGTGAAGGAAAATGTATAATTAACATTCTGTTTCGTGATAAAACACAATGCATAGCTCAGTTTATGCATGCATTGCCTCTCGAAGCTACTCGCAGTCGCGGAGCCGGTAGTTACAGTGAATTACACAATACCAGCTAATAGAATCTACTATAAACTTGGCTGCATTCCGTTAATGATACGGCCTTGCCCGCATTTCTTTGTAAACTGAAATTCGTTTTAGAATCATTCGCAAATGATTATCGCATTAATCAAACAAATCAGATTCATTTTGGAGATAGATTAGAAGGAAGTTTCAATTATTTTCCACCACGCCCATATTCCATCTTAATCGCTTTCTGATATCAGAATCGGATATTTCTAACAGCTGAATACTATTATTATAAAGCCAACGAATCTTATGCAAACGATAATAGATCAGCGTGATGATTTATCATAACGTTAATTGTCAACAATTAATCATTAAACTAGTAATTTCAAAATCATAAGTCATTTAATTGATTTTGATAGCTAACAGATATAATTTCTTATATTTCTTAAATAATTTCTTAAATAAATTATTGAAATATTAAAATATTCGCATGTTCATTCAATATCTTTTCTGTGGAAATTTAATCAATTAAATCAATTCAATTTTCTTGTATTTCGTTGATAAAAAGCAATCATAAATCTTTCTCGATAGTACTTTTAACCAGCTGACAGTTAAAGAACTGTATACTACAAACCGCACAATTAAAACCGCGTATGGACTTCCACTCGTTCCTTCCAGCATAATACAAATTCGCGCGTGGTTAATTGGTGCAGCAGTCGAAATCTCTCTGGGCGCTTTCTAAGGAAAATAGCTGTATACCATGTATGGGACAAATTACAAGATCATATGCCTGTTCGAAGTTAAGCCGATCACGTTTCCCATAAATGTTTTATGGTGCGGTTTCCGAGCTGGAATGGATAGAGAACGTCTTGTTACGACTCGGCTCATGACCGCCAGGAGAATCGCCAAGTAACACCTAATTTCTTACATCGCGACAAGTCTTTGTGAAATGCTGGCAAAAAAAGCTATAATATGAGACAAAAATCATCACCAAAAACCAATCAAACATATGATTTTAATATAAAAAATTATTACGTATGATTATACAACAAAAACAACGCTATAGAAATAGACAAAAATTTTAATATTCTTTATACTTATATGTATATAGATATTATATAAATATTAAAAAGCATGTTAAATACATAGAAATAGTCACGGCGTAATTAATTCAATTTTTTGCATAAAAACTGACAAGGGAATCATCACAACCGTCCCTCACAAATAATGAATTTTAGATATGTTGTAAAGTATAAAAAAATACTAAATTCATATCTTTATCTATTTATCTCAAGATTTAGGAATTAAAGCAATCATTGAGAATGGCAGTAAATTAAAAAAATTGACAATTTCAAAAAATGTGAACACATCGTTATTAAGAATATAAAATATTAAAAAACTTTTGTATAAATATTTTTTCATATATTTCGCAGTTCCAAAAATATTTGTTGAAAATAAAAAAAAACTGTTTTCGAGAGATTGTTTCTTAAATTTCAAGATGAGTAGATAAAAACTGTGAATATATTATTTTATTAATTTTCTACAACATATATAATGCTCACAAAAAATAAAGAACAGTTTTGATATTTCCCTGGTGAGGAAACATTAAGAATCGCTAAGAAGAATAGTTTTTTATAATATAATAATATAATATAACAAATAGAAGTTAGCTCGCAGCGACCGAGAATATGTAAAGTTGTCGATGAGAAATGGTCAACACCTACATGGTAACTATGTAAGGCCAAACATTGCTTAGCTCCCGTAGAAAGGAAATGTCTGCTGATTGATTGATATTCAATTAGGGCTGTTTATAAAATGTTATTGCGAGAAACCAAGGCAACCGCATTTCACATGCTGTTCGAAACTGTCGCATTCCAATAGCTTCAAAGCCTGACATTACCGTTATTCAATGGGCGCGAAAAATAATCACTACATTATACCCTTATACATGGATTTTACGACGCAACCTACAAATACGTTTGAATTATGTTAAGTTATATCCTCAATTTTTTCTCTCATATCTTTACAAAAAAATTTATATTTTATTAGAATAAAAAATATTTGTTTATAGTTAATTTTATAAAAAATAGCTCCCTAAGAAAATTAATTACAAAATAAAAATTTCTCATAAAATGTAAACATTTTATTGATAAACGATTGTTCCTTAACTCTAATAACACAGGTCCACAAGAAAAAAAGAAAAGTCGCTGAATACGAATATGACATAAAAATAGGACCATCCAGGGCAAATTCAATCTAGAGCGAAAAAATGGGTCAAAAATGGGAAAAAATAGATCATTTTTTCGCTCTAGCTTAAAAATTTACCTTTGTTGGTTCTATTTTGATGTTAGATTTGTATTCAGCAATTCAAAATACATAAGAATAGCTGGGTCTCCCCAGCACAAAATACTTTTTTTTGTGAGCCTGTGTAATTATTATCGATCTTGGTATAAGCTACAACGACTAAATCCAAGGATAAATGTGAAATCAACTAATGCGAGCCAACACAAGTTAGACGTATGTAAATTCGTATATGTGATTCTTGAGAAAGACAGATTACAGATGTTTCAATCCTTTCGATTGGATCCTCTTTAGGATCAATGATAACAAAATCCGTAACGTATAATTTAATATCAAAGCTGCAATACAGTCAAATTGAAGTATCGTTAACATATATTCATAATATGATTATAATGCTGTCTGTCGTATCTAATAAAATACATTTCAAATTATCTGTAACTTAATAAAGGTTTCGAAACCTTAAAAAAGGTTTCGAATAAGTTATTAAATTATAAATTAATCAATTTAAAACAAGAAACTTACGTAATAATGTTAACGATAATCTATGAGATAAGACATGTTATCACCAAGACGTTCAGAGAGCATGCGAGAGGTCAAAAACGAGTATCATTGTCATAGGTAATATGACGAGAGTAAATAAATAAATATAATATAATAATTTTATACAATAAACGAAAGAAATAAAATGGAAATGTCAAACTTTTTTAAATAGATCTTGGTATAATGGATCTAAAAATTCTATGTCCTTCCGTACATTAGTCCGTTTTTTTATTTGTTAATAAAAATTAATTTTGAAATAAGGCGTTTATTATAATTCTTTTCTCTGTCTAAATGCAGTCAAAGTCAAAATGCAGCCACAACTATTTTAGCTGCGACGGTAGCTGTACAGATGCTGTGGCAGCCAAAATGCAGCCATAGCTATTTGGCTGCAACGGTAGCTGTACAAAAGCTGTGACAGCCATAGCTATTCTGGCTGCGCCGGTAGCTGTACAGATGCTGTTACAGCCAATATACAGCTATTTGGCTGCGCCGGTAACTGTACAGATGCTGTAACAGCCAAAATGCAGCCACAGCTATTTTGGCTGTACTACTAGTTGTATAGTCGCTGTGACAGCTAATGGAAAAGTCAAAATGCAGTCATAGTTTTTTAAAAAATTAACAAATAATTTATATTCATCAGGACTCTTCAGAAAGCGTTACAATACATTCAGAATTATATACACGATAAGTAGGTACCAGAGATCTCGCAAAACTGTCAGAAATCGATCAACGTCTCACACATATATACTCTGAAATGAGTCTTTCTCAAGTGATAAAAATTGTTTAAAAAATTAATATTCCTATAGTTAAAATGATTAGAAAGCTCTTCAGAAAGCGTTAAAATACATTCAGAACTATATGGAAAGTATCATTAAACTAATAGAACTCTTGAAAATCAGATAGCGTCTCATCTTCGTTCCCGTAAAAACCATTTTTTAAGAAAAAAAATTGTTTAAAAATCAAATAACAATGTTAGACGTCAGAACTGTCTGTAGAACTATGTATCTTTTCAAATTCTATACTTCTTTAGACAAAGTTAGTGAACCTGGTGTTTTCTTTGAATTTTCGCGGTTTCTCGATTTTAATGACCGTAACTATTTGTTTCCTATATAGAACTGTAAAACTATTGAAAATAATCTCAGAACTCTCAATATTTAAGAGTTTCCACCAAGTAAGACACCAGCTTCACACACACAATTATACGCGTGCTATAGATTATAGGATAAATTACTAAGATACAATTAAAAAACAACAATAATTAGGTACTTGACAAAAATAACGATCAAATATCCGGTTATAAACGTATGTTAGGCACAGGTAAAATTTTTTCTCTGATGGACAAATTATATATATTATAACACGAAATGGCATAGAACTACTTGCATTTCGCGAGTTTGCCACGCACGAATTAGCGTGCAACGACAGCGTTCTCCGCATTCGCGAAAGTAAAAGTTATCGACGGATACGATCGTATTCTACATAAACAAGCGAACCGTAAATAATTCCAAAGCTGATTCCAATCGATCTGTAACGTTACTAAACCGCCACTGTAGTTAGATCGATAATGCATACGCGAGTGTAGTACAGAAAGTTATAAGACGCCAAAAAACATAATTCATCGTAGAACTGACTAGTTAAGTGTGTTTCTTAATTTGTGTTTTTTAATTTTTGTTAACTTATTATGTATATTAGTCATATTTTAATAATTTAGAAATAATTAATATAAGTTATTTTATGACTTTCCTTATAATAAAAATTTTTAAGAAATTTTTAGAAATTCGAATAAATAAGTTTAAATAAATTTTCATACTATTTTATTTTGCCGTAAATATTTTGTAAAGTTTTATGTATCATCTTATTTAATAGATATATACTTTATTTCATTTAATTGCATCTTGACGTTATAATTAAACGCTTTCTTAGATTTGGGAAATAACAGTAAGGCTGAACCGGATAAAGATTGCAGATCCGGATAAAGATTGCAGATCCGGATAAAGATTGCACGAATTCATAATGTGTTCGCAATATATATGTTCACAATAAGAAAGTAAATTTACATAGAAAAGAATTCGCTAATCATGTTTAATATATCATCAACTTTCAAGTGATGTGAAGTTTCTAGAATAAAAATATTTTTGCGGTATAATAAAAAAACTGTATTAACATATTTATTAATAAATAAAATATAAATATATATTCTTTTTGTATAAAAAAAACTTGATATATCTTTGATTATTTTAAGACTTGTCCACTCATTTTCTAAGGAATAAATTATGTGGTAATCTAAATTTGCTAAAATGCTCTTAAATTTCGTTTCTTATTTTAAAAACATAAAATTGTTATATTATATAAAAAATATTGTGCATTTTATATATTTTGCATAATAAAAAAATATTTTATTTTCCGCTAAATCTGCTAAATCAATTTAATTTTTTGTTAAAAATTACGATTTAAATTAATAATATGTTAATAATATCTAATTATTGTAGTTTAAAACTAATATTTTTTTGAATGAAGAATTCTAAAATTAATAAATAATCATCGACTTTATTTAATTTTTTCATTAGATATTTGCAATTCCCTTTACATCAAATCATCGAAAACATATAATGGTATTTATCTTAAACGGCATGGGAATTCTATCACGTGTTATAGTGCAGCATTAAACGTTGACTTATCACTGGACGCAAGAAACGAGAAGTTATCACTACTCTAATATACTGTAATAGTATTTTCGCGTTTACTTACGCATGTTCGCAATTTCCTCTACAATATTTTTTTTTTAACATATTCAATATATTTTACATAAATTTCACTGTAATGAAAGTAATTTAAGAAAAAATTGTTGGTTATATCATAGATCTCTGTACAAGTGAACATACAGTTTCTATGATAGAAGTATCTATCGCATTAGAGAAAAGAAAGAAGAAAACTTATATCCTTCTCATGATGCGATCAACTGAAGTCCCATACGGAAAACTAAATTCCGGGATCGTAAACTCTAATGTTAACTGACGTATTAGAAAGGAAAACTATATGCGCCCAGCACGTGCACCGATCTCCGCGTACGCTATCCGTGAAAGTCCAGACCTCGGTTCGCACGAGCCTGCTGGGGAATCACTCTAGGTGATCTGTACCCGGGGCGCTTTCCAGCCGATGACTTGCGCGATGTGACGTTTACTCCGCGGTAACGGATATTCAGTACCGTACGTAACAACATCCACAAGGCACCGGCTGTAATCGAGCATGTCCTTCGAAAATGGCATTCACTGATGGTAACCGATATAAGATATTCTTCAGGGCCGTAGAGTGTCCCAGTTATTATGTCAATGAAGTTTGAACTGTGATATGTTCAATCAAAGTCATGAATCAAAGTGAAGTAACCTACTCTTCGCATGTACATTTATAAATTAATGAATATTTGATATAATTGATTGTGTCGTTCTTAATATTATAAAATATATCTGCTATAGAGACTGGATTATTCGAATAAAATCGGCAATCCACTATCGCCATATGAATTTATTATAAATTAATAAAAGTTTGACGTAATTGATTGTGTTTCATTCATGCAGAACATTCTTATCACAACAAAATGTATCCGCTATACATTGTGTTTTATTTTAATCAATTTAATCATTTTTTTCCGAAATTGTTGATACAAAAAATTATTTAAGATGAAAGTGGAATAACTTTGAAGGAACTAATTTTGATCATGTTTCTTTTCTAGATAGCATCAAAAAGATCAAAGTCACCTTCACTTTTTAAAATAGAATTATATGATGTTTTCATTTATTTTAATTTCTCTAATTATTCTGTATATAAAAGTACTAAAATAAAGATATCAGAAATTCAATAGTTTATAACCGTCATTTACTTTATTCTGATAAATTTTAACATAAAATAGAAAATATCGCAAACTATTTATTTTTTCGTATCTTAATATTAATCGTAACTGTACCTTAATATTTATATGCATAAATATAACTGATGAATTGATTGGCGTAAAGAAAACACAATGTGATTTTAAAAGACTTTTAAAAGTTTAAAAGGTTTTTAAAAGTTTTCTATTAATTTTTTGATATCTCTACAATAGTACTTTTGCAAAATAATTAAAGAAATCATATTATGTGAAAAAAATTCTGTTCTTATAAAATGGAGGTGCCCTTCATATCCTTAGCCTAGTGCCTCCACCTAGAAAAATAAACAATAGGACCAAAATATCCCTCGAAAGCGTTTTGTCATATTATTCGTTAATAATACACATAAAGATCTAAATTCTCCGGATGTAATCTTATTTACCTCTTTAACTTCAGGTTCTCATAAGGCATTGCGACGTCCAACGCGCTTACTTAATTAAAAGAGTTAATTGAAAGTTTAATGATGCATTTTGCTAGTTGTGTATTTTGCACGGCCAATCCTGTGTTACGCTACCAAATGCCTATCAGCATATAATGCTAGATCGCGGGCAAATTCGTTGGAACGCGCGGGCGTTAAAAGCTGCACAAACTCCTTTCACCATACCATCGGATCAACGGAGCATGCTACAGGCGGATCGCTGCGTCTAACCGGTCGAATGACCATTCTTAAATGTGATTCACGACTAAACTGGACCGACTGGTCCCGCTCACCACTTGAAATCAGATTCACTGGCGAACAGAAATCAAGCTGTGGTGGATAATTTGAACATTGTACAAGCGAGTAATATCGAGATCAGGCACATTCAATTAAAGATGAAATGAGAGATTATGAAAAAGATACGTTCTATAATAAAGATAATTCTGCAGATAATATTGCACGTTATCTCTTTTTTACACAATATTTATAAATCTGTCTTAGAAATAATATAATATTTTTATATCTTTTAATACACATACAAAAGAATATTCTCATCACATTGTATTCATATTTTTAATTAAATATATAAATGTATAATTATAATTAAAAATGTAAATGTAATGCGATAACATTCTTCAAGATATGCATATAAATACAAAAAATTCTACACGACAACTACTTGTTATATATAGCTATGTTTTAATGTTGATACATTGCGTGTAGATCTCAGAGGCTGTCGTTTATTAAAGTGAAGAAATTACTTTGCTTCGCGTCATACTTTGTTCTCTGTCGCAAGTTTACATCCTGTTAAAAAATAATTGGACGAAAGAAAGGACACGTTAATGATAGCGTGACATGACACACGTGGATACGTCAAAATGCTCAGGATTATTTCAGACTCACCCGGAATTAATAAATTAAAGGTTGCAGAAAGGATTACTCACCAGACATAACGCGATGTTTGACGTATATCCATTTGTGAAAAACAACATGCGATCATTCGCATGTTAAACTTAATCCGCTAAGTTGGAATTTAACGACTTTCGCGTTTCTTATGTTTTTAATTTAGGATTTAATCAAATATAAACATAAATAAGTTTTCTGTTTGTCATACAGTACAATTAAGATATCACTTATATATGCGTTATAGAATTTTTTATAAAAATTAACTTGCTGTTAAATGTTCTTAAGTTATGTGTGTTCCGCGATTTATAATTTTGTCTAAATTAACATTCTCAAATAATTTTATTATTATTGTAACCTTATTAATATTTTCATAAATCAATGAATGAAAACAGAAGCAATTATTCTTTAGATAATTTTAAATTCTGAACTTTAAAGGTTTTAGCAATGCACATCACATGCATATTTCACGTAACTGCAAAATATTGTATATTTTTTTATCGAAAATAACGCAATTACTACATGAATTAAAAATTGCAACCCATTAATAGTGTTTATAATTACGAATATTTAAAAATAAATAAAAAATTCCATAATAGCACATTACTTAAATAAATTAATTTCACATTCATTGAATAAATTAAATACTTTGAAATCACAACATTTATTGAATAATAACGCTTCAGAAGTTGCTTCAAATGAAACTTTACGTAACGATTTCAAATTCCGAATAAATAAATGTATTTTCTATATATCAATCATGTATAATAGTTGACATCTATCTAACTGGCTCCTCCACTTAACCAAATATTAATAAATAAACTATATAATAATGCGCTATTAAAATCCATAAAATTATGAGCTCTCAAAATCCACAAAAAAAAATTTTGCGCTCATTTTGTTTAGCTAAAAAAAGAAAGTTTTGTGAGGGGGCTGAGTAGGCTTTCTGTCAGCCTTCCACGTGTTAATAACGATTTAGAAAATCAAACACAGGATTTAGATGCTATTTATGTGCTTCTATAATTTCAATTTTTGCGCTGCATTAAAAATTGAAATTACTTGAAAATAGTATTGCATAAATCGGAAACATATTTAGATAATATAGTTTGCAATTTTAAATGATTTAGAGATGAATATGGCTGTCTGCTCTAACAGAGAAGTCCCTTAAGAGTTGAAGCTCAAAAAGCAAAATTGCTTGGAAATAGTAGCGCATAAATCAAAGATATATTTTGCATAGTTAGATAGCGTTTTACAATTTAAAGATTTATGATAGAAAATATGACAGAAATATGGCTGTTTACTCCAAGAGGGAAGTGCCTTAAGGGATGTAGTATAAAAATTAAAACTATGTGAATATGAAAGCGGATAAATCATATGTATTTGATTTTCCAAATTGGTTGCTATTATCACGTAGGGGACTTACTGACAGCCTATTCAGCTCCCTACAAAAAAATTTTTTTTAGCTAAACGAAATGAGCGCAAAAATATTTTTTGCGGATTTTGAGAACGCCTAAATAGAGCATTATTATATAATTTATTGATTAAAATTTGGCTAAATAAGGAGGGGGGAAGAGGACAGCTAGGCAGACATTAATAGTTGCATAAATACACAATATATATGTATTACTATTTGTAGATAATATTTATATATTATAGCAAAATAATGTTATAATCCGTGAGGAATTATATATAAACAATTAGAAAGAAGCAAAATTAGAGTATCTATGGTTCAGTAATGCTGAGACTGACACGGTAAAATTTATCCGTTTTACGATTTCACGCTATTTTTCGAATATCGTATTTGACTTAACGCTTATATAAAAATATAATTTATATTGCATATACATATGTACATATTGATGATATACGTTCATTTCATGCTACATTCTGAAAACCTTTCCTTTTCTAAATTAATATCAATCTTAATATTGTATCTTTAACAGTTGACAAATAGCTTACAATTGAGTGTGAATTGTTTCTCTCTTTCTACTTATTGTTAGTTCAATTGAATCATGTCACTGAACATTAGATAAAAGATGATTATTGCTACATCAGAACGTTTCACTAATTGTGAAATAAATTCCGTCTATAATATAATCGCAATAATTAATGCAGTTAGGACAATAATAATTAAAACTAGCGATTTTTTTTATGTGGCACAATTGCAATCTATTTCTCAAAATAAAAAAATTCTTGAGTCAATTAAAAATACATATATCATGTGTTTTATTTAAATGTGAAATTTTATTGGATAAATAAACTGCTTTCTTTGCTGAATGCAACAGCTAATGTCTAACCATGTCCTATCGTGTACTAATAAATTTAGATTACCTAATTGTGATCGTATTAAATAAATGAACAAGAAATAATAATTAAAATAGACTTTTAATTTTTTAAACACAAAAAATTAATAAATAACAGAGCTAATGAGAACCAGTGCGGATAATCAAGTACAACTAGAATTTGTAGATTAAAAAACCTACAAAACTTGTGCTTCATTATCTGCACTGGCTCTCATTAGACCAATTATTTGTTAATTATTGTATTTTAAATCCACAATATAAGAACTCGCAATTTCCGAGCAAGTTGCCCTCCCGAATATTCAGAATTTATCTTTATATATATATAATCTTTCAAAAAATTAGATTGGTGTTACACATCAACCCATTTCGTTCAAATCTTCGTTTTTTTTCTGGCCAATATTCTGGCATAATATGTCAGAGATAGACAGCAAGGAGAAATATTCCTTTTTGCTGCCGACTAAAAGCGTAAAATTTTACGCTTTTGTATGATGCGCGAAACACGAACGCGTCGCGAAGGGGCCACCATATTAATCAAATTAATTAATCAAATATTAATTATCAATAATAATAATTTTATTAATACATGTGTGTGAATAAATTTATTCTTTATTCGCGTCTATTCGAAACTAAAAATATAAGTATTTGACTAAAAATAAATCTAAATTTAAAAAATCTCTTTGAGGAATGTTTTCAATATTTTGATTTTATAAATCTCAAATATTATGAAATTAGATCAAATTTCTTAATATAAATTTTACACAATATAAACAACAAAACTTCAAATTAAATATAAATCGGACCTTACTAAATCGATTACTATCCCAAAATTTAAGGGTATGTATTCTTAACAATTCGAACGATTCGTTGCTGAATCTCACATGCAGAGAGATAAGAAATTCAGATAAATGATGTAAGATCCAAAAGGAAAATAATTTTCCCTTACATTAATAAATATCGTATATCGTTTATGTTTTAAATTATTACAAACATTTTCTGTATAATTTATTATTTCAAAATTAAGTATTTTAAAAGATGCAAAATTCCGCGATTATTTAAAATAATTCAAGATAAAATTCTTTTATTTCTTGACACAAAAAACCTTGGATCTTACATCATATTGTCACACTATTTTGACTATAAAATCCAGTTACTACATATGGATAAGTTATAAAAGTTTAGGCTAAAGTAGGTGCATTTAGTGCGATTTAGGTAAATTATAGTAACAATTAATAATCATAAAATATTTTTTTATAAAAAAGCGAGATTAATAAATTATACAACAAATGCGCTACATTAAAATATCTGTTATTTCATTAATAAATAATATACAATATATACAAATAATAACTGTGAAGCAATACAAAGAATATCTTTGAAAACAGTATGCATTATATACATGTGTATGTATATCTCTTTTCTCTGCACCAATTTAAATAAAATTTAATCCTGAATGAATATTTGAAAATAGGTAGAAAGAATAATAAAACAATACTTATTGTAACAAACACTGTTCTATATTATAATATCTATAGACAAAAAAAAACAATTTCATTTTCTCTAATTACTTTTTATATATTAGGTGTTGGAATTAATTCGTAGCGTTTTACAAGTGATGGGAAGTACTTTCATTAATGTATTTTTTAATGCTCATGTGAAGTAAATAACATTCTTTCATTAAAAACGCTACGAATTAATTCCAACACCTAATATATATGTCCTTTATATTTTTTAATTTATTATAATTCATTTATTTAAAAAATACGAATACTTTATAAATTCTTGTTTTTACTTCCAAGTATGTAAGACGTAATATATAAGGTGTTTAATAATTCTGTTGACAACGCTCGTAGGTACTGCGGACTAAACTGAATCGAAAAGTGTTGTATCAATTTGCAATAATTAACAAGATATTAATAATCACTCAATATTAGTTTTCAATAATTTTTTATTCAAATACCATTAACTTTACAAAAAAAACAACAAGAGACAAAAATTGTTAATTTTCTCCTTATGAAGTTCTAAAATTTTTTTCAGAATTTTTTAATATCGTATTTTCTCACATGTTGATAAAAATACTTGCCAATGAAAAAATTGTCAATATTTTAGTATTGCATTTTTTCATTGGCAAGTATTTTTACCAACATGTGAGGAAATACGATATTAAAAAATTCTGAAAAAAATTTTAGAACTTTATAAGGAGAAAATTAACAATTTTTGTCGAAATTGAAGATCAATATTCACTATTTAATAATTAATATCTTGTTACTATTGCGAAAATTGCAAAATAGTAGAGGACCTTTCGACTCAGTTTAGTTCTCTCTACCTGCCCATGAAATATTTGGCGATTATTTTTATGTGTGTGTGTATATATATATATATATATATACGTATATAAACATATTCGCGTATATAATATATAATATATTCGCGTTAACATATGAATTTAGAAACAACATTTAAGTTTAACATTGTAGTTTTCTTGAATGAAATAGTTCTACTTTATGTTTCAGTTGAATTAATGAGAGATTGGATAAGAACAATGGCGACTTTTACGAAAGATCAAAAATAACTTAAACTGAGTGTTAATATGATATTATAAATTTCACAGTACATGTACAATAAAATAAGAAGAAGCATCCAGGATTAAATTTATCCTAATCTGTTCTAACTTTATCTACTTTAACTATCCACTTTAAGTAATGGATGTATGGAATGTTACATATACATTTATAAAATTTATATAGGTATATTTTTATTAAATTGATGCATATATGCATCTGTAGATATATTAATAAAATCACCACGCATCCATTAACTCGACAAAAACATCAATTCATCACTCACCAATTTGATGCGCAACAGCGGAGTTTCATCTGCATCGTCGCTACGATGATTCTGTAACAAAAAGAATATAAAATCTAAATTAAAACAAAGCAAAAAATCAATTAATATTAAAAAAAATATTTAGTAAACGTAATTCTCTTGAAAATAATCACACAATTTTTAAAATATTTTTACAAGCATCGAATTTACCATTCACTTACATATTTATAAAAATAATTATATATTCGAAAAAATGTTATATAATAGACATTAAATATATAATTATATATAAACATTTTTAATATATGAAACATTTTTTCCTGGGCATTTTCTTAAAAAATCTTAAAAATAAATACATAGATATTTATAAAATTTCAAAATAATTTTAAGATAATTTTTTTTTTCTAATTATTACTTTTCAATATTAATTGTACAATAAAAGCGAATAGGAATAGAAAAAAGGACATTGATTTTACATAGCAAAAAGATATTTACCGCAAGGTTGCTCCGCCGGTGCCCGATGCCTCTCCCAGACCTCCTCCTCCTCTCAGATGTGGTTGACACATCCTCTTACACTGAACTCGCGAAACACTCGCGAATAATGGCTTATAATCGCGCGCAGACTATAACTTGAGTCCGTTACTTGAACGGCACCCCGACACGCGCTACAAAAACGACGAAACGCTCGCGATTCGTTTATTTTCAAGTAAATCGGCGACGGGGGTACGTTAGCTTCTCCGTTGGATTTTTACATGAAGAAAACGATTTTATTCAATATCTAAAAATTTATCTAGATATATCATTCAGATCCGAAAACTTTTAGATTTGAGAAAAATCGTTCTTTTCGTATAAATATCCTCTGTGTACTGAGCCCTCCCATCACGTCAAGATACCCGTGAGAGGGAAGATAATCTGAAAAATATAATAGCTATTATCTATGTTACTATGCAATCGGTTAACTTTTACAAACGAATATCAAACACAGTCTGCAATTCGTTATCATTGCGAAATAAATTTAGAGCAGCTAAAAGAATTGAATCTTTTATTTATAGATGATGTCTGTAAGATATGATTAAAGTCAATGAAAAGGGCTATTTAATAAAAAAGAGAAATATTTCTTTTATTATATCGATAATAATAGTTTCAAAGAATTACGTTTAATTTTTAAACGGATTGTATATAACGGAAGGTGCACAAAAACAAAAAAATAATTAAATTATTAAACTATATTAATTCTGAAAGCAGGAATTGCATTATTTATTTGCATGAGAGTTTTTTATTATCCATATTAACGTTTTATGACTGGTGTGATACCGTTCGTACAGACAAATGCGGCCGTGTCGCATGCTGCTCTTCTTCACATTTCTTTTTGAAACATATGATAATTGCAAAAATGCTAGATATATAATAAGAAATGTTATATTTTATGAATGTTCACGACGATGTTCAATACGATTCCTAGAATGATTAATTATTCATAAGGTACGTTTCGTATTATATTTAGCATTCTACGCGATAAGATTTTAAAAAGTAATGTGAAAGAACCGCACGCGACACGACTACCTATTTCTAAGAATCTCAGTAGGGGACCGCGCAGTAATTAAGCGTGAACGTAAACATGACGCGCCGCCCGTGCCACCCCGTACCATCCTCAACACAAGGTCGCGCCAACCGTCTAACTGCCGAAATAAAACGAATATTATGAATATTACGAATATTACGAATAAGTAAAATAATATATTCTTCCCATTTTTAATGATTTTCGATTAATAAAACGATTTTTTCTAATTTTCACGGCGCGAGTCGTTTAATGCGATATCATAATTATATTGCGATATACCGAGGAACATATTTGACGTTTATTTTATAATTTTAAATATCAATTTTTCGTATCAATTACAATGTAATGCTGACAAAAGGCAAGAAGTAAAAAGAGATTCTTATTAGCGTGGTCTTCCTTACATAATTGCTCACGTGAAATAATTTTAACATCCCAATGTTATATCTCAATTTTAAAATAATAGCATGCATCTAACAATAAGAATCTCATTTTTATTGTTAGTTATCGTACATCCGCGAACACACGAAATATTTAAAATATTCATGAACTGCGTATGCGAGTAATGAATTTTAGAAATAAAGGGAAAAAGTGTATACAACCTATAATCCTTTTCAATCCTTAATATATTCCTTAGTTTTAGGCAGCCTTAATGTAATTCGCGTTCGTAGATATTGCTGTTAATTAATGCGACACGCGGAGCGACTCGAAAACACGTACGTCTCCCACCGAGATCGCCTAGCGAATGCCAAAGTGACGATCGACCACCGCGCCGCGCCCCCCTACGCCTTCGCCTCGCGACCCACCGTTTTTCGTCGCGCGCGACCCCCTTCCCCCCCGAGCTTTTCGCCCGATGTTTTTAGATTTCACCCAACTATCGCTTATGAAAAATATTCAACGATTTATTCAATTATATTTTTCACATTTTACATGATTTTGACAAACGGATATCGCCGTACATTTCGCGTTTTGCTTTGTGGCATCTCGGGCACAATCCTATATTATCTGCATGGTTCTTTTAAACGTAATTAATAATTATTCGCGTGAGGATATTCCAACATTACGTCTGAATTTTCATTGTTCTTTTTAATAATTCATTCTTAAATAAAAATTGATAATCTATTCTATATACACATGTTCTTTATATATAAAGATAAACGCAAAAAATCTTAATAGCGTGAAACAATTTGTGCTAAATACAATTTGGTTAAAAATACTAAATATCTTGTTAATCGTTATTTAATTTTTCAGTTAATAAATTAATTTAAGACACTCTACTTTTACTGCAAATTATTCTGTGTTTCAGAAATTCTTTAAACGTGCGTATAATAAAATATAAAATAGGTTCCGGTAACTTATTTAAAATATTAAATAAAAAATAAGTCAGAAATGTAGTTATTTAAAATAATAAATACTAAATTTCTCTTTTAAGTTTTTAATTTAAAATACATACTTTAATTTTCATCGCTTTTACAAGTATGTAAAAATTATTAAACGATTTTTACGTATATTTTGGCAACTTTAAAAAGAATTTGTAAAGTTGTATATTTATAACAAATTCTACATTGTTGTAACTAAATACAGTTAACAAAATGAGAAAAATGTACTTTTTCAAAAATGTATTTAATTTAGTTTAAAAAAAACATTAACGTTTAAATTTTTCGTTTAAATATTTATGTTTCAGAGTTATACATTTTTGAAAAAGTACATTTTTCTCATTTTGTTAACTGTATTTAGTTACAACAATGTAGAATTTGTTATAAATATACAACTTTACAAATTCTTTTTAAAGTTGCCAAAATATACGTAAAAATCGTTTAATAATTTTTACATACTTGTAAAAGCGATGAAAATTAAAGTATGTATTTTAAATTAAAAACTTAAAAGAGAAATTTAGTATTTATTATTTTAAATAACTACATTTCTGACTTATTTTTTATTTAATATTTTAAATAAGTTACCGGAATCTATTTTATATTTTATTATACGCACGTTTAAAGAATTTCTGAAACACAAAATAATTTGCAGTAAAAGTAGAGTGTCTCAAATTAATTTATTAACTGAAAAATTAAATAACGATTAAGATATTTAGTACTTTCAACCAAATTGTATTTAGCACAAATCGTTTCACGCTATTAAGATTTTTTGCGTTTATCTTTATATATAAAGAACATGTGTATATAGAATAGATTATCAATTTTTATTTAAGAATGAATTATTAAAAAGAAGAATGAAAATTCAGACATAATGTTGGAATACCCTCACGCGAATAATTACTAATTACGTTTAAAAGAACCATGCAGATAATATAGGATTGTGCCCGAGATGCCACAAAGCAAAACGCGAAATGTACGGCGATATCCGTTTGTCAAAATCATGTAAAATATGAAAAATATAATTGAATAAATCGTTGAATATTTTTCATACGCGATAGTTGAGTGTAATCTAAAAACATCTGGCGAAAAGCTCGGTAGGGGAAGGGGGTCACTGGCGACGAAAAGCGGTAGGACGCGGAGCGAAGGCGTAGGGGGGCAAGGTGCGGTGGTCGATCGTCATCACTTCGGCATTCGCTAGGCGATCTCGGTGGGAGACGCACGTGTTTTCGAGTCGCTCCGCGCGTCGCATTAATTAACAGCAATATCTACGAACGCGAATTACATTAAGGCTGCCTAAAACTAAGGATTGAAAAGGATTATAGGTTGTATACACTTTTTCCCTTTATTTCTAAAATTCATTACTCGCATACGCAGTTCATGAATATTTTAAATATTTCGTGCGTTCGCGGATGTACGATAACTAACAATAAAAATGAGATTCTTATTGTTAGATACATGCTATTATTCTAAAATTGAGATATAACATTGGGATGTTAAAATTATTTCACGTGAGCAATTATGTAAGGAAGACCACGCTAATAAGAATCTCTTTTTACTTCTTGCCTTTTGTCAGCATTACATTGTAATTGATACGAAAAATTGATATTTAAAATTATAAAATAAACATCAAATATGTTCCTCGGTATATCGCAATATAATTATGATATCGCATTAAACGACTCGCGCCGTGAAAATTAGAAATCGTTTTATTAATCGAAATCATTAAAAATGGGAAGAATATATTATTTTACTTATTCGTAATATTCGTAATATTCATAATATTCGTTTTATTTCGGCAGTTAGACGGTTGGCGCGACCTTGTGTTGAGGATGGTACGGGGTGGCACGGAGCGGCGCGTCATGTTTACGCCGCTCGTCATTTTTCCGCGTAATAACATGACGCGCCGCTCCGTGCCACCTCGTACCATCGCCACTTCAAGGTTGCGCGCCGATCATCTAACTGTCGAAATATTAACGTATATTACAAATTCAATAAAATAATCTACTCGTTTTAATATTCTTCGATGAACATTACACGATGCATTATTATGCGATTTTTGTTTTATATCTTGCACGCAACTCATCTATACCTTGGGCCGATATTCACAGTCAGAGTTTACCATATATTCAAGACTGTCTTAAGAACAGTTTTAAGAAGTCATGAATCAAAGGGCCGTCTTAAAACATTACTTAAGACAGTCTTGAAATAGGAACGAACTATGAATACCGTCCTTAGATATCTCTAATTTATATATCTGTAAATGTATAATATGAATTCCATTTATATTCATTATTATATTGAGTCTAAATTGTTTTATAATTTACAAAATGTTTGCGTTTATCTTATTTAAAGAATGTCTAATTTATAATTATTCTCTTATTTTTTTAAGTTTTAATCTATATCTTGAGCCGATATTCTAACTATTCATAATCTAACTATCGAAATATTAACGTTAACGCGTTTTACACAATCAATAGCGATACGGCTACTTGTCTATATCATACGAGTCATTCATAACAAAGGAACGTTAATATATAAATGCTCTCATACAATAATTTTTTGTTCTTATGTACCTTTCGTTATATGAGGATCCGTTAAAAAATTTACCGTAACTTTGGAATTTATCGGTAATAAAAGAAACATTTCGGTAATAAAAGAAACATTTCTCTTTTTTATTAATCTCTATTTTATTCTAGACTCATATCATCTATGTATAAATAAGATTCAGTTTTTTATCTGTTTTTTATTTCGCAATGATAATGAATTGCAGATGTGATATTTGTTTCTAAAAATTAACCGATTGCATAGTAATTGCATAATAATATAGATAATAGCTATATATTATATTTTCCAGATTATCTTCCCACACCTTGACGTGGTGAGAGGACTCAGTACCCAAAGAAGATTTACATGAAAAGAACGATTTTTCTGAATTATCTAACAATTTTCGGATATACCTAAATGTAATACATTTAGAAAAATTTTTAGATATTGAGTAAAATCGTTTTCTTCATGTAAAAATCCAACGGAGAAGCTAACGTACCCCCGTCGCCGATTTACTTGAAAATAAACGAATCGCAGCCGGTTCGTCGTGTCGCGCGTTTGTTCGGGAGTGCCGTTCAAGTAATCGGACTCAAGTTATAGTCTGCGCGCGATTATAATCCATTATTCGCGAGTGTTTTTCGCGAGTGTCCAGTGTAAGAGGATGTGTCAACCCCAACTCTGAGAGGAGGAGGAGGTCTGGGAGAGGCATCGGGCACCGGCGGAGCAACCTTGCGGTAAATATCTTTTTTTGCTATTGTAAAATCAATATCTTTTTTCTATTTATTCGCTTTATTTTACACTGATTTAAAAATAATAATTAAAAAAAAAGAATTATCTTAAAATTATTTTATAAATATCTATATTTTTACGATTTTTTTAGAAAATGCCCGAGAAAAAATGTTTCATATATAAAAAATGTTTATATATAATTATATATTTAATGTCTATTATAACATTTTTTCGAGTATATAATTATTTTTATAAATATGTAAGTGAATGGTAAATTAAAAAATTCGATACTAAAAATATTTCGAAAATTATGTGATTATTTTCAAGAGAATTACGTTTATTAAATATTTTTTAAAATATTAATTGATTTTTTTTGCTTTGTTTTAATTTAGATTTTATATTCTTTTTGTTACAGAATCATCGTAGCGACGATGCAGATGAAACTCCGCTGTTGCGCATCAAATTGGTGAGTGATGAATTGATATTTTTGTCGAGGTAATGGATGCGTGGTGATTTTATTAATATATCTACAGATGCATATATGCATCAATTTAATAAAAATATACCTATATAAATTTTATAAATGTATATGTAGCATTCCATACATCCATTACTTAAAGTGGATAAGTTAGAACAGATTAGGATAAATTTAATCCTGGATGCTACTTCTTATTTTATTGTACATGCACTGTAAAATTTATAATATCATATTAACACTCAGTTATTTTTAATTTTTCGTAAAAAGTCGCCATTGCTCTTATCAAATCTCTCATTAATTTAACTGAAACAATAAAGTAGAACTATTTCATTCAAGAAAACTACAATGTTAAAGGCTCAAATTTTGTTTCTAAATTCATATGTTAACGCGAATATATTATATGTATGTATATGTATGTATATATATATATATATATATATATACATATACATACACATATATAAAATATACATATATATAAATTTAGAGAGAGAAGAATAAATAAATTGTTTAGAATTTATATATATGCAAGTAGGACGAACTAAACTGAGTCGAAAAGTACCTCTACCATTTTGCAATTTTCGCAATAGTAACAAGATATTAATTATTAAATAATGGCGAATATTGATCTTCAATTTCGGCAAAAATTGTTAATTTTCTCCTTATAAAGTTCTAAAATTTTTTTCAGAATTTTTTAATACCGTATTTCCTCACATGTTGGTAAAAATACTTGCCAATGAAAAAATGCAATACTAAAAAATTGATAAAAAATTCTGAAAAAAATCTTAGAGCTCCATGAGAAGAAAACAAACAATTTTTGCTGTTTTTCTGTAAAATTGATAGTACGATCAATAGATCATCGCAATAGTAACAAGATATTAATTATTAAATAATTATTAAAAATATTAATTATTAAATAGTGGCGAATATTGATCTTCAATTTCGGCACTATTTAATAATTAATATCTTGTTACTATTGCGATGATCTATTGATCGTACTATCGATTTTACAGAGAAACAGCAAAAATTGTTTGTTTTCTTCTCATAGAGCTCTAAGATTTTTTTCAGAATTTTTTATCAACTTTTTAGTATTGCATTTTTTCATTGGCAAGTATTTTTACTAACATGTGAGGAAATACGATATTAAAAAAATTTTAGAACTTTATAAGGAGAAAATTAACAATTTTTGTTTCTTGTTTGTTTTTCTGTAAAGTTAATAGTATTTGAGTAAAAATTTATTGAAAACCAATATTGAACGATTATTAATATCTTGTTAATTATTGCAAAAATTGCAAAATGATACAAGACTTTTCGACTCAGTTTAGTCCGCTGTACCTACGAGCGTTGTCAACAGAATTATCGAACACCTTGTATATTACCTTGTATATTATTCTTAACGCACTTGGAAGTAAAAACAAGAATTAATAAAGTATTCGTATTTTTTAAATAAATAAAACACAGTAAATTAAAAAATGTAAAGAACATTATATATAAAAATTTATATATATAAAATGTAATTAGAGTAAATGAAATTGTTTTTTTGTCTATAGATATTATAATATAGAACAGTGTTTGTTACAGTATAATAAGTATAGTATTATTCTTTCTATCTATCCTATTTTCAAATATTCATTCAGGATTAAATTTTATTTAAGTTGGTGCAGAAAAAAATAATATACATACACATATATGTATATAACACACTGTTTTTAAAAATATTCTTTGTATTGCTTCACATTTATTATTTGTATACTTGTTACTAGTGAAATAACAGATATTTTAATGTAGCGCATTTGTCGTATAATTTATTAATCTCGCTTTTTTATAAAAAATATTTTATGATTATTAATTGTTACTATAATTTACCCAAATGCATCTACTTTAGCCTAAACTTTTATAACTTATCCATATGTAGTAACTGGATTTTATACCAGTCAAAATAGTAACATGATGTAAGATCCAGTATAGGTTCATTGTGTCAAGAAATAAAAGAATTTTATCGTACAATTATTTTAAAAAATCGCGTCCGGAATTTTGCATCTTTTAAAATAAATTTAATTAATTAATTTTGAAATAATAAATTATGCAGAAAATGATTGTATTAATTTAAAACATAAACGATATATGATATTTATTAATGTAAGGGAAAATTATCTCTCTTTTGAATCTTACATCATTTATCTGAATTTCTTATCTCTCTGCATGTTTTGAGATGAGATTCAGCAACGAATCGTTCGAATCGTTAAGAATACGTACATGGGCCTTAAATTTTATGAGATAGTAATCGAGTTAGAATTTCTGGTTTATATTTAATTTGAAGTTTTGTTGTTTATATTGTGTAAAATTTATATTAAGAAATTTGATCTAATTTCACAATATTTGAGATTTATAAAATCAAAATGATGAAAATATCCTTCATAGAGATTTTTTTAAATTTAGATTTATTTTTAGTCAAATACTTATATTTTTAGTTTCGTATAGACACGAATAAAGAATAAATTTATTCACGCACATGTATTAATAAAATTATTATTATTGATAATTAATATTTAATCAATTTGATTAATATGTGGCCCCTTCGCGACGCGTTCGTGTTTCGCGCATCATACAAAGGTGTAAAATTTTACGCTTTTAGTCGGCAGCAAAAAGGAATATTTC
Source organism: Acromyrmex echinatior (assembly GCF_024713525.1). NCBI lineage: Eukaryota > Metazoa > Arthropoda > Insecta > Hymenoptera > Formicidae > Acromyrmex > Acromyrmex echinatior. Next base: position 5,657,175 of record NC_141864.1, on the reverse strand, counting down.
TCCTTGCTGTCGATCTCTGGCATATTAAGCCAGAAGAATATTGGCCAGAAAAATTCGAGGATCTGAACGAAGTGGATGTTGGTGTGTAATGTTTGTGTGTAACACCAATCTAATTTTTTGAAAGATATATATAAAGATAAATTCTGAATATTCGGGAGGGCAACGTACTCGCAAATTGCGAGTTCTTATATTGTTGATTTAAAATACAATAACTAATAAATAACAGGGCTAATGAGAGCTAGTGCAGATAATGAAGCGCAAGTTTTATAGGTTTTTTAATCTACAAATTCTAGTTGCACTTCATTATCCGCAATGGCTGTCATTAGCTCTGTTATTTAGTAATTTTTTGTATTTTAAAAATTAAAAGTTTATTTTAATTATTATTATTTATTGCTCATTTATTTAATACGATCGTAATTAGGTAATCCCTCTGAATTTAGTACACAATCAGTACACGATAGGACATTAGGCATTAGCTGCTGCATTCAGCAAAAAAGCAGTTTTGCAATTATTAATATATTATTATTAATATTATAAATTTGATTTAATATCATTAGGTCATTTAAATTCATAAAGAACCTAAAGCAAGAACCAATCGTGTTGAAGAATTTTACAACATTTGCAAAGCTGCTTTCTCTGCTGAACACAGTCATTAACGTATTATATTCGCGGTGTTACACGTTAATGAAATAATGTAGGAAGTAGAAATATACGGACAGAGATAGGATACGCGAATAGGCACGAATAAATGAAAATACGGATAGGTAGGACAAGTATATGGATAGGTAGGCACTGTAAAGACAATAAATGTAGATAAATTGAAAAATTAAATTATTATAAATAAAATGACACTTAACTAGATTTCGCGATCGGGTAATTAAATTTTGTTTTAAAAAATAAATATAATTAAACTAAAAAAATATTATATAATAAATCTAACTAATAAATTATATAATATGTAGGTAAGGATACATAGACATCATGTGTACGTACTTGATAATTGCAAAGAAAAGATTAAAAATTAAATAAAATTTTAAATTAATCTTAAATTTTATTTAATTCAACAATCCAATTGTCAAATATGAAAATAAAATTATATATAATTTTAAATTTCATTGAATTTTCAGCTCCCCTGAAATTAAACTTAATATCTTATAAAATTCTATACATATACAAAATACGTATACGCATTAATATTGTAATTAATTTTATCATAAATAAATGTATGTATAATAATATTACATACGTACTATAAAATTTATGTGAACTATGTCCAGATAAATGCCATCATGTTTATTTTTGTAATTTTCGCAATAATTACTAATTTAAATTATATATTTATTGGAATGTTTATATATTCATATAAACATAGATATATTTTATAATAGATATATTAAATATATCTATTCCATACAGATAGCATTTATCTTGTCGTAGTAAATCAAATTTATTATTGCTTTATTTATGTAAATTACACGAAATCAACGAATCATATGATAACAAAAATTGTTTATTAATTTAACGAATTTGATAGATGTTTAATTAAAAAAATTTTTTTTAATTTGGATTTTATTGTAAATATGAAAAAGTCATTAATAATTTTAAGTTACTTTTAATTAAAAATTTGATGTTTAAAATAATCGTAAATTTTTCGTCTATTTAATTTATTAAATAAGTCAGTAAAGATTCGAGCTTTGACTGAGGTAATATACGTTAAATATTAACTTCTTATTTGTTTTTTACATTTATATTTTTAACATTAAAAAATTACAAATATTAATGATTAATTTATTATGTACGAAAGCCTCATCGCTGTCCCTCGCGTCAAGTGGATGCTATGTTGATGCAGTGAATGCGTGATTTGTACCAATAGAAAGTCGAAATTATTTTTACAATATCATATGAAGATTTATTCCTCGCTTTCTGTAAAGTCCATTCGCAAAGTCTAGTTTGGTATCTTGTTGAAAATTCTTGTACAGGATCGGAATTAATCTCGAGTTTTCTCGTCTTGCACTGGAAGTGATAATTTTGTCAATGAATCAGACAATTATATGTTATATATTTTAAAATCAAGTTACGAAATTAATTTAGTAGTATACTTTAACATACAATTTTCGTCGCTTTTTTTGTTTTATTAAATGTTCTCCCACTAGTAATAATAATGTTAGTAATAGTATTATATCTTAATAACAATACGAATTTAATATTATATAATTATTGTATGGATATACATATAATGAAAAATATGATTACGAATGTATATATTTAATTTTTTAACTGTTATTTTAAAATCATTTTTAGGTATTGGAGACATCCCGCCATTCCAGAATATTGTTAATTATTAATTTATATGTATATTATATACTTTTCTATAATAAAATACATGCAGATGTATTACGAGATTATATTTAACAAGTTTTGATTTTTGTTGATTTAGATAATTTTTTTATCAATGATATCGTGATTACATGAATTTAATTAAAAATGTGTGGATACAAAAAATTCGAGATAAGTCGAATAGATACCTTTTTATTAGCGAGATATTAATAATTAAAATTTTGGGAAAATGTAGAAAAAAAAGATTGTTAAATTTTATATATAATAACAAATTTTTCAGAAAGCATACTTAGTTCTTTAAAATCTCGTTATTATCAAGTTCGATTTATCTCGAACAGTTGGTACCCGAGATACTTTTGTATTCATACATATAAAAAATTACAATAATGCATGTATTTTATTACTATTAAATATATTCCTTCGTAATCATCATTCCATAAGGAAATCATTTTTTTTATTTTTAATAAGAAATGATTTGTAGTGATGTGTGGCAGAACATATAATTTCCTCATAAATTTTGATATTATATTAAAAATGCAATAAAAATGTAATTAAGATGCTATCAAAATTATTTCTATCATAAGTGATCTGAAAGATTTGGAATTCACATTCTTCTGTAATAAGACCGCTAGTGTTTGACGGATTGCTTAACTTTTTTTTGCGAATGGATCTTATGAATTTGACGTGGAATCAGAATACCATACATCAAGTTCTCTTTTCTATGAAGATTTTTTTCTTCTTTGTATCGGATACTAACCTTATCACAACGTGGAGGGACCTTGATCAAATTATCGGGATAATTATCTTGAATGCATTTATGACAGTCTTGTCATAAATGTTTTTGTAAATTTTAAATGTTGTCAGTTTTTCTTTACAATCAATATTTAATAATCTGTTTGTAACAATTAGTTACAAAATTGATTTTTGTTATGTGTTTTTTAGAAAAATGTTTTATTATTCTCTTATTCTATTTCCATGTCGTGTTTTTGATTATCTTGCTAGTCTAAAATCTAGACATGGGCTGTAATGGATTAAATATGTTATTGTAATTTAATGTTTAAATAATTGCTATACGGCTATTGGCGATCCAACAGCAATATTATGGCAGTCCAACAATTGTTAAGTGAAATTGCCGATTATATTTTTTAATAATTTACTTTTTTTTTATTAATCATATAACAATTTGAAGGATGTTACTTACATAGAATTGTTTTAAAATTAGAAGAATTTGTATATCTCAAAATAAAAGATTATTATTAAAAATCTTATTCATAACATTGCACACATAAATTTACAACGTTATTACAATAATTAACACGAAGTTTATATATTCGCGGACAATTAAACATTTGAACTATATAATTTTACCGTACAATCTTTGCACTAAATTCTATCTCTCTTCCTCCTTGGGTGGCCAGATTGACGAAAGAAATTGCGAATATACTTTCACTCCTCGGTATTCTATCTAAAACTGCACTGGTGGTCCCACCATTAGACTTCTCATGTTCATTCAGCCGTGTTAATTATCGCATGAATCTAATGAGCCATTTTCGCGTGAACATCGTTTACTTCTCTCACAGCTAGGTAGTTACAAATATTATTAATGTTTTCTTTAGACATATAAATTACTTTTTCTACAATCTACCATCCTATAGTCGCAATAATATCGTATGCATCATATAAAATATATTTACGAGCACGTGCTTCTATTTTTTGTACGCATGATTAATTATATCAATGAAGATATAAGATATTCTTAATGACATGAAAATGAAAAATGAATTGGTTGTAAAATTATTGCATTAAATTATGATTGTCATGTGATTAAAAGTTCGTTACATTAGAATTTTGAATAATGTTTATTTATCCAAATAATTGTTTAAAAATATATATTAAAAAAAAATGTGTATCTAATATATAAGAAACTATAAGTAAAAAATCATAGAATAAAATTTATACAACACAATAAAAAGTTCCATGTTACATGTTACATATTTTAACAAAATTAAGTTATTGTATTATTTATTTAAATAATTAAAATGTCGAAACTGGAACATTATGTTTAGGTTAAAAATAACTAAACAAATTAAATATGCTATTGTATTAAATATCCGTACAAGTTATACTAATTGCATGCGCGCGATTAGAACTACTAGACTTGAATATATATTCATTTATCAATATATTCATTTTGTGCTGTTTTGCATATAGAGAGATCGGCCGTGATATTAATTTATATTAATATCACCGATAGATATGCGTGAATTAACATGATATGCGGAATTTATTATTTAAGTTTCCGTTATCACGCTGTAATAAACCATGCTTGCGATTTACTAGTTTTTTTCTTACCTGATCGTAAAATCTACGTAAATTTTACAATAAAACAACATGCAAATCAAATTTAAGATATGTTAGTAATTATTTAAAATATATGCAGAAGAAGTCTTTCATAAGTTTTTCAACTTGCGCTTCTTTATTGTCAAGATTTTATTATGCATTTACTTCTCATTACATATTTATTAAGAAATACTATATTTAAACTTAGAATCGATTGCGTAGTAATACGAATAATTAACATAATTGCAAAACGCGCGTTTTTTCCACAAGTTCGTATTTTAAAACGTGATTTTACAATTTTCTTTTTTCAGATTATAATCGTTTAATATATAAAAAATATATGCAGGATATCCTGGAATTTGCGAAAAAGAATGAGTTAAAAAATTTTATCATTTTTTATTCTGAGCAGTAGTTTTTAAAATGTAATTTAAAACTAGCCAATTATTACTAATTACGGTTAAACGGTCTGTCCTTAAGTTGCTAAACGCGCGATTATTTAACTATAATTATGTGAAAATTATTTCACGAAAAGAAAAATAACAAATAGTTTTTTAACTTTTCTTTCGCGAACTTTTTTGCTGTGATACTTTAATCTGTAAATTTCTGGGTCCTATCCTGAATATAACAATATAATATACTTTACGTAAATTAAAATCACAGGTAAATAAATATATTTCTAAGATAAAATTTTATAAATAAATTTATTTATTTGTGATTTGGTTTTAATTTATGTAAAATGTATTATATCATTATATACAGAGTAATCGCGGTGAAAATTTTTTTTATAACTTTTATACAAATTGGAACATTTTTCAAAAATACTTAGAAATATTCAGAAAGTTTATATCTTCTCTCAGAATTTTTCATACATGTGAATTCTGAAATATTCTGATCCCCTATCTGAAATATTTCTCATCCCATAAAAATATTTTTTAATTTTTTAGATTTTATTTACATTTTATCAGAAATTATACTTATAAAAAAAATCTTAGAAATCTTATGATATTTCATAATTAACATATATGAAAAATTCTGAAAAAAGATGTACGGTGAGTACAAAAAGTGTTCGTACGAGAAAATATTTTTTTAAAAAACTTTATTTTTTAAAAGTACATATTATCCATCGAGAAATGAGTCATCAAATTAAGTCATATAAATTTGATGATTTTAACAATTTGATTGTTTTTTTGATATCGATTCAATGTTTAATTAACAATTATTTCTTGTCGAATAATTAACAATTTATTCATAAAGAATAAAATGAACTGTATTTCTTAAAATTATATATTCCAAAATGATGTGTATTAATTATACAAAATATATCAGCCGAAAAATAAACGAAAATTAAAAATTGTATTGTTTGAATGTTCAAAAAGTATTCGTACAGACGAGAAATTTAACTTGTAAAATCAGGAATACATGCCAAGCTCGTTTATTTATATTAGAACAGAATGTATTCATTGTATAAAATTGCTAATTAATATTTATTTTCTACAAATAAGGCTTTTTTATAACAAATTTCCTTGTACGAATACTTTTTGCTCTCACTGTAGATTTTCTGAGAAATGTTTCAATTCGTATAAAAAATGTTAGAAAGTTATAAAATTATACAGAAATTCTGAAAAATTACATGAAAAATTCTGAGAAAAATTTTCACAGGGAAGCCCTCCACCCTCTTCAGAAACTTGCAAAAATAAATTTTTGTGCTTTTGATTTTCAAATTAAAATTGTTAATTCATTTTCGTACATTACAGTAAGATAAGACACATGTTGCGCATAAAATCAAGCTAGCGTGAAGAGATAATAATGGGATTTATTACTCGATGATAAATTGTCGTCTTTTTCCGGCAAGCTTACAAACGTTTTAAAGTTACATCAATGTTCTTGATCAATTAGAATCGGGCAGATCACGTAGCAAGATTAATGAATCTTGTATGCCAGCTGTTGAATGGTTCCGAACCATGAAACGGCACGATGCCGAGAAAATATATTGTGCATGATTACGTACAAAACCATCGAACATAGTTACTACCGTGTGAAAATTGTTATTAAAAATATTACATCGTAACATGCTCTTTATTTCTTTGTAATATATATAGTTTTCTCAAGCGAGTATGAATTTCTGTTTCGAGTCTGGTTTCAAAGAAAAAGAAAAAGAAACGGCATGGATGCATATATGCTTATAAAGCTTAACAATTAAAACTACGAAAGTTTATAATGCTTAATTTCACCTATATAAATAAAAATAAATTTTACCTGTACAATATTACCGAATAAAGACTAAATTTGTAGCAAGTATTGCAAGTAAAAATATACAAGTAAGAAAAGGAACAAAATCTTATATAAACGGAATATTATTCTTAAAAATTAATGATAATTAAATTACATAAAAATTGCTATATACATCAAAATATTACATATCTTCTAGCAAAACGTATATTCTTTAATAGATTTATAAAACATTTAACTCATAATAATTTTCACAATAATTGTTGCATGTGTGTGCGTATGTGTACGTTCAGACCGAATATAATAAGAGGCATATAATGAGGCATGTAAAAAGATTTAGTACGTAAATTTAGACGCAGTTATTATTTTTGCATCGCGCTACGTTGGCTGTGTAAACTCTCCAAAGACACAAAAAGACATCTATTTGGCTACGATTGTTATTACAACACAATATCCGCGTAATTAATTCACAATGTAATTTAAGTTCAATTCCCGAGTACTTTCACGTTTTAGTATCATTATATTACAATTTTATAAAACACAACTAAAAATTATGACTCGTATACCTAATCTAATTAGTAATACACGACTCTCGGTACTGTTAATTTACACAGGGATTTTACATTTAGCGCAATGTTTATATCTAATTTTGTGTCATCCAACTTTCTCTCTCGTTATTCCAAATGGACACCCGCGACTCCAAAAGTGGTTATAGCGAAAAGGCAGCATACACTTTCAAATGGTAAACAGCGCAAAACACACACACACACACACACACACACACACACACAAAACACGAAATAAACGGAACTTTAATTTCCTTCTTGCTGTTTAACAATTTCATCTATCGTGTGCCAAATCAAAGGCTCCGCGGCCAATCCACTGCATCGATCAGAGATAAAATTATCATTCGTTTCCGACAAATTCGCATTAACGCTGGGGCGGTTATTTCCTGTCGGTATCTGATTCATTCATCCGCGGCGGTCCTTTCATTCCAATAGATCCGGACATACGTAGCAGCGTATCCGCAAGGAGGTAGCGTTAATAAACACGATCCATTTTTAGTGCGCATTAACGTCGATTGCATTATGGTTCGGCAGCCGCATGCTGAACTTTCTCCATGGTTTACACACACGGTTCTATAATAGCATAGGATATACATGTTGCTGGTTTATAAGCGAATATCAGTGAGAACCCACGCATCGTACGTGTTGTTATGCAAATGTGGCTCAAGTAGAGCATCTCTCAAGATATTCGCATATTTTGACGAAGAAATGTCTATGCTATTTTAATAGGAAAAGCATCAAAACTTGAAATTGTATTCTAAAAATATCATAAAAGAGACATTCATAACAAATATAAATTAAAAATGCGGAAATCTTAGATATACAAGAGTTCGCATTAAAAGTCCTCTACATCTATGTTTTTATTACAAATCTTCTAGTAAGTTAAAAAAAATAGTTTTGATAAAATTAAAAAATGCAGAAATAAACGTAGGTTAAATACTTATTAAAGATGAATTTTAATTTTAAATAAGACATTATAATGTGCTCACGTTTTGGAAAATTTCAGGCATTTGATTTGCTTCCGCGTGAACGCTACTTGCTATTCTGTAATTAAAGAACTTTCCCAAGGATATTTAAATCTAATTAAGATACAACTTCGCATGCTCGAAATCTCGTTTATAACATGCAATTTTCAGTACGAATATTAAATCCCGTTTTACTACCAAAAAGCTTCCTGTTACGCACCGAAAATGTTTCCAAGAGAATTTAATTAGCTCAGCCGCGTTGATTAATCTTTTTCACTGAACCAAGAGGTTAATGCAATCATAAACTGACACAATAACGCTTTTACAAGCTGCATTCCATACGTGTAGCAATAATTACAATCATAATTTGTATTAACTCAAGCAACATTGTTCAGTATTCGCATACAGATCTCTTTAAAAATTAATTTTATGACAAAAATTGCAACACTGTGAAAAAATAGCACAAAATGATAAATATAAAACGGGAAAAATCTTGTGACTTTTGTCGATAGTTCTACTTGCAAAATGTGCAAAAAAAGCTTTATGAAACGCTACTTGCACGCGACGTTACTTCGACTATATAATCGTTTTAATATACTTAGCGAAAATTTGTGTGTATTTTTCATTCGGAAAATACGATAATGTTTTGCAAGATTGACAAAGACTAATGTTTTTTTTTTTAAGAATAAATCATTATTCATTTATATTTTTTCTTAAATATGTTTTTAATGCTTTAAATATGCTAAACAATATTATAAAAAAACATGTTTAAAAATATTAAAAATATCAATTAAGTATGTTTCAAACTATTTAAAATATGTTTAAAACGTATTTTTTACTAACCCTATATTTTTGTAACGTTTTATATTTATTATGAATTAATTTTTTATATTATTTAAATTTTGGTTATTTTTTCTTGTCTGGAAATGTATTATACCATTGTGTGTACGAAACTTAAAATGTTGAAAGCTTCAGTTTTACACATTAACGGGAAAGTATAATAATAGAGACTATTACCATCTTGATCGTAATTAGGAGCGACGGCGTTGATATCATTGCAACAGATCGATTAGCGAGAAGATAACGCACGGCATATCTCGCCTTTATTATCATCGCTAACGGAGAACTGATCGTATGGCGCGAATGCGTGTCTCGATTCTGTATTAATCAACAACGTGCAACAATCAAGGTGCACAACCATAAAGGCGGCGACGGCGTTGGCAGCAGCCTCTCTGTTCGACCTGCTAAATTGCCGCGGCTTTTATCGCGTATAGTTTCTCCGTTGCATCACGCGCGATTCGTCCCACGCATCGGCGCATAATTAAAATGTTGCACGCTGCGGGATCCACGCTTTGCCTACCTTCGCATGAGCCGCGCCGGGGACCATCTAATTGGAAATTGGAATTAATTTAATCGTGGAATCCGTTACGAGAGATCAATTCATCTATCAGAATCATATCGACAATATAGGATATACTCTTTAAATCTTTCGAGTGAAAAGTTTTATCCTTAACTTTGTTTTGTAATTTTAAAAGATCGCTACATTTAGATTTGTAAGGATCTAGTCATGATTTATGACAATTATGTTAAACCATATTCTCTATTTTGTTCGTGCATACACGCTCTTTAAGTTTCAAAACGGCCATTCAAAACGAAAAAAAGGACGAATAATTGCGCGGAAAACAGGTACGAGAAACGAACAGGTACTTATCAGCGGTTTCCCTTTCGGCTGATCATCATCCTACCGGAACGAACGGGTTCGGATGGGCGATTAGCAGTCGCGGAATCTAATTACTACAGGAGCAAGGAAAATAACAGGCCCGCGCTCAGATTATGAAATATCTAGCGATCAATGCCAGCGGCCTGGTTTATATCGCACGACGTGCAGGTAGTCATTAAGCGGCGTGAAGCGAACGTAAAACGAACGAGTTTTTTACGAAATATTGACACTTTGCGATTGTTAGATAGGTGACACGTATTAGCCGGCGGTGCGTTTTAATTGATTACCTGTCTCCAATTTTCCCATGATGGCAGCAAGCCACAACTCATCGAGATCCAATCGATGATAATTTGAAAAGTTATGCTATGATGTTGTGTTTGATGAAGCCGGGATAATAATGCTCGTAATAATCTGTTTAGCAATTAGTAGCGGTTACCTATAGTGATTAATATACACAGGTATTTTATGTTACGTGATGTAATTAAAAACTGATTATTAAAGATTTCTTAATAAAAGTTGCAAAAAAAGAAATTAAACTGATGCATTGCTATAAAACCGAGTATCATGAGCTCTCAATACCTGTAATTAGCTATAAATATTTGCTAATATAATAAATATGTCATTAAATTCAAAAAATTGACACTGCAAGAAATATTGCTCGTGAGAAAAATATAACAAGGCGAAGATAATTGCTTGAAGTTTAATAAAAAGATTCTGGGCAATGTGGAGTGTTTGATTTATGATGATTATATTAAACTGATTTTTTAGATATGTTTGATTTTTTAAATATATTTAAATGTAAAATGTAAAAAGCTTAATTTTATAATAAAAATAATTGAGACGCTAATATATATATATATATATATATAGTTTTATTCTAATCGTTTTGTAATTATATAATATGTATAAGTTTTTTCAATATTCATTAACCCTTTGAGAATGGAACTTTCTAACAAAGAAACTTTCTATCAAAGAAGTCTTTGTTTGTAACAGGGTTTACGGGATCTAAGTTCAATTCTGGTTTTAGAATTCTAAAATTTTGATTTTACAGAAATACTCTAATTATCGTGAAACTCGATTTTAGGAGATCCTTGCACTGAAATTAAGTTTAGCCAGAAAATATCGAAAAGGAAATAACCATCAATAAAATAACATTTAATAGTGTCACAAAGTTTATAATCAGAGTTTGAAAATCACTTTGGACATAAATACTAATTATTTGCGTAGTATAGATGAACTTTAAACAAAGCAAAACAGGAAACTTAATGTTACTTTACAATTAAAAGTTTCTTAAAATCGAGTTTTATGATAATCGGATTATTCTTTTAAGAGAAAAATCCTGTTTGCCTATTCATTATTTAAAATTTGTTTTTCTTATTTTTTACCTCAGAATAAAGCATTGTCAAATTATCTCACAGGTTAAGATTCACAAAATTTGAACGAATAATTTAAAAATTAAAAGGGGATGACTCCAAATGAGATCTTTCGTCTAGAAAGGATTAAGTTACGAATAAAAAGATAATTAAAATTTAAAGAAACACAGAAGTTTTAATTAAATTGTAAATAATTTATTAAAATAAAGAATTCTGCTTAATATTACGCGCGTTGTGCCTAAATTTACTTTATAAAAAGTCAAAAAAATCAAAAAGTTAAATCGATTTACACTGGTATTACAAATATATTTCTAATTTTGTGTATTTGCAACGGTAACATCCAATACTTAATCTCTATATAAGCACATGGAATCACGATTCACACGAATGTCATGACTCAGAGAAAATGTTGAATGAAGTGCGGAAGAATCGAGGAGATTGCGCGCTCATGTCTCGAGGACGATCCGTGATCTTGCCCGATCCGAGGACGGCTCACGAGGTGCAACGATTCTCAGTGATGCAACTGGCTTGCTCGTAGCCGTGTCCGTAATTCCTTCGTGGTGAAGACTCGATGATGCAAACGTCTCTCGCCAACCTAGACTATAACACCGGGAGACGCACGCCCTGAACTTGAAGCTCAAGGGAATCTTCTATGTGTTGTCTCTTGGATACGAGATACTGAGTCTCGTCATGCGTGCAATGCGGTTTAATTGACGTCGCCCTTACAAGGATTCAACCGGTAGTCTCTACCGATTGCATTCTGAACTGTTATCGATCGCTTTTGGAATAATGATTTTGGATAAATATACACTGTTTAGCAATAAATAAATAAAAAATTATATAAATTAAAATGCTAAACAGTTAACTTACTAAAAATTGATGCAATTTGTAAAATTTCGACAAAAGATTAATTTAAATTAAATTCTTTATTGTAATCTTTCTAATAATCTTTTTAATATTGAAGATAAAAGAGGTAGAAAGAGGGAAAGGGAAAAGTATAATAATTTTAAAAAGAATTTAGCATAAAATTATTTTTTATTAACAATTGGAATTGTGATTTGATTAAATCTCAATTTGATTGAATTTAAATTTCTTAGCTGTTAGATAGTATAAACAAATGATAATATAAATCTGGCAATATCAGTATAACAATAATTTTCTTTTTTGAAATTTCTATTTAGAAATATTTAATAATTAATTTACATTTTTAATCACGTAACATAAAATATGTATACTAATTATTACAATTGCGATTGAATAGAGCGTTATGTAAAAGAATAGTAAATAATTATGCAACAATAATTTAAGGATAATATTATTACATATTTTTGCATCTTACACAGTTTTTTTCCACATAAATCTCATTTCCTTTTCTCTAATTCAGAGAAAGTAGAGATTATCAAGAAAGGAGGAATTTATTATGCCCACAAAGGTCAATTACATTTTGCTGTTCCTTATTCCTTCTTATAACGGATTTATTTTTTATTTATATTCATTAAAAAATGATTGTTAAAACTTTCAATATATAAATACTAAATTACAAATTTATACCTGCAATTTTTATTAAATTTTAATTATGAATGTTCAAAATTATACAGTACATGTTATTTTCTACAAAAATAGAGGAAGCTACATATATAATTATATTATTCCTTTGAATAACATTCATTGAAATAAGATTCTCTTGTAATTAGTAAAAGTTTCGATCGAAAGATAAAAATTAATTTATCAGTAATATCTTTTTTCAAACTTTTACATCCCAATAGGATTGAAAATTACGTGACAGTACTAAATTTTGAAAGATAAATTACATCTTTCGCGGCTATTTAATCTCAATTTAAAATCTCGCACATATGTATTTGCATGCATGCTCACAATATATATGATTTTATTACTCTCATGATCCTGTAACACATGCCAACTCGTGATTTGTTCTTAAAAATCGATGTAAAACGGAATATAGTAAGAGTAAAAAATATTCGTACAAGAAAATTTGTTACAAAAAAAGGCCTTATTTATAAAAAATAAACATTAATTAACAATTTTATATACAATGAATACATTCTGTTCTAATATAAACAAACGAGCTTGGCATGTATTCCTGATTTTACAAGCTAAATTTCTCGTCTGTACGAATACTTTTCGAGTATTCAAACAATACAATTTTTAATTTTCGCTTATTTTTCGGCTGATATATTTTGTATAATTAATACACATCATTTTTGGAATAATTTTAAGAAACATACAGTTTATTTTATTTTTTATGAATAAATTGTTAATTATCCAACAAAAAATGATTGTTAATTAAACGTCGAATCGATGTCAAATTGGTGTTAAAATCATCAAATTTATACGACATCAATTTGATGACTTTATTTCTCGCTGGATGACATTTATTTTTTAAAAATAAAGTTTTTTTTAAAAATATTTTCTCTGTATGAATGCTTTTTGCTCTCACTCTATAACTCACTCTATATAAAAACTATGTTATGAGATCATTATATTTTTTAGGTTACTGATTTTGGGGCAAGCGTGTGTATGACCTTCATGAGACACCTTATTGTCGCCGCGCAAAGTCGAATTAATACGCAGCACATTACCATTCCATTATGTCATAGCATTATGATTTCTCAACGTGACCTCTATTCGCGAACCATGCTAATTATACTACTTACATGATTGACAAATTTTTAATGACTTGTATGCATATCGAGGCGATGATTATTTAGTGTGCATTGATTAGTGCGCACAATCTATTCACTACAGAATCGAAGCGACACGCGATGAGAATGTTCAGCTTCAATCGCATCACGTACTTTTACATAGTTTATTAAATTTTAATCAAAATTTGAATTTTCGCAATACATACAGAAAAAACGATTTTGTTAAAGTATCCAAAAATTTAATTAGATATAGATCTAAAAATAAATTTTGTTGGATTATGAAAATAATTACGTGGGATGTTCAAACTGATTGCTAGAATATTAAAATTGTTTGCAATATTGCTCATCGCACTTTGGTTTTATACACAAATATTGTGAATTAGCAAAATTATAATCAAATCTTATATTTGATTTTATATTCCAAACTAAATTTTATATCTTTCAGCTATTTAAGCAAAATTGAAATTGTATACGAGATCTTGTATACGACTTTTCAATTATATTTAAATCCTCTGTCGATAGTTTTGATTTTATGTCTATCTCGTTGGAATTGCTGTAATTTTAACTGGTGTTTCAATTAATTGACCATGATTTTTAACATCCGAAGGACATAGGATATATACCATAATGTTTTGTAATTTTTTTTTTTATTATTTCACACATGACTTGTTAACATTGAGGATCTAACACATGATCAAAACGTTTGCGTTGTAATTGGTAAAAGTCAATTCTCTAGTTATAATACAATTTAACTGCGTATCAATATCCGCGCTGACTCTTATTGGCTGGCTCTTATTGGTTTTTATTTTATATTCAAATTGTTCTTTCTGTA
The DNA here is from genome assembly GCF_024713525.1 of Acromyrmex echinatior. Taxonomy (NCBI): domain Eukaryota; kingdom Metazoa; phylum Arthropoda; class Insecta; order Hymenoptera; family Formicidae; genus Acromyrmex; species Acromyrmex echinatior. The sequence goes on along the minus strand of NC_141864.1, from coordinate 5,642,150 downwards.
TGCAGTAGTCTCGCATACGGTTAACGCTGAGAGTGCTGTGAAAAGTTCTCTAAAAATGTTAAAGTATATGTAAGAATTACTTAATAATTTTTGTATATTTGTAAAAAAATGAATTAATCCCGGACACAAATGATCCATCGTGTGTTGTAAAGTCAGAAAATTATGTGTACAAAAGACTAATTGCATTTTCACGAGTGAACATTGCATGAATGCGACGAACGAATTTGAGAGGAAGAGGAGGTCTCTAGGTGGCATCAGGTAATGGTTGAACAATTATAAGGTGAAATAACTATGAGAATATTCATATTTTATTGCGTGCTTTGTGTTAAACTGTAATTAACTAATATCTAATGATATTATTTTACGCGCGTAAAAAGCAATTATTTCTCGGAATATTAGTTATGAATTATATTGCGTAATTATTATTCTTGTTATAATTTTGATGCGTTTGTTAGAGCAACGTAGTTATATCATTCCACTGTTGAGCATCGAAGTCGGAGTGACAAATTATTTTTAACTTTAATTTTAAAGATAATAAGATCTGTCAAAATATATAGCCATATTAGAGACATACATATTAAGTTAAAAGCATAAAAGCATTATAAATGTAAAATCTTTAAATTCATTTCTAATTATAAATATAACATTTCATCCGTTACTTAAAAATTTTACAGTTACGTTTATCATTACTTTTTATATTTTAAATATATTTGTGACATAATTATACTTTTATACTTATATTCGATCTTCGATCTTTGGTCCTCTGATTTGATTTGGTAATAACAGTAACTAGTAATTTTTAAAAAGTAACTTTCCATTCTCTGATTGTAACGTTAAATATTTCAAAGGCATAAGATCTTGGTGTTTGTTTTTTTAACGTATCTATGATTATGGCGTGTCTTATTTCGTCACCGCACTGTCATTTGCATGACAATTCAACACTTGAGCAAATGGTAGTAATACAATTCGCTCCGCATACCGTCACATTATTCTTTAAAACAAATTTACGATTATGCCATATAACAATTTGCGTAATTATTTAACACTGCGAGTCATAACGAATTAATAAGTAAATTGCCCAGAATTAAAAGCACAAAGTAATATAATGTCAAGTCAAATTCACGAAACAAGGAGTGAGATACTAATAGCTAATTTATTGGAATTATAAGGTTGTTGCATAATTTCTGTCGTTTTTTCATATTAATAGCAGCCGTAACTTTGTTGAAAATGAACAAAATTTAAATTAAAAAAAAAAAGCTTTAAAACTTAAAATCTCTGCTTTCGAAGAGTTACTAATATATTTTTAATTTCTGAGTTTGGTAATGTTTATATTGTATAGAAACTATAAACTGGACAAAACGGGAATTTTTTTTATTTTGTAGGTTTGTCACGTGCTCAAAAAAAATTTGCGAAAATTTTTGACTTTCTAACATAAAAGTTTGCCCAACAAAATCATTTTATTTAATTGTTTCTAAGATTTTTTTATCACTGAGTTATCGTGGATTAAATAAAAGGAACGTTTTAACTTTGATTGCTCATAATTCCTTTAAAAATTATCGTACCACGATTTAAAAAACAAACTTGAAACTTTACTCTATCGAATGATATTTATAAATAAATGTCTTTGCAAAGTTTTAATGGTTTAAATTTTACCCGAAAGTATAACAGAAATTATGCAACGATTTATTATTTTAAAAAGGAAAGGAGAAAATATTCAGGCGGCATATATTTATTTTCTATGATAAATTAAATATTTCATAGAAATTGCGATATTAGCATACGGCCTTGCCATTTATGCAGTGTACCGTTATACACAATACAAAAGGTCATCGCGCTATCATTCATATATCTAATCGAGCAGACATAGCAGAGCGAGCGTTCCATGTACCTTCGTATTATTTCTTAAAACGAAACTTTAAATATTAAAATAGTATCTTGTCTTAGACATATCTTTACAATAAACAATCTTTTACTTATGTGTTCAATAATTTCTATATCAAGGAGGCGATTTTTTTTAACGTGGTAAATTTCATGTAATGTAATACAATATAACATATACACTTGTTGCCAAACCGCACGTGCGGTCGATGATTTCAGTTCGATGATCCAAAGAGAGTTGTTATATGGATAAAATAACAGGTTATCTTAGGTTTTAATTTCAATAAAATTTATTTCATATAAAATATAAAGTGTCGCATGATAGTTACATTTTATTCATTTTGCGTGCAATCGTAAATTATTTGTTTTCGAGTATTGTGTTAGTGCAACTATTCCTGAGAGGAGGAGATTAATAACTCCTTTAGACTGTTACACACACATTGATATAAAAATTTTATTTTATTTTACACATATCTTAAGATATCAAATATACGGAAAATTACATTAAATATGATGCATCTAGAATATCTAGATATATAATGTATCATGTTAGTAACGGAACTTCTCATGTTCTCGAATACGATTTCTCGATGGAGGAACATTACGCTGTTATCTGTCTAATCTTAATTAATATTTTGAAATCTTTTTTGAAATACAGCTTTTCAAAAATTATATATTAGATCTATATACATTATTTTCTTGAAGATATTACAGATAAATAATGATAAACAGAAATGCGTGTACTTTCGCTCGTTAATGCGTAAATTTTTTTACGAGTTGCCATAAATGTGTATGATATATACAGTAACGAGCTTGCTATAGTTCATTAAATACGTCTCAAGTGCCACACCCACTTTGATTAGGCGTGGTACGAATTACTTCAATGCCAAGAATGCGAAGTAATAGTGTAATAGTTCCGTTTCGTTTCTATCTTAGCACAATTTTCAAACGCTATATATTATATTAATTATCTATTAGTCTCTAATTTCTTGTATATATTCAAGCATAAGTGTTTGTATTATGATTTCTAATATTCACGAATCTTCATCTTCAAATAGATAATCTTGCAGATTACATTTCTTGATAGTTTATAAGTGTAATTAATAAGGTTTACAAGAGAGTGTAAGAAAATAATACTCAATATAATAATCAAGCACATTTAGATTTTATTAATGTTTTATTACGAAAGATGTGGCGCCTGTTAATTCAAGACTAATGCTGTAATTGCTCATTATCTACATTACACTGAACGTTACTTTATTTTGGTCGTGATATAGTCATAATATTAATGATTTGCTCTTTAACCTTCTTAAGCACTGAATCATGCAGAGCGGAATGGAAGCCATATCCCGATCTTCTCTTTTTACGAATTGAATAAACATTCATCGTCCATATTATAGAAAGTTAATAAAAAGTAAAGAGATAATCGAATAGGCATATAAGCGGAAATACCTTTACTTTTATTTTACTCGTAACTTTTTTCAGTTTCACTTTCGTGAAGTTCGAAAATTACGATTATATTTTCCATGATTATTCTCTGATAAATCTTATTTTCGAGGTTTGTTTAATATCTGTAATTTCGCTCAATATCTCCTTTGAAAATTAATTTGTGTGCTCGATTGTATTAGCTAATTATTAGCGATACACAATCACTTCGCGACATTTTGTTAACTTGTATATGCAGTCATGTAAAGCAACCGACCTATTTCTGTGTACGTTCACTTTAATTGACTAACAACAATAATTTAGATAATATATACGTACATTTATTTTGTTTTTTAATTTAACGTTTTATTTAAAATTTAGTTTTATTTAAAAATTAGTAGTCACTCTCTCTCTCTGAATATAACAAACTTGGATACATGACATTTTCATATCTTTACAATAATTAATTGTTATTACATGACATAATTTTCCGTCCGTATTTTCATACATTTCGTTCTTCTATAATACATGAAGCATGAAATGCATTTGATCTACTGCCGTTAAAAAAATAAACATATATTATACATATTTTTTTTTGTAATAAGCGTGTGTTGTGTTTCTGTCATAAACGAAGAAACTTTCTTTATAAACTAGAAGAGAATAGTGCCGTATAAAAATGTATTTTTGAAACAATATTATCGCGTTCTTCGCTAATTATTTAAATTGCACTGCGAATATGTGCGAATATTGCTAGAAGCAATCGTTAATCTTTTTAATGAACAAGCAACTCTATTATCTCCAAGTGTATTTCTTTAATCATCCGAAATGGAAGCGCGTGAACGGTTTAGCAACACGTGCCCGTTTTCATTGTTTGCTCACGAAATATCGCGTACTACATCGCGGGTTTCACATCGCTTTTATGTGGGAGAGACATTCGTAATAGATGCAAATGAGTAACTGAGGAGTTCACAGGACTATTTGTTAGTAAAATGCCAATTAGAACGTCAAATTCAAACACATAAAACGTTTATAACGGACGCAAATGACTAATTGAAGAACTCACATGACTATTTGTCTGTGAATCGCTAATTAAAGCGTTAAATTCAGAATAACCGCGTGATATTACAATGGTAGTAATTGCATCGTTATAACTTAATTTTTGTATAAAATCTTTAAGCTCTTTATAAATTACTCTGACAAATAATAATGAGTTTTTACTCAACTTTTTAATCAACAATAAGTTACTAATTAAATTGCTTTTTAATATGTAATATCACATTCTCTTTATTATTCTTATTAGATTATATCTTATTAGATTTATTACACACGTATACCTAGTTTATAAATGGCTTGCATGAATTGTTTGTTACGTAATAAATACAATAAGTGATCTTGCTTGCAAAAACAAAAATAATTTTATTATAATTTATTTTAGTTTTTTACTTAAAATAAATAAATTATTAAAATAATATACAATAGCGCCTGTAATAATATAAAACGGCATAATAAAAGCATTATTACTTATCTTATTACATAATTTATAATTAATTTCTCTTTACTGATTTTGCAAAAACTCTCTACTGCATAAAGTTTCAATTTAATTTGCATTAAAATTTGATTACAAAACTATAATTTCTCAAAATTTTGCAAAATTTACATCTTTGAATTTTTAAGAGACTTTTATGTATATCGCGATAACGTTTCAGATTTTAACATTTAATTTAAATTTATATTATTCTTGACTGCATAATGATAACACGGATAAGACTGCAATCGCGCACAAAGCCTATTAATTGCAATTACATCTTACACTATAATTCGCCTTGGATCAATGCATCAGCATGATACGAAACGGTATCCATTGTATCTTATACTTTTACATTATATCTCAGTGGTTACAAACGCACCTGTCAATACTGCATATGCGTGCATTAATCGTGAGAGAGCGCAACAACTGCAAGGAGAACTCTCTCAATTTAGAATGCATTCCATTCGGCATGCATACTCATTGTTCGATACAGAATTTCTTGCACGATTTGCTGCGAAAGTTGGGCGGTTTCCATTAAAAACAGACGTTTTATTTGTGATACGTACAGGGAATGATTATTTAGATAAGTAGAGATCGATTGTACAGAAGAGAGATTTTGAAAGATAATATAGGCATTATACATCATAAACGGTGTATTCATCTCTATTAAGGCCGAACTCGTAAAATAAAAAATGAAAGATACAAAGGCACAATTATGATCGAACATATAATTACGATGAATGTGTTATTATTTGTGTTACTTTATTTTACGTTTTGTCTGCTTTCTCATAACATCTTCGTTGACTTTGCAAAATTTTCTTTAAGATTTTGTAAGGCTTACATTTTCAAATTTTTTAAAGAATCTTCCAAATATACCTTGTAATGTTTCGATACATCTTCTTAATTTTGATGTTACGATATTTTGATTATTTGCATATTTATTTAAATTTTTAGTAGATTTTAATATATCTATATTTTTATTATGTCTGAATATCTCTCTCACATTTGAAGATTTTATTTATAAATCATTATTCCGCTGTTTACTAGTATATAATCTTACATCAATATAATATGGTGCGACAGTCATCAAGAAAGTTTGATTAGAAGTTTGATTAGAATCTAGAGTAGAATAATAACTTCAATTACGGCAAATAATGGGTGTTTAAGCTCGAGAAATTGTTTTCTATTTCCCTGACTAAGGTCGCCATTATGTGTAGTACCATTTTACATTATATGCGTATCGCGTGAAAATGCAAAACGTGCAATTTGACTAGACAGACGTGGATCGATCGTGAAAGTTCGATAAGCGAATGCCGAGTTTTCACAGCGAACGATCAAACCGGAAAAAGAGTCTATGAATTCTTTCTACATCGTACGAGGCAGACGATCCATTACGTAACCGCGTAAGGCACGTCGCATACATCGCGATATCATCGTGTTATTTTTTTAAATCCGATGTATTAACAGATATACTTCAATTATAACTGTATTAATGCTCTCGACGCTCGTAAATCTTTTTAATTAGCACCTGTGCAGATTTCCGTTTCTTTTATCGCGCGTGATGTATATATATCATAATAAATCTTTCTAGACAAAAGACACACCCTTTCGCTTCCAGTGCCTATTGCAAGCGAATAAATATTTTCCTTATACTTGTAATATGCAAATTACGAAATTTCCACACACATCCATTTTTATTTTTATTACGTAAAAATAGCTCTCTTAAAGTCTCTTATTCTACAATGTGCTTTTTGTTTTTTGATTTTTGCTATTTTTTACATCTTATCTTTTGCTTCTTATCCGGTTTTTTGTTTTATATCGCCCGAGATAAAAGTTAACGAACTTCGGAAGAAACAGAAAACACGTAGCAAGAAATGTAATTGTCGATAAAACGATTGCAAAGAGGGAAAAAGCAAGAGATAAAAAGCAAGAAACAGGAAACAAAGAGCACATTGTAGAATAGGCTTTTAAAGTCTCTTTTTAAATAAATAGAAACAATGTCTTGACAGCATTAAAGCGAATAACTCCCTGTGACACGCGTGATTACGTTGCGCACAATGGCGAAAGATGTGCTATAATGGAGAGGGCGAAGATCGTGAGAATTTGCTGAAAGCGTTACGAAGATTCTGGTTCGAATCGCATAATTTTGAGGAAATAACATTATAGGAAGATAAAAAGATGTTACTAAACAGCAGTTACGCACATGATGCGCTTTCACGACTTGTAATAGAAGATGTAACGTCGTTCTTATTGCTGTAACACTTATATGTCTCTGTGCACATAATAAAACGGATGTCTTACGTGCAATATTAAAATAATTTATTCAAAAATTTATTATTTTTTAAGTAATTAAGTATTTTTAAGTATTTTTATATAAATTATTATATTTAATTATAAACACAAGGACATAAATAACGTTATATACACGCCAAGTATAATTTGCTTGAAAAACATATTTTGCGAAACATCGTGTACATCGCATTCGTTCGATAACTAGTTAGTTTTGATGCAGGACCTACGGGCAGTCGTGAGGCTCGTTAATTCTTGTAATAACCGTGCAGTTGGATCGGACTTTTTTCTCCGTGCAATCTGTTGTAGATATCCGTTATTCACAAGAAAATATATACAGACATAAAACGTGATTAGAGTATGAAATGTACCGGGAACGATTAATGACGTTCGAGAATAATAAAAGCCATTGTTACGTAATTATTATGTTTTTATCAATAAACAGACATTTTACTCGTGTCGTATATGCGTATCATATGCATTTTATTCTTAAAAAGACACGTGCAAATTACTTGTTTGGTTTGACGTGCATCGTTTATGTTATCTTATAGTCGCATTATGTGCGAATAAATCTTTTTTAATATGTAATTGCATAAGAAACGCGATGTGCATAGATTATCCCGGAATTTTATACACATACATATTCATTAATTATTTCTATATAACAGAATTTTATTTCTTAATGGAAACATTTATACCTTTTATGCACCGTTTATGTGTCTCCAAGAGCTTCACGAACGTCTTCATAGTTTTATTTCGTAATCTCTGTTTTATTGACGATAATTTATTGACTGACACGCGTCTACAACAAAATACATCCTCAAATTAACAAGTCAACAAGATTGAGAGGATCTAAAATTATAGGTTTGCATGTCATAAATAAGTCTATACATGATTGGAAATGCTGCGAGCGAGAGGTTAAACGTAACGCATTACATGTTATTAAAGAATTCGCCAACAGACGGTTTACGTGTTGCAGCAGGAACATAGTGTATCAATTACGTTAATTACCATTGCATATGCGCTGTAATTAAGCGTGTTGCAAATTATTTCGGGCGACACGGAGAATTAGCAATTTCAAAATCACGGTCCAGATTTATAATCCGCATAATAAGCCGTTCATCGAACATTTGGATCTCTGACTAATGAAACTCTGCGCACGGTAAGCAATTAACCAATTTTGCGCTGATAATCGGTTACACAATGCGGAAATTTGTTCATTCAAGGCTGCGAATCGCGAATCACGATAAACGATAACGATGGCAAATCAACGAGAAGGGATTTTAAATTTCCCGACCGTTCTAACGTCGCAGTGCGACCTAGTTTCAATTTAAATTGACGCAATAGTTCGAGCGCATTCCTACTGATTGCCGTGTAGCGGAATGAAGGTTGTACAGATTCGCAATAAGCGAATCTTACATCAAAACAGAGTCCACATGATTTACAGACATTAATCAATTATAAAAAAATAATTCTTTATTAATTCTTTATTAATCTCTAATAAATCTAAAGTGATCAATTAATTAAAAAAAACCATGATTCTTAATAATATATATATTTTGATAATTTTTAATAATTAAAAATAATTAATCTTTTAATTATTTCGTTAATGATTTCATTGACAATGAAATTTTCCTCTAATTAATTAGTCTTTAATAAGTAAAATCTCTAATTATTCAAATCATTAGCTCTGCAATAATTGATCATCCGTTCATTAGTTCTTTAATGAGTCGTTCTCTCATAATCTATTCGCAAGAAAGAGATTGTAAATTTCTTTGCTCCATCTTTCCTGTATATTTACTCTAACAATCTAACGTTTAGAAATTGTTCTCGCAAATTTCTCTTTTAGTTGGCCTTGAATTGCGAATGCAGATAGCTCATTGACTGCACATTTAGTGTAATGTGCTTAGCAGAGAGCAATCTACTTTATACTATGAAACGACACCGAACTGGGCGTTGTCCAAGACAAGGTCTCTCTCTCTCTCTCTCTCTCTCTCTCTCTCTCTCTCTCTCAGAATATGTAATTTAACATCTTAGTGAGAGTTTCGTCGTAATACGACAGAGAAAAAGCAACGGTATAAGTCTCGAGCAGTTTGAGCAATAAGTTGACACCTTAAAAAAGCATGGAAAATTTATGTTTTTATTATGAAAATATTGCACATTCTCTCCTATATTTAAATATAACCAGCAGATGTAATAGCAGTTGTAACAAGTCATTGCGTATGTGCATACATTAAACTCTCAAATCATTTCATAAAATTAACAGTTTGCCGGCGTTTATCAACGTGTAGTAAAATTTCTATAGCTTATGAAACGCATCGTACATTCTGTAGCTAATTTCTGTCGAAACAAAGTCGTGCGGCAATATAATTAATAATCGCTTTACACGTTGCGAGAGTAAAATGCCACGAAATCGGAGAACACATTATGTACTATGTAATACATCACGCTGTCTGTAAATTTCGATCTAGATTTCCAAAGTAATCAATAATCGTAGAGAAAAAGCGATAACAAATGGCATAAGTTTCGCAAACATCTTAACGTTTGGCTATTGTAATGTTATCTCGAAGGTGATATATATTAATATTTTCGCGAACTGACTGTAACGAGTAATTGTTACATTTATTAAATTAATGAAAGTTTGCTACGTTATTGCGAAAAATCTTGCGACCATTGTAGCGAAAGAGCGATTTATCTTTTCAAAAAAACTATTATAAGATATTGATATATTATATCATTGAGATATCATAATCTTTTTAATTTTTACCCTTCTACTCATCGTCCTTTCATCTATTTAATGCTGCAACGCAGATGAAGATTAGATATAAAGATACTTAACGTGCAATGAGAATTCGCGGTATATTATATTTGAATGTCGAAAGAGTTAATGGCGAATCCACGTATGGCAGAAGTGGTTAAACCTGCACGAAGTCTCACGAATTGTCTTATTGCCCCGTTCGTTAAAGAGGCCACCACCCGACAGCACGTACGTAATTAGCTGCAATCATTAGTATCGCCGTGAAAGATATCCGAATGCGGTAAACAAACGACGCAAGTGGAGGGATCGTAATCCGGTGAAACACGCTGCAAAATAATTATCCCGAATCCCGACACGAAAAAATAGATATCGCATGTAGCGCTAACCGCGAAAAACAGTGAATGCAGCGAAGATTTAAGCATCTTCGTTATTGCCGTGTGCGAAATCACGCTAAATGATATACTCGACTAATATTCCTCCATTTAGTACGACCGGCTATATCGACTTTTCCTCGCACGTAATGACCTCTTACCGGTACGAGTCGGATATACTGCGACTAAATCATTTTATATCGATAACCTTTCTGAGATTAATAGATTGATACCTCGTTATACGTATTACATTTCACTAAGATTTTTTGCTTTCTATATTAGAAAATTTAATTTGTTACGAAGTTCCGTGTGTGAAGTTTCTCTCATATAATGAACTGTGATAGATTCTTATACACAGCAAAAATAATAGATTTAAAAATTATAAGATTTAAGAATTATATTTGTTTAGAACTTTTTGCTTCTATTCCGTCGATATTAAATATATTTTTATTTATGAAAATATTCGCCAATATATATAAAAATATTACAAATATTAAAATAAAAAAATAATTTATAATATTATATATTTCCTATTTGAACAATAAATATTATTTATCTTAAGCTGTGTTATAAAATAAATATAAAATAACACTAAAATTAATAGTACTCAAAAAACAAAGAGGATGTAAATAATATTTTAACTTATTTTTGGTAAAGCTTAATCTACAATGCTTCTTGTCTCTTGCTTTTTACCTTATTTCTTTCTTTGCGATCGTTTTATCGACAATTTTATTACGTTTCTTTCCATGTGTTTTTTTCTTATCTCTTTCAGAGTTCCTTTCAACCTTTATCTTGGGAGACAGAAAACTGGGTAAGAGCAAAAAGGCAAGAAGTAAAAAGTGATATAAAGCAAAAAACAGGAAACAATTAAAAGCATATTGTAGACTAAGTTTGTTATCCTAAACGACATTGTTATCCTCAGTTACCGCATTACTGCGAATTCGCATTCTTGAAAAAATTTTTGAAAAAAATTTTGAAAAGAAATATTTTTTAATTTATTGTTTTCTTAATTAACAATTTTTTGCAATAAAATATTGTTTTTGCTTAATTTTATTATTACCAATGGATTTCCAGGAAAACTTTACCCCGAAAAACTATATAAATAAACTACGTTTGCTTTTTTCGTTTCAAAGTTACGTTTCAACATGATGAAAAATGGAAAAGCCAAATTTGCACTAGTGTGGAAATAGTGTGACTATAACTGAAGTGTGGTAACTGAGAGTTAAATAAATTTTACGTGACAAGATTTGTGCACGCGTGCGGAAATTTTTAACGACGTAACTAAAATAAAATGAAGTGACACGTGTCACTCCACGTGTCAGTTCATAGCATCTTGTCAACGAGTAATTTGCGTGTAACATGCATACTTCATGCGATCAACAGATACCGTGATTGACAGATATCACGAGTTTGGCACGCAATCACTAAAGTCGATTCGAACATTCTACTCTTACAGAGTTTAAATAACAACAGATTATTGATCACGTTACTCTTGATCATTGCCGCAGGGATAACCAATCCTAACAGTTATTTGGGCTTAACAAACTCGGACTCGAATTTAGAAATACATTACTGACACTCACATATATTACATATATTTAAATATATTTTTAAAAGCGACTCTACGATAAATATTTGAAGAAAGATACAATTTAATTTAATTTAAGAATAATTATAGAAGAATAGAAATAAGATTTAAATACATATATCCATATTTGACATAAAACCAAATCAAAACTTATTTTTTTATACATATTTTAATTAAAAATATTTTTAGTTACTTAAAACAATTAATCATTTACAAAGTTTGGTTTATTATAATTAGAAGCAAAATAAGCTAGTAGATGCAATTATTAACTGATTAAAAATCGTGTACTTATTATGAAATTATTTCTATTAAGGGAAAAATTGTTCCTTGTTCATAAATACTATAAATACATAAACTATAAATTTGAATTGTTTGTGCATGTCCAATGATCGTCATTAAAAAGTATCAGAAAATGATATATGAGATATCACTGTTTACAAAATAAATAAATCTGAATAATTTCTCAAATCGATTATTTAGTCTTGAGAAATGACTTCTACTTATCGAATGACATTAATAATCAGTGTGTGTCATAATTCAAGTGTACAAAGAATTCTCATGTTGAATATCGCGAATAAATAAGACACCAAGACGTGAGCGTAAATCACGAGCTGATTACGATCTCGTAATCGTTTTAATTTCGATCCTATGTCAAACGGGCATTGTGGGCGAGTTTAAATTTTTTGAGGTCACCGAAGAACGAAGTACTAGTCTCTCTTTCTCTTTGAATATCACTTGCCGTCATTTCCTCGCGGCTATTTCGCGAGAGAATGGCACCTTCCGTCATCTCGGGCAAGGATAAAAAATCAAGGAACGGCTGACAATTGCTGCCACTTCGAAATCTTTTTCATTTTAAACATGTTAAATTAACAGTACACATGTGCGCCTCTCTGTGATCTCGTTTCATTGCGTTTCCGGTAATATTGCGTGATTGCATTTTTTGTTAATTCTTTGCACATAGTTCCTTCTTTTTATATGCGAGCCACTTTTCATTCTCATAATTGACAAGTTCTTTAATGTTGCACAAATTCGATATGGCTTTCCGGTCGATATGGCTTCCCGGAAATTGGCAGTCCCGATATACTCCAATTATTTTTCATGTTTGATGCATATGTATTTATGTGCATGTGCATATAGGTATGCACTATCGCTTAAAAATTTTATCACGTTTTATGTTCTTGCTAACGATCTATTTTTCATCAATTTTAACAATTCGCGATCTATCGTTTTCTCTTCTATTACGAAAAATACTTACAACATAAAATATCTTAGAAATTTGAAGTTCTACTTAATTTTTTTAATTGTTATAATTTTTATTTGAGACGGAATTTGATTATCTCTTTAAATTTGAAAATAGAGCTACCTTATTTTAGAAATATTCAAGTTAGAAAAAAGTAAAACTTATATTTTTTAAATTAAATACATATAATTAGCTCAAATATTTAACCCAATTTGTCAATAACTCAGATCGAGGATCATTTGTTTTGTTCCGGATCTATAACGAAAGCAGATGGAGGATTTAATCAAATGAGATATGGCATTATCCACTCGTTTGATTAAATCCTCCATCTGCTTTCGTTACAGATCCGAACGAAACAAAGAATTTCTAATGCAGAATTATCTGATTATAGGCGCAATCTAATCTCAATGTTACTAGATTGCTAATGAAGTTTCACTACACATGGGACACTTTCGCGAAATCTCTCGTAAAGTGTGTAAGTCAAGTGTCTATTTTCATTTTTACGGTACACAATGCATCTTAATGCGTATCTCAATATACGCACACTTCGAACTATGATATTCTTTTCTCCTGCGCCGTGCTCTCCCTTTCTTCATAGTAAGAGAACGGAGCTTCCGGTATATATGTGGCTTCAATTTCTGAATAATAAACTGAACCCCTCGATTTCTCGATCGACCGTGAACGACCTTATTCTCACGTCTTTCTTTTGTTTGTCATTCTTTCCAGAAATTTGAATTTGAGCTTATTCCTAATATTACTATAGAAAATGGTAAACTATTACCAATATCTTTAAATTATTTTTAAACGATCAGTAACTATAGCGGTCAATATTTTCTAATAATTTTACATAATATTATTAAACTAATATAAAGAGAATAACATAATTATTAATAATATCTCTATTTTATTAATATCTCTATATTCTATACATCTAATGATTTAATGATTAAGAAAAAATTATATTAAAAATAGTATCAATATATTTGCATTGTTTATTTTATTACAATTTATCATACAAATAAATGTTGACCTGCGCGCATACGAAATGATTTTTTAATCGAATTGGAATTATTCGACCAAATCTATTATGTATTATATTATGCAAACATGTTTTATCATGCAGATAAAATACGACACTGCTGTACGCATTTACCCAGGCCCATGTAATGTGAATACGAGGCAGCCAAATATACATACGGATATATTAAGCATATGAGAAAGCTTGGAAAAAGATGCTTTGTCACTGGCAGCTCTTGATATATACAACGAGGCATTGTTTTACGATTCCGGCTTTCTATTATTTGCATCTATGTATTGTTCTTCATCTTGTTCATCGGTCTTCCGCTATTTTAAAGGGTAACAACAAGAATAATGAGATCTATAAATATCACAAAAACCATGTCGTTTGATTAATGACAACCAATTCCATGCAAATTGTTAAAAATGTCAATAACTATTTTATATCAGTAATTTTCCTTTTCCATTATTTTTTTTCAGATTGATGACTAGATTTTCTAATTATGAGTAACTAAATTACAACTACTTTGTTTATTTTCACTTTCATATCTTATTGTAGATTTTTTTTTATATTAAAGGCTAACAAGATTAATGAATTGACACTTTATGCAACCGTCAAGCGTGTATTTATACTATTCAGCTAACTGAAACGTGTTTCTTACTTTAAAAAATTGAGCAGACACTTACACATTTTTCAAAAGCTCCTTGCAAGATAATTTGCCAGAGAATTTTACGTTCTGTTTTTTATTATTAAGAAAGTATCGAATGCACAGTAAGGAACTCACTTGTCTGTCATTTTGATCAAATTTCGATCCTCTTTCTCTATTTTTCAAAATTTATTTTCCTTGGAAGTCTTTTCTCATTTCCTCCCTCGGGATCACCGATCATCATCAAACCATGCGGTTTTTGTAGCTTGGAATCATCATCAATTACTGCAGTTGGTCATTCCTGTCTCGCGAGGGAAAGTACAGTCGCGAATTTCGAGAAACCAACAGACAGACGAGAAGAAGGTGAGCTATAAAGCAAGTACCGTTTCCTAGCAGCAGCCGCTCGCTACCGACGAGGAATTGTAGTTGAAACGATTTCTGTATACCTTCGCGCTCAGTTCTAGAAAGGAAAGTAAACGTTCAGTCCACCTTATTTATGGGAATCGATTTCGTTTGCTCGTGGGATTTGCTTACATATTAAATCTCATGATTTCCGCGACACTAGTGTCCGATGAATACATCTAATATTCGAATAAATGAATAAAAAATGAATGAAAATACTCGTTCGAATACATTTCTTTTTTATTCGTTAAAAAACGAATAAAAATATATTTTTTCGTTCCATTTGAATGAATATTTTTTTAATATGATTACGAATATTTTCATTTCGTATTTACTTTTACTCTGTATTATCTGCACATAGCTATAAGTCTATAGCTTATAAGTCTATAAAAGAAAAGAGAAATTTATAAAAACTATGGTTACGATTACACCGTGCACTTAGTCCGACTTATATGATGGACATTCTATAGATTAAACAAAGACATTTTTATTGAGAATAAATAATATATCTCTCAAGAATAAATAATATATTTAATTCCATAGACCATAAGCGTGTCGCGCTTAAGATATCCTATAAAATATTTATAACATTACTGTCATATAAATTATATCGAAATGTATGGTGCTTTATTAAATATATAGATTTATAAATAAAAAATATCTTTCTAAAATATTTTTTAAAATTTCTAAGTTTCCTTATAAAATCTGAATATTACAATGACAAAATTAAATAAAATTCATTTTTCTTACTTAAAGTCATCAAAGTACTGATTATAATTAAGAGGTATTGCTTATTGGAACTTTCTTTTTTAGTTTATATTTTATTTGAATGAATATGAATACTCGCTAAATATTTATAGTTTTTTTGAGAATAAATATTTTTTGAAAACTCAAAATTTTGAATGAATATATGATTACATTTTTTTTTACGTGAAAATTTTGAATAAATATAATTTGGAGTTCAATTACAAATTTTTATATTCATCGGACATACTACGCGACACGATCGGTGCATTTTGCACTTTGGCGGAATTCTGAAGATAAAATGCTCGTCCCGAGAGATGCACAATCTCATCGACTTATTTATAGTGAAATACTCTGTGATCGTGTAAAGATACTGCCTTTTCTTATCTTAAAGAAAGAATTGCATTATCTTTGAGTAAAGCATTATACGATTTGAGTAAAAAGCAGAGTCGTGTAGAGAGAATAAAAATGTTCAAAGCGATTTATATCTTGTTTATGCCATTAACATATTATAAAATAAAATAATTTGTACAAGAATATTATAATTTAAAATTAGTTACAAGTTACTTTTTATATTAACTTTCTGAGATATTCACATCTTTTGCGCAAAATTGTCACAATCAATATTTGTTTTATGAGACATTTCACTTTGAGATACATGCTACAGAGATATCTTTGAAGAGTTGATGCAATCTGGCATTGCAATCTTGCGTTTTCTGCACCGTAATAGATGTCGATGTGACCACACGTTAGCGTGCACATTTCAACGTCAGATAAAATAAGTCAGATAACGTACAATCAATCTTCAGTGATACGTCCTTTGAACGAGACATTTTTCTTTCCGTTTGAAATTAAAATCTGGGAGCGGCTACTGGAATGCCAATCGTAATCAAATACTAATTCTTCTCGTCTCATCAGGTTGCATGTATCAAGTGTGATTCGTCATAAATTTCAAGCAAATTTGCTGGACGTTATAATATGTTAATTGATGCTATTATATGGAACAAATTAATCATTACGCTATGCGTGATTATTGTAGTGGCCGGATGTATTACTGTCAAATGTAGTTATCTCTTTTAACGATCATGTCAATCTATGGGTTTCCTATGGAGAAATTTTAAGATTTTTGCTCTAGATATTATTGCAGTATTCTTATATTAAACATCAAAATATATTTGCGCATTTTATTAAATAAATTTTTTAAAGAGAAATCTTTACAAGAAATAGTATAATTTTCTTTATAAAATTAATCCACATTTTTTTTCAAAGTTTCGATATTTATCAAAGATCAAAGACTTAAATATTAAAAGATTTCTTGTAATTACTATTTTCAATTTTGGTATAGTTATGATTATGTTTAATTAAAAATTGTAAAATTTTACATTATTATTATAATAATTACATCTCTTTGCATTTTTTCAAATTAATGCACTCTTTTTTTTCTCAATATTTATATTACCTAAAAAATTTTTGATAATTCCTTGAAGAATAGATTCTACACATAATGTGTTTATAATGATTAATGTATAAAATGATCCTGATCTCGTCATTAGCGGAACTTGAAATGATTTACTGCAAAGTTAAACCTTAAAACAGTATAAAACACATATTCATTCGGTGCTTAATTTCTCTTTTACGACTTTGTTTCAGAATTACAAGAATCAGCGCGTTGATTAAAAATCGAATCGATTTTAAAATATACAGTTAAATAGTTCTGTCGGTTGTAACGGATGGATCGTAAGCTCATAGAAATCGCGAGAACACGCATTCTTATATGCCTCACCGATATTACTAGCACTACACGAGTTAGATTCGAGAATGTCTGACACGCGCGGAAAAATAAATTGTACCGAAGTGTCGTGATTAGCAGCAGAAGCCTGGCTTTCAATGACCGTACAAATGTAATTGCTCGTTTCGAAAGAAATTCAATTAGAAGTAATTAATTTAAGTGGCAATTTTTCGCGATGTCACTCTTACAGAAATCTAGTATTAGCTCTAATCTAATACTGATAGACATTAATAATTAATATTCATTTTAAGTACTACAAGTATTCAATATTATAAGTATCAAAAGCATTGTTATTTAGTACTTTTAATACTTCAAATAAGTGATTAATTATTTCTTTTAATACATTGGCTAGCATTAAATTTTTATAGGATGACTTTAATTAAAATTATAATATTTACTTCTCATTTTAAAATATATAGATTTCTTTTTGCCTTCATCAATGCGATTCCGATATTAGCTAATACATACAAGTTCATTGTGCACATTATGCGACCGTATTAATATTTCTATATTGCTAAATTACATCATGATCTCAGTTTCAGTTTATTATGATTTCAGTTTATTATGATTGAATTTCCGCGATCTATCATAAATCAGGAATACATTTTTTTAGATTAAACATTTTCATTAAGCATATAGTTAAATTCTCGCAAGCGCAAAGCATGACGAGCATTACTGTGGCAGGACGTGGAAATAATTAATCGCGCACACAATGAAAAATAATTGTGTGGCTTTCTTGGTGAACTGATTTGCTCCATCGTCGCGTTCTTAATATAGATTTCAATATGAATATAGTTTAAATAATATAAAACTTGGTATTTAAAATAATAAGTTCAAAAATATAAAAAATAGTAAAATAAATATCAATCGCGAAATTTAAAAATTAGATTGAAGTCACAAAGCTATAAAAGTAATCATAGTCACATTAGTAATATTTATGTATTTTTCAAAACAAAATGGTTGAATTATTTGAGTAACAATCATAATTGAAAATTAAAGTTAATTTTTACTCGTTAAATGTCTTTAATATAAATTATAATTAATATTAGTAAATAATTTAAAATTATAATTAAAATTTGTTTTATCAAATAGCTATACAATTATAAAGAAATTTATATTATAACGAAAGTTTAACATAATTTAAAGTTTAACTTGAAGTATATACGTTTCTTGTATCTACATAAAAGTAATTGATAATTCTATAAATAACATTAGTCTATTTTACATAGAATTTATTTACATTTTATAATATATCTAATTAAGTTCTGTCTTTGTTGTCTATGTGTCTCATACTTTATATTTTATTTTTAAAAAGTATGAACGTTATTTATAAAATTGTTTAATCATTGTTATTACTATTCAGCTCTGTCATTCAAAGCATATCGCGAAATCGACGCACATATGCGTGCGGCAATATAAAAAGAAAGCGGAATCGCTTTCGAACGGTATAGGAAAAGCGATTTAAAGTACCATGGACTCGCCATGGCTCCCTAGTAACGTGCTGTACGGTCTGGGAATGAATATTGGTGAAAGTCTCGTCGAATGGAATAAAAAGTATGCTGATCTATTTACATATCATTGGTTCTGCAAGATTGTATGCATTACGTAACGAATAAACAAGCTACGCTAATGCAGATTATCCGCAAGGAATCTAAGAGGAAAGGTACGGTATTGGCCGCATTAGTAGTAATGAATGCAATCGATAGAACTGCATCATGAAGACGATAATTTTATTCAAAAAGAAATCCTTTCCTCTCAAAGGATTTTCCAGTTTTTATATACATATAAATAAACATATTATATTTATCGTAAGACATAGAAGAAAAAACATTTGCATGCGTATTGAAAGAATAACTTAATGAATTGAAAAATTTAGGTAGTTAACAACTTCATAGATATGCTTTTTATGGCTCGCCGTTTATTGCACAAACAACGATTCTAAACCACATCGACGATTAGATGTAAATCGTCGTTATAAATCGTTAGGCGACTTGCGCGAGCGTGATACGTAAAAGCGTCCATTATGTGAGGAAATGACTATTGCGGAATAAAACACATGCATTAAATATTTTGCCATATAGGCGCTAACGAAAGTTTACTTTTAATTTAAGGAGGGAAATTCTTCTACGCGCGCAAAACGTTACATAAAGTGAGTATTGCAAGTGTAACGTGTCTCTTGCACGATGAATTTAACGCGTAGTAACATTTTATAAGAATTTCACTATTGCGCAAAATATACGAAATGTATCGCGTGACACGCGTGAAATGTATCACGCGATGTGCAATTACATTTTTCTCCCAACGAAACGTAAATGGGAAACAATGGGATTATGTCGATGGCATATCTTCGCGATTTTCATCAAAGTGAGAATATAGACTATACTCATATTTACACTAAGATATATATTTACACAGCTAAAAGCTCTTATAAAATAATAATTATTTGACTACATATGCATGGTTCAACCAGTTTCTAAATGTCACGATAATTCCAGTTCGTGCAGCTGCATAGGATATGCCAACAGGAAAGTCAACTGTATATACATAGTTCTGTGATAAAAAAAATTATAGATATTATAATATTATATATATCCAAAATGATGAAACTGCTTGTGAGGAGACGATATATTTTTATATTTTCAATCAATTAATATAATGTACGATAGTATTTTTTCGGCATTGCTTGATAAAAGATTCTCTGTGCTTTTATTCCTCAGCATAGAATTTACTAACTCTAGATAAAATATAAAGTATCTTTCTTTTTTCTTCGTTTGCACCACTTATACATATACTAAAAACCATGTCTGTCTAAATCTTGCACATAAATCAATGAATCTACAGATTTCATTAAAAGTGAATGTTGTTTTACTGCGATGAAAATAGAAAATCACGTACGAAGTCTGAAGGCTGTCGCGATCAATTCTAATAGATAAAGTATAAAGTAGTCTGTATTGAATTAATTAACTCTAAATTAATAAATTTACTAAAAGTTACGCATCCCTGATTTCGAGCGTAAATTCAACAACAGTTTTACTGTAAATAATTCTGCTTGAGCATGCCGCATCTATGGAAGCTGTGTTACGTGAAACAATGCGCTTTTGCATTCGCTGGAAGTTACTCTTAAGCGCGGTGAATTCCGTTGTGCTTTTCGCTATGTATGCTAGACCACAAGCGACGTACTATGGTGAACGAGAGAAAGATTTCCCCTTGGAACATAAATCACGAGCAGAATACTCCGTGCGATGCTATAGACTACTCTCTATAGCAAGTACATAAATGTTCGACCGATATATATGACCACTAGAAGATTACCTGCTGCACTTAAGCACAGATTTATTATCTGAAACTTGTACAATAATCGTTACCGTGAGCAGTTTTCACGATATAAAGGCATATAAGTTAGTAGGAAACCTATTAATCCGTCCCATTTCAGTTTATTCAGAATAGTACGGTAAATTTTGTAAATTAATTTGTTACGTACTTCCTGAATGGATATTTACAAATATGAATCTTTACAGACTTGAATGTTTATTACTTAAAATTATGCGATTATTGCTACAGACATTGAGCCATTTCTATGGAACTTTCTATTAAATTTTTACGTTAATTTTAATGCATAGTTTTAAATGGTATAATTTGTTACAAAGAGAGCAAATTACATTAACTTCATTATATATAACTAAATTATGTACGTGATAAATCATATGGGACAGAATAATGCATAATTTATTTTCATATGCTATTATTGCTCTTCTTTTAACGATAAATGTAGCATACTTTAATAATTAACAGGTAAACATGTAATAATGTGCACACATGCGCATTAATCATACTACTTCCGTGAAAACTTTTGTCTGACTCGAAGTAAGGTTTCTCTACTTATCGATTCTTTATAATGAAAAATCAAGTGAAAAATTCACATTCTATTTGTTTCAGGAGCATTTCTTCTTAATGCTGGAGTACCTTAAGTATAAAAATAATAATATAAAAAACAATTATAGAAATAATAAACATAAATGTGATAATAGAGAATGCCAATAATTGATCAAAGTTAGATGTTATGAATATACAATATATATTCTTCATTTAAATTTAATTATTTCTGATGTGACTGTGCGCCGAAATGTTCGGACTTTAAACACGAAAATCGATCTGAGACACTAACAATATAAATATAAGTAGAAATAATAAAGTTGAAATACTCGATTAAATAACTAGAAAAGAAATATAATGTATAGTTAAAATTCCTGTATTTATACAATTATTAAAAAAAATCATACACTGAATAATTGTGCTTACAAGCATAAAGATGCAATTTAATTATTTCTACACTTACGTGTAACACGTCATATCACGTGTGCACTTGCAAAGGTTGAGTTGCTGACATGCCAAATCGTGACCATTGAGACTCCGTCTATCCCGAATGCCTAAGCGTGTGCACTTCTATTACAGCATTCTATGCCACGCATTGCTTTACTGTGCATGGAAATAGCTCGCATGGTGTACTTGGTGTTATTGACGGCACGAGACAGTAGCTTTCATATGGTAATATTGGTTAGATCTAACAATAGACCTGAGTTAACAACGTTATCATATACATCTCTCGTTAAGATAAAACGATAGTTAAAAAATTTGACATGTACAAAGATTTGTCATATAATATGTTTGAAAAATGATCATTTGTTGAAGATATCTCAATATGTCAAATATAAAAATGATCATTTATTAAATCTGAATCAAAAATACATTCTCTAAATTTTTTTGAAATGAAATTTTTACTGCAAGAGAGAAAATGTAACCATTTTTGGAGACAATTTTTAACAATTTTCACTCATTTTCAAGAAGTGAAATATTTTCACTCTTTTTTTTCCAAAAATGGCTATATTTTCACTCTCTTGGAATGAGATTTCACTCCAAGAAATTGAGAGAGTAAAATATATAGCACAATATATGAATAAGATAACAATAATTGGTCAGACTTTGGATAATTTCATTTAATATATTATTTATAATATATCATGTATTTTGATATATTTTAAACTATATTTTTATTTGTAAACTTTTGAATTTTACTTTTGAAATTTTTTTTATATTACACAATACATGTAAAATTATAAATAAAATTCTTTATTCTAAATTATTTAAAGTTTAAGATTTTTAAATATGAATAGATAATATTTCTTTGTAAATACATTTTATAATTTTGTTAAATTCAAATTTTTAGTTATCAAATCTATTATTATACGGTACGATGGTATTTAAGTCTTAGCAAAAGAAAATCAATTTTGGTCATCAAGGAATGTATAGTTAAAGAAATAATTCCTGAATACTTTATGTATCAAAAACATAACGCGAATGTATAATTACGTGTCGAATGTGCAAAAAGATCCGTTCAACAAACAGGAAATTATGTAAGTTAGATAATGACTGTGTTAGTTTCGCCCACGCAGAATAAAACATTTATGAAATGTCGCAAGACATTTTACTTGATATTTTATTTTACTCGCATACATATCGAAAATCATATGGTGATTCGCAAAAAAAAAAACGAAAGTATACGATCAAAAGTTTTGGAATTATAGTGCTTCGTTGTACATTCAGTGGGAAAACACTTTCACGTGATTACATGTTGCCGAGAAACGCATTTTCACGTGTCACACAGAAATGATTTTATTTCTGTATTCAATTTGCGGGGCCTAATGTCACTATAATTCCACTATCTGCGTATCTAAGAAAAAGCGCACGTTTATTATGGTAAATTAGTAAATTAGATCATATTTTCTCCTCTTAATAAAACTCTTATCTCGCACGAGCGTTTCACGTAATACTTTTTTCATAATTCTCCAATTTGTATCTCATTATTTAAAATACTTTATATTTTCATAAAAATATACGCTCCAAAAACACGCAAACGATTATTATAATTACAAGGTAGAAGAAATATTGCTTTATATTTTGAATTGAATTGAATCAATTTGATACAATTGAATTGTTACTCAACTATTAACAGACAGATTTTTTCAAATACTTTTAATGTTAAATATGCTAATAAACGAACAATCAGTAATATTTCTTTTATCATAGCATGCATCAATGTTTTGAATTTAATTATTTTGAAAACTACTTTTATGAAGAATATGAAGATAAATTATGACATCTGATGTATATTTGATATGCATAATTAGTTATTCTGTGTAGATTTTTGTTGTAAAGTCTGTATAGATATTTATATATATAAAAAAGAGTGATTATACTTATATTTTATTAGTTATTATAATATTTATATCAAACTCGCGTTTTTTCCGCAGTTATAAATTTTTTTACACATTTAATGTTGACATTCTCTTTTTAATACACAATTTAGGATACTCAATAAACTATACATTAGATATATTAAAATTATATGAATTTTCAGCTTGATTATTTCTCGACATAAATTATAAAATAAAAATTGTAGAATAATTAAAAATAATAAAGTATTCGTAACAGAATTCACTTTAAATTAGTTTAGATAAAAGGAATTGTGAAAACATTGTACACAGGGAAGTAATAAATAATTTTAAATTGATTTTTAACAGAACATTTTTTAAAAGAACATTTCAACTTGTTTTATTATATATTACATGATTTATCCGTTTATGTTAATAGCGATTTCTTAAATAAAAAGCAAGCATGGAAGTGTAAATAATACTCGCTTTGCGATAAAGATTAAATTTCTTGTCAGCAAATAGAGTGTGAAAATACATGTCGAAACTATCGGCACAGCTGCAATAAATAGACATAATTTGCTTATATTACCTTTTGGTTTATGAAACTATAGTATATTCGATTTCTAATTGTCATTTAAATATTTGACGGATAATGAATTTGTTGAAAACAGCGTCCGCGCGCGCGCGTTTCATTCTTCGTAGTCAGGAAGTTATTAAAACTTGATAGAAATCCCACATTTAACAAACTTTACATTACAGCAACTTTACGCGAACAAAGAATCATTTGATTTGCGAAACTATAATTTTAATTTTCATTGTAATGAAATGATGTACAGTTTTCTTTTATGCTTACAATCGTTTTGCATTCCTCCATAGCATTAACATCGATTTCTTTTAATTGAAGTTTCTTCATCATTTATAATTTTTTTTACTACATTCTATGCCATATATTTTATAAAAGAACTATTATGATAATAAAAAATAAAATTAATGAAAAACAATAATATAACAAATGACTTCGTATTAAAAAGTTATTCAAAATTCAAATAAGAGGATACACTTAATTTATTACTCCATATATTATTATGATTTATTTATATCTCTGAGATGGAATATGTAACGTAAACTTGTATGTTATATGCGCATATCGATAAAAATGAGATATATATATAAATTATAAATATCTATTTCTAGTATATAAATTAAAATTTTTATCTTGTTAATAGATATATACTACGCAAATATAATTATACGTATAATGTAATATGGTTTTAATTTATATTAACATTATATGTAGTTAAGCGTAGATTAAATTAATTACATATTACATCTTTACCTCTTTGTTTTGATAAAGGAAATCTTGCCGATTAGAAATAGAGTTGTTATTTACGTCAAGCGAAATTAGATTATTCCGCAGCAACAATGTAGAGCATGTTTTTGAGAAAGAAATTTATTATATTCGATCAACTTGTAATGAAATATGTTTTCCTGTTACATATATATTATTATTTTTATATTGTAAAATGCCATAAAGTATTGTACAAATATGATTCATATTGCATTATACTCTACAATATTGATTTGTTATTTCAAATAAGTTATTTAATTTTATATCCTGTTGTGGCAGGAGTTTTTTCTACTCGATAATGCGCAATAGCAATTAATTGTGATTAATTCCGATACATAGTTTTATTTATAAAGAGAAAATTGCGTGCAAAAACTGAATTATATTCCAGGGCATAAAATGGATCATTCTTAATCTTTATACATATCGGATAATGTTAAGTCTTATGTTAATATATGTTTTCAAATAACACTTAGCAGTTACCATATTTCTTGATTTAAAGTATAATAATGATACTTATTATTATTATAGTTTAAAAGAAAAACCGAGAACTATCAGTAATTTTCACTAAGAAAAATAAAAGATAATAATATTAAGAAGTACATTTTCTTAAGGCATTCGCAGATCACATAACTCATATTCTCTCTTGCGCAAGAGTCACAACGCGAGAACCTAAAACGTGAGATGATCGAAAAAAAAGTAAGAGTTCTTACGTCATAACTCGTAACGTGCGTATTCGCCGATTTCGTGAACAAAGCATACTAATTACGTGCTATAATTTTGGTAATAGTTATGCATGCCGCGTGCCGAATCATAATATCGCGTGCTGATGGACAGCCATTACTGAATGATTCTCGAGCATAATTTACGCGTTCCGGTGTTAACGCGATTGCAAGGCCGACCCGCCGGATCATTACTTGAACCTGTTTCACACTCGCCTTTATCCACCGGCTGTATTCCGTACTTTTGCCTTTCAGCAGAAAACTAAAATGATCCGGTGACCATCAGGAGCGAAACTGCGCCCTGTAAACGTGACACTTAACTCTAATAACTTAAACGCGTCACAACGCTCGACAATCGCGCTGGTCGGCATGTGGATGAAAATCGAATGCATAATATAAAGTTGCGAAAATTGGAAGTAAAATATAATCTGTAATCTAGTATTAAACTGTCAATAATAATTGTGTTTGAAAGATATTACATAATTTCGATATTCTCTTTCTCTCTTTCTCTCTCTCTCTCTCTCATTCTGTTGGCATAATGAATTAAATAAATTACAATTATGACATGCAGTTATCAATATTTATTGTGAAATTGTGAAAAAATATTCTATAGGAAAAAAATTATTTAAATCAATTAGAGTTGATAAATAGAGGAAGGTCATCGATATCAACATACTATCTTGTTTTTAGACATTATTTCTTAAACAAAAACTAAAAATAAAACTTTAGAAACATAAATACAAACTCAAAAGTGTCTATTATTAAATAATATAGCAATTTCTATAATACTGTTTGAAATTTTGCAATAATTATCTTTTTTCGTAAGAAAAAATAAGGAATAATTTCGTAAGCAAAAATAAGCTGATAAATGAACTTCAAAATTGACATAATAGGCAGTAATGCCACTTTTCTTATTCTTTTTCTTTCATAGACTAATAACTAATTCAACAGTTACTTTTACAGTTACATTACATTTTGAACTTATTTGTCAATTTAATGTGTTAATTAAAATCTAATTAAAACTACGGTCCATTTAATGCTATAAATGCTTCGAAGTATTTTTTGATTGGTCAATAAATTGTAAACATAACTTTTTTTATAGCTCTAATAGCATTAAGTGGACCGTAGTCTTAATTAGATTTTAACCAACATATTAAATTGACAAATAAGTTTAAAATGTAAAGTAACTGTAAAAGTAACTGTTGAATTAGTTATTGGAAGAAAT
This sequence comes from Acromyrmex echinatior, assembly GCF_024713525.1. Lineage (NCBI taxonomy): Eukaryota > Metazoa > Arthropoda > Insecta > Hymenoptera > Formicidae > Acromyrmex > Acromyrmex echinatior. Next base: position 5,614,973 of record NC_141864.1, on the reverse strand, counting down.
CTGTAACTAAGTAAGTGTAATTAATAGCGAATTCGGCAGTCCGCAGTAGTGCGTACTGAATACGGTCTTGTAAAAAAGTGATGAAAGATACAAGATATAAATCAATATTTTGAATTTCAAATTATATGCGAATTATGTTATTCTAAATTCATTTTTAAGAACAAGAAAAGTTTTTATTCGAGAAGAGCGATACAAATTAAATTCAAATACTTCCCAAAGAAAAATAGCAAGTGGAAAAATGATACAAATAGAAGTAGTTTATAAAGATAATTTAACCATAACAAAATTAATGTCTTAACATTATTTCTAGAGAACTTGAAATAAACAGTTAGTGATAAGCTTTAAGTTAATTCATGTTTAATACCGCTATTATAAATAATTAATTTCAAAATACGAATTCTCTGTCTCTTCTCTCTTAAATAATTTTATAGTTTTTTTGATTTTTCTTGTGTCATTTTTCTTATAGAGTATACGATGTTTTGAAAAAATACAGAATTGTTCTTAGATTTAGAAAGGGGAACAAATGTTATCAGATTATATGATATAATATTATATTACCATGCGATTTATTTACCGGACGTTTTATTATTCTCTCTTTTTATAAAAATGCCATTGACGTCATTGCAATGATAAACATTGTGTACTAACAACATTTCTCCTTAACGGATTACAACCAGCACTCGAATTGGCAGGCGTGTACTCGTTACGGTTCGCGATTACCGTTATTGTTGTTGCAAGATTAAAATGATTCGCGAAGAAGGAAATTGCTTCTTCGTGCAGAAAAGCCGACACACGCGAAGGGTATCGGAATTTTGCATACGTTATTTGGTGCGCTGCATAAACTTCGCCGCCGTTCTATTTCCAACATCACGTAATAACAACTTTCTTATACCAGAAACCTAGGGTGATAAAAAAGAAATACTAGGGTGATAAAAAACGGACAGGAATGATACATTGTTAATACTTACACGATAGACATTTAATGTATGTTTCATTTCTTCTTGCAAAGTATCGCAAATGTAACGTAAAAAAACTTAATACAAAATTACGATAAATATTTGAATCGAATCGAGAAAATTCAATTATTACACATAACATATACACAAAAAATTTTGAGAGGACGCTTTCTGACAAATAACTTTTTACAAATGACATATAGTATGTCTCCTTTTGCGCTATAAAACTTTTACAAATCTCATGTTGTATCTCATTCTTTATCTTTTGTGCCGCGACATTCGTTAAGTCCGGCTTTCTTCTCAACATACATCTGCATTTTAAATTAACATATCCAAGACAGTTATTCGGTAATTTTATGGTTGTACCATAATGGTTGTATCCCTTTTCCTTCACACATTTTCCAGGAAGAGCCTTTCACTGAAGGCTAATAATCTTCTTATTGCGAGTCTGAGGATTGAGAGCATTTTTCGATCTTATTGTAGCCGAGAATATGGACGATAATAAGCATGGAAAAAAATTATTTGAACATATTCAAAGATCATCTCGGCGAAGATGAACATATATATTTTCACTGTGATATGATTAACTCGAATATCAAACTTTAAAATTTTAATTACGCTGTATAACACTTATGTATTTTAAATTTTATATATTATATATATATATATATATATATATATATAATCTTTATATTGAATAATTATATTAAAAATATGTTATATTAAAAAAATATTATTATTATTATTGTTGTTGTTATTATAGATACTATACTTACTAATAAGCCATTAAGTCGTAAGAAATGAACCAATCACAGTCGAATGTGAGAAGAATAATTGACTATAATTGGTCAATTTCTAACGGTTTAAGACTTAAAGCTTAGCTAATGACTTATTGTAGAAAACTCTTTCTCTCTCTCTCTCTCTCTCTCTCTCTCTCTCTCTCTCTCTCTCATTAGATATTTATCAGTATTTAGTGATTAGTATTGATAAGCACAATATATTCTTTGCGAGGATAAATATATATCAAGAAAGATAAAAAGAAGAAAAAAAGAATAAAAAGATTATTAGAAGTTATCTGAGATTGTAAATGCAAATATACACGTATTGATCCTAATTTACTCATGAATATGCACATGCTTTATTAGTTGTCTGATAGTCTTATTTACTTTTTTTTTTTAGCAAATGTCGAACGTAGTAAGAACACTTAACATTGTACATGTCACCGGCGCTTTACATATAAGCAATGTAATTGTTGCCAATTACGCAGGAGATTTCTTAAGCATGCTAAAGAAACGAGAAGAAACTTGTCGATCGACGAACTTACACCGTACATGGTTAGATGGACATGATCTGAATCATTAATCAATATCCTTAATTTGTAGTGGTGCATCTGATGTAACTCGAATTGCATATATTGATTTACGCTGAGTAATCCGTCTCAATCGGAAACTCACGTAAACTCGCTTCAGGATTAATGCAGTGGCAAGTGATATGTGTATAGTAATATATCTGTGTATAGTAATATCTTACGTGAGATAATTAATGTCATTGTAATGATATATACAAATTTTTCAATGTCCCACATTCTTTTTCTATTTTTTTATATTCTTATGGAATATTTTTGAAGATTAAATGATGAAATTTGAAAGCAACACCAAGAGAAGTCTCGAAACAACCCTCATGTAAGTTTTTAAGTGATATATCCTTCATGAATTTCATAATATGTCCTTAGGCAAAAATGAGGCCACTAAAATATGATGTACATGGTTGTTTATTAAACGACACTTACTGGCGAAAAATTGGTGTCAAGACAATGAAAGTGAGATTTTTTGGTGAAAGTATGCGAAATGAAATATCGCGGTCTACTTCACTAGATCAGGACAGGATGTGACATTCCGCTTTTGGCTTTCGTTTTTTCAAATTATGCAGTCGCAATGGACAATGTATGCTGCTGAGTGGTTACCGGAAAGATCAGAGAGCGGACTTGTACTGACTTTCTTTTATTTACGTTTCATTGTCATTACATATTTGACAATCCAGGTTAGAATACCTAATTCTTTTCGACAACTTTTTCTCTCTGCGAGTATTACGGTTTTACAAAAATATCTAAAAATTTAAGTAGACACAGATCTGAAAATAATTTTGTTCATTTGAAAATAATCAAAATAATTACATTAATAAGGAAATTCAAAGAAAGCATCATAAATATTGCTGCAAAAAGTTTTAACATTCTAGTAACAAGCTTGAGCGACTTACATAATTACTTTGATAAATTCAATGAGACTATTATTTAGCTAAATTTTCAAATTTTTTCAGCAAGACGTTCTTTCCGTGTATATATTTAGGAGTTTCTTACATAAATATATAATTAAAGTTGTTAATATAAATTCCGACGTTATTCCCAATTAAACAATTTTCGTATATAATTTTTCAATTCTTAATTAGAGGCTATTTGGTATCATAATTTTTAGATATGTGTGGAGTATAATGACATTTTTGCTATCATTATAGGTGTATTAAAATTTAACATAACCAAGTGTGTTACACGTGACATTTAGCAACGTGTGAAAGTGTATTTACTATTATACACAGACAAAGTTGTATTATTGTTCTGGCACTAACTTTGATTCTAACTACACCTGTTCCGGATTTACCACTTTCCGTTTGCGCTTTCATAAGAAACGTTCTTCATTATTATCTTGCTATCTTAGTCATGTACCTCACATACATATTGTATGTGTATTTGAATGTGTTCATACAATCGTAAAATCTCGTTCTCTTACAGCATCGTTTAGCTACGTGTCCATGCTATAAAATGCATTAAATATAACTTGTAAAAGCTATAAATCAATCGATTATGTATTTTTAATTAATTTAATTTGATTATTCAATCGATGCAATGAGATAGACGCGTATATTTTTTATAAGGATTAAAAAATTCTAAACGTTACAATTTCTTTTGCAGCAAATATTTGCATATGGCAATCAATTATTGTTCTCTCTTTGTATATATGTAAATATATATATTTATTCTGCAAAAAAAATACATGTAATAATAATATTGATAAGTTTATGAAATTTTACGTAAAGCATTTTTCTCTATTTGTCTAAAAGTCAAGTATATGATAATATTATGTCAAAGTTTAATTTTTACATTTTTTTGCGAAATTGTAAAAGGTATCATTAGCTCGTATCCACCTATTTCTAAGAAAAATTTCTGATATATACGATTAAAAAATCAAAAGTAACCGAGTATAAGCACAGCATAGTACAAAGTATGAGTTGACTGAATAATCATATAGGATATCGATTTAATGGAAAACGACAGTGTATCGAGCTTAGAGGTTCATATGAGTCTTGCACGTATGTGTAAGGGCGCTCACGCAAACTGACCAGGTAACATTTCGTCACAGTCGATGTGTGCAATAAATCGTATCCTTCGCGACAAGGACATGCTGCATAGCAGTTATTACGTGAGCTGTGGGAGATAAATTAAAGATCGAAGCAAAGGGAAACAAGTGCGTGGGTTGCTTTATTGCGGAAGGGTTAAAGTAAATTTACACGGTTTATTTTTATTTGTTATTCATTGCTGATCGAATGAAAGGGAATGTATTATTGTATTAAAGAATTGCTCTAAAAAATTTGCCATTTGTGTTGTGATACGATAAAAGGAAATGCCATTCTTTAGTTATTTAAATAAAGGACAAGCATTACTTAATTTGAACATTTAAATCTGAATTAGACACTTGTCATCATAAGTACAGAGTTATTTTTAAAGAGCATGACTGAATAATTTTCGCTAACATTGAAATAAAATTTGCTTCCAAATGTGATTTGCGACCATATACCACTAGATAAATAAATCTTTGATTTTGGATTAATTTTTTGATAAAAGTTTGCAACATAATGTAAAAAATAACGTAACAAATGCAAACTTACAAGCAATGCTTGGTTTGAAAGTTCAAATCTGAATGAAATTTTTTTGTGAGTACAGTATCATAGCATGTACAGTTTTTTTTGCTAACATCGAAGTAAAATTTGTTTTAAGTAATTCACGACCATGTTCGCCAAGAGCGGAGCTGTGTAAGTTTGCCTTTACGATCGAGAGATGAACATCCGTGAAGCGCGCCTACCGGATCGATTTTGCGGTTCGTGCGTTGTATTTCGCGGTGAGCTCCTTAATTATTGTCCCGCGTTATACGCATTAAATCGGCCGGAAAGAAAAAGGGAAAGAAAAAAACCACACATTGTTTTCGCGGGGACTTTCTCTCAGCAGATCTCACGAATCATGCGCACCTACCGAATCGGTGAAGGAAGTGCGTCCAAACTTATCACGACCGACCGCTTACGATTGCAATTATGATAACCGCGCGTTGGCAGCGGGAAAATGAGATTCGTAATATCAATCAGATATTAATATCTGCCTCGCAGGTGTCGAAGTCATACCTCGGATTTGATGAGGAAAAATGACATGTGACCCCGCGAGAAGATAAGATCGCGCGCAAGGAAAGTTGCGTTTCCTGCTTTTTAAGAGAGCTCGTTAACCGAGGTTTAACTGTCGTGTTCGTTGAAGGCGCATAACGCATATTAAAACTACCTGCGTTAACTGGTTGAACCGTCGGCCGTTAAATCTACTTTTACATCTCGCGTGCAATGACAACCACTCACGATTTACGTATCGCGGTCTGTCCAACGTTCGCAGATTGTTACGGCGTTGCAAAGCGTGTCCTATACGGTGGGTGAAAGCGATCGACCTGAGAGACATTATTTAATATCCTAAGTCGTGCGTATATGTTGCGGAAAAAAAGGGTACAACTTGTCCATTGCAGCCAGGCACATAACTGGGAAAGATTCGAAAATCGCGCAGCCGGTCGTGCGAAACGAATTGCAACTCTCGATCGTTTTTCAGGAAATGTTACCAGTTATACGATCTATATACGAAAAATACAAGACACGTAAGCCACGCTTATCATATCGTGCATCTCTAGTTAAAAATGAACAAATCAGAATTTTGAGTCGGTTGAATCTATTATAATTTCAGTTGAGATAACTGGAATTCTGATTGATATAATCAGAACCTTTCTCTAGTAAAAATGTATACAATTTTCCTAGACATCTATCCAGTTACTATCTAATATTACTGTATTCTCATTAGTTGTGCCAATACTGAGTAGGAAATGGACAGGAACTTGATAGAGTTTTATTCTGTTCATTTCATGAGCAGATGGCTTGCTTATTAATCAATTTAATATTCATTATTTGATATATTTCTATTCAGTAACTGGATTCAGATTTACGCAACTTTTGTATGCAGTTACTAGACAGAAGTTGGTATAACTGTTTAGTAACTGCTCAAAAAAATGCATGAAATTTCTACCAGGATCTGTTTGTCCATTTTTGACCAGAAATTTTTCTTAGTGTATAGAGGTGTTGCAACTTTTTGATACATTGCTTGTAGACTGAACTGAACTGAGTCGGAAGTTCTTTATCATTTTGTATTTAATAGTTAACGCAATAGTTAACGGTATATTATTTTTTAAAGATTAATTGTCGACGACATAAAATCGATGTAAAATACAATTTTAAGATGCCTTTCAGAGTTCTTTATCATGTGTTACAAAGTTCAAAATGCCTTGATGTAACAACAGATTACAATGTTTTACTGTGGTGTCTTTTATATGTCTTATATATGTATAATTACAAATTTTTCAATAAAATTCTATCAGATCTTTTGCAAATAAAAATTTACTAGGAAGCTACCTGATTTACTTTTTCGTTATATAATATCTGAGTAATTAAATTTTATTAAGAACCATGCTACAAATTATTTATTAGGAATAGCAATGATGGAATATTCCGATTATATCGCCATTATCGCGTAGTTTCTCACAGTCTCAGCCGATTACGTATGAAATAGAAACCGATTTAATATGAAATAGAAACCTATTTAATAAGTTCACAGAATATTATATCTTCGCACGACTATTTTAAACTTATTAGCTTCATATTATACCGATGTTTCGCATAATGTAATATGATTACATTATGCGATAATTATGGGAATTGTATTCCGTTTTGTGTGATAAGATCTGAGCAAAAGAATCGCCGAATTGTTCGGCAGTACGACCCTTTTCTCGCGGATCACGATAAAAACACTTACGTAAATGCAATCGCACATGATTTTTTATTGCATATATAGACACTAGTGTACCTGCGTATACTTATATATGTACATATATAGAGCGGAACGATGTGAGTATAGTAAAATGCATAAAAAGTTTAGAACTAAAGGGGAGGGAGAAAATAAATGCACAATTATTAGCTGGTTGATTGACAAACCGAGTTGATGCTTATCGCTAAAAAGTTATCAACAGACGAATAATTTGCTATATCACAAAATCGTAATTACAAGACATAAATTGAGTAAATCTGAAACTGAAATGATCTGGAATGAAAGTGATGTTAAGTATTTAAAAAAGAAGTTATTTCTGTATGTAATTTCCTTAATCTTATATCACAAGTGACTCGATTGATTATACAAGATTATACAATGTTTATTAAAAATTTTCTTTCACTTCCTGCCGATTTTTTTGTAGTAGAATTATTATAAATAAATCATTTTATAAGAAATTAAAAACGAAAGTCTCTACAATTTAAATTTAAAAACTGTGAATTAATAGCATGATGTTATTTTCCATATTACTTTAAATAATTAATTTTAATTACAACTATAATCAGATGTTTCATATTGAAAATTATTAACTTATTGTTCAAAGAATTTGTAATTGATAGAGAAAGTATGATTTCAAGACGTCAGTTACATATAGATACATAAAATATAGATATTAGGTTTTGCGAAAAGAAAAATAATTATAGTTTGCTACCTTAATGTTTAATGGATACTAGAAATGCAAGACATTGGTCACTTTCTGTAAATGTAGCTAATTTGTAAACAATTTTACGATTTCCGCTGTAACGCACAATTACTCATTGTGTGAATGCGTAATGTATTTACCAATTGGTCCAGCTTGACATAAAATTGCCAATGCACCAAATACACACCTTTCCGGTTTTTTCAGAGTATTCTTTTAATATTCAAACCTGTGAGTTACAAAGAAACTGCAGATCAAAAATAGAAAATAATAGTGATATGTATCGTAAATAATCAAGAAGCATTTTATTTTAATATATTATATTTTAATAATAATAATAACAATAATAATAATAATGCTAAGAACTTTATATATAATTATAATTGTAATAACAATTTATGAGTTTAATATTTCACAAAACTAACATGTATAATGTGAAAAAACATTTCGTTTGAAAAACAGGATGTCATAATATTATATTTGACCGTAGTGAAAAAACATATAAAAGAAGTAGAATGAAATATTTAAAAATAACAAAAGGTAAATATGAATTTGTAGAGAATAATAAACTAAAAGTAAAAATGAGATAATAAGTTGAACGAAATTGGAAAAACGAGGATAATCTAGTATTCAAATATAATGAGTTTAAGTATTTGATCGTAATATAGCAGGAAGCTGCTCGAAATTGTATAGACATGATGAACAAGATAGTAAATTTTGATAACAAATGGATGCTGTTGGAATGAAATTTATAGTTTGCATGCACCATTTGCATACTAAATTTCACATGATAATAACATTGTGATTTCTCAAATTCGTATATACATAAAATATAGTTTAAATCAATTTTGTCTGAAATTCAAATCAATATCGATTGCAGCCATCGTTTGAAATGCAATGCTTGAGCGGCAGTCGCCTTACATTTTAATCGCCAATGGCGAGAAACCTTCGGCATCTGTCATTAAAACTTGCAAAATAGTAGTTAACGTTTAGAAACTAACATATGAATTAAAATGTCAACCAAACTAACCGCTATATGCGATTTTTTTCTGCCGAGTACACCACTGACGTCTGTAAAGCGGGTTTATACTGCTGACGAAATTCAAAATTGCGAAATGCCGCAATGCATAATGAATGGCAAATACCGTGCGTCGTAAATGTCACGAAATAAAAACATAATCCGCGCACCGTGTGTTGACGATCCGATTATGCAATAGTACAATACAAAAATTTCGCACGCGTAATGAAAAATTGCTCTTGTCTACATCAATTTTGCCGGAAATGACGTGATCTGATCGGTGAATCGCACGCCGTAAAACTGCAAAACTTGGCAGCTTGATCCATATTCAAATATACGATATTAGTATGAGAGCGTATAGAAGGAAGTTGTAACATTTTTTATGGCGCTGTCTGTATCTGTTTCTCAGGTATTCGCGAGTATACGTGTGAAAGAATAATGCACGTTATACACGCAATCTCTTCAAGTACATACCTCTTAAACATTATAATATTTATAATCGAATTAATGCTCGATGCATAAATCAAGCTCGTGAATTAAAAGAAAAATGTTTCTTATATCCGCAACAAAAAATTATAATGATCCATGCATGCGGAGGGCAACGATGCAATTCCGACAATTTCAGGCGCTAAAGAAGTCCATTAAACCGAGCGATATCTTCATCTTTCTGAAGACCGTATGCACTTTCTCGTGACGTTGAGTTTTAGTGGTGCTCGCAGTAGTAATAAACGCGATGTCCATGTAATTGTTGTGTGTCTGCTAATTATATTTTTACGGGTAAAATACGTACTAAACATACATTCCACTTTCCTACCGTGCTATTATTTATGCTGTTGCATTATACACTTGTGCATCTTCCTGAAGAAATCTTGCAACATAGTTTCACAAAAGGAATTTCCGAAGGAAACTTCAAATCAAACGTGATATGTTTTAATCCAAAAATATGCTAAAAAATATTTACAATAAACATTAAACATAAATGATATAAGAAATGATTTGGACTACATGTTATCTAATACTTGTTATGAAAAAATATATTACACTTTTAGGCTTTTCTGCTGTAACCCTTTAATTTTTAAATGGTCGGACACTTAAGCCTTAAATGAAGGTATATACATCTTTCTTTTTACACTTTCAACCTCGCTGTTTTTGTATTCACAAATTCGCCCATTTGTTCTTCCTTTTCTCCTTCCTTTTTCTTTTTTGTAACTAAAGACTCATTGGGGAGGGAAACGGTTTCGAATCGCAACGGCACTTCGCTACCGCTGGTGTCTACCATCGCGGAATATATGCTGCCTTGTAAGGACTTGCGTGTTACGCATAGAAGGATTGCCGCGCTTACATCACGGTGGCGGAGAAAACGAAGAGATGCTGCGCTTATCCGCAATATATATGCAGGGCATTTGTGTCTGCGAGCACGTGTTGTCCTACTATGTATCCCTGTCTGCTGCAAGCTTATCTTCGCCTTACCAAACAGTACAACTTGTAATTTATTTATAAAAAATGTGATTTTATGTTAAACGCGATAAAAATGGATAAATCAAAAATAAATAATAATTTAAAGAATTAAATCTGGCAGCTTTGAGAAATCTAATAATAAATAAAGTTAGAAAGCCAAAAAGAGTCAACACGGATGTTGGCGTGTAACTTAGATCTATTACATTAACACATAATTAAATAATTGAATGCTGTGATTAGTAAACGTTTTGACCAATGTTTTTATTTCTCCTTAGTACGATTAAGGTAATTGATTGTAATAACGATATTGAACTACAAATATTACATTTCAAAATTACAGTCTACAATTAATGTTACAGAATTACAATTAATGTTATAAATTAAAAATGCTAATAACGTCTAATCTCGGATTACAGCAATCAGTGTAAAGGAAATTATAATAAATTTATCGTATTATTGCAATTGTATAATAATCCAATACAGGACCATAAGGTATTAAGAGCCGTAATGAATTGGCAAAGCGATTTAAATAAATATTTGTCATGCAATCTTAAAAACAGATCTTAACCAAGATTTAATTATTAAGAAAGGAAATTTAATGCACATTCGTTTGTTAGAAAGTTAAATTGATTAATCTTGATGTTAATATAAATTAAATTTAATATAAGGATTAGAGAAAAAAAAGAGAGATAATCTGAACGACGTAATAAATTCTATAAATTTATATAGATTACCGATTTGTAAATAAAAATAAGCTAAAATAAAATTTTTATAAATGAATATCGATTTATCTAATCGTATTTTATCTTGTAAATACAGTCTTTTAAATATGGATCTTTATTTATTTGTGTGTATACTGTCAGGTATCTCATTTTTAAAAATTTCTTTATATAAGTACAAAATAAATTGAAACAGAAATATTTTTTATAGATATTAATTTACCGTTTAAATCAATAATCAGTGTATTACACGATTTTCATAAAATCAAAGTATCATATAACTTCAAACATATAATTGTGCTATAAACATTTGATAACGCTATTTCCATTTTTCTCGAGTTTCGCCTATATTATTTTCCCCATACCGGGTAATTTCACATTATTGCGTCTATATATTTGAATTCCATGAGGAAAGCGGAATGACCTTCCCACGATAACAACAAGCAGGAGAGCACAAGATCGGCGAATGTATGTGTGTCGTATAATGTGGGTGACGCGGCTTTCGCGGTGCGTTACGCCTTGCGGAATGCAACGACGGACAGCAGGGACGAGAACGACGACATGAGCAGACATGAGCCGCGTTCCTGATGGCGAACTCTTATGTACGTGTACGAGATTTTATCTCGCATCTCATGCGTCTCCACCGGGAGCTCGATATTGTGTCGCACGCGCACACCGTAAAGATTCGAAAGCCAATTGTACTGATCAGCGGAGTTTACATACCGGCATGAATGCATGTCTACATCTCTTCAGAGATTTCGCGGCGACTGAAGTATACGATTTCAAGACCATTCGAGTCATACCTTCCAGAGATACAACAAATCATCAATCAAAGTGAACAGGAATGATTATTTCTAAATGTTTATATCTTTATCAGAAATACATAATACAGAATACGTAATAGAAAAATGTTAAAATTAAATAAATAATCAAGTAACGGTTTTTTTTCTGAGAGGAGCACTTGGTGCCATTTTTTTACTTTTTTTTAAAAAGGTAATTTGTTATGATTTTATTAGTACTCGAAATTATACACACAATGTTATGCTTCTTATATAAATCCTTATTAAAAATCTCGTTTTTCTGGATACTGTATCTATGTTACTTAACGAATGAAACAATGCTAAATACATTACTAAAATGCATCGGCAAAATGCACTGCGCGAAAACTGTGGGCGACGTTCGAGACTGACGCTACGTATGGACGCCTCGAGTGAAAATCGTAATTAATCACTCTTGAACACGTGGGAGTGAACAATCGCTGATTGACGGTTCTCTGCGCTGGGCAATCACTTAATCGCCCCTTTGGAAATCTCTCTGAGCACCCACCTCATGATAATCCCCTGTGATTTCTATTTGCCGCTAGTTGCCCCAATAAGTACGACAATATCGTCCATTATACGATCAATTAATCATATTCGCATATTAACGGAAACTATTCGAAATCAATTTTAAAAGAATGTGATGTTTATCTCGCTTTTCCGAGATGTCAATTGATTATCATCCATCAATTTAAAACGATAATAAGTTTTGTATTTACAGCTTAACCTTTAACAGCTTATTATTTGTCTTTTCTCTTTATAAAGTTATTTACTGCAGACGAAAATATAAAAAAAAAATCTAAAAATAAAAATTGAGAAATAATATATATTTAAAATTATAATATGTGTATATTATATAATTTTATTTTAATTATTTTTATAAATTTTATTCATATATGTTGAATTTTTTGAATTTTTAATAAGTTCTTCTTTTAGCTATTTAAATATCAAAAGAAAGTTTAACCAATTTTCTTTGTACGACTATATATAACTGTATGACACTATTGTATTCAAGAAAAAATCAAATGTCAGATGCAGACTTGAAAGTAATCAATATCCATGTATTTTCGAATCGCGCTCGTCAAATTTAATTTGCCGACAACAGGCATCGGGTTACGCCCTCAATGAGTTTGCGATTCTTATCGCAAAAGGCGGGACGCAATCCGCTCATTAAATTCACTAAGTAACTTTGTCCTTTTCTCTATACTATTCAAAACATCAAGAAATATGAGAGATACTAATATTTTCTCTATTTGCCAACATTTATGTAATGTCGCGTATATATGTACATATGTATGGACATGTATGCATGCATTTACGTATTATAACAATAATTTGAATGTTTATCCAATTCCCTTTTATTGCATAATGTAATTTATAATAAGATCTCAATATAGGATCTCAATATAAGTATTATTCTTTAAAAAGGACAATATTATTAATTAGGTTATCGTCTGTGATTGTATAAGAGCATACGTAATATTATAGTACTCTATGAACGCAATGCTGAGCTAAACCAATTAATCTATGTAGCATTGATATAATAAGGATATTACAAAAATGAAGAAATTACGGAAACTTGACATATGCAATACCGAAACAGAAATAAAAATCTATATTCAAAAATTAAATTATTTTGAAACTAATATTTACTTTTATTTAATTAAAATTGTAATTTATTTTTTGTTTTCTAGTGTAATATGTAATTAATAAGAATTATGAGTTTCGACCACGATTTCTAGAAACATGTTTGAACAACATTTCATGCTGTTTCAGCTATTAGAAAAAAATTGTTACGCTTGAAAAGAACGTTTATCTTATATTCTAACTGCTAACACATATTCTGAAGTTGTATTATTTTTTTCAAATGTCTAAAAATATTTACTCGTAAAGATTTGTTATCTTAATATTGACTTACACGAAAATTACGCAATTTATGTATAATATTATCTTTAAAAGTCATTCCACGCTTTCAATCTAATTACGAAATGTATCATGAAATGCCGCTTAGCTGTTTTACAGTGGTAACACCTCTTATATCACGATCACCTAGAACGTAAAGTCATTTTGAGACTCTGCAGTTCATGCAATGGTGTATTTGCGTGAAATGTGCATTTCACATTGTGCATTTATTCGTTAAACCAGTTTCGTTAGTACCTATCGAATTAAACGTACAGCAATTTGATACCTATGTAATGACTCATTAGCTACATACATGGCTCGTGTATGTCTCCCTCTCAGTACACTTTACAGTTTACATAATTCTCCGTAGTATCCAATTATCAAATTCGTAGTATCCTTAACTTGTAACTGTTTATGATTGCAACGCTGATCAAAACCTTTCTCATTACGCGGCGAAATACTTTGCGAAATATAAATAGGTTCGTCAGCTCGTATTGTAAAGTCTAGTCTTTCTCTTCGAATATGATAACTTGTAAATCTCGTCAACTTTGGAATTGAGTTTGTCAAATATGATAGCCGATCTTTTTAATTTCCCACGAGAGTTCCATTTATCAAGAAAGAATGATTTATGATCGACAAATGGAATAAATAAAGAAACAAAAGTGTCATCATATGTATTCCTTACTACAGATGAAATCATTCGAAACATGCAATTATTGTATTGTTATTGCATTATGATATAGACAAATAAAAAAAAATAATGAAGAGAAATTGGTTTTATTCATAACTTTTTTTATTCAATATTATTGATTCTAACAGGATAATACCTATAAGAAAAACAGTATATGCCCTTGGGAAAATTTACTGTAAAAAAAGTTAAAGTTTTTAAAAGTAATCTTTCAAATGTAAGAGTTAATTTAAAAAAGTTTTAAAATAATCTAAAGTAATTTAAGAAATTTTAAAGTATTTTAAAACTAATTTTTAAAAAATCTTAGTCAAATCAAAGATTTTAAAAATTGACTTTAAATTGTCTTCATGTACTTTAAAAAATAGAAAAATATCTTTCAAGTAATCTCAGTAAATCTTAGGTAACATTAAGGTAATCTTAAGGTAACATTAAAGTTTAAAATTTTTCTATAATTTTTTATCTTAAATATAAAGTTCCAATAAAATAAAATTTTCAGAATATCCATCTTATAATTAGCTTGATTAAGATTTACTTTCTGAAAATTATCTTAATATAAAATATTCTAATAAAATATTTTAATAAAAATATTAACATAGAACTTTCTCTACATGTCTTTAAAGTATTCCTTAATTGAAGGTCTGTGCTATATATATTAACATATTGATAAGTTTTATGTGTTATCTATCAACAATCTTAGAGCAACTGAAGGTTTTATTCTTTTCATTACATCTGGATTTTTTAAAGTGCTCTTAAGTTTTAAAGTAAGGTTAAGTTAACATAAAGTTTACCCGCGAATAGTACTTGACACCATCTCTAGAGAAACACGGCCGTGCTACATTTTCTCGTAAGATTCAATGCAGAATAAAATAAAAGGCACAGCGTTATAAGACTTTTCATTCGCATTATAACCAAATAATTTTTTAACAGCGAGTTTTCTTATAAATAAAAGAGACTTGTCTTGATACAAATTCATAATTTTTATAATTATTTTAAAGATAAACTTCAAAATTATTAACATAATTTTTTCTAATTTATAAATTTCTTTAGTTCCTTTTAGTCCCTTTCAATTTTTTCTTAAGTAAGTTTTAAAATTACTTTAAAGAAAAGTTTAAAGTTTTTTAATCCAACTTAGTTATCAAAATTAAAATAAAAAATACTGACAATTAAAGTAAATAGATTTAAAATGTTGATACGAATTTATACTTTTTATGACTTTTTGACATAATATTTGTGTTATTTTATGCATTATGTGTATTTAATTCGTTCAAATTGGTAATAAACAATTTTTATTCTCGCATGAAGTACTGCGAATAAACCCTCATTAGTCCTTCTTTGTTTTTACATATAATTAATGGGTTGTGCACAATTATCAATATTATGTAAACATTAATAAGAAAATTTATTAATTATATATTTACACAAAATTTCAACTAAAATTTGTTCAAGAAGCAACATATTATACGACATTAATATTATATAAATTCAAACAGATAAGTTTCTCATAATTAATATTTACGAGCGTTATTAATAGCAATGCATATCTTAGAGACGCCATTGGTTAAACGTTAATCAATTGTATAAATTTAATATTATCAAATGTAGATAACATTATCAAAAGGTCTCTATATTTTTATCACAATGTAATTAACATTTTCGTGCGCATTACTTTTATATTTCTGAAACTTCTTATTTTCCGTAATTGAAAATTGAAGATAATCTTTCGTAACAAATATAATGACATTAATATTTGCATCTTATTGTCTAAATTCTGAGTAATTTCGGTTTTTATACATCCAATATTGTAATAAAATAGAAGAAATTGTATAATCTCAAAGAATAATAATAAATAACAATAAATTGATAAAGTTTCTTTGATTTGCACGAAGAAATCGCAAAATTCACAAAATGTAATAAATTATATCTTTAACGTATCTTTAACGAAGATTATATATTTTGTGTATAGCTTTATATTTCTTTTAACAGAATCAAAACAGAATTTTATATTAATTTACACGCATAATAAATACAGAATTTTTCTATTATGACATACTCAAGGATTTGCTCATAAATATTATTGCTACAATTTAATATCATCGAAAATAACTTATAATTATATCCACGCAATCATCGATTTATGCATCCTCGGATTTACTTGAAATCTACACTGTATAACATTGATTGGTTTACTCGTGCACAGTTCGCGCCGTTAGACAGCTTTTTAAGAATAATCAAACTCTAGAGAGTTTGCGAGAAAGGTACGTTCTAATTAATAATGTCGGAACGCGTCATCAACTGATATGTAATTAAATTTAAAGGCAGTCTTTCGTGTATAACGAACTGAGCGCAACACGGAAGTCACGCGAGAGTAACATCGACGCGACCTTAATGATGCGACGCCGATACCAATATAGTCATAGACAGGATCGCAGATTTTGCACTCGTTAATTATGCCACTTGTGCCGATCATTTAAGTCTTGCATAAGCGGCACTGTCCTGACTGCAATATTTCAATGAGCGCGCAAGGGACAGTGTAATATGCGCCAATCACTTGATATGCACCTTGTGACTTTCAACTTCATGTGTAGCGGTGAGGACGTAAATAAGAAACGAGCATTTCTCTCATGACGGCTGTAATTAATTATCTGAAAATGCATCAATAGATTCATACAAAGTTCGATGAAACATTAATTTGTAAACAATTGTTTCTGAATTTGTCGCTACAAGCAGAACTCCACACACGTATTTGCTCTTATCAGAATAATATTTTATGTATATTTTAATATAAATGCAAGTATTGAGTAAATTGCATTAAAAAACATAAATTGAGTAAATTGCACTAAATGATACAAATATTAGTACAAGTAAAATCATGAGGGTTTTTTTCATATTTCTTAAACTTTACATTAAATAACTGAACTTTTTTTATACAAGTTTCTGTTAGCGCGATGCACTGATTGATTATTTAACAAGCGCAACGAGCACGATTAATTGACTTACTAAAATTAATGTTTCCGACGTGCTTTATTTTCACGCTGTGCACCTATTCTCATGATTTGCTCGCTAAGTTACGGAGCGCTTAATTGAAATCGTTTTATCGCGCACGAATACTTTAATCATTTTAATGGAGCACAACTGTCGCTGTTGGAGAGGAAGAACGTGTATTGATTTCGATTAGTCTGGTCGTTGCGCCTAGTAGTTTATTAATCTATCCGTGATAAATACACCGATATCATTGCGTTTATATGTCAAGTCTTTTGCAATAAATATGATCTCAAATAAGAACTTCAAAGTATCTATTTGCGTAACGACAGGATGTATAAAAAAATTATGACTTTTTCGTATTCTGTCATACTGAAAGATCCGTTAAGGCGTAATAAAATTGTTTTCTAATAATCTTTTAATCACAATTAACAAAAAATAATCCAAAATACAAATTATAAATTATTATTGAATTTAATATAAAATAGCGCAGTTTTATTTTTAATTTCTCAAGTATCTTTAAAATCTTAAGGAAAAATACCTATTAGAAAACAATTGAATTGTTGTGAGCTTGATATGAACTAACAATGTTATGTATTGGAGTAATTTTAGAAAGTAAGAAAGATACAGTAGAATACAGTTTGATATCTCGGTATAAAAGAAAACAAAATTTTTGACTTTCATATTCTTATGTAGGCCGAAGATTACCGTTAACACCATCTGTGATACATAAATCAGTAGGTATTCAATGTTCTGTTAAAGTATTCGCAACTCATGCCTTCCCTTAGAAATCTGATCAAAATAAATTTAGGTCAATGTTTCATCATTGCGTTTTTATAAAAATTAATCATCAGAGAGTATGTAAGCTATGTAAAAAAAATCGATCTTTATACAGTCCCCTGTTATTATTTCCCGTTATTATCAATTTATAGAAATAATAGAAATAATAGTAAACTGTTGTCAGATTCTCAAAAATAATGTAATAATCTTTTTTCTCCACTTGATGGTTATAATGTACATCGTATATCGAAAGAGTAAAGAGGATATATTTTCTCTCTCTTTCCTTTTCTCTGTCAAGCGAGCCTCATATTAAAGAGAATGAAACCTCAGATATCTGAACAGATTAGAGCAGTAAATTGTACAGTATATTCCGCATTTCTCCGTCACGCGTCGATTTACGCCGTGTTTCTCTGCGCGGTAGAGAATTCCGCATGGAGATTCCAAGATTTTGTTTCGCATTATTCGAGAAAATTGGCTTGTGTGTCGACTGATGATCATTCCGTCGCGCACACCGTCGACATACGCGACGTTAATGTTATTTTCACAGCGGGATATTAATATCAATGTTTCGAGAAAAGTGAGTCCCTAACGACGCGTGTCTGCGCGACGCTCGTGGAAGCCTGACGGCTGAATTTCCACACCACGGAAACGTTCTACCGACGTTATCACTTTCATCAGAATTTTTTTTAATACTGCAGATACGGCACGGATACACGGTGCATAGTCCGCCTCAGTATTGTTGATCGTTGAAGCATTGTGAGAGATAAATGAAAGAAAGACAGCGTCTCAACTTCCTTTTCTTGCTACCTACAGCTCAACATATAATTATCATATAAAAGTATAAAGGAAGAAGATCATTAAATACGCACTTTTCTAGATAAAATAAGTTCCCACTTTTATTATCTTCTTTGTTTTATTTTTTTATTTATTAAGTAAGTAATGACTAAAAAAATACCTTAATTGGCTTTCATAAAAAAGAACAAGAGTCATTTTTTAAATATTTTCTTCCATCTTCTTTTTATTTCAAGCATTTAAATTTCTTTAATATTCTCGTTAACTCGCGTTTCTCAAAATTAAATTTTCCAAGAATTTAAGAATGTTTAAATATGATTTCTAGTTTTATTTTAATTTAATAAAGTCTCTTATTTTTAATTAACTAAAATTACATTGCTATCATACATTTCAAAATTAATTTTAAATTGCCTTTACTTTTTTATTTTATTTTATCGCCATATCGATATGTTGGACTTCATATCAAGTATTTGTTTCGTAACCAGATAGGGAAAAACTGCGGTCTATCGCAAAATGTTTCTTATTTTTTATACACTGACCCACATATATTGTAAGTACGAAGGTTGGATTTCTCGAAGCGATTTTCCTAAAGAAGAAACACCGCTCGCTATTTTCTCGGAAAAGACCCATCTAACGATTGTAGACACATCAAAATGTCGTCTGTATATGAAATGAACGTGTAAATGCAATTCTAACGGCGTACCTGAATTAATTGAATTACCGTAAACACATCACATTGTACGCTACTTCGCAAAGTTTAATCGTTTGTGTACATCTATGTTTTCAAGGATCATGGAGGAATCTAATGTCATCTGCATAGAGACGAACGTTTCCCACGGGTTCTGCAAAATATTATTTACTGACTGCCAGGGGGATAAGCACAGTTTTCGTCCATTTTTACAAATGTTTTAAAGCAACATCATCATTGTGTTTTATCAAATTATCTTTATAAATGGCGCGTGAAAACAATTAATGTGTTATTTCTCACTTCTGACAATTTTCTTTAGTAAATACATGAATGATAAAAATATTTGTTCATCATAATTTTCAGATATTGATATATGGATGCGAATTGACTTAGCTAGATACATATTAACAGTTCAAATTACGAATAAATATTCTTATCATTAATATATTTAATGAAGTGAAAACAAAAAAAAGCATAGAAAATTTCTACTTAAATTATTATATACAATAAAACGTAATTGCAATAATCATCTATCATCGGCTCTCAAAGACTTTTTAATCTTTATTATACAATAATATTTGAAGTATTTTTCCTTGATTACAAATTATTTAAATTTCATAGGTGTTAATATAAATGTATATAATATCATTTTTTTCTTGATATAAATTTAACGCAAATCATTATGTTATAAAAATCTTTAAGACTGCAAATATTCATTATGATATCGTTTTTACTTCAAAAGTAATATAAAAGAATTAAGTTTTTTAAAAAAAAGAGAAAAATTATTTTTTAACTTAATAAAAAATTATTGACTCAAATAATATCGATGAAAAATAATCTATTTGTACAAACATGATCAAATTTTTGTCATTTTTATTCCACATTCCTTAAAAAGTTCGTTTTGGATCGTGACAATTTTGATATCCTATAAAATTATAATAAATCTCAAATAAAAAATTTACCAAAGTGACATAATTCGAAATATCACCAACGACAGTTTATATTTTATCTTAATTAGTTAAAATGATTAAATTCAAAATAAAATAATTTCTTCGGATTATCAAAACTTCGATTGTCAAAACAGTCTTAATTCTAAATGTTCTCTGTAGAAGACTTCTTTTTATTTACAAAAAGGATACAACTTAAAAAAAAAATATGTTACTTTTATAAAAAGTACTATGATCTCTTTGAAAATTTTAGGAACAATACAAATGCTATTTGCAGACCGACTTAAATTTAGTTTACTTTTAATGATTAATAGAATAATCTCTCTTATATCTAATTCATTTATAATAACAATTCGAAAATCAATTTTTTTTTAATTGTGTCACTTTTAAAATAAGAAAACGAAATGCTCAATATAAATGCTCAATAAACAGTAATATGTTTAATTATGATTCAATTATACAGTAGCGTTATATTTTTAATAACGTAGAAAATACGAAGATCTTTACTAACGCGCTTTATATGAGAATTTCCATAAACCTCCAATCATACATAAATTTAATTATCAAATTATAACTGCTTCAGTAATGAAATTACTCGATACACTAATGAAGTGTTGAGAGAAACGCTTGCGGGCGAATAGCACAGCTGCTTCGCCTTTAATTATTCTGGGCGCGTGAATTTTACAGATACCTACCCATCTATTGGTCCGTAGAGAGAAACTGCCACTAACATGGTTTTCCACACGAGAAGAAAGTGTTTTCCATACACGCATTCGCACTTAAGCACGCACGCACGCACGCACGCGGTTTCCTAGTAGGTGCGTTTCTGTGGTTTATGTGAGTGCGAAATGTGAAATTCAGAGTATACTGGATCACGCAAGTGAGAACTTTGTTCGCGAGTCATTAACGCGGGGCCCAGGGACGTTTTTCTGCCTCAGGATGTGTTTTTAGCGGTTCGAGCCAAGCCGAGGCGAGATTTACTGGGCGATAGCATTCAACCGTGTGTAATTGATGTCATTAGTTCGCTGGGAGTAACCGTTGCACAATTGGTGCGCGCTCCAAATGTTTATCCGGAGTTACCGGCATTGCCGGAAACGCTCGTGTTCGAGACCACTACCGAGCTAGCTCTTCATCTTCCGCCCATTTACGTAAGCGAAATCCTATGGTACAACCGGAGCCGAATACATTAATTAACTCTTTTGGGCAATCAATGTTGCTTTACCATTGAGCTATTGAATGCTGCTGTCAACAATCTCGCATTTCACATTTACAAAAAAAAAGTTTCGATAATATTATCACGTAATTATGGGAAACGCACTCTCTCTCATACGCACGATGAAAGACGCTAGAAGAATATATTAATCATATGAAAGATACGGAGCTATAGAATAAATTTGCAGCAATAAATGTGCCAATCAAATAAACACATTACTTTCGCTTTCATGCGCCAGCGTACTGTAATACTTATCGATGTCCGACAACCGTTTGATTGCGGTCCATCCTTCGTCAGGTATTACGAATCGTGACGAATGAATTTTTTTTTACGCGTATAGGAACATCTACCGAGAGTACTGCATAAAATTCATACGTTATAAATGTCGGCAGCTCGATGTTCGACAAATAAAAACTTCGCGTTTCGCTTTCATTATATCATGTCTTAGTCATAAGTATTCACTTTCTGTTTTTTTTTTGCTTTTTGCTGAAGGGAGATAAAGAATAAAATAATAAAATTTCTTTGGTAACTATCACTTTATTGTATAAAGAGTAATAAAGAATAATTGCTTTATTGTAAATCAGTATTGTTAAATCAGTTATTTAATAGCCATTTTAAGATAATAGAAAAATGGATATCCTTTTATAATAAAAATTGATTATTACATTTAAATAATTAAATATTATATTAGTTATTTTTACGAACTTTCTTACTTCAAACTCACCTTTTTACATTTTTCTTTGAATGGAAAAAAGATGCATGTATTATTACTCTGCACAACGATTTGATATTTCTAAATAAATAGGGATGAGAAATTTTGAAGTTTTACATACAATTCGTACAAACTTCAGCATATATCTAGTTTTTATTTATTAATATTTTTTTCTTGGAATTCTAAAACATCTGCTCATAATTATAGTATCTTCCATTGTGTGATCTTTTTAAAATTTTTTTTTCTAAAAATATAATTTAGTTTCGATTGATTCTCTACATGCAATGTTGCAATTTCAATAAATTAAAGTATCTTCTTGAGATAAATAGGTACATATGTTATAATATACCAAATCACTTTTTCTACATTATATTTATTGCATAAAGTATTTTACTAAAAATATGTCTTATCTAATTATGTATGAAATAGTAAATAAAATTGTACCGTGTATCATTATTGCATTACAGCTTTATTTTTTGAATGATCAATATTAGTATTAGAACAAACGTTTAAATATAATAATAATTTTAAACAGTTTTATAAACATTATTTTGCATTCAAATATTATTTCACAGTATATAAAGTAAAAGAAAATAAATTTATGTAAGTTATGTAAAGAGATACGCAAGTCTAAGAGGAACTCTTAACGTAAGAGGAACTAAGCACTTTTATCCAAGCAACTTGTTCAATCAGTGTATTCACTTCAATCGATTTATTGAAACGATCGTTGAAAGTGAATTGTATAAATTCGATGTATGCCATAGATTGCCTATCCGGGTGCTCTACATCCAATCAGGTATCTAGTCCCGTTGTTCTGCACGATCACTGACTGCGTTACGTCATTGATCCGTGCACTTGGTGTATCTCGTCACGATCGTAAAATATCGATGCAGAACGGACAGTCACGGTTCACATTCATAAATATCCTTACAAGGAACGAATAGACTAAAAAGAAATTTATTCAGATCTTAATACATATTTCTTTGAACAATACTAAGTAAATTTATTTATAGTAAATAAATATTTACTGAATAAAAAAATGATAGTTAAATAAAATTAATGGTTCTTCTCTTATCAAATAAATAATTAATATTTACATTTAGTAAATATTTATTTAAAATAATTCAAACAAATTTATTAAAACAAATATTTAGTTTTTTTTTAGTTAAAGTCGCATATACAGAAAAAAATTATTTTTAAATTAACCATAATATATTCATATATAAGCAAAACTATTATAATCTTTCTTTAAAGATTTTAGTCATGATTTGATCAAATTTGTATTGATTTTTAATTGAGCAAATTAAATTAAATTAAAATTAAAGTCTTGAATTGAATACAAAGTAACTTGCATCAAAATTTAATTAAATTAAGACTATCTTTGAAACAAGATTATATGACAATACTTTTACTTATATATGAATATATTGTGGTTGATTTAAGAATAGTCTTTTTTCTATGTAAGCACACGGGCGTGCGGTACTTTTATCTTGCAATCGCAAGGAGTGAAGAGAGTAACAATGTCAACGATGTAAATTACGCGCATGTCTTCCCACATATCGCCGATCATGCGTGAAAAGAATTATGCGAACGATTGAAAATGAATAGGAGAAGAGTCGGTTCCCGTAGTTGCATCGTGTAGTGATGCATTTTATTCCGTGCAGCTCAAGTGAGGGAGTAATTATTGTTGCATTCTTCAAGTATCTCTCGTGTTCTCATTTAGTTGTCATTAAGTGAGCGGAGTTCCCTCAAAGACATTTCATTTACGATCTACATTCCTACTAGTCATTTATATCAAGGGATACGTTTATCGAAAGGTACAAACTTCTTTAAAAATATTCCACAAAATATTATATAAAATAATAACTACATAAAATAATTAATACGTTAAAACCACTTTGTGGTTTAATATTCAAATAAAAATTTTAGTTTTTCAAATTTGCATAATCGAAGTTCTACTGTGTGTTTTTTTTCTTATATAATATATGTAAAATATTTAATGTGAACGGGGACACGCAATTATCGTATCATTATTTCGTGTTAGATATAAAACAAAATAAAGATATTTGATTTATTTGATTTGTAAAAAAGGCGAAGTCCATGTTTGTTATAGCGGTCTGTCGCTTAGTTAACCAAGATTACGACACTCTCTTTGTTCTTATCTCAATCTGCACGCCTGAACGGAGATCGATTTAACATGGTTTATCATTGACAAGAAATGTTTCCTGAAAGTAGACTTTTATCACGCCAGGGATTATTTCTCACACCGCAAGTATTTCTCTCGTATATATGAATGAAGGTCGTGATACATAAAATTGTCGGTATGCAATTCTTATAACTTTCCAAGAAATTGTTTATCTTAGAATAATTAGATTATCATACTATATGACAGTTATAAGCTACTCTATTCATTAAAAATTAGAAATTTGTATTAAATTTGTATTAAAAATTAGAAATTTAATTATTTTCAAAGAATTCTCAAAATGTCTTTAATACGCACACAATTAAATTACTAAACTCATGCAAAAATTTACACTTATCGTAATAAAACGGTTTATTAATCTTTACCATTTTAATGAAATTTACCATTCATGAAATTAATCTTTCATTAATTTCATTATTTTTTGGTCGTTTTTATAAGAGATCAAAATTATTTTGAATAAAAATAAATTCAGCGAAGACTTGATATAAAATTCGAAAGTAGTACAGAAATTAAATTCGATTCTTAGTATTCACTCAAATCTCGAATATCTCAGTATTCCTTAACGGTACTATCGCGTTGATGTTTAAAGATCGGTATTCAGTTCCGCCATACTTTGACCATATAATTTAAAATTGCCGATTTTTAAAAAGCCAGCTTTATATCGGCTATAATTAGCGATTAATTGACGTGTACCTCGTTAAGCAGTATGCCTGTTATTTAACAGGTTTCTATTGTCCTCTAAACAAAGCGGCTTTTTATCACTTGAGCGATGGAGTCCGCACTTATAGATGGGATAATAATTATCCTAATAACATCCTTTGGAATTTCAATCATTTATTCATAAGTCTTTTCTCGCAAATTCGAATTTTTGTTGCAAAATTATTCAAACAGTTAAATATTAGTATAATTATAATGTTGAGAAGGAAACTTATAGTGTCAAATTTTGATTTTAATAAAACTTTGTATATATGTAGATTACATAAATAATTTTCATTAAAAAGAAAATTGCAACTAATAAACAATTTTAAAAAGTGAAATCATGTCTTATATAAAGCAGTTCGACTTTTTTGTTGTATCTCAACAGCCATTCAAGATATCAAAAATATTTTACATTACAGAATATACATATAATAAAGTTATTTCTATTTATCTTTAAAAATTTTATGTATTAATATTTTTAGAGAAAATAATTCAAAAAATATGAATTTAAAAAATAATTATTTTTTTTTAATACTATTGACATAGATAAATAGAAGTAATTTCATTGTATAAAACAATTGTGTAAAACAATTTTTAGACCTTAAATAGTTTTTGAGATATAATGAAAAAAGTTGAAAACTGCTGTACATATACATGTAAGGCATAATTTCATCCCTTAAACCGTTTGTTGGTCGCAACTGATTCACTAAATTCATCTACTTATATAACTTGCATGTATATAAAGTTTTATTAAAATCAGAATTTGACACTTCACAAGATTTGTGAGTTTATATCCGTATATCGAGAATTATATTTGTAGCTATATCACTCTCTAGCAGTTCTAATTATTACAACCGTCATGGTCGATAATCATCTCTCATCTTGGCCGGAGTCATGTTAGTTATCGCGTACGTAGCCCATAATTGCACATTAATTACAATTTTAATTAGTGTAAAAGAGATTTACACATACCGTAGTTCTCACATTAATTATATTTCTCACATTTTATGCACTTCCTCCACAGTTAAAGAAGCATTAATTTCAAGTTTGTCAACAGATGAAAAGAAGAGTGATGAAGTACTCTGTACTTCTCTATATAGTTTATATGCTTCAAAAATTAATTAACTTGTAATAATTCCGTTATTAAGATACACTTAATCTTATTAAATTATAATTAAGAACTAATTATTGTATGAAGAAAATGAGATATTCAAAGATGCATTATCACAGATTATTACTTTAAAGTATTCAGATTATTAAAGTATTCAATTATAAACATTTTCTTCACAAAATATGTTTTTTTGTTTATAAAAAAAAGGATACTTTTACTTGACACCTTCATTTCACCATTTAAATGTTTCATTAATTTAAAAAAAAAAATAGTGCCGTAAATTTTATCCCAATATCACGCGTCTGCCTTCCAGGCAAAACATTTCTCCTCACGTTAATGTCATTTCAAGATGAACAATTAAACATATCGTGATAAAAAAAAAGGAAGATGCTATTTATTGCAAGCTAAACTTTCACGCAAACAAAAAGTCAGCATATCTATAAACCGAGGTAAAACGGCGAAACACTTTTTCACGAAATTCAGATCAGTGAAAGTACTAATTGATTTATAGTGCTATGTATACGTATTTTAACTGTTTAGTTTTATTTTCTCGTAGTTCACATACAAGAACATATAAAAACGGCACAATTTTTTTAATCTTTTACGGTTTCCTCGACTGTACATGACTATATATGACTTTCTTTTCTTCATTTTCAGTGTATTATTTACGTTTTTTGAAAAAAATTCTATAATATAAAAATATTTTTTTTGCTTATCGTAATCGTTATTATCTCGAATACGTATGATAAGATATAGACAATAATTAGTGACTTAAAATTTACATATTTTGTAACTCAACGAACATGTTATGTACATTTGCTTAATATGTATAAGCAAATATAAAGAAAACATGTAAATACTTTAATATTATTACCTAGTACCTTTACCTTGCAGAAGATATAATATATTAAATGCAGAAACTAACTATTTTGTTGTTTGTTATCTCTCTTTTGCAAAGGCTTTTTAATTTTGATATTTATGGATAAAGAATATTATTTAAGCAGATAAAAAAATATTCATAAATGAAGTATAATTTTACTTATGGATATTTAAGATATATGTATCTTTTTATTTACAAGATGTCAGATAATGAAAAATTGAAAAGTTTATGTTTCCTAAGGATCTTCACTCACAATTATCACTTGGTAAAAGTTATAACTTTCTGTTTATTCAATAAACGCCCTCCCTATTTTCACATAGATAAGAATTAAAGCGCCGTTCCTTTCAACTAGTTTATTTATGAATATGCGCTGCACGTATTGCGTGCGTAAGTAACGATTCTTTCGTATAGATAAGAAATACATTCAAATTCTAAGCAAAAGATATCCGCTCTCCTGATAAACAAATTCAACTTTGGAGCAGTGCTTCTCAAACTTAATGTGTTATTAATCTTTGAGGATATCATAAATCTCACTTCTTTGCAATTAGCACAAATAGACTTCGTATTGATCATTATTGAATGCTTTTATATTTTTTTCATATCTGTTAATCACTAAAAATAAATAAAAAAGAAATAAATTTTTTATATCTGTTAATAACTAAAAATAATCAGCTTTAGGCTTTAAATTCACTACAATTCTAAATATGCAAAAAGTGACTACAATATATGTATGATTAATTTTCCATAAAAAATGACACTATATTATACGTTGAAACGTGTAAATGCATTTTTGTATGCAGTATAGTGTATATTTTTACACGGAAAACAATCGCATATATATATATATACTATAGTCACTTTTTACAATTAGTTTGCAAATTATTTCTTTATCTATGTGTTTACTTTTTTTACATTTTTACTCTTTCATATATATTTATAGAGTGATAATATTTGAATATTATAGTCTATTTTTTAAAAATATAATTTCTTATTTTCTATCCTCTTACAGAAATTTAATATATTAAAATAAGTAATTTCCAATATTAAATTGATCAGTATTAAAGTAGTTAATTAAATCCGAGGGGATTTTTCGTAACAGTTCGTTGGGGCCAGCGACCGCTTTGAAAAGCACTGTTATGTAGACAACGTCCTTGCGCGGCAAGATATGCGTGAGAAAAATCGGGAAAGCAATCGAGGCTTATCGAGCAGCGCCGCTCGATTCCGTTCACCGCACCGGTTTGCGCGACACCGGTTCGTGCGGCCGGCAAACGAAACCCGGCACGTTTCAGACCAGCCGGCCGAATAAACCGGCTAAAAAGTGCAATGGCAGGTTAAAATCCCAACAAGGCAATTTACATCGTTCCGCTAGGTGCGTTAATAGATTCCCTTTCAATTTCTATCGGAAATCGCCGCTCGGGATGCCGATAAAGCGGTGCAACGAGGCAGCGGTGGTAAATAGACAGGCGGAAACCCCACGATCTCGAGAATCTTCACGAGGAGAAAGAGACCAGTACGAATGCACATTAGAATGCGTCGCGTGCCGGTGCAAAACGCATTTCACTAGGTAGGTAGGTACGCTCGACAAGAGATGCGCAATCGAATTGATCGCTTTCGTCTTGGTTAAAGTGCAGCGCCTGTCACTGAGTATAGCGTACTTTTTCGTTATTTCCTGTTTTGAGTAACGCTTGCCAAAATTTATCATTATACACGGAAAAAATAAATATACGAAAAAAGAAAACGATTTTGCTAAAAAATTTAAAAATTTAGTTAGCCTTATACTGAACCAAAACTGTACGTAAATACAATAAAATATTTATTGAATTATAAAAAAATAATAAAAATTGGTCCAATGAATTCTCATAATGATTTAGATTATAAAATTATTACTAGAATTCATTGCAAGAATTAATGTATATTTATATAAATGAATCCATAACGATATATTGTATGAATGAATTAATTTATATTAAGTCGGACATTGAGTCGGACATTGATTAATCATCATTCATTGAACTAAAATGACTAAAATTTTTTCAGTGTAATAAATATTTTATGTATTTCTGAGAAATTTTTGGACAGTTCTTAGATTTTTAGACTGATTTTTACTCTGATTTTTACTCTGTGTAGTGACTAAGAAGTAAAACTATACTTACAATTAGAATCCTAATCTAGATGAAACTCTTCGCCTGCAGTTACTGCGCACAAAAAATGCGCAAAATCTGAATCTATTTGCTGAATAAAAACAGGACAATAAATAAACTACGCAGTGTTTTAATAATAATCTATTAAATTATTAATAATAATATTCAATAATAAATGATTCAAATAATTTAAAATCAAAACAAGAGATTACAAACCGAGCTGTATATTTAATGCTAAATTTTTGTAAATATTATGACTCATTGTTTATAAAAATTTAATATTAAATATCCAGCTTGATTCGTAGTTCCTTGTTTTGATTATTAATAATAATTTAATAAAATTATTAATAATAATAATATTAAATTACTAATAATAACCTATTTAATTCTAAACAACTACATTGTCTACACAAATATTTTTATCAGGAAAACTATTTTATTGAATAAAACTATCAGCTTTTGTTCATTTCCTACGCAGTATATTGTTACAATTAATGAAAATACAGTAATACTAGACAGTAACACTATTATAGATGAGTATCTAAGAAAACTATATTTCTAATATTTTTACCAAGGAATTTGAATTTGAAAATAATTTTG
The DNA here is from genome assembly GCF_024713525.1 of Acromyrmex echinatior. Taxonomy (NCBI): domain Eukaryota; kingdom Metazoa; phylum Arthropoda; class Insecta; order Hymenoptera; family Formicidae; genus Acromyrmex; species Acromyrmex echinatior. Next base: position 5,584,797 of record NC_141864.1, on the reverse strand, counting down.
TCGAACCATCAAAATAATTATAGGATTCTCAAACTGATTGTTAGACTGTTAAAACTTTCTGCAGCATACAATGTCATCAACATTTAAAGCACAAAAGAAGTTACACTGAAAAGAATTTCGGATTGAAAATGGACAGAATTTTTTGATTAAATTTATTAGAATTCTAGTTGAGATAACCGGAATTTTGGTTGATACAATATTTCTGGTAAAATGTACTAAAATTCTTATTTTTACCAAAATAATTATATCAATCCGAATTCTAATTATCTCAATTAGAATTCTAGTAGATTTAACCAGAAAATTCCGATTCATCCATTTTCCACAAAATTATTATTTAATAATAATTAATTATTATTTAATTTTTCTCAGTGTAACATTTTCAATAAGGTAGAATTTTTCCGAGGTCTTTTTAAGTGAGTCTTTATCTAACAGAAGCTTTTTCTACGTTTCCAATTTAAATATATCCATATAATCTATGGAAAAAGTACGTTATCTTTTTTTGTGATCTTATCTTTTTTCGCGATGATTACCATGACATTACGGACAGCTCTATCTTCCAATAGTTTTAACGCGTTATCTTTCGGACATGTTAAATAGATATAAAGTTCTACTCACTGAATCATCGCCAATCGAGTCATTATCAATAGATGGATCTTTGACCGTTGGCTTTCTCGCCGTCTGTGCCGTGTTCTTTTCCTATTTTCCATCAACCATGACGCGATAGACGGGCTATCCGTCGGGGAAAAGTGTCCCAGTGTATGTGACGATTGCTATTCGGGATTACACCAATGAATACAAACATCGTCATACCTGTCCCGCCATGACGAATCCTTTTAATACGCTCGAACCCACGGACAAGCGTAGCGAGTTTCCGCGTTGCGCGGGCGACTCATCGTCGATTCTTAATGAGATCTGAAGGACAATTGAGATTGTGCTACCGAAGAAAAAAACAATCGTATTTGGCCTGTATGCGGCTGATTAAAAACATTAATCGATTCGAAGACGCGCACCACACACGATTATTGTTACTATGTTCTAATTAACCACGCATAAACAAATTTCCATGATCTCGTGATTAATCAATTAAATGGCGTTATATTATTAATTGCTAATAGTGCGACTTCATGATATAAGCAATTCGAGAAAATAAATTTTTAAAAAATAACTCGTTTAGAAAATGTATATGTAATATTATTTTAATAAAATTGAAATAAACAATTAGAATGTCAATAACAATTTTCAAGTAAATTCTTTTTGAAAACAAAGTAATTCAAAAATTATTCTGTAAAAACTCTAACTACACGTCGTAACTTGATACTTATGATTATATTTGTTGTTGTTTTTATCATTACCATAATTACATTATAGAAACAATTTGTGTGAGATAAGACACGTGTCTAGTTGGAAAAGTTAAGAATGTATATGTCACAACTCAAATTTGCAGATTAGACATATACATTTTTGAAGAAATAATAAATTAAATCAAATTTTTCATATATATCAATAAAATTTTAATAAATATTTGTGTAAGAGTTCATTTAGATCAACTTGTTTAAACGTTTAAAAGTTACTTACCCAAAACTGCAGCAAGATATAATAACTACCTTGCATAAGTCAATAAAAGCCAAATAATTAATCGTTTTGTTTTTTGCAATTGATTTCAGAGTATTTTTGACACAATTATTTTTACTGATATTGGCTAGTAATTTTCGCTCATACTTTTAACTGATATTGTACAGCAAAGCATTCTTAAGCAAATGTTTCTTTGGAATTTAGGTAGTCTTTTTTATATGTTTCACGACACATATCCATTTTTATCTATTGCAGGTAGCCTTCGAGCATCAGTGATAATGACACAATTATTTATTAATTATACGCTTATTATTACCCTAACTTGTGAAGGTACGTTTAATAACAATAAGTATTTTACCGTATAATTGATAAATAATTGTGTTCTTATCACCGGTGCTCGAAGGTTACCTGTAACAGATAAAAATAGATATGTGCTATGGAAATATATAAAAGAACATAGCATATGTGAAATGAAACTGTAAAAAACAATTATGTTTTGGCCTCTTAAATAATTTATAGCTTTACTAATTATGAATATTTCAATTATAACTTTTAGGAATATTTTGAAAATTCTTGAATACTCCTACCATGCCAATAAATCATGTAAGTTGTTTGATTATTGCTAACACATTACACATTAATTAATCAAATAATTTTTAATATTACATGTATATATACTAGAATAATTTGAACGTAAACAGTTGGAATAAATTCTATCCAGTCAGCTCATTCAGGAACTTGTTTCCTGAAAGAGGAAGAAGCGCTACTACAAATGTATGTACGTCAAATAAGATTAATACTTGATAAATATCTAAAAGAAAATGACTATGCGTTTTAAATAATACAAGGTAAATAATTATCATTATTTTCAACATTAACATAGCAAGTGTGAAGTAAATATAGCATTACGATCCTATTTTAAGCATTGCATTGATGCTATACTTAAGTTGGTCAAACTGTAGACTGAAAAAAATGGCATCCTTTTGACATATGTAATTGTCGCGAGATTAGACAGTTGTCGACCGACAGTGCCGATCGAAAGTTGGTCGCGATTTTCGCAAGCGCGAAATACCGAGCATCATACCAGCTGTAGAAAGGGAAGTGCCAAGGTAAGACAATCTAAGAGCCAGTGAATCGTTTGCTCATTGCCAAGGTACGTCAAGGTACTTGAAGTCTGGGTGTGCCGGGACCGTCATAATCGAAATAGTCTTGAATACGCGGGTGAAATCGAAAGGCAGGAGCAAGGAAAGTGCGCAATTCCGATATTGCACAGCATGTGTCGGTGGCTGCGCCACATCGCAGTGTACGCGCGTTGGAGTACGCGGTCGCCAAACGGTGCGACGAGACCGAAAGAGCCTTGAGTAAATTCCACTGTAACGTTCACCAGCGTGTGTACTCAACTGATGCTTTATTCTTTATCTAGTTTTAATATAAAATGTATAACATTTTACCTTTTAAAAGTTTGTCAACCATTCCATATTCTTATGAACTTTTTGAACGCATAAATTAAAACAACATAAATTTAAGTCAAAATAATTCCACTTCTCTAGATTGCATCCAGAAATACAAACTCATATGATAAATGAAACTTTATATTAATTAGATATATAAAATATTAATAGTTTGGCAATAGTTATTTTTGTCATAGTATTATTTTTTGGAATTTCTTGATTAATATTAGTTATTTCTGTCTCTTTTTTTCTCTATAGACTTAGATATGATATATAAATCATTCAAATTCAAAAAAGTGCTTAAGACTTTCTTTACATCCTATAAAGTATCGCATCGTAATTTAACTAGTCCACATCTGTTTTTTAGCATATGTTCATTCTATTATTCTCACTTGGAAACAGTAATAGTAACGGGTTACATTGACGTTCGCCAATTTTCACCTCGACCTTGTCCATACATCATCAGACTGTCCCTCATGGGTTTTTCCCACGTGAATAAAACCGTGTTGCGGAAGTTGTGTTGATCTTTCCTAAGAATAGGCACACGACGCCCATAATTTCTGCTTGTTCCGATCGTAACGCAGACAAATAGCCAGACGATTTTGCGGTATCCTAGACCAGTTTATACGCGAGACACGCGGAAAGAGAACCGGGAGAGAACCGAGCGGAGTCAGCAAAGTCAGCGACAGCGACAGCCCGATCTTGGATTGCTCGCGCGCGCGAACCCCACCTAAAACCCCCTTCACCTTCGTCGACCGCGATCGGCGCGCGCGAATACGCGAAAGAGGGGAAATTTTCAACGTCATCGTTTCGCGAACTCGAGAAGTTCGTTACCGTCGCACGCGACGTTCGTCGGACTTGTATTCGTCGACAATAGTATTCACCGCCTGGGCAAAATCGGGGGACTTCGCCACCTACTACGCTTGCCTACTTCACCACCCGATCTCCATCAGCCACCTTTCCCTCTGTCTCTCTCTCCACCTGAGAGATATAACCACGTCCGCTGCCACCGCCGCCGTCACCGATCTGAAAAGGAGGTGAACGCGCGCGAGAGAGTACCATTGGGCAAGGAATTGGGGCAGGAGCCAATGGTAAGGAGCGCGAGGTGGAGCGATAGGTTTTAAATAGATGTGCAGGATTCGTGCGTGGATACGAGAGGAAAAGTTGACGGTGACCGATATCGCGGAGGTACTGCTGGGATTAAAATTCGGGTGATAAGAGTGTGGGGGCCCATTGTGCGGCGGGTAGTAGCACAACCTGCCCAGAGACTACAGTATACTATCCGTTCATTGTGGTGGTAGTTTCCTACCCGAGGGATACACACGACCGCGGTGTGAAACGTACCGAGAGGAGTGACGGTCCTGCTGATAGAGCGGCGAGCACAAAGTACGTCTCAGTCGACGCTGAGCCAGCAGTGCGCTCAGCAGATCCGCTCGAGGCGGTAGAGAGTCCTGAGAGAGTCGTCTACGATCTCGTTTAACCGTTCTCTCTTTTCTCGAATTCGGTACCCTCGGTTAAAGGGCGGCCATGAGGTTCTACGGCTACCGGGCACTCGTCGTGCTCGCGACAGTGCTTGCCCACATGACCGGCACGTTCGCCGGACACGACAAACGTCAAGCAGCCAGTGACAGGAGCGGTGAGTCATCTTCTTCGCTTTGGTTCTTTCTCTCTTTCTCTCTTTCTCTTCTTATCTTCTGCTTTCGCTACTTGCCCGTGTTCTTTTCTTCTCCCATCATCAACGACCCCTTCTACCTTCATCACATTCGCGCGCCGCTCGTTGCGCCTCCTTCGTTTTGCCATCTGCTTTTTCTTCTTCTTCCTTTTGCGATCAACACGCTGTAGAGTCCATCGAGTCCATCTTGATCTCTTTCTGACACTCTACTTTTTCTCAGACACTCGTCCTCTATCATATTTTCCTGTTCTCTGTCATATTTCTTTTTATTCTCCTTTCTTTCTTATTTTCTCATTATTTTCTTTAGCTTTCTTAAATTACTATGGTATATTTTTGTCTTATCTTCTTTTTACTCCTCTTTTTATATTCAATATATTCTTTTTATTTTTGGAGATTTAATTTTTAATTTGTATTTATTGTTTTTTTTTTTACTTATAATTTCTATCTATTTTTCCTGTCGAGTAGATCAAATCATTTGATATCATTCTTCTTTCTCTTTTATCTCTTATTCTTTCATTTTTTGGTTCACTTTTGCTTTCTTTTTCTTTTTTCTCACGTATTTACCTTCTTAATAATTAACCTTCCTGCTTACGCCATGATTATATAGATGTTCAAGTAGCTCTTGGTGGTTGCGATAATATTGATAAGTAAAGTGAAGTGTTGGGTTGTGCAAAATGCGTAGGAAGATGACAAGTATGCAAGTGAATCACGGTGTTGTGTCTATCGAACATTGATTTAGTTGGCGAGTTAAATGTCCCGAGACGGAATATAATGAAGCTAACGTAATCTGATGTGTTATATATTGTGCTTGTGGTTTACCGCGCTATGTTGCACAAAGAAATTTGCAAGCAATATCTTCACATACGTTCGGCTTTCGATACACGACATCGATTTACTTTTGCACTAGAAAAGTATGTAGAAGAAAAAATATGAATACGAAAATACATAAAATGTATTATATTTATATTACTTTTGCATTAGAAAAATATATAAAATTTTAATATTTTTGGCTTGTATTCTTGAAAAAAATCTAAAAAAAAACTTTCTTTTTTTTAAATGATTTGTAAAATGAAAAATATGCCACAGAAAAGTAATTATAATTTAATTAATATAAATATATAATACATATATTTTTTATAGCTACGATTCTCTCAATTAATATCTTTTTTATATTAGCATTATTTTTATGCAAAAATTTCGAGCTGTACCACATATCTTGACTCTTGGAGTGTTCTCCACGCAATAGCGGTACTTAGACTGAGAATTTATAAGCTGGATTTATGTAAATAAGACCTTCAGTGAAGATAAAGTAAATCGTTAAATACATATAGTCAAGTATATATATTATATTCAACATATTATATTCAATTATATTATATAATTATAATTTAATATTCTTACGAATCTCTATACGAATTTTGTTATTATACATATATCTTAACATGCTTGTGCTTTTTTATTTTATTAGAAAATACATATTCCAAAGATGAAAAAAATTTGAAAAATGTTATAAAAATTATAGAAAATTTATAGAGTTACGATGTTTTATTTATCAAAATAAGTCGAAATAAATTAAACGGACTAGAATAGACTATAAGTACAATGAATCAAATCTTAAGACTACACACGATTTGCAAAATGTGATAATAGTTTATGATTTTTTAGTCACTATTTCATCACATATTTTGCGAATTTTATCTTAAAACTTTTATCTATTCTTTATCTTTTGTTAAAAAAATTTGTTATTAAATGTATTGAAAAGATAAAATGGCACATGTGATACGTACATGTGATACACTACGTTACGTCGACTACACCGTTACTAGCTTCGACTAGCGTCGACTAGCTTTGACAAGCTATTTCTCTTTCACGATTTAAGTCAAGGAATTATAACAACATAATTTCCGAATTAAAGAGCACTCGACATAGATTCGTTGAAAAATGATAACTTCCGCAAAGATTTGGGTCGATAGTTGATTTTCAAGCAATGCCTCTTTTAAAGACCAATTTAAAGTCAAGTCGTAACTGTAAAATGTAACAGACTCATGATCACTACCTATGAAAATAATTGCTGTGACTAATTGCTGTACTCAAGTGGCAATTATTTTTGTAGCTAACAGCCGCTGATATAGCCGGCTCTTTATATTTCAACTGCGATTAATCCGTATATCGTTCTTGTCTTCCGATAGGTATTTCACACCAAGAAATTGTACTTTCGGTTTTTAATACGATCGATCGTAAAGAATTCGACATGTCCTATATATAATACAAAACTGGACATCGATAATGCAGCCTTGCGTGACAATTGCAATTAACTGATAGAGATTGATGATGATGGAGAATGGCAGAGAGAAAGTAGCGAGTTCTTACGCGCATCTTTAGTAAAACATAAATTCCAACGCGTGTTTAATGTAGGGTGAAATGACAACCATTGTGTTACAACACTAAGAAAATAATTTTGCATATTAGATATGTTTAAAAATAAATAGTTGATTGTAATCGCAATGCTCGTTTAAAAATACTGCTAAAGAAGGTAATTAACTTAAAAAATAATATTGCGCTTGTATGTATTCAAAATAAATGAGAAAATAAATGAGAAAAACACCTCATTAAAGTTCAACGAGCAAATTTAAGATGTTAATTTATTAAAAATTTTATTATTACAAAAAGATGTAATTAGTCGCTCGAATTTTCCATAAGATCTATTGTACTTTACTATTTATATTATCATATTATTAGTAATAATATTTATGATACATTTTGCGTAATATAAATAATTATTTTTTCAAAATTATAAATTACTCTTCATATAATATATTATTTTTATTTAAGTAATTTATATCAATTTCTAATAATATCTTGATATATTCAAATATTCCTGATAATACCTGCTTATTTCTTAAAATTTCCATATAGTTTATTTTAATAAAATTAAAATATTATAATATATTAATTATATATCAATTCCTAATATCTTGACGTATTCAAATATTCCTGATAATACCTACTTATTTCTTAAAATTTCCATATAGTTTATTTTAACAAAATTAAAATATTATAATATTCCTGATATTTAAGAAATAAGTAAGTATTATCAGGAATATATTTAAATACATCAAGATATTATTAGAAATTGATATAAATTACTTAAAATAAAGACAATATATTATATGAAGAGCAATTTATAATTTTGAAATAATAATTATCTATAACATTATGCAAAATGTATTATAAATATTATACTAATAATATGATAATATAATAGTTTTTGCTCAGCATTTTTAGGAAAAGACATTGTCGTTTTTTAATTTAAATAGTAAAGTACAATAGATCTTATGCAAAATTCCAACGACTCGTCGATATATCGGGGGTTCGATCGAGAAAATATATTCGATCGTTTGGTAAGTTTACCGAGAACAAAGTCGTGACCGAAACACATCAGTTCTCTCCTTCGAGCCTCCAGCATAATTCGTTACTTTGTTATCGGTTCGTTCCTTCCCGCAATTTAAGCATAGTGCATCTCGTAAATTTGGTTAGATAGAACAGCACGGATTGAATCGATGGCAGTTCGTACATCCTAAAATGGTCGATCTCAATTACCGCGAAACATGAACGTCGAACGATCACTTCCAATCTGGGAATTCGGACACGTTTTCTGCGAAATGCTCGCCTAACACATCGGAATGTTTTAATTATGTTGCTGCTACATATAACTTTTATAATAAATCAAAGCAAATTAAAAATGAAATTATGATTTTCTTGACACTCGTTAAAGTTTCTCGTTTACTTAATTCCACAATGAAAATCTTAGTTCTACTGACGTAAAATTTCAAAATTTTTATTTTGAAACTTTCAAAAATTTTTCATTTTCGGAATTAATTCAACCACTTTTCTCGCATTTATAAACATTATTTTTACGTACGCACGTATTTTGATATTATGAAATGAGAATAAATTAATTAAGAAAAATATATATATAATATTTTATTTTCGGTCGCAGCGAATCTTAGTGCTAATAATAATATTATACGTAAATTTTTACGTTTTTCAGTTTTATAAACTTAATTTTATTTATTAATTTTGTGCACTACGCTTTAATTCGGTTTGTTGGACTTGAAATGCGATCACAAATTGAAACTAAAATATTTGAATATCTCAAATTAAATTGATGATTAATTTAATAATAAGAACATTTCAATCTAAAAAATATTGTAATTGCAAGAAAATCTAGATATGAATGTGGATATAAATAAGTTTTAAGTGATAATTTCTCATTTTAACACGTACAAATTAACGTGAATAAATTAAATGCAAGTTTTTGCTGCGTCGCTATGAACTGAATTGAAAACAGCTGATGTTTTCGGTGCCTCAATTACGGTTTCCCAGACTTGGAAACATGTACTATGAACCTCTCGAATACGTTCGATTGCTATTGGGGTCTTCGAAACAAGTTCGGCGCGTGGAATTGCTAGTGTTCTAGCATAGCGCCTTCGTCGTTGGCATTGCCAGCAGAAATGGCTTTTCAACGAATGACTGGCGGCATGCCAGTGCATATAACAGTTCACCATGGACTACCTAAGTAACTTGTTCACCTACATGCAGCAGCCGTTCACACGACACGAGATCCTTCCGCTCGTGCCTTCGTTATTGCCTTACTTTGTCGACTGTCTGTCGGTACGTAATGCCAAACTCGATTGCTGTCCCAAATTAAATCACTCAATCATGCAAGAATCGAAAAATATTTCTTCGAAGTACAAGCGAAGTTTTACATATCTCATGTAGTTGCATTCTGTTTTAAATTTATTAAAATAAACAAATAATACATCGCATAAAGCATAAAGCAAAAATTTTTAAACCATCTTGCCCGTTTCTATCAATGCAGTTTAACTTTAATCTCGATTCAACTAATTCTTCATCTTTTTAGAATAAGAAAAAGGTGAAGAGTAAGTTGAACCGAGATTAAAGTTTTAATCCATATTGGTAGAAACGGGCATTAACCGAATAAAACATGTCAAATTAAAAGGAATATTGTTTCGATATTTGATTAGAAATTCGTTTTTTTTTAAATGAAATAGATCGAAAAATAATTTATTTTTTTATTTTGAATATACCTCATTTTAAAAAAACTTAGAAACTTGACACTGAATTTTATTAATGTATTTATCGACAATTAAGCTGTAAGAACGAAAAGTGTAAAACCTCGAGTCATTAATTTACAGACCGGTTTCAGGAAAAATTCGTAAGTCATCTGTAACTTATATGAAACCTCTTTCTCGTTAAATAAATGTCTACAAAAAATTTATGTTAGAAGTTGAGAGAAACCACAAGTGAAATTGATCACTTTGCAGAAAAATATATTTAATCGTATTTTATTCAAATTAATTGCCAGATAATTAATCAGTTAGATCTTCTTTCTAAGGAAAAATATAAATTTTAGCTTAAACTTATTTTGCGAAGAAGGAAAGTGAAGACTTTATAACAAATGTATATTAAAAGATTTTATTTATAACATACCTGTGTTTAGACATAAAAAATATATTGTATATAAAAGAGATTTTTTTTAGATACATTATTATGCAGTTTTTCTCTCTCTCTCTCTCTCTCTCTCTCTCTCTCTCTGTTTTTTTTCTAGGACAACTGTGTTTTAAAATTTTACACAAAATGTCAAAAATTTATAGGATCTGATGTTTTACGTAATATTTTAGCATGGCATGTGACATACCATATAGTAAAAATTATACCTTGTGATTTTTTTCAATTAATCCGCGAAAAAGAATCTAGACATTTCGTAAAATAACGGATTAATTTTTAGTAAATTTTTAATAAATCACTCTCTTTGTTCTCTAATTCTTTTGTTTTAAAAAATAAATCTGTTGCGCCAACAAGCTTGTTGATTTATTAGATCGTGTACGTCCAAGTTGAAGTGTTTTCCTTAAAAGCATTTCAAGTAATTTCTTACGCGGTTCCCAGTTAGACCACCTATTAGGAATTATTCTGTAAGGCTTGTTTATTATATATGGCCGCCGATACATATGTAACCAATGACTATAAATGTAAATAATTGATTGATTTACAAGGTAATTTTCTATCGTCAAAAAGAAACCGAATTTATTATGGAATCGATTTCTTTGATTATACTCGATAATTATTAGATAGCCGCGCTAATTAAGTAACAATTTGTTTAAATTTTTGTATATTTATACACTTTACGTGTGAATTTAATAAGCATGTAAAATGTATAAATATACGCATTTTGGTAATTTAAGAGTTCATTATAATACAGATTTTAAATATAGATTATCTAATATTAGAATTAGCTTATAGAAAGCGAATTATGGTGCGTTTTACTGTCTTATAATGGCGAAAAAACTTATAACTTCTAAAAAAATCAACATTACACAAGCTATCCCCGAGTTATTTATAGTTAGATCCATATACGAGTTTGCAAGAACGCTCGAATTCCGAAATTCCGCCTCATCATCACGTGAATCATGCTGCCGTTCATAAATAAATTTCCGCGAGCCAATTTATATTAATGAAGTATCGTAATACTAGATTACTTTCTAAATCTCTACATGCACCTGTAGAGATATAGTATATACACATGTATACATATGTATATACACTTTTTCTTATTTTCCATTCGATTGTTGGAATAAATTCTAAAGTTTTCGCTGTTTAGTCGCTGACAGACTTACGTAAAATACTCGATAACAATACCAACCGCTCGTAGTATGAAAGGGGAAACGAACCGTGAAACGACAACAATTTAAGCCGAGTCGAAAACCAGTATTTTGTTCTCGGGATTCGCGCGTGCCACAATGACGTGCGGTCATTCCTTTTCACGGCAAACAAGTCCTGCGAAATGCGCGTGTCACTGAACTTGAGGACTGGTTCCTCTTTTGCCTCTCATTCTCTCTGCAATTCTCGTTACAGGCGGACGAGGATAATGACCATGTGAACATACGGAGCAAAAATAAAGCTCGATCTGCATAAAATCCGATCCACATAAGACGCAGACGCAAGTCGCAGGTCGCAAGTGAAAAATATTTCAGATTGTAAAATCTATTCTACAATAGTCGTAAGCGTAGTTGTAATTGTAAGAATTGACCAATCACAGTCAAATATTCTCTTCACATTCGACCTGATTGGTCAATACTACAACCACTTACAATTACACTTACGACTATTGTAGAATAGGCTTAAGGGCTGCCGCACACAAAATTCTGTAACAGTATGCGTAAGGTAAACTTAAACCGATCAACCAATCAGAGGATACTGCTTTAGATTATGTAATCTAATAAAAATAGATATAATAAAATAGAAATAGAAATAACAGTAAACTTATCCATAACCCCGCAATAAGGTGAATTTCAGCCGTAATCTATTTTAATTAAAATACGTTAATAACAATATAACGATAAAAAAGGCAAATAAGAGTTCTTTAAAATTCGATTCTTTAAAATATAAATGTATAAAAATTATTAATTATGGAATTAAATACATACATAATGAAAAAATGAGATATTATTACATGTTTCGGATCTTAGATTGAGCCATCTTCAGATATTCTTCTCTTTACACTTAAAATTAGTTACCATCGTCAGAAATAAAAAAACTATGATTTAATGTGTTGCTTAATACACAGAACAATTGCAAATCGCAAGTAAAATGCATTTCAGATTATAAAAGATCTGTTCTTTTTTAAAGAATTCTGAACTAGTTCTACAATACTACAATAAGTTAAGAGTGAAACAAACTATAGCTGTCTCATTCTAATTTATTACACCAGCATATTCCAGTTCAAAACTTGGGATGGAAAAAGAACAAATCCAAAAGGTCGCAAGTCATAGAACGCAGGACGCGCGTGAAAGTTGAAGTTCAAACTTCCTGCGATCTGCGTTCTGCGTCCTGCTATTAATTAAAATACATTAGTTTCTAGTCTTGCGACCTACGACCCACGTCTTATGTAGATCGGGCTTAAGATAGAAATCGCGGTTAAAGTCGCGAGTGGCGACTGATTTTCACTATCGTCGCGGTCGCCATCATCGTCGTCGAGATCCCGGTTCCTCCATGATCCACGTCTACCAAGGAATCTGGGTTAAACTTTGTATTCTCGTATCATGATTCTAAGCAAACGTACGTATAGAAAATCATCATTCTGTTGCTGAAGAAAGTTGCTTATTACTCATTTTACTTTTCTTCCTTTTGAGTAACGTCTCTTTAACAAAGAATATTTTCTCCGTAATAATTTTTCTATAAAATATACTCACTACAAATTTTAGAAAAACTCATTATTATATACTCAAAATACAAGAATTTATTTTTTTTAATCTTGTAAAACTGATCGAAGAAATGACTTTACAAGAAACAAATTGAATTTGTTTTAATTTTATAATCTTGATTAAACTTACTAGTATTTAGAATATATTTTGAATAAATATAATGCTTATGATGAATTTATAATAATAAATTTGTGAATATCTGTGAATATTTGAAAAAGATTACGTTTCATTGTGTGTAGAATTACGAAGATACGAGACTACGATCGACAGTTTCATATTACTTGCTGCCGTATTGCTGTAATATTTGCAATGCTCCTGCAATATTTCTGTAAGGTTGTAACATTATTGTAATATTACCGGAATGATATGATACATAAGAATCAGTCTTCTTCTTCTTCCTCATTGGCGCGTTTTGTCGCGGCAATGGATTGTAATCACGGAGAAACTGCCAAGAGCGAACGTGCTGTTGGTACATCACGCGTATCTCGTGTCCGAGTCCTGTTTCCGTTCAGGAAAATCGATTCTAATGGATTTCAATTTGCGACCGTATCTCCCTGCAAGAGCGGCGTGGATCGATCGTCGATCGAAGGAGATCGTTTGATTCTACGGATAGATGCGGATGAATTCCTCGAGCGACTGAAAGTAACGCTTCACCGACGCGCGTTCGTGGCTCATTTAGTAATGCGATTGCACATTTGTCGGACAGTAAATGGTACATCAAATGGTTGTGGTAATCATCACCGTTAAAATGATAGTACAGCAAATTTCAATCTGATCTATATAACAAGAACCTGACTCATATGTATATAATTTTAGTTCACAAATTATTACTGTTTAAAGCTTAACATATGTGTGTGCTTGAATTTTTTTTAATATTAGAAGTATATTTATATTTCCTATTATTTGTATTACCGTAAAATGGAATAACTTTAGTTTAAATTTAAAAAATGTTTAGACAGTTCGCATTTTTAAAACTGAGATATAAGACGTCTTTAAGAAGTTTCTTAAGATATCTTGTCCCGATTTTAATATGCATATTACTTGAGCATTAAAATTTTGGACGAAAGTTATCCCATTTTACGGTATGTACAGTTTTTATGTAAAGTTAACAGAGGAATTTTTAGGATACTTTCTTACATTGAAACAGATTTTCTTCTGCGATTAGCAACACTCATTCGCTTTTAATGACTTAACGATCCACCTCTTTTGATGTGCAGCAAATTCTATAATAATTTATTCTGAACCAAGTAGTCAAGTAGCAATGCAGATAATTGGAAAATAACGGAAAATAATTGCCTGCCAAGATAGAGAGCAATAAATAATCGACTGAATCGCAAAGCAAATCCAAACACTCACTTCAGAATACGCACTGTGCCGTGAATACTTGCTTGATAAATGAAGAAAATTGATTCTAACAGCTGGAAAATTGCAGCGATATTGTATGACGCGTACCGATAATCCAAGTTGCAAGTCCGTTCGCTTTGGTTCGTGCATTTCCGTTGGCCTTTCTTAACAGTCGAACGACAGTTAATAACTAGCTAATAATGCGACCATATCGGTAATTAAAAGCATGACATTTATGTGTAGAAGTAATTTATACGCGCGTTTCAGTGCATCGTTTAAACGAATGTTAAATTAACCAATTGGATTTATGCGAGTCTTCTTAACAAGGTACGACCAGCCAAGCACGATACTGTTTATGACATTTCTGAGTAGTTTCCATATTTATGGAATCGGCGTAACGCCGAGAATATTGCAAGTAAATTTCAGTCTGAATACAATCTGTATGATTGCTGATATTTCTCTTAAGAACTGTTTCCTTTATTGACGAACAATAACAGAATAATCTTATTTTAAAACCCAGCAATCACGTGCTGATTTTAATTGATGCTTACGAATATTAACACATAGTTGATGTATTGATTAATAATTGTTGATAAACAGATAACTAGCTCAGAAAGTCATTCGAGCGTTTTGTACGTGACATATAAGATCAACGATGCTTGCGTTAATAATAATACAAGCAGACAGTTTACGCTTAAAAAACATTTAACTGAAACTTTTTTATGCCATATAAAAACATTAAATAGACGTTATAAACGTTATAAATGTCTTATAAACGTTTTTATAACGTTTATTAAATAGTTTAAAAACATATCAAATTTTTAATTCAAAATTTTAATTCTAAAGTTTAGTTTTCAGTTTGTACGTTTATTACATGAGTTGTATAACATTTATTAAATGTGTTTTGAACGTAATTGTGTTGCTTGAGAAGTAAATGGGGAAATTCAGATGTAACAAAAATGTTCTTAAAATTATTTATTTATTAATATATAAAATGTCATGCAAATTTTTCGTCTAAAATTAAAACGTTTCCTTATTATTTTACAGAAATAAATAATTGGAAGAATGGGAAGAAGATATAATGAGTATATATATAATAAATAAAATAGTAGTGAATGAACGAAAGAAGTTTCACGTTTCGCCACCTAAACAAAAAATTCTTTAAACACGTTTTGCGTTATACGCGTAATTGACTTTAATGACATCCGTTTTCGAAATTGATAGAGCTGAAATATGAGCTCAGCACGCGGACATAATCAGTATCCGTGAATTCCTCGGGACATAATCCATGCAGATGAATATTGAATCGCAGTGATTACTTCTGGCGTGGTCGATCAATCAATTTGCCTCCATCGCTCAAGTCAATTGACTTTATCGAAGTAGTACTTTGTTGTAACCCAAATCGCCAGCAGGCGGTTCTTTTCCACGCAAACGAAGTGCATGGAGGTTTAAGTGGCAAATTTTGGAGCTACAGCGATTTTTGACGGTTGACACATGCCATTTTTACACAATCTTTTTTACTCGAGTTAAAAATTCGAAATTTATGATGTAATACTTTCCTATATATTATCCTAACTGTAATTATTATATTTTCATTTTGAATGATGTTAGATATAATAATTATTAGTGTAAAATTAATATAAAAATAAAATAATATCCTTCAAATTTTTTTAAACAATTAAATAAATTATTTCTTTATAAGAATACGAAATTTTTCAATGTCAGCAAAATTTTATTTTGGCTGTGCTATCAAGGATTTTAATGATTCGTTTTATGTTTCTGTTAGAAAGTCACAAAAATATAGGTATTGAGAACAACGTTGAACGAGAAATCGTTATTTTTTAATTGCTTAAGTTTAGTGTGGCAATCGTGAATTTTATTATTACAATCACATTGAGCTGCCTTGTTGATAATTACATTTGATTACGCTTTGACAAGTAATTTTAAATAATGGAAGATTGATGAAACATAAGTAAACAGATCAATTCACGCGTTGTTTATTACTATATGTCTTTATAAAAAAATTGATTGTTTGTGTTTATATATTATTGATTTTATCTATTTATTGTGCTTATATTTCTTATATCATTTCTGCCAATATATATTCAAGGTCTTTACAGAACCAACTAAGAAACAGCTAAGCGGTGGAAATTATAGTAAAGCGAAAAAAGTTTTATTTTTATCGATAAGATGGTAGATTAGTAACGGTTTTTGAGAGAAAGTCCGCAGTATCGGAAATCGCTAACGTTTCTGTCCATACCGATCTCGAGTACTATGCGCGGGATTCTAGTTCCGCATCGATGACTGATTTCACCCCATTCGCAGGTTTCTATACACCGCGATTTTCACGCTTATCCGTATTTTTCAGGAACTTCGGTTGTGGTGAGCCGCAATGAGTTATCGTTTTGATACGCAATTAACTTGTCTTCTCTTTTTCACGTATCTATATTTAAAAGTAATTCTCTCGCAAAACACTTCGATGAATCTGTTCTTCGTTTAAAAAGCAACTCTACTCTAAGCTCTAACGAAAGAAATTGATATCAAATGCTTTCTAACATGTAAAAAAATCCAAAAATTAAATTTGCAATTTTGGTATCTGTTTAAAGTAATAATTGAAATCATTCGGGGAGAAGAAAACGCAATGGATCAATATATAATAATTTTTTATTGTTGACAATTAATAATTATTATTATAAAATTATTAAATTATTATTATTATTTTTTATTGTGTCAGAAGTTTATTATATTGTCTTATTAGAAATATTTTGATAACTTAATTTTATGTTAAATAAAAAACATAAAGATTAATTGTTATATTTGAAATCGTATAACATAATAACAACAAGATATAACAAAACTGAGAATGTTATTAAAGTAAGTTTCAAAAGTACACTTAGACGTTAAACTTTTGGCAATCGCGTCAAACGTAAGCATCGTCGAATTAGCAGTGCATAAAAGTTAGCAGTGCGTAATGTGTTACTCGTAGAAACTGGAGAAATTCTCGCAATTCTCGCCAAACCACGCTTTGTGAATCCATCTTTGTCTTGTCGACGGACAGTGGGACATAGTACATGAAAGAATTGAGAGTGTCTAACGTTTTATCTCTCCACTTTCCTTTTCTTCTTCAGTCAAGTCGTAAACGCACATTTGAAACTTTCGAGGAATTTCCTGGCTTACGCGACGACGTGTGCTCGAATTCGCGTGCGCTAAAAGGCATTTCCGACAGTGTGCAACATAACGCCACCGGTAAAAAGCATAGCACCGTCCTATATCCTACACTTCCTGTATCCTGTTTCTCAAATTTTTTGCAATCACGGGATATCACTTCGGTGGAATGCACATTATATTTTCCGTAAAACAATTATGTCCCACACACGTAAATGTATAACGTCCGGTTACGTAAGATATAACATATACTGATAATTGCAATGATGCTATTTAGAAATAATTTCTACGACGTTATTTAGTTAAATACTTAGTAAATTATCTAATTAACTAAATATAAAAAATAATTTTGTAAAAATAATTTATCTTGTATATATGCCATAAAAATTATTTCGTAAAAGTTGTTTAGTTTGTACATTTTAACATTATCTAAAAAACTTTTTGTTTTCAGCATTAATTTTTATATAACATATCTATTTTTATTTTGTATTACTGTACTCTTTTATTATCAAAAAGTTAAGAACTTGGATGGATAAATATTTAAAGAATTTTACTTTTTTTACATAAAATATACAATTTTTTTTCAACTGCATTTCCATATATTATTTATATGACGTACAGCCATTTCTTTCCTGTGTGATGTACAGGAATAAATGAGTAATCAAATCTCGTTAAGCATTAAAATTTACTAATTTTTTTACTTTATCCGATACACGTATTTCTTGTATATTGATGGCTGTATTCCAGATTTCACTGCCAGTGTTGAAAATCTATAGCTTAAGCTTAAGTTATGTGCATTATAGATCAGCACTGGCAGTGAATTTTGGAACACCGCCAATATCTCGAGAACATTCATGAAATATCGTTAATTCTTCGATATTCAACAAGTTGCCAAAGCTTCATGCAAGTGAACAGCAAAAATAGTTCCCGTTATATAGTTCCCGTCATAAATTCGTTATGCTACACGTCCAGTTTAATAAGTGTTTTGTCGCTCTACAACATGAGTATATACATGTATATCGTGTGATCGTTTAAGTTATTAAACTAGAATGCAGAATGAAATTTCCATCTACTTTTGCTTCCGGTTTTGTTAACGGCATATGATCAACGTGCATTTTTTATGTTATTTACTATTATGTCAGAATACTCGTTTTGTAATCTGAGTTTCGTAATACGTTTCATTTTTCTTGCATGTGAGCACTCCAATATAAGCACTTGGACTTTTTCGATCTATTATATAAGTAACAATGATATCTGATACATATATTTTATATTGCATATATATGTGCTTCTAATATAACTATTATTATCACTATGTATAACTATGTGTATAACTATTATTATCACTATGAATAGTTAAAAACGCAATTGACTTAATGCAAGTAATTAGAATAAATTTGTTTTTTCAAAAACAAAATTAGATAAAAACAATTAATAAATTAATTTTACAAAAAATTGGCATAAAAACGTATCATTCTTTCAATAATTCGACGAATAGAAAAATAATTTTTAACAAATTTAAAATTAGTTCAATTTAGAAAAAATTGAAACTTAGCATTTTAGTATTTTACAGCTAATTTAATGATAGTAAATAATATATTATTAATTATACTTTTTCTGTTATTACTGCTTTTATTTTATTTTATTTTTATTTTATTTTAGATTAATTATCTCACGCAGTTTTATTTATGACGAGCATACTATACAATAAAGTATCATTTCGCTGACTTGCTCTAGGTCAATTTAATTTGCGTATGTCAGAATGATATATAGTTCTTAATGAGATGTAGTCATATGTCTGCCGTGATAATTGCAAGATAAATGCAAATTCATTGCAGCATACGAATCTACGAATGCATACGTCTCAAGAATTGTTATAGATTGCAATTAGGCGTAATGCATAAAGGGATATATCTATATATTTGCTAACGTATCTAAGTCAAAGAATATTGAAAGGAGTCGATTCGCTACGAATTGTATGCGAAAGGCGTGTCTTAAACGGAACTTCGAAGTTGAAGGCGTTGAAGCTGAACGGAACGTGGTCCAAAGCGAGAGGAACAGTACGAAACGTGATTTCGTGCACCTAGCAGCGATCATAGATCTTAGAAAAGGTCTCTTGGACAAGCAACAGTTCAATCTTTGCGACCTGGAGCCTTGATTGATCTTTTTGCCATGTGATATATTTTTTGCGATTCATTCAAGCACAATATCTTGAAACGTGTAACATTATTTATGATCATTGCTAAAAGTAGAATATAAAATTACTATTATTGATTCTAAAAATAAAATTAGAAATATTAAGTACGCAAAAGATAGTTATTTTGTTCAGGAATTCAAAGATTAATCTGGATTTTTTTAATGGAAAGATCTCTCAATTTTAGCAATAAATTTAACGGGAATTTATAACCAAATTTTTTTTAATATGTTGTAATGTTTCTGCCACATTTCTCATTTTTTTAACGAACAATTTAGCAGGTGGTATGGTTAAGAAATCAAATGAGCCCTGTATTACTCGACACCTTGACAGAAGAGCCCTTTTCATTGTATTCATTTTGCTCAGTTGAAATAAATCGATAGATAATAGCTCTAATTCAGCGCTAATAACAGTTTTCTTAGTCATAAGTCATTTATAAATTTATTAACACCTCAAGCATGCCAGCAATAATGTGTTACGAAATTTTTTATAGAGCAGTTAAATTCGTTACACCGCAATTCTAAGTGGAAGTAGATAAAAATAAATCAAATAGAGAAAGATAAATTTCTTCAAAGTTGCTCAATCAGTAATAAAGTTCATTATCATTTAAGAACCTTTGCAAGATACAGCGGCGTAGACTGTTTTGGCGGAAAGAAAGACTACCTTGAGCCTTCGACTTCGCTCGGGATAAAAGCGAAAGGCAGTCCGCGCCATACACCGTTCGACCCGCGATAAAAACAAATGCCGATGGATAAGCTAACAAAGAGGCAATGCCATTAACTCCACCGTGAGAACAGGTGGCAGCGGTTGAACAATTGTTACAAGAATTCGTGGTGATTACGGCGCCGTCTTTGGAATGTCACGAAATTATTATGAGCCCTGTATTACTCGACGCCTTGACAGAAGAATCCTTTTTATCGCCGTATTCATTTTGTTCAGTTGGAATAGCCCATAGATAATATTTCTAATTCAGTGAAATAATAACAGTTTTCTTAGTCATTAGGTCATTTGTAAATTTATTAACACCTTAAGCATGCCAGCAATAATGTTATTATCACATTATTAATAAAAAATTTTTTATAAAGCAGTTAAATTCGTTACACAGCAATTCTAAGTAGAAGTAGATAAGAATAAATTAAATAGAGAAAGAATCTTATTTTCAATTGAAGCAAATCTTGTTTAATAATATTTATATGCAGATTCATAAATGTATTAGTAAATGTACTTGTATATTATACGAATATTATTATAAGCGCCAAGATCCGCTTCAATTGCAAGATCTTTTTTTTATTTGATTTATTTTGTAGTTTTCCTCAAACAATGGTATAATATAACATATGAATATAAAAAATAAGTTGCAATAAAAGAACCAATTCTTATAATTAAACAAATAACGATAATAAGGTAATATATGAATACATCAAAATAACAAACAAATATCCATACATTTTAATTTTTTTAAAGGAAGTTTAAAACAATTTTAAATATATTAAATGTTACACACACACACACACACACACACATAATTATTTCTTGCAATACTGGAATGCATATAAGTCGTAAATATGATGGCATAAGTATAACGACATCTACTTATCTTAAATCTAATTCTATGTCTTAACAACGTAATAATTACTTCATAGTCTGCCTTTTTTCCACCTTCTTTTATACAATAAAAAAGAATGAGAAACTTTTTCTCTTGATAACCGGCAACTCTCGGCTGCTATAATATTCAGAAATTCACACCGAACAGAATTTTCGCACTTTTTGTGATACCTTGTACGAGAGCCATAAGAATGAAGAATCCTCTTGAGATTCCTGCCAATTAAGCATTATGTCACCTTCGTCACCTATCCGTCCATAAAACCTCAAAACGCACGAATTCCGTCCTGCTAATTAACAGTCGGCCATGTCGTGATGCTGGGAATACTATGATCCTGCGAGCTGTAAGCTCTCGTAGCACTTGCCTCACTTCCTGTACCTAATGGGACACCGTTCATATAAGTTACACCATATATACCGCCATGTCGGCGATATAATATCCGTATGCAATCCGTGCGTGCACGATATATGTGAAGGCTTCGATTCAACAACGCTCACACGACTTGGTGCGACATTTCGTTCGGTTTCGTTATTTTTTGCGCGTTATGATCTTCCTCGACTTACGAAACCGTGCCACTTTTTGCGCGGACATTTACCAAGATTTCTCTGACAATGAGCTTGTTGTTACATACAACTGGATACACATACACCTACTGATTGTTACTTAAAACTTTGGGAGACACGCTGACTCTCATTATTTATGTAAGGAAAACATAAGAAGAAACAAAGATTTTCTTATCACATGCGATCTATATTCAGTAAAATAAATAAAATACCGAGAAAAACTTGTAAAATTTTCACAAGTTTTTCTCGGGATTTTATTTATTTTACTGAACAAATCATATATAATAAAATTTTGGAATTGCAATGCAATCAGAATGAATTTCAGTTTTATTAGTAATCAATATATTTTATTGATAATATTTTATGGCATTGCCTGTTGCAAAACATATTACGTTTTGCCAGTTTCCCGTTATTAACACATCAATCAAATTTTTTTTAAACTGATATTAATTTTTGAAGTTATTAATACTAATAATTACTCAAATTTGAATTTATCTTATAATTTATTTATATACTAATTTTTTAAGGATGTTTTATACATATTTTCAAGTGATAACAAACTTATGAAAAAATTACAGATTATCCTAAATCACGTTTAAAAATAATACGATAAATTTGGAGATGATTTAGTATGTGGATCATAAGTTATTTTAATAAACAGTGGTATATTTTTAATCTGTGTTCTAATAAAAATATATGGAAATGTATAAAATAAATGATAAAAATCTCAATTTTTTAATAAAGTATATTATGTATTCAAGATTATTTAAGTAAAGTTACATTACGATGTATGACCTAGTTGTCCAATAAATAAACAAAATATTTGTATGTTCTATATCTTTGTAACCAATCAGTGAATCGCAATGAAACTTTGCATAAATTATTTTGAATATTTAAAGTTATTACTATATGTTACTATAAATTATACTTATAAAAGAAAAATGTAAATTCTTTTATCACTTTTTAAATTTTAATTTTTAACAATAAAAATAACAAATAAAGTAAATAAATTACAGAAATGTGTTATTAAACAAAAATATATTCTTATTCACACAACTTTTATATGTACATAGTTTATTTAAAGTGTAAATATTAAATATATTTCCAAATTTAATTTTCTTTGCAGAGACTGTACGTCTAATACATCCTTAAGTAAAAATTATAGTAATAATTTAGTAAAATAAGCATATAATTTACAGCGCAAGAGACGCATTTACTTGGAAAGCGTTCTGTCTGCTCTGCTATTTTTACATAGACTTTGCTAGCACAATCTACGATAACGGCTGCAGTATCATTACATGAGACGAGCGCTTTCAGGAAATACTTCCATGATGCGACTGCAATTCCCGTGTATCTTCCGTGTAACCTAAGACACTTCCTATCATATTTTCTATTCTTAATGCAAAAACCAAGGTATACCTGTTCGTGAAATTTTGCGAACATTTTTCTGTCTTTTTTTATATGTAAAATTGAAGGGTAAAGAAATAATATAATTTTGTGCTTTCATATTAAGAAAAGACGTACTTATAAGGTATTCAAATTTTTTAAATTTTATTATTTCATTTATCATAAAACAGAGGTATTTGATCTCTATTTTACATAAAGGAAATAATCTTACAGTTCCGGCATTTAATGTGAACGCAAGTTGAATATAATTTCTCGGTATATAATTGACGATCGTGTTTTCGTACCTTGCTCCGTTGCACTGGAACAATGCACATATTGCTGCCTACGCTTACTTATGATATTTATGTTTCGCGTTCCATCAAGAGAATACTTAAAGTGTACACACAATACACGATAACTATCTCTATCGCATAATATAATTCTGTTTTATTAATCATTCATTGAATTCATTCATATAATATACGTAATCCATTCATATAAAGGAATTCCACTAACAATAAGAAAATAAGGTGTGCCTAGAATGCAGAATATTATCCACTAAAATAAATAAATAAATAAATAAAATGCAAAGTTACATTGCTACAATTAAGTCAACGTAATCGAAACACTATTATCACTATTATAACAATTACTGATTTAATCATTGAAATCGCGATCGGAAACTGTATCGAGAGCCTGTCGATATGACTTTCTTGAAAGTTTACATATT
Source organism: Acromyrmex echinatior (assembly GCF_024713525.1). Taxonomy (NCBI): domain Eukaryota; kingdom Metazoa; phylum Arthropoda; class Insecta; order Hymenoptera; family Formicidae; genus Acromyrmex; species Acromyrmex echinatior. Next base: position 5,560,832 of record NC_141864.1, on the reverse strand, counting down.
TTCTTCAGATCATTATAAAAATCGGTTCGCGAAAAGCGAGCGTGCACAGCACGGAATGCTGCACAGTGAAATTCGTCCTTAATATACCGATCAGTCGTGACGGGGCAGAAAGCGAAAACCACTTATCCCAGCGAGGTTTATTGTCTGTGGCGGCACCCACATCGTCTGGGAGCGAGAAGACGTTTTTTCCCGGTTGGCATCCTCCGCAGGAATATAGGAGCGTGTAAAGCGTGGCAACGGCGTGACGAGGTCGGGAAAGTGCCGACCTGCCGTCCCCGATCCTTGCCATAATTTAATCCATGCTTCACCACACCCTGTGCGAATACACTCCATGGCATCTTCCATAATTCACGCTAGATATGTCAAAGTGCAATTAAGTTCTCTAACTGCGTCAAATCGGCGCAATCAACGATTCTTTACGCATGTTTTACAATTGAATTGATGCACAAACACAAACGAGGGATCGTGCAGTATCGATCAAGTCTTGAAAGAGACTTTTTATCACATACGATCTTTCAGTTGAATTCAAACGGTTCTAAAACAATCGAGAAAATTGTTCATTTTAATAATATTTTTACATTTACTTTCTTTTATTGGAAATTAAATAAAATAAATTAATATCTGGAAATAAAATAAAATAATTGGTTGATATCGAAGGCACATCAGCACTTATATATCATTAATGTTTTATGATATATTTTTATGATATAGCAGTGCTATTTCTGAAGTCAATCTATGGCATAACTGTTCTTACGAGAAGATAAACTAGTATAACTTGCCGATGGCATTACAGTCTAACTTGATCACTTTCGATTTCCGTTCCAGTTTGCTTGATGATTCAATAATACATGTATATTACGTTAACTTAACTGTTCCTAAACAAATAGATATTAGCAAGCCTTAAGACCAGTTACATCAATCAACGAGACTTAAAACTCTATCTATCTCGTTTTAAAACCAAAAAGAGACAGAGACAGAAAGAGTTTTAAGCCTCACTTAAAATCAAAGTAATGTTGGTGCAATCGGGTTTTACAGGAGCAAGCCTCATTTTCTTTTATTTTGTTGAATTCTCCTTTCAGTGGAGATATGTAAATTTTCTCTTCGAATGAAATAGTCGTCAAATGAAGCTATTAAACTCGATTAAAAACCTTGTCTGCTTGATAGTTTATTGCATTTTAACGGTAGAATTCTGTCTTTAATGATCGTAAATGTAAACTAAAATCAAAGATAAGATCTTTCACCAAATAGCATTAAAAATATATTGTCCAAATTACTGCGGGAGTATGTCAATTTTGACTATTTTAAAATGAAACCAAGTCTTTTCTCTTCTCTTCTCAGATTGTGAAATTGATATTATTTTTATATCTATTTCGAGTAAAATTTATTGTAAATCAACCAGTCGTTTAAATTTTAATTGAACTTATTGAGAAGTTAAGTACATCTCTAAAAATTAATGAAGTTTTACTTAATACTTTATTTTATTATAATTTGAAGTCTGACGTGTTTTGTCGCATTCTGTGATTTAAAAAAAATAAATATATAAAATTATATAATATATATATTTATATAATAAATAAATTTACGAAAAAAAGTATGCAAAGTATAGTAAAAACGTTTATTACCTAACGAGAATTTTTCAGAAAAAGTGGACTTGCGAATAGTAGTAATACGAATAAAGAATGGGTGGTAAGGGAAAACGTGTCACACGCTATGCAACTCACGGTCGTTTGCTCTATTCTGCTTTAAGAATGGAAGTATTATGAATCGGGCACACGCAACGAGTCCCGTTGTGGTTGCTTATATATTTAGATGAGAAACTTTGCCTTAAAGAACGAGTCAGAATTCGTGAGAATTTTTGTAGAATAATTATGCTGTGTAAATATACTTTTATTGAGTGTATAATAATATTGTTCTGACCACGCAAGATGCATCCACGACCGAATTTCATAATATCTTAACATGTAACACTTGATAAGATCATAAAGATTTTTTTTTTCAGCAAAAGATATGAAATATTTAAAAAAATTGTAATAATTATTTAAAATATATTTAAAATATGATGCATATATTATATATAAATTATATATCACATAAAAAATAATAAATATTTCTTTTAGGATTACGAACTTGTGGATATAGCGAGGTGAAATATTTCATGTCCATTAGTTTATCTCAGTCAACAGTATGTTTGTAATGCTATCAGGTCATTCATCGTATCTTTAAATCCTCGTATTTATATTTATCGCGCCAGGACAGCCACGTTCCTTTAAGTTTAATTAGGCGCTTGTGTTTACATGAGGCATTGTTAGTTCTGACTCGTGCTTGAATAGTCCAGATGAGCTGTCCATCCTGACACGTCATAAATCCTGAGTCTTGGGGACTCTGAACGTGATCTAGATATCCATAATACTGATTATTACATCTACGTCGCCAACAGTGACATGGTGTCGGACACAGCGAAACGTGACGTGCTTGTACCGACACAATGCTTCAAATAGCATAAGCGACTTAGGAAGCTTTCTCGAGTGGAACCTTCATACATCCGTTTGAGGATCGTACAGGAAAGCGGCGAAACTAGGACTCGTCGGAATAATAAATTTAAATGAGACATTTCTCACTGGAATTTGGTGTTCTTGTTCCAACGGAATATAAGATGAGTAAATTTAGGACAAATCTTAATCACAGATTTCTCAACATATTTAGATTTTCTTAATACTTTCATTGCCGAAAGTGTCTATCGACGTCATCGATCTCTTACAGAAAGAAACAAGAGAATAGATAAGCATTTTTAATTCCAAGTATTAGTAAACTTGTAGCCTTTAAATAATGATATTTATTCGCTCTCTACTCTCTAGATATATTAAAATATGGTATGAAAGTACAATTAAATTATTGATCGGCAATGGAAAGTACTAATGATTATTTAATAGACTCCGGAGTTAATTAGAGTCCGCTGAAAGTTGTTCAATAGTTTTATTTAAATAATTTATCGTTCATAATTTAAATAGTTTATTTCTGCTCAAAGAATTAGTAAATCCGTGAATGAAAGAACGCAACAAATAGTTAAAGTTTCTCTCCTCTACATATTACAGTTCATAGAAGATGCATTATATTATTGGGTCCTGAGTACCCAAACACTTTAAGCATTCCTACAACTAATTGCTTCGGGCATTAAACTCCCAACAAATCGGTGACGTCGTTATTTACTTTATCCAATTGTTCGCTACGCACTATACCGGCATGCACATGTCGTGAATTGCATTTCACCGGAGGTGATTATGCCTCTTCGGAGATGCGCCCGGGTGAAATCTCTCTTATCGCACGCGACTACGCGTGCATTGACGACGAGCACGAGCGCCACGTTTTTTATCGCTCACGTAGCCCATTAAAACTGACGCATCAGCTTTCCTCTTTTGGCTCGCAAGGATTGCGGACGAGGATATTACTCTTTCTTCCCTCGTAAACAACATGAAAGTGATACAAATGAAACTACTACTACCAGCTATCAGTTTGATATCGCAGACTGGAAAAATAAAAATGTAATGTAATATTATAAGAGCCAATATTTTGATTGCATTTCATACAATAATATCGATTTTTTTCATTAATAAATTTTAACGTATAATTATAGATTGCTAAATTATATCTCTTATTGTTAGATCTTATATTACATTTTCAAAATTAAATCAAACCTTGGCTTACAAATTTTTGTATTGCAAAATTGACTTTTTCTTTCTTACGTAAGAGAACTTCTATCATGTGTTCACATTGTGATCTATGATTGCATTTCATGGCACTGACAACATTTATGAATGTCATTTATCCTTGTTTAACATTTGACAAACGACAAGAATGAAATGACTCCAAAAACGTGGTAAGCGTCAAATGGAATGTAATCTATGCCATATGATATACTTCCTATAAAATACAGCGACTCGAAATAATCCTCTAAAGGAGACATCGCATATGTTATGTTCTTTCTTATTCATTACCGGTGTCGTTTTTATATCATATAATTCATATTACGCTCATCGATATCGTTATAGAAAACAGCTGGCTGAAGAGACCTTTCACCTCGACTGGCTTAGCGGTGATCACTAATTTTTCCGGAATTTTAGAACCGGCTTTCGACCGACGTAATTATCGAATACATAAATTTATATAATGTATATATCATAATTTATCTTAATTTTATTGAAAAAAAATGATATATACGATTTATTTAGATCGTTACATTTATAAATTAACTTTCATAGATAATAGGGAAATAGCGATTAAAAATAAATTTAATTCCACATTGCTTATATAAATAGCTCTAGATTCACGTAATGCTGTACTGTTCTTTATTAATGACGATTTAGAACACAGTACTTTGAAAGGGATATAATAGCAAAAAATCCGGCCGAGTTGATTGAATAATGCTTTCTATAATTTATAATGCGCATGAAATGTATTTAATCTAGTCATGGATTTTTCATTGAGTTGACTTGTTTAATATTAAATTTAATATTAAATTTAAAAAACTTTTTTTACATAGAATCTATTAATTCTTATTAAAACGCATTTCCATGATGATGACTAGTCACGATACACGTTTTAAAACAAACTTGAAGTGAACGTACTATAATTTCCTTCATCCTTCAAAAGAAAATTACTCGATATTAATTATGCTACTAATTCCAACATTCGAGCTGTCCTCCGTGATAATTTCTCGCTTTACGTAGCAAGTATACCGTACAGTGAGAGCACTAATCAGCAGCGTGGAAAAGGGGTAGCAAAGTAATTCGACTTGATTTTACATGCTTTTTTTAAAAAGGAAAACCTGCAAAATGAACATAATATGTACGAGTTAATTATATCAATAATTACTATGATTATCTCATTTTTCATCAGTAAACGTGCAAGGGAGAACGCCGGCTTTTGCAGCACGTGCGTATGTTTTCACGGATGCATTTCGATTTATTGCAGGCAGCGAAATGAGATTATCTTGTTGAAGAGAAGAGAAACTAATAGACACGAATACGTTCTCTTCTACTTCTTGCAATGTACATGATTCTCAGTAGATAGTAGTAATGAGGTTAAATTAGCGAAATATATTTATATAAAAGCATCGAACTGTATATCAAATTCTCAAATAATTTTGAGAAAATTTAATACGTTAAATGTGTATAGAAATTCTCTCATTATAGAAAATCTTATTAAATGCTACTTTTATTCAATCTGATTTTATACTTTACATCGATAAAATAATGAAATAAATCGATTTGCGTTACGTATATTAAAATATTAGAGCGTTGAATCTTACATCGCAAGTATTTTTCAACGTTACCGCTATGGAAAATATAAGATAAAGATAAATTAATCTTTCCAATTAATTATATCTTTTGTCAGACACATTAAAAAAGAATAAGCTTCTCCTATAAGCTCGTTATACGATTTATAATCGTGTGTGATATCCAAGTGGAAAGTTCTCTCTTTGTCATGAAATCTGCGTTCACCTGTCGTGCGATTATATACTTCACGCGCGAGTAGCCACCGCGCAGTAGTGACCGGTGCCGTTTTTGCGGCGATCGCATTGCATTCGCAATGATTCATGCTGCACAATGAACCAGTCTTAATGAATAGGAATTAGCTGAGAATGGCAAAAGTCCACTTTTCCCAGGTCCCTTTTAACCTAGCTCATGCTAATCGCCGCACAATAGTGCCTGGTACTTATCGTGGTCAGTACTCGGCGAAACCCGTGCGCTCGTGATGGTATAGAATCCGCGAATGGACGCCAATAAAGTTAACTGCGCTCCCGCTTGGAGACAATAAGAAACAGAGCATTTATGATCGCGACAGCCAGATAAGAAGCTATCGTTCGTGGAAGGAACGGTTTATCTGAAGTATCTGAAAATTATTTATCCATGGATGTGAAAATCATTTTGCTGGATTATTATAGTAAGACGCTTAAACTGGTTACTCGAACATACAAATTTTCTGCAATATTGCTCGTCATGATTAAAATTCCTACGTAATTATTTTGACATTATTTTTAGCATCAAAATTATTTTCTGCATCTAGCTAAATTTTTTAATAATTCAACAAAATCGGTTTTTTTTTTTATATTTTACTTTCTATTTGTCCGGCAAGCATTCTATTCCGATTCGTGTTACAAAATCTCGCTTGGCGAATTTTAATACGCGTCACACATTACCGTTGCTTTTTTCTGCCGAATTACTTGCGCCATTATGCACGTTATTTCTTTACGGTTATCGTACGACCATATTCACGGAACCAATTTCGCGAAGTCACGCGACGCGTAAATTGGAGTTATTTTGGATTAAATGTTCTACTTACGTCTTAAATCTCCATTTAAATTAAGCAACGATATTGATCCTATTCTTGAAATTTGTAAGTTTGTATTAAACGTATCAAGACGGAATACGATATTATTTTGTATTTTATTATTTTGCAAATTAGAGTATCGTTTATGTATAAACACATATAATCAGATATAGTGATTGATCACATACAGTAATGAAAGATCACATATAATAATAAATCATATATTAAAGTAATAAAAAATATTTAAAAAAATTATTTAAACAGGAATTTCTCGTTATTACGTTTAAGAAAAAAATTTATTTTACATAAGTCTAGTTGTGAAATTTAATTGAAACAAGAGAACTGCCATATAATCTATAAATAATGTTTTATTAACACAAATTCATGTATTATACAACACACACACATAAATTAATATGAAATATCAATTTCAGAACTATTTACGAAATATGAAACTGTAAATTGATATTACTTAATTCATGGCGCCTTGGTAGTTAATAATAATTATCTTAAAATATCTCCGCATCAATATACATGCAATCGCTATTATTCTGCAGTTAACCAACAAGTGCAACTAGTACACGTTAAAGGTCGCGCGATGGAAGATGAGGAGCCCGGCATAACAGGGCTAGAAAGAAAGATCACGTCTATACGATGACAAAGGGAACTATAATATATCTAGCAAGGAATCTTCACGTATGTACAATCTAATTATATGAGCTTGGATCTTTTTCTTTATTTAAAAATTATTTAACTCGAGAATTCTCGGCAAAGAAAAACTCAAGGAAGGAAAAGGAGTACAAAAATTATGTATTATGTATGTGTAATATGGAAGCATCGTAGAAAAATAAGCGAATTTTTACGAGTATGTCACATTCGTAAAATGTAAGCAGTGACTTCATGGATTAATCATTTGATTGCGCAGTGACACAACGTGTCAGTTTAATAAAGTCGTCGCGTAATAATGCTATTAGAAGAGATAGATTTGCACATCAACGAAATGGGATGATGGACAGAAACTTGTTAAGAACGTCTGATCAATTATTCCATAATTATTTATACAAATTGAACGTCAAAATAAAAAAGCTGCTTCTATTTGCAACGTTATCACACGTACGCTATTTACACAAATTCTCAAAATAACTAAAAAGTTTTATGATAAATGACAGACTGTGCAGTGTTACTTTTTGACAGTGATAAATTATGTTCCATATAGGTCGAGTGTGTTTATCTTGAAGTTTCTAAAATACGATAATAGCTAATAGCCAAGTTATAAAATTGTTGAAGAAGTTATAAAAATTATTACGTGTGAAAGTATTTATAAATTATAACGTATCAATATACACATTCATACTTTATAATTATGTGTATTAATTCTGACGTGTATATAATAATTCTTGCAATAGATATTTATATTTACAATTAAAAAATTACATACGTTTTAAATGTGTATATTATATAATTATATTTTATGATATATAAAATACAATATATATTCTTATATATTATAATGCTGAATTATTATAGTATAATTATTATATATTATAGTATATTATAGTATATTATAGTATATTATAGTATATTATAATATTTATCTTTATTATCTTTTGTTGACTTTGCTGATAAACGGCTTGTTTCATTTCCATAAACTGTGATTATTTACACAAACTTTCCTCTCATTATCGGCTTAGTATTACATTATGAATGGAAATAAGAAAGCAAAGTAGAGATACTTCAACCATTAATTAAATCCTTAAATTACCTTTAAATCGTGACCAGATTTACAGTGCGCGAAATAACGATCAGTATAGCGGGTTTCCTTTAGCAAGATTTTTCCCCATTTCCGATGTCGACTCGATTACCGTAAATAAATAAATATCAAGTAATGGAATAAATTTATGTGCGTCCACATTAATTAATTATCTTGGGTATAACTTTCTTTCCTCAAGTTAATTATTTCTTGAATCTGTAGTTTATATGGAATCTGTAGTTTATATGGAATCTGTAGTTTATATGGTTCTTCTAATATGTGCAATGTGAATTTTCTCAAGCTGTCACCTAAAATTAAAAACAGATTTGTAATACAATTATGCGCAATATCTTTGAAACATTAAATATCTCTCGATCACAAACTTTCTATAAACCTTCGATGTTATTATACATTAAAGGAAAACGTACGATGCTTCTTTGGCATTTTGCAAAAAAAATTCGTGGGAAATTATAGAGTATTCGAATCACGTTTCTGCAAAATTCCTGATATTCACATCTTTCATAATTCGCTACCTTTTTAGTCACGATATGTATATCGCCACAAGTTGTCTGTCGACAAGTTTCTGTCCATCATGAACCGTTAAGGTTCACACAACATCAATATAAAGAACTCAATACATCAAAAACCAACTGTAGCATAATAAAAAATCACACTGATCATAATATACTGGAAATCATTTTGGTTTACGAATACTCGCTTATGTATATAGTAATATCGCTTCAAAATTGATCAGAAAATTTCTAATTTACGTGAACTAAATATTTTTTTATATATCATCTTATTCAATCATTTTCTTTCTTCACAGGAAAGGAATCGACGCTTTTTCTGTCAATCATGATATCTTTGTTTAATATATTATTTTTTAAGTTTTTTATACACTGAGAAAAAAATTATTTATTTATTTGACCAAATTAATTTAGTCTTTATTTCTTTGATTGGAAAATGTACGCATTTAGTGCAAGTAAAATATTTGATTTAATTTGGTCAAATGAACAATGTTTTTCTTAGTCTAATATAAAAGAGGATTACTGTAAAAATAATAGTTAATATAGTTTGTACCCAACCGATTTCGTTCGACGATCGATTTTGTTCGTAAAACGTAACATGCGAATTGACAATTAACGACCCTCGAATGTATAACTAGCAATCATACTTGCAAATGATTACAAGCGCGATGCATCTTCGTGATTGGTGATCTGCAGGGTGGGCCAACTCGTGCAGGCCAAGGTTTCTAATTAATAGGTCGCAGAGAAAGAAACCACTATTCGTATAATTTTGTTAATCAGTTTAATTGCTTCGTAGTAAGAACTCGTGTTTTTTCGTGCGCATCTCCATAAAGAGAGCTTCACTCGTTATGATCACATGTATTCATTTATTCCGACATGATATATGACATATTGTTACTATCGAAGTATCAGTCTTGCTCCCAGTGTCTAATACAAGTAGAATGATACTGATTAAAAAGTGAAACGTCTGACATGAATCTTCAGCGTACTACTAAAGGTCACTTTTCAAGTTCTTTCTCTTTCTCTCATTTTTAACTGCTTTCGACTTGAAGAATTCACTTTTTATTTTTAAAACATTACGTTTACAACAATATAAAATTAAATTAAATTGAGAATTTTCATAATTATCATAAAATAATATCGAACTTTTTCGTTTATGTAACATTATAAATTACGTTACATACTGTACGTACTCTTGTATATGCGTATATATTTTTCGTTTCTTGCTTTTGCTGAGTTTAAAGTTAAATGATCCTGTCGGAACTTCTTTGCGTAACGATCGTGCACTCCAGGCGGGCCATTAAGTCGACGTTAAACGAAATGAAGCCAGAATGCCTTGAGCGCGTGCACTTGACATTGGGCGAGCCCGACGGCGCGATGTACGGCCTTACGAAACTAGCCCGGTAGCTTTTCTGCCGGTCGTTGACTGCTTAATGCCATCTTCTCTTTATCGGCCGAAGAACGGTAGTACTGTACGGCAAGGTCAAGGGAGATACCGCCGCTTTTTTCTTACATCACTACGCTGATCAAAAAACAGATTGAATTACAATATTTGTTTACTATGATATTCTGTAATCATTTGCACTCTGTTATCATTAAAAAAAATATATATTTTAAAAACATTAAAAGTATCGCCGACGTAAAAAAAAAATGCAGAAGAGATTTTTCAAACTCTGTGCGTTTTGAGTGTAAAATCATTTTTGGAAGAGCTATAAATATGAACAGTTAATAAAATATTGTCACAAGTCTAATTGACAAACTCTTTTATTTTTAATGCATAATACAATTCCACTAAATATCTTAAAGTACAGTTCAATAAGATACATTTATGTACAAAGTACTTCAAGGAATTTTCTAAAAATATTATATAGTCTTTTTAAATTAAACAAATATTGAAATTTGAAAATAAAGAAATAACTTTGTCCACTTATCTTTAACTCTTATTATTTTATTTTATAAAGATATGTGTTTCCATTATTATACTATCAAAAAAATACGATCTTAAAGATCCTGAAGCTTGACATACATTTAACATTTTTATTACATATCAAATGAAAATATTTCCTCCGGAAATATTATGTTTTTCGATTAACCTGATTTTTCATATTCAATTTTTGTTTAAAGAAACATCGAAGATACGAGTTGGTGGTTTTACGAAATTCAACGCGGATCTCATTATTAATTGATTACCAAAAGACCGCAGTAGTACGTGTATTCACAAAGGCGAAGGCGAAAGGTAATTTCGCCGGTGAAAACATCACGGATGCAGACGTAAAGAGGAAGTCTATCTGGATCTCCGTGTGCGAAACAGACCACTCTCTATTTCCGAAGCAGCTGTCTCAGGCATCAGCCATCGAAAACTGTGTCACGCTTTCTGCATCACTTCGCCGGCACGTAGATAATCGGTCAAATCGAGGCAAAATCGATTCTGCGCGGGCGATTGACCGATCATTGCCTCGAGCAATCGTTACAAACGGGACTCGCCTTTTCAAATGAACTCTTTCAGAGACGAACTCAACCGTTTTTGTAATGCTGACTCACTACAGCAAACCATCTCGTGAAATTTTTCATTCGTCTTTCCGTATGATATGATCTAACGGCTATATCGTGAAATAATAACTGACGATTGTTTACGAGTTAATTTCATTGAAATTAAATTTATTAAATAAACGAAACATGAATGCTACTTTGTCAAAATCAGGTCTCGCATTTAATTTAGTGTAAAGTCATGATGAAATTAAATAAATCTTATTAAATAAAAAAATTTTTATATCGGTCAAAGCGAACCTTAGTGTTTAAATATTTTTGTATAAATTTGTATACATATTTGATTCTGCAATCTGTGCGCCAAAATCTTTTTTGATCTTGAAACACAATCATAAACAGAATTAATGTAGTAATATAACTTATTACATTGAGGTATTTAATTATTAAAGTGTTTGGAAAATATTAAAAAATATACATCTAATATTAAATTTTAGATCATAAAAAAATGAAAGTAGTATTTAGAGTTGATTTTTGATTGATTGTACCGCAATAAATCTTATCTAATTTCACCATGATGTAAGATATAAAACACGCAGATATCTTCCTGTGGGACCAAATCTTCACAGTCCATCAAGTACAATCTGAATATAATAAAAAGAATTACGTTTCCGTGTGCGCCGGTTAAACCTCAACAACCTACCGATAGCTACTGCGAAGATGATCCTTCGTATTTATAAGTCAGATGATAAATGATGGTACGTCAATTATATGATGGTACGGCAACTGCAAAAGGGCAGGTTCGTTTATAAAGTATATTCATGTGTTAGTTTAATTAGTATTTCAATTAAAAAATGACAGTACATCTAAAGAATCAATTAATTATATAAGTACATGTTACGTACGCGTTGACTTACATGTCCTTTTTTCTCTGTAATTCATGTCATACTGTTTGTATAAAAGCTTGACATTCATTTAGCGGTTCTGTGAAATGTCAACAATATTCCTTGGGAAAACATTATGTTTTTTGAATGTGCATGTCTCTTTCTTATTAATTTTTTTTTTTACAGAGATGTCAAAGAATTATAATAATAACTTACTAATAATAAACTAACTGTTTAAAAATTAAAATTACATGATTCATAATAAGTACTTTAAGTAAAGATATTGTTTTATCAAAATTTTTATCAAGATTTAATTAACAAGGATATTATTGTAATGTTTAAATTGTTATAAGAAATAATGGAAATTCTTTGAAATTTTTTTCTAGAAAAAAGACAAATTCAAATTAATAAAATAAAGTATAAATTCAAATTAATTAAAAATTGTATAGATATACTCGACAAGTCCTTATTACGGTAACAATAAATTTTATGCGCTAATTCCATTCGCATGCAATGAATTTCCATGTCGTAACTATGCGATCAAGACTTTCTGTTAATCATATGTTACAAAAGATGCATGTCGCTTGGATATGACATTTAGATGCATAAAGCAGTATCAAATTACAAGGAGAAGAATAGAATAAAGACATTGCATATTATACTAAATAACACTGACGTAAAAAAATTAATGACAGAATATTAACGCATTATAATTTCATGTGATCTAAAAGTGATAAAATTATTAATTTGAATTTTCATTATCAGAAGATTGTTTTTGTTTTAATTTTTTTATTTATATAGTTTTGTTTTTGTGTTAATACACACTATAATGTGACATTCATAAATAGAGAGATACTGTTTTTTTTTAATAAAAGAAAGAAACTTAAATTTAGAACGAAACTTTTTACATATAATTGTTATATTATACATATTTTATAACTGAATAACTGATATATATTTTATAACAACGAAAATTATATTTTTTTACAAATAAAGAAAATTGCAATAAAAAATACATTCCATTATACGAAGCAATGATGCAATAATCAAACAAAAAAATTTAGCAAACTTAATTAATTAGTATTAAGTATCTTCTCGAGATAATTAAAGCACATTTCAGTTTGCAAAAAATTTAATTGCTTACATAATCGGCTTAGAAAAGTTCTGCTGGCGTCAATAATCGTATCAATTGGCTCGGCGTCATTTCCCGCTCCGTGCAGTTCTCATTACATAACGTTTTACCTAGACAATGTAATCGTTATTATGAAATTACAAACTTCCCCCCTGGAAAGCGTTTGCCTTTGCATAACTTTGCAATGACTAGCGTTAAATAACGATGATATACAACACTTCGGAAACTATTTCAGACAGGCAAATGATACGGCATATCGCAAGGCTACACATAATTCTCTATAATCAGGACTTTACTGGGCCTGTTCGCTTGCGGACAAAGGACGAAGTGTAATCTTGCGGAAACAGGCAAATGATCAAACTACCGCTCGTTTCGCCAGTCGACGGATGAAAATGAGAAAAATATGAAGCATAGAAAGGAGCAGAATAAGCTCTCTTTCCCGACAAGTGGCAATGACCCAGACGTAACTATACCATTACGGGATGTATAATTCACATACCGCCCGGAGATCTTATATCCGATAAGAGCGCATAATTCGTGCACTATTCTGCAAAGTATGCTCTCGAATAGATGCAATGATTAAACCGAATAATATCATTTGCTTCAAAACAGCTTCGAATAGTCAGAATGCCATTAAAGGCACCTAAATTAATCAAGTATATGATTTTTAAAATGTATAATTTAATATATAATAAATAATAGACCAGCAATATATAATAATTAACGGAATGATTCTTTCACAAACATTGAGAGTAATCAAATTTGAATTAGATCTTTTTTCAGTAAAAATTATTATTAACATATATTTGTTCAATTTACATAAAATTTCTTAGTAAATAGTCTTAAATAAAAATCTTGTTAAAGATCATATTTTAATATCGAGATTATATGGAGGTCAGATAAAAAATTCGTAAAATAAAAATTTTCATTTAATTTAGGACAAGAAGAAAACATTATATATAGAGAAAAAAGCAAAATGTCGATAATAGGTAATATTAACGCTTGATTATGGTTCTATAGTTGTAACTGATACTTTTTCGCCGCGTTAAATGATAACGTTCGCACTCTCGATTTAAATTAACGTATAAATTTAATGACAGTTAATAACAATAATTTAGCGATAATAGATTGTCCTAGATACTCCCGCACCTACTCCAATAGGCAATTTTGTAATAATTTCTATCCGGACAAAAATGAATATGTCGCATATTATGTCTTATAGTGACTTATTAATTTTAATGTTGGAGTCATATATCTGTCTCTGTTGCTGTCTATTTTGTAATTATTTATAATGTAAGAATTTAAAAGTCTTTGAAATTTTAATTGAAATATTGATATTTAAATTGCATTTACAAAATTATGTATATAAATTTATATATAAACTATTAGGTGTTGGAATTAATTCGTAGCGTTTTACAAGTGATGGGAAGTACTTTCATTAATGTATTTTTTAATGCTCATGTGAAATAAATAACATTCTTTCATTTAAAAACGCTACGAATTAATTCCAACACCTAATATTTTTCTCTTTGTATTAATAAAGAGTTATAAATTCGATAAAGTAATTTTCAGGGATATTTTACATTTTGTCTAAAATGCATTTTCAGTAATAATAATTATAACATGATGTAACATTTTAACGTGTTATATTTTCTATTTATAAATAGCATTTTTATTTTGTCATAATATATTTAAGTCTATCTATATAATTTATATACATATATATAAAAGACATTGCTATTACAAATAAAAATTCCATACTAAATCAACGTAATGAGCAAACAAATAATATCTTATCACGAAGTCTTGTTGACACAACACAGGAATATTTGTGTAGTATACCGTCTGTTTAAGCACTAAACATTTATTTAGCGACCTCGGCACAAGCAGAGATTAAATTCTCACGACTCCACAAGAATGTGGCTACCCATTACAAGACGTCGCGAATTTTGCTTCAAAATTCATTAAACAAAATTGAACAAAATGTAGTTTATCCGGATATAAATTTAATAACAGAAATCAGGATTGCTCGCATGTAAACATTACTCTCTTCTAATTATTATATTTTAACAATAAATTTCAACTTGATTTTTATATCGCACTCATATTTTAATTTCAATTTTTATTTCGATTTGAAATTTAATTTTCACATTGCGTATTTTAATTATTAGAATCTCATTACATAAAGACTCTTTTATTCTATATAGCTTGAGTTAATAAACAGAAGCGAACGGCGCATAAAGTTCAATGTAGTAACGCAATAGTACGACTGACACTAATTGGCTGGTTCTGATGTGTCTGCAATAAAGACGCCAGGTATCGGCTGAACCGACTAGAAGGGTGCATTAGCCGTGTAGTCAAACAACCATGCAGAGCACGACGCGTGTATCTTTGCATCGTGAGGCAGCGGTATCCTCGGACCAAGACCTTCGCGTCTAGGTGTTCGTTGGGTCTACGAGCGTGACGTGATTCTCCGTGGCAATTACCTAGCGTCTCCGTATGGGCCGCGTAACAATGTTGCAGCACAGGCCGGTTACTCAAAGAGCTCCCCGTAGGTCGATCCGCAAACAGATATGTAGCTTATGCATATGTGTTGTGAATATCAAGATCGTGACGTTGTGTGGAAACGGGACATGTTTACCCAATGAAAACGTGTAATAATGTTATGCATCTGATATTACGCAATGTGACTCCTTTTAATAAATGCATTGCAGTTGAATTTATTTAAAGGCTAGATTATGCGATGGCACCTTGCGATTAACCCTTGCGATTAACCCTAATACATTAGATATTTTCTTATTATATGTATCTAAATATATGCAAAAAATATTTATATATATATATATATATGTACAAAGATATAAATTAGTGAGATGTATCTTTCCAAGTAAACGCTAAGAATGTTACTCAATGAATTCAAAACTTAGAAAGCTCCAAGAGTGTCTAGAGCGCTATATTATTAAATAACTAGTAAAGGTAAATGAGACATAAAAAATTAGATGAAGACTACGTATCCTGATTGACCGTGCCTTCTGCTATAATTTGCAGCGCGCCATGTACGCGTTATTACTAAAATTTCACTTTCTCCGTTGATCTTAATAACAAAAGGCCTTAACGTAATGACCCGCTCTTTATCATTACTGCAATCGAATTATTTCGTTATTACATTTCACGTACACGCCTCTTAAGTACAATTGCATTCAGATTGTTGGGAAAATTTCAAGACTAACTGACTCCTCGTAACGATCAACATACTCCGCTTTTTCTAGTTAAGTGGAATATGCAAAAGCGAAGGTCAATGAAACTTGGAATAAAAATTAGGTACACGTCAGTAAAAAATCAAGAAAGTAAAATATTATTTCATCAAAATTAAATAATCATACAATTTTTTAAATCCTTTATGTGATATTGACGAGATCAAGATTTCTTCTCTTGTTCAAATTTTAATTTTTATTTAGCAACTTATTTAGTCATAATTTATTTAGTAATAAAGTTGCGATTGATGCATCATGTATTGCATGATCACAACTGATATGCACATCAAAGTTATATTTTGCAATATATTATTTTATATCTACATCATCTGCGCTGTATATATGAATAGGCTTAAATCTTATCTCTTGTTTATACAACCGACTTATCAAAATAAATGGCTCCTAATTATAATCACTATTTAATAATAATTACAGTAATTATAACAATCATACAATTTATAATTATCGATCCACTTTCATCCGAAAAACGACGGAAGAAGATGTAAAAATCCAAAGATGATCGGATGCGATAACAGCCGGATATCATATTAGAAACACCACCGCTCGTCGGTAGAAGGGAAAGTCATGGGAATATTTTACGATCGCAATCTATATATCGTGCTAGGCGAGCGGTACCGATAATTACGGTGTACTGCGAAAATTACAATGCGTAGACTTAGCGCCCAAGTCAGATCGGCCGGCTGCTCAGTCGGCGTAAAAAAAGAGACGGCTCTGTTCCTTCCTCGTTATATCTGCCGATTTCGAGGGCGGAGTTGTAACTTTGTGTCACGATTGCCAATGAAAGTATTTTATCACGAATCGTTCCATGCGAGTGTAAATCGTAATGTAGGAGATCGGAGGAAGCTCGTTGGCCAGATACTTGAAGGAGTTAGTAGGACGATTCTGGCAATATTGCCGACCATGAAATTTATTCCCATGTGTATACAGTGTAAATAGGTACTTCCGGCGGTGGCAGGAGATAAACCTTTCTCTTAACGATCGCTCAAGCGAATCATTTATTTAAGTGGCTCGCGATCGTCTTATTTGCGCTACAGAGGCGCTAGGAAAGCAGGTGTTCACTTGTAGCTAACGCAATCGCAGTAAGGATCTTTACGAACGACGACGAGGATCAAGCGAGAACATCAGCCCTCGGTATTAATTATCGATTAATTGCTTAGGCGAGTCAAAGCACGGTAAGGCGTTCAGGTAATCACGTTATCTCGAAATCCGCAGGAGATCGTTCGGATCTTAGGTAAGTTAATAACAACTTTATTCTTGTTTCGGAAATAAATCGTACGGAAATGTTGAAGGTAGATGAGCAATTAAGAGAAGCAAAGGTGTGAAGTTATATTTTTCTATCTTAAATTAGATGAACATTTAGATAAATGAATGGTAGATAGAGAAGCTTATTTCCAATATACGATGAGTAGTTTGCTAGATATCGTTCCAAATATAACGCCGGTATTCATAGTCGATTCTTATTTCGAGATCGCCTTAAAATATTATTGCTCTATTGACTCTCGACTTATGATATCTTAAGGCTGTATTTAAGACTTTCTTAAATATAAGATCCGATTATAAATATTGTCCTAAGATCTTTAAATCCGTCTGGATTGACGATTACCGTCCAAGTAAAAAATATCTGGGAAAAACTGGTCACTGACTAAGAACTCGGTTTTTACTATTATATTTAAAATTTACTGAAACAATTATAATTATTCGGTTGACCAGAAAATCTTGATTAAGTAAAACTGGTTAGCAACTAGCTAAAAAATAGCCAGACTATAAATAATAGCTAGTTTCTGCCTAGTACAACTCGGAATATTATGTTATTTTCTGAGTATCAACTAAGCAGAAAAAGACTAGATTAGACGGAATAAGATAATGTTTGATATTATGGAATAATAATAAATAATAATAAATATTTGAAAAATGGATAAAAACAAAAAAAAGTCAAACGTTTCGAAAAAACAGGATTCGTTACTTTTCTTTTTTTTATCATTTATAATATTACTACTTTTCGAATATATGACATATGATCAACACATTAATAATCTGACGTTGTTATAGAATATTGTTACTAATTAGAAGTAATAATTTAATTTGCTATATAAAAGCTATTAAGAATAAGTACAGTTTTACCCCATTTTATGATAAATTTTGTGGCTAATTAAAACTGATTAATAACTGGCTAGAAACTGATTAGATTTACTGTTCAGTTACTTACAAACAAACGTCGCTCATACGTCGATCAGACACTGAATAAAAATCAAAATTGCTAGCCAGTTACTGGCTAATTTCTGGTTCCTTTCTACTTAGCAGATATAGCTGATGACTGTTGCGATCTTCCATTAGCACTTCCAAGGGCACTTTTGGACACTTTCTCAGATTTCCTCAAAGATATCTTTTGCGTCAAATCGCAACTGCAATCATGAGGAGAAATATCTTTCTCGTCACTATTTGATCCTCGGTTTAATAAGAGAAACACATTTCTCTAGCGAGTACTTTCAATAATACGCTGATCGAGCTGGAAATTGACGTACGCTAATGATGAATACGTTCCTCGAGATAATTTCTCCTATCTCGATGCACGTGGCCAGTAACTTTCGTATGTCGTGGGTTATAATTTGAAACACAACTCCGCATGGTACCGGAAAGACCCTCCCTCGATTTGCTCCGCAAATCGTTGTTATTATGTCCATTAGCGCAATCGAGGCGGCCTTTACGTGCCGTTATTACTGTACCGATCTTAACGCGACCGCACCTCTTGTCACGTCGATATAATCTCTTTTCCTTACGTTTCTCTCTCTTTTTCTATCTCTCTGCAGTAGTCATTCGCACATACACATCGGCACTGTACAGGGAGAACAACTCTTCGAGCCGTCATAAGATGAGATGAGGGCAAGGACAAGGCCAAGTTTGCTAGCGGATCATCGCACTTTCCATCTTGCACTCCCTCCGGCTTGTCTACTTCTCACAATCAGCTAGATCTTTTCATGTTACCGCAGATTGCTTTACTCAGATATAATTGAGTTCTTTTTTTAACTTTACGGAACATTGTTTCTAAATAATATATTATGAAATGCAGCTAATTTTGCAGATATTATTTTTAAATAAGATAATCTCTAAATTAATGAAAAGCATAACTGTTACATATATATAGAGGAAAGGCCCCTATTATGAGATACCGAGTTCATTTTCGGTAAATGCTAGAAGTCTATAGGCAGAATTTAAAAAAATAATAAGTCATTTTGAAGGGAATTTAATAAGCTTTAAGATAACGTTGCATAAAATTTAATTCAAATTCCATTTTTTAAAGAAATATAAAAAGTGAGCAAATCACAATGTGCTTCTAATTGTGCTTCTAATATGAGATGCCTCGAGAAATCGATAGTAAAACGCAAAGTATATCAGTATTGTAATTTAAAAAAAAACTTTATTTAATGTTTCTAAAATATAAATAAACACAGCCAGCGTGCGCAAAAAATGAGTATATGCGATAGATTATACCCAGAACTCATTTTCAGATAATTGGAATCAAGCATTGCAGATATAGACTCGACGTTCATTCTGGTTGTCATTTTTATTATTATACAATAACATTTATACTTTAGCAACAATTTTCATTATAACATAGGTTATTTCATATTAGGAATATCCTGGATATCTCATATTACGATTTCCACGCCTTTATGATTATCAAATCTAACTTCTGTAATTAAACAATTCATTCCATATTTTTCTATTGTTACGATCTTACTCTATCACTACATGAAGAATTTATTGTCAAATATTTATTTATTAAATAATAAACAAGGTTTAAATGCTCATCTCAATAAAACTTGAAGACATTCAAATTCTTGTTTTACAATAACTACAGGCTGATCTAATAATGAATTTTCTATTAAATAGTTTTTAATCCAAGAGCAATAAATTCATGATGGAACCAATAGATAGCATTTATTAGTTTAGCAGAAACATCGCTATCTCATATTAGGCACCTATCTCATAATAGGGGGTTTTCCTCTACATATAATTATTATTTTTGAATCTAATTACCGCAGACTTAATTATAAAATTTTTTTATATATATAATAAATATATATACACACATAAATTAATATTTTTTTTGTAAATAAAGTTCCTTAAATGAAATAGCTTAAATTGATCGAATTCAGTCTGCGAATATCCTGCAAGTTTTTTATTTATGAAACGAGGACGAAGGATTGCGATCAAGATACGACATTAAGCGTACTCGAGTCGATATCGCGCATCATAAGTCGCTGCTGGCATTTTATTTGAACTTTCACAAGACGAGTCGCAATCTCGGTCTAGTGACTCCCACGGTAAATATCAATAACATGTATACGTGGTGAGAAGAAAATTCGATTCTTCCGAAGCGCTCAAGAGGATATAATGACTGAGAATTTTCTCATTGTAACTTGCAAGCGCAATAGTCGGAAGTAAACATTTCTTCTTCACGTAGACTTTAATCACTTCACACTTTCGTTCTCGCTGATAAGACGAATCAATAGTTCCGTAAATATGAAAGGCTTGTATAAATCCTTATCTTTCACAATTTGACACGCGAGCACTTAATTCCTCGAAACGAAAGTTTATTTTTATTTATGACGCGATTCTGGGATTCCGCTCTCACTTCCTCGCATTTCAGTCTTTGCTTATAAAGATTACTTTTGCATCTTTTCATTTTTTAAATTATATCACACTGGTGAAATAATTATCACGATTAATTCATTAATAAAATTATTCCATAAAAACAGTGATATTATCTATAATTTACATAACTTAATTTATTTAAAATGATATTTACTTCGTTTATTTAAATGTTCAGGAACAAACGGACGCGGACACCCGTTATGTGCGCTTCAAGTTATGCGATATCTTACTACTGCAGTTCCTACGTGTCTCGTTTGACATTTAGTTGCATTAACTACCGAGAGATCATTAGTTAT
Source organism: Acromyrmex echinatior (assembly GCF_024713525.1). Taxonomy (NCBI): domain Eukaryota; kingdom Metazoa; phylum Arthropoda; class Insecta; order Hymenoptera; family Formicidae; genus Acromyrmex; species Acromyrmex echinatior. The sequence continues at coordinate 5,539,501 of NC_141864.1, read as the reverse complement.
GCTCGCTCCGATCGTTGCTCCTGATTTCATAGAGATGACACACTCACACTTTAACGATAATACTTTACCAAGGAAAATATCAATCAGCATTTATTATAGCAATTATAATATTTTATGTAATTTCGCGAATTTATGCTCTGACTTTTTCCTCTGATGTTGGAGAAATGATACAATTACGTTCGGATGTGAGAAATAAAAATAAAACGAAATAAAATATAATATATAAAAAGATACTTTGTTCTGATTTATAAAAAGTGTAAACTAAGTGAAAAGATGTTTCCGTTCAGTTAAAGATATTAAAGATAATTAATGGGGCAGACATATTTGAAGAGTCTTATCGTAAAACTGCAAAATTAATCACATGCCTGCAAAAATGTACATTATTACGCGAGATGTCGAGTTGTATAAAAAAAAAAGGAAGCAAACGTGAAGTGATTGAAAAAAGTGTGGTTGACACGCGCGATCGCATGCCAATCAACCGAAAATGCAGCTTCTGTTCTGATACTAAAGAAGCAGCTTTATTTCTTTAAATGTAAATGACATTTCCTTTATAAGAAAGTTGAATGTGTCGAATATGAATTGTAAGAAGTAAAGAAAGTGGCGACGTGACGGCGGGTGTGTTTTATTATCGTAATACAGAGTAAATTGAAAGAAATTTGACGTTGACGATCTAATAAGTATTTAAATCCAGAGAAGAATGGACTTTTAAATTTACAACTTAAGAAAATTGTGAAAATTGTGATCTTTATAGTTTATAAGTATAAGTTAAACAACTAAAATGTTTAAAAAATAAATAATTTGTATATTATATACAATAATTTGCTGGTACAAAAATAAAAATTGCAAAGCACAATATAAAAGAAATACTGAAAATAGAGTCTGGTTGCATTAATTGAAATTCTGATTGAAAATTGAATCAATTTTTTAAATCTATTATTATTATAGTTGAAATATATATAATTCTGTTTGATATAATCGGAATCTTTTCGTTCATTCTTTTAATCAGAAATTTTTCTCGATGAAGACATGATATTCAGAGTTTATCTCTTAATTGTTGAATTTGATTAGTTTTCCCCGAATACTTTCACCGGTTTTTCTAACTGCTCTTCTAGCGTAAACATATTGAAAAAAAAAGTCAATGCCAATCACTAAAACACGCGGAAAAGAAAATTATGTAAATTACACGTTACGTCGTATATCTCGCGAAGCAATGCCGCAGCATATATTCGTTTTGTATAACTACACGAGTTCGACATGGAGTTAAATCACTGATACTCTCACGAAAACTCGAGTTATAGTAGAATACATATAATTAACGTTTTAAAAGTGCGTTTTTCTTGTCAGAACTTAGATAGCATTTCAATCAATATTTGCGCTTTATCGCGACATTTGCTATAAACTACCTGCTACTTCTTGATGTTCTGCTTTGGTACGTCTGTTCGTAATCAACTAGCTTTACGATATTATATAAGAATGAATATATTAAAGTGTAGATCAGTCAATGGAGCGCGCAGAAGTCGTTCGTTACATCAGCGATTAGGAGCATTCGCGAAAGTATCGTGTCTCAGGATGTACTATTACTCGGAAACTGGTCAAACAATCGTGCAAACAATAGAAATAGCAATGTGGCGAATTAATTACCGCACGAAAGAAGCAACGGAGTAGCGTGAAAGCGTGATTTTGTCTTACTTAATTCATTGTTTTTTTTCCCTTGCACAACCGCGACTTCGCGCTTACGATTGAGTCATCTTACGACAGCGCCGTCACCCATCCCGTCCGGTATAATGAAAAACCAAGTCGCGAGGGCGAGTCATTACATACTCACATTATGCATTCGCTTTAAATGACGCGACAGAACTAGCACGACATTGCCTCATCGAGTCATTGTCGTCGTCACGGCATTCATGTGACGGTTCTTACCGAAAGCACAAGTGAACCTTCTACGCTAAAGATTCAGAATTCTTTTGTCTTATAATTAAACTTTCTTAAATAAAATATGAACAATTTAAGGAATACTTTTCAAAAAATCTAAGAAACTTAGCACTTCATCTCATACTATTTTTTAAATTTAAAACGCAAATCGAAATATATACATAATATATCTTCTCAATATAAATTAAATTTATAGTTTTATATTATATATTACATATAAAAATATGTATGTATAATATATAATATATTTATAATAATTTATTTATAATTTATTTATTTATAATATATTTTAATATATAATATATTTATTTTATATTATATATTTGCAATAAAATTAAAACACGTTGTATATAATACTATTAAGATATATCATTGAAAATGCGGCAAACGGATATGACTTATATATTACGTAGTGTCTTTATAACGTAAAGTAAAATAGATTTTCAATCTAAATAATGAGATATATTTTTATATTTTTAATATTGTTTTGCATGTATTAAATGCAAAATAAGTATACATAAAACTCTATATAAAAGCAAAGAGTAGAGTTTTATGTAATTATTTATTCGTTCGAATCTTGGGAGACTTTGTTTAATTTGCAAAATAAGTTGTTATGCAATCATGTCACACGGAAATATATTTGTAAAACATAATCAACATCGAAGTATGTATTAATCAATAATAAATAAACCCGACAACATGCGGCGAATTTATACAGACTCCCTTAGGCGATAACTTGTTGGATGGAAAATTCTCACGTGGCAAATGGATATGACTTACAGAGCTGGGCTATAATAAATCATTATTTCGTCGACTGACGGATAAATTTTGCAGAATCGGCTTTACGTGCAGCAGTAGCAAAATGCAGCGAGGTGGTGCGCCCCGTGATTTTCACCGGAATATAAATCATTCGGTAGTCAGAATAGTATTTCTCGTGCGTTACGGCCAGCGATGTGGCCGGAAAAACGCTACTTCAATTTCGACGTTTACACAGATCGACGTCGATCTAACTCGATCGAACAGGAACTCGTAGTTCAATATGTACATTACATCACTCGCCGTGTAACACGTAACAATTTTGATGGAAAAAAAGATTAACGAGCGCACGGCGCCGCATTTGTACTCCAATGCAATCTCACAGGCTTCGAAACGCGACTGATCGTAGATATGTCATTAAGTCATCCACGTAATCGTAAAATGAATCAGAACAATCTAGAGTTTATTGCTATTAAGAACCAAATAAACAACTATAAATGTAAAAGATTCCATTGATTGAAAAAATAATTTATGTAACATTTTGAATAGAGATTTAATTAGTGATTGAGTGAGAGAAAGATTAAATTTTTTATAAAATATTATTTCTCTTGAAGTTAAACACTTCAAATATTCTTTCAATAATATCAAATAAAATAATAAAATTTTGTTACTTTTATGTTATTATACAAATTTTGGTTAAAGCTAGTTCTCAATTATAAAAATTTCTTAAAATTTATATTTTTAATAAAATTATAGAAATAATTTTATTAAATCTTATAATTTTTTACTGAACTTATAATAAACACTTCTCATTCATAAAATGTAAAATATGTCAATTCAAGGTTATTCAAGGTTATTGCAGAAATTTTTCGCAACATGTCAAGTATCTCAATGCTACGAAATCAATGCAATTGAAATGAAAGAAAGTGGCTTGTATAAAGAAGTAAGAAAATAGTTTCGCTTAAGTGTAAGAACGAGAAATATCGGTGCCACATCAAGAAAAAGCAGCACAAAGTTGTGTTCTAGTAATAATTGCGCTGAACTCCTTGTTGCAAGTATTAAGAAACGCAATTTTCTATCCTGCCGACGAAGGTCATGATTGTTATGAATTTACGACACTGATTCCCAGATACATAATTTGTGTATAAATCGTGTTGTATTACACTGAAAACGCATTCAATATAAAGATAATATTTGGTTTTGATACAATTTCCGTTTTGGAATTAGAAATAATAAATTTGTATAAAATAGATGTAAAATATCTTATTTAGAAGATAATTTCAAATTCAATATTTCAGGATATTGCTTAATTAGAACTCTAATGTATTGTAATATTTGCAAAAACAAACAATAATTCCAGATCTACATTGTATGAAGTAGAATGTTATCGAATTGCTCTTCATCATACACTTATCTAAATAAGCCTTATGATTGAATCAGTAAAGCATGAAATATTAGACGTCATATCTGAAAAATCTCACTGAGATAAATCTCAGACAGCGGCGGCTGATCTGTACTAATAGTACATTCTATCGCAGCATGCCTTTGCTAACTTCAGACGTGACTATAATGCGCGAATAGTTTTCTTCTTTTTTGATTCATAGAATTCCATGTCGAAGAATTGAATCTGTTGTGATGCAATAGGAAATTAATAAAGTACTTTCTGAAAATAACAATATCCAATAACACTTATCAAATTATGTAGAAATTAATTTCAGATATTTAAGTCTATATATTATAAAGAGCTTGCATTTATCAGAAGTACAGAATTTTTTGTCAATACTGAAGATTTTAATTTCTTGTTAATATTGAACAATGATCGTTTTTGAAAATTATATAATGCAAGGATATAATTAATATATTTATATATAATATGAATTTATATACAATTTAGTATATTTATTTAAAATAGATAAAAATTAGAATATGTGTAAATTCTATATAATTCTATAAAAATTTTTTAATATTGTGAATAAGATCATTTCGCGACTAAGCGAATAGAATCTTTTAAATTTTGATCGGAATTTATATACATCTCTAAACAAGAATACCATTTTATACCTGCAAGAAAAAAAAATGTCGGGACTTCATTGAACTTTCACGTCTCGCGCGTGCACTTATTAGACTTAATCTAAATCCTACAATATTATGAAAAATTCAACTTTCTATTTTACCCGAAAATAATTTCCGCTCTTTCTCTCTTTCTCTCTCTCTACCGATGATAATATTCTAATTTTCTAAGCTGCGACCACAAATGCATAAAATCACATGAATATAAATAAAATATTTAAAAGGCTTTGCAGTGATAGATCTGTGTTATTCTGAAAATACCCGAATATTCTCGATTCCAACGTATATGTAGCTTTTCATGAATTACTGAAAATTGAAACTCTATCAAATGTGGCACGTAACGAGTTGAAATTGTTACAGTCAAACTTTTCTTACTTCTTCTGCATTATATATGCTCACGACTGATCGATGCCGGAATAGAAGCAGAAAGACAGCTCTTAATGATAGAGTTACGACATCGTTCGTAACTTACGACAAAATAATAATATATCACATGACATACCGGTTGTATAAAATACAAGTAACATGGAACTTAGAGAAAAGTCACCGATAGTGACATACTACTTTGTTTTTAGATAATATTTCTTAAATAAAAGGTAAAAATAAAACTTTAAAAACATAAATACAAACCAAAAAGTGTCATCAGATAATATAAGCAATTTTATAATACTGTTTGCAATTTTGCAATAATTAATTTTTTCGTATGGTAAGCAAAAATGAACGTTTGATAAAATGAGCTTCAAAACTGACAGTAGATAATAATGTTACGTATTCCTATTCTTTTTCTTTTACAGGAATTATCTGTATAAAGTACCTACAAAAGTGAATGTATATAAGATATTCCAAAATCTTTTTTCACTTCGTTATAAAACATTTTTATTGAATTATATGCATATTTATTTTATGCTATTTTGCAAGATGCAAATGTGTAACGCGATTGTCAAGACTTTTTTCACATATGCACGATTGTTTTCAACTCCAATAGAATTATTATATTTGACACTTATAAATTATAAAGCAACATTATAAGGATTAAGTTAGTTCATGGTCTATTTTAAAGTATGACGGTTTATACTGAATCCCAATTTTAAATTTAAAATCGTATTATAAAAAACTGAGAGAAAAAATAATATAAATAAAACTGATTTAGGAAATTACAGATTTAAAATGACGTAATATTATCAATAATATAGTCACTATTATTTAAACTACGCAATTGCAAAAGAAAATCATAAAAATTTTATTTTCATATTTGTAGAATTCGTTTTTAGCTAATTTGATATAGAAACAAGCCACAAATACACGAGTTTGTATTTCTTTAATTAGTTAAATAAATGATGATTTTATTAGTTTTAATAAAATGCAATAGTTAGTTTCTGAGAAATAAGGAAGTGTCACTTTAAGAGACTTATGTCAATATCGGCGACTTTCTTCTATTATTTCACAAGTTGGAAATCCAGTATTTCACAAATAAATGCTCAGATATACGAGTTCTGTTTTATACCTCTTTTATTGCTTTTTATTTAAGATTTTCCTAGAAAGACTTTTTCTATCGTAATTGAATTAATTAATTTCTGAAATGGTTAAAACTTTGCGTCTTGTAAATTGTTGTTATTAAATTGAGAAAAAACAAAATTGTGCAAAAAATATCTTACACTCGTAAATAACTCTAATGGATAACATTTAAAAATATTAGAAAGATATTAATCGTTATTTCTTTCTGGGGTTTGATAAAATACCTACGTTGTCTTCAGTCTTATTATATCACAATAATTAAAGATTGAATAACCTAATGAGTTCGAATAATGAGAACGACGTAAGCTTGCATATACATAACTCTCGTTGCATAAGATACATATTTATAGTATCTAAAATGTATCTTACTTAGATTGACCTGCTTTTTGCATTGATTAGATCTATAGATTTTAATCTATTTCCATAATTGCTTCTTCTTTAATTGAACACTAATCAATTTCTCACAAGCTTTCGTATTTATTCGAATATGATATGTTTGTTCAAATAGCAGATCAAGTAACAGATCAAGTAGCAGCAGCTCAGTCATCATCGGCCACTTTTTGGAATCCTTCTACCAGTCTCTTCTCTCAGGACGATGGCGCAACTTTCTTCCCTACGGCCCATGGTCTGGTGCAGACTCACCCGAGTAGTGGTGTATTCCGAAGCGGTTTTGGCGGAATTGACAACCTCGGTAGTCGAGGAGTGACAATGAGGCCGCCGAGAACGCGACCTCTTGATTATACTGAACGTGCTACCGCCGAATTGCGGCGAAATCCGTCGCTCTCATCGCCCGAGGAATGTGCTCGCGCCTGCCGTGAAGGAGAACCTCCCAGAATATGTTATTATCACTTTACACTTGAACATTACACCGTACTTGGCGCGTAAGTACATCTCGAAGAATCTCAAAATGATTAGCTTCTAACTTTAGCTACAAACCGACGTGAATACTTCTTTCCTATAAAGTTTTATATTTATGAATTTATAAATATAAATGTAAAATAATGTAATAAATTTTGATTACTTTTATGATTTTTATACAATATTATTATTACTATTTTTATTCTTTTTACATTTATATTATTTTATTTTATTTAATAATATTTATATTATTTTTTGAATGTGATTTACAAAATGGCGAAATAATTGGCGAATTAATTCTCAATTAAAAATACTTTTTTTAATTGAGAAAACTACATGTATTTTAAAAAATCAATGTTAATTCTTATTACTAGAAAATACATATAATTGAAATTGAACTGCTCTATACGTTTATATTATATATTGATTTGCAATAATTTAGGATGTATTGCATTTGACTTTGCTAATTAGTATTGTGTAAAATTGTCATAAATTTTCAGAGCGTGTCAAGTATGCACACCGAACGCTACCAACTCCATATGGAGCGAGTGTCAATGTGTTTTGGCGGATGGAGTGGAACGAGGTATCCTGACCGCGAACAGAATGATCCCCGGTCCGAGTATTCAAGTTTGTCAGGGCGACAAAGTCGTGATTGACGTAGAAAATAATATTCAAGGATCGGAGGTCACGATTCACTGGCACGGCGTGTGGCAGAGAGGAAGTCAGTATTACGATGGTGTACCTTACGTAACGCAGTGTCCCATTCAACAGGGTAATACATTCAGGTACGCGATCTTATTTTTAGTTATAACAAATTTATATATCTTTCATAAAACAAAATTTTTGGATATAATTTTTAATTGTTTACATGTTGATGTAAATAAAATTTTTTATTCTTACTGATTGCTTACGTTTAATGAAATGTGAGCAATCAAGAAAAGAAAATATATTTTATTAAATTTTCCATAATTCATCAAAAACTAAAACCTGTTCTTAATATCTTAAAATAAAGTTTATAACGTTTTGAAATGATATAATAACTTATTAAGAGTGTGATTTTTTTAGTTTTGAGGGTTTTGCAAGAGATGACACTAATGTCAGTGTTGTCAAAGACATTCTAATCACAGCTATTATTTTTTAATAGTATAGCTTAGTATTACTTTATGATTTTTAGCCGTTTATTAATAATAAGTGCAGTAAATATCGTGTTTATACATTTAAAAAATGGAACTTCCTAAAAAGCATTTTCGACATGCGTTGCTTTTGTTTTTTAATTAGAAGAAAACAGCGACTGAAGATCATAGAAGATGATAGAAATTTATATTGATGTTACTCCATCAATATAATATTAAGACATGTGAATATTAGTTTTGTCGATTCAAAATGGTGATTTTAATGTTAACAAAAACTGAAAAATACAGATTTGCAAGCATTATTGAACAAAATCCAACACAATCCACTTCAGAATTTGCGAGAGAATGATATGTTGATCATACAACAGTTATTAAACATGATATGTTTAAATAAATCAGTTTAAGAAAAAACCTCAAAACTAAATCATACTCCTAATATTATTGAAAAAACGCATCGTAAATGTTTTCTTAAAATTTGAACATTACATATATGCAACATATAAATTAATATATGTATGTATATATATATATATACATATATATATATATATACATATATATACATATATTATAAAATTTATATTATGACAGGTTTATATATTCATAATATAAAATGATTACATGAAGGTACCAATGGGTAGCCGGAAATGAGGGTACACATTTCTGGCATGCTCACACTGGCATGCAAAAGATAGATGGTCTCTACGGAAGCATAGTAATTCGACAGCCACCAAGTAAGGATCCCAATAGCAATCTGTACGATTACGACTTAACCACGCACGTGGTGCTCATCAGTGATTGGTTCCACGAGTTCGCTGAAGAACGTTTCCCCGGCCGTCTTGCAGTCAACACCGGTCAAGCACCAGAAAGTGTGCTGATCAACGGGAAAGGTCAATTCAGGGTACGTCTCACTTATTGTTAGAATATTAATATATTAAATCGAATAGAGAATAATATTATCTGACATTATTAACAAGCACATTTTGATTTATGATTCATAATAGAAATGTTTTTATAGTAATAAATATACATTCTTTCATATAAATAAAATTGCAAATGAAATTTAACATTTTTGAGACATTTTAGTATTTATTATTAATTATTATATTATTATAGAAACTGGATTATAATTTATTTCTGAACAGATATTTTTCTAACTCTGTTGTATTAATAACTTGTATTTTTTATTGTAGGATCCAAATACTGGTTTCATGACAAATACACCTCTCGAAGTGTTCACGATAACTCCAGGCCGTCGTTACCGATTCCGATTGATTAATTCCTACGGATCTGTATGCCCCTCCCAAATTACGGTCGAGGGTCACACTCTCACTCTTATCGCCACCGATGGTGTAGCAGTACAGCCAGTACAAGTCAACACTATAATTTCATTCTCAGGTAAAGTTAATCCAAATGAGTTATAAGGTTTTAACTAAAATTAAACAATTATTCATGAAATGGATGAATAAATAACAATAATAAATTATTCATAAAATAAGGTAAAAGATATTGAGAATATGAATTTTCTGATAAAACAGTTAAAAATTATGAAAAATGAAACATTTTATGTTACAAATCAGAGCTATTTAATTTGAGCTCCAGAGCCAAAACGTGAAGTCACTAACGCAAAAAAACTCAATATAGGTAAGATTTCAGGAATTGTAAAGTATTGTATTAATACGTATCTGAGTGACGCTTATCAACATTTTACAGTCCCTAAAAAAAATTCATTGTAAAATCTTACAATGAATTTTTTTGCGTCAATGGCTTTACGTTTTAACTCCGGAACTCAACAAATTAGGCAGGCCTGTTATAAATATATATAATAAATAATAAATTAAAATAATTTTTGATAAATAATTAATTCAGTCAAATATTTTATTTGAAAAAATTTATCGGTAAAAATTATTTATATGACAGATTTTGTTAGACATACTCAACTCCTTAAGTGCGTTCTTAGATCGATTACAAGTTGATTCTATTGTCATCCCGCGCCAAATGTCATATATAATTTTACATTCTCTCTTAGGTGAACGTTACGATTTCGTTATAAATGCCGATCAGTCTATCGGCGCTTATTGGATTCAGCTTCGTTCTCTCGGAGAATGCGGAATTCCGCGAGCGCAGCAGCTGGCTATTCTGCGATATGCTCGAGGTCCTTATCAACCATCTACTGCACCGCCTACATATGACTTTGGTCTTCCTCAAGGCGTTGTAAGTATATATTTAATATTAAAAAATGATGCATATCATAGAGCTCTTTGCTTGGCGACGAGAGACAAGATTAAATTTTTCTCATAAGTTTCCAATTTTTATGACTTTATGAAATCTTATTTCAACATGCACTGCCATCTGTGTGAATGAGATTAATAGAAAAGACTTGTACGTAACTCTTACAAAAATAGAAATTATAGTTTTTTATTTAAATTTAAATACTATCTATATTATCGAATATATAGATAGTATTTAAGATATCGATTTCAATACGATTTATATGAACAAAATGTAATAGTAAGAAAAAAATCTAAAAATTATCTTCAAACGATACAATAGAAAACTTTCCAATCCATACCAGTTATGGAAGGAATGATGTTAAACACTTAAAAACACAGAATAGAAGAATTTGATATATTAAAATGAGAAACTCCTTCGAGTTCGAAATATTTGTGTTTAAAAGGAAGAAGTGTATTGAATGTTTATAAATTGTAATTCAAAATATATTTTGGAAAGAATTAACGCATCTATCTCACAAATGAAAAAGTAACATAGAATTGCATAGAATCTGCTCTATGTTTTTAAATATTAAATGTGAAAAAATTAGTTGCATATAATGTAAAATTACATATAAAAAATTTTTCAGTTATTAAATTAAAAAATTCCTCTTAATAAATTAACATACGTTCCGCGTAGGTTAGCGGTAAACCACGCAAAACTTTCTATTTAATATTTTGATTCTAAAAAGAAATGCAATTATTAAAAAATAATTTCTGCAAATATATATATTAATTATGACATATGATAATACGGGTACATTAGGCTTTCTTCTTTAATGATTAAAAAAATTTTATAACCATTATGAAATACATAGAAAATACAAAGAAAAATTCCTTGTGGTGGTCATTTAAAATTGACTCTCCAAAACAAGTTAATAAATTAGATGAAGACACAAGGAGAATGAACTTTCAAGCATCTTTTCTTTTCAGGTTCTAAATCCTCTGGATGCCATTTGCAACCGACGACGCGACGATGCAATTTGCGTGAGCCAACTAAAGAATGCCGCCCACATCGATAAGGGTCTTCTACAGCAACGCCCTGACGTAAAGATCTTCCTGCCGTTCCGCTTCCTGTTCTACAGACCAGAAGAGGTCTTCCAGCCACAGACCTACAATCGCTTCCTCGGTAAGAAAGCGCTAATAGCTGCCTTAATTCGCAAAAAGGAAATAAACGCATCACGTGATGATTGCATTTGATTTTTGCTTCGCGTAGACACGGCACTTCTCAGGCTTCCTTAGGATAATGTGCCCCTTTGAAAAGGGATACAATCTACTTATCTCTTGGATTGTATCCAAGCACGCGTTGCATGCAACATATTCGACGATTCCTGAAGCTACAAGAATTATTTTAGATACTCGGCGAAATATATTCACTATAAATTTTTTTACATAATTAAATTTGAATATATACATATATTATATTATTCTATATTATATTATTACTAGTAAACTCGATAAAGCAAATTGCTTCTTGTTTGTAATATTAAAACGTATAAAGTATTTCGGAATTACGCTTTTCTGTTTTTCTTGATTAATCAAAAGTTTTAAATTTCTTAACAAAAAATATGCAATTTTTAATAAAACTTTGTGCAATTTTCAAGCTTTGTTGCTCCAAATTTTATTCTCTTAACTCTTTTAAGAAATATGCAACTTACTGTATAATTCCGCAGTTGCGCCGACCGGCGACCACGTGATTTCTCTCGTGGACGAGATCTCGTTCACATTCCCGCCGGCGCCTCCGCTCTCACAGATCAATGACATCCCACCTGAACAATTCTGTAATGGTGATAATAGGCCGGCTGATTGCGGCGCCAACTGTATGTGTACGCATATGGTCGACATTCCATATAACGCGGTAGTTGAAGTGGTTCTCGTAGATGAAGGTATGGACACAGCATTTGCTATGATTATTATATTAACTATTCAAGCAGGCTGTTCCGGCATTGAATAAACAGATATTCTTCAAAGAAATTTTGTTTAAAAAACAACATTTTCATATTTTATATTTTTTATCTTATAATTTCTTTCTCATTACAATACAATTTTTGTAATAGTAAAGCAGATTTCTTTTAATCACATTTAACTTATGAATACACACAAAGAACAATTTTATTAAAATATCTAAAAACTTAGATCTGAAAATAATTTTGTTAGACTATCAAAATAACTGCTTAGGAGATTTAAATATAATGCTGCAAAAATTTTTAATCTTCTAGCAACTAGCTTGAGCATTCTATATAATTATTTTAATAATTCAACAAAATTATTTTTAAACTTGTATCTAGCTATTAAATACTTCAGCAAAATGTTGTTTTCGTGTATATAAATACCCTTTTTAATTCTTCATATGCGATCGATTACAGTACAACAGCCTAACTTATCGCATCCCTTCCACTTGCACGGATATGCGTTCAATGTGGTCGGTATTGGCCGTTCTCCCGATAGAAATGTGAAGAAAATTAATTTGAAGCACGCCCTCGATCTCGATAAGAGAGGTCTCTTGCACAGAGAATTCCACCGGCCTCCTGGTAAGGACACCATCGCAGTTCCCAACAACGGTTACGTCATCTTCCGCTTCCGCGCGGACAATCCGGGTAAGTTAACAAGGACAATTGAAAACTTTTCGCGCGATAGTCCGATGAGATGCAAACCGTTTCCGTCCGCAGTTGCCCGCACAATTACGAAAGTTTGCACGGCACATTTACATGCACTGACCTATCTCTATTGTATGTTTTGTTTGTCTAACTGTATTAGTAAAATAGTTAGACAAAAGTATCTAGTTTCTAATTTTACAATGACATGGCGATTTTAGAGATAATTCACAAATAAATATTTGATTGGGAAATAAAAGCTATTACATATAACAAAATTGAAATATCAATTGCATATCGATAAAACAATTAATTTATAACGTTTTAAATAGAACACAAATTACAAGATATAATATCACAAAACATAATATGGAGGTAATAAAATATTGTAACTGATATCAAATGAAATTGTTGCTGATGATGAAATTATAATACTAAATTAATATTATTAAAATAAAACTAATATTTGTAATTATTCCATAATTCTGCAATCAAATTTATAACGGCGAAATTAATGACTATTGTTTTTATTAAATTATGGGAATTTATAGAAAGCCATTATCATTTCGATTTAATATAAATTTTATCCTCGTCGATTATTGCAGTGTAAAATAACTGTCGTGACTAACCCTAGTTATTTTAACCCTAACTATACACACTGAGGTCCCAGAAATCCCAGTGCAATTTACTAAATCGAAATCTTTTCGTGTTTCTAAACTTTTCTCTTTCTTTGAACCTATATATGTATATCTCGAAGTTCCATAATTCTATCGACTTTTACACATTATGGACTTGTTTCTTAATTAATTCTCCATCGATCGAAAAAAAAATTAATTGAAGTATGTTCATTTTTACGAAAGTTACGATAACACTGGGGTCCTAAATAAGGACCCGAGTGTGTATATCAAGGATAGAAAAAAAGAATGTATATAGTTAAGATCAATATCATAAGTAGAAATCGACATATCGATTTTCTTTGTAGGATACTGGCTGTTCCATTGTCACTTCTTGTTCCACATATTGATCGGCATGAATCTAGTTCTGCACGTGGGGACGCAAGGGGATCTGCCGGCAATACCACCGAATTTCCCAACCTGCGGTGACCATTTGCCACCCATTACGCCACCATTGTCGCTGAATGTGTTGGATGCGTTCCATTGATACGTGCATGACGAGCTTAGAAACTGAAAGATGGAGAGACGCTCCAAAGTCCATACGATACTTGTAGCATATTTCTGTAAAGTAGCGAGCCTATAATATCGATTTTTTTTTTCAAATATGCAACCTCGTCGGCCGTTCTCGAGAACATGCTCTTGGCTCAAGAACAGCGATCGATCGGGCGAGGAATCCGACGGATGTCGACCTGCTGCCTCGCGAGAGTGGTTAAGAGCAAAAATGACGGTGAGGAAAGTTAGATGTTGAGGAGATTCGCGAAGCAACGGGTTAACAAAGGCGATCGACGCTCTGTTGGGCGTCGCGAAAAACGACGAACGTTCTCAGAAGTTACGATGACTTTAAGGTTGAGAGATTATGTGTTGATGGCAGTTGATAATTTATTGTGTTCCAGATGCTTCACCCATCACTGTTATTTATGCTAAACCTACGTATTATCCTTATTACCTTTGCTTGCTACGAAACTTATTTCTATTTCCATTCATATTTCGCGAATAAAATTTTATTGTAACCATTTCTTACGTTAAAACATATTTATTTGAATATATCAAAAAAAGTCTGTTGGAAACTATATCCGTAACTGCAACGAATCCTCAATTGTGGCGAGTGAAGCATCTCAGCAGGAACCTTACGAACGTTACTGGCTAACGTTTGTAACGCTCTGTATATAATGTAGAAATAGTCACTATACTTAACGAGATATTAATGTGGGAGTAACGGGGTACGTAGAATAAGAGGGGCATCGCCGGGAAGCCGTGATGACGGTTCGGGTGGAGAATTATCATTAGGATAAATGCCCTTCCAACAGGCTGGATCTGTACGATCACGGAATCCGCGACTATCAAAATTATTTAAGGATCCTTACATATTAACTTTGAAAGCATTATAAAGATAAAAATTATATTTCATACGTATAGAACATAATATTTATTTAAACTAATAGTGACTAACTTTATATTAACTGTAAATCATTCAACTTGAAGTTTATTTTCATTGATCAGTCATTTTAATCATCTTTGCGACTACATCATCTTAAGGTGCTTTTACATAATTCGCAAATCGCAAAACGTAGTTCGCAAACGCAGATTTGCGTTTTTTTTTTCATTGCATGCAGTTGGTTTTCGTCTGTGTGTATCTTGTGTGCGGTGATTGTCATTCTGCGTTTGCGAACTACGTTTTGCAATTTGCGAATTGCGGATTATGTAGAGCATCTTTATTCTTACTCTCTAAATTGTTTGAAGTGGAATCTCACTCCAAAGAGTGAAAATTGAACCAGTTGAAAAAAAGTAACTCACTTTTCAATCTTTAAAAATAACATTTCACTTTTCAGAGTGTTTCACTCTAAAAGTTTAGAGAGTTTATCTTTTTATTTATTTGTTCGTCGTTTAAAAAAACTGAAGAAAAGATATAATAACAAGATAAACAATTTTGTAAAAGTGTAACACGATTGATGTAATTGCAAATGACGAATTTCCCTCGACAGATCCAGGCTTTTAAAACAGTCTTTTAGTTAGGAAGTGAATTCGCGCATGCCCGAAATTGCTCGTTTCATTATTGTTTTGTCAGCCTAAAATTGATGAAAGTATCACAGTAATATTGGCGCGATTATTCATATTTAACATAAGAACCTAACAATGTCCAACGTGCGATAGTATCGTTTACCTTTAGAGGACTGAAGTTTATTTTTAAAATACATCATTTATTTTTAAATTAAAATCTTACAGCTTTTCCTCGATCATATTATATGTCGTTTGTTATAATTCTTTATTTCTTGTCTCATAATGTAACACTTTTTCAGCGTCACTCTAATGGCTTTCCCGTCCTGTAAAGGTTAATGATTGTCATTCTTCTTTCAGCTGCATCAATATATTTATTTTTTCACCTTCCGTTTGCGTTATCTTTCGAAATTCAGCGACATCCTAAATTGATGTCTGTTTCGAAGGCACAGACGTAGGCTGACATTTTATCATTAATATATGCGCAATGCATACGGCGCAACAGTAGCTGTACATTTATTCATGGTGCCTCAATTTTCTATAGATATGTTTACATGCAACTCACAATTAACGCTTAAATCGTTCGGTCATACAAGGTAAACAGATGCAGAAACATTAGGGTAGGGTCCACCTTACTTTAAGAGGACCTAAGTCACAAATCGAAAGAGATTAAGTGACAATAATTTCTGTCTTTAAACTGTTTTTGCGCAGATTTAGGCTTTAACCGTCATACTTAAGCGAATTGAACAAAACCCAATTCTTACGGCCTAAAAGCATAAGTTCTGTAACCAATATATCATCACTTACAAGCTTACGGTCTCTTAAAACAAGATTGTGGACTTAGCATTACTTAGATGTGCGAGATCGCAAACGCGCGTGCGTCGTGCCTTATATCTATAGATAAAATTTTCTTGATACATTTCGCTAAATACACTTGTCAGGATCACTGAGACACGAAATACTCAATAGCGTAATCGTGAAATGCACTTAATTCGCCGACTTAATGCAAAAGAGATGTAGCGTGGATTAACGAATTTTTCAGTTGGTATTGCCAAGAGAAAAGAAATCCATTTTTCTATTGTCAAAAAAATATAAAAAATTAAAAAAACACAAATAAAATCATTTAACTTAGAGATATTTTTTCATAAACTACTAATAACTAGAATATACAAAAGTACATAATTTCGTACAACATACTCACAAAGTTTTCCTTTCGTTAAAATGAAAAGAAAGTACCACCTGAAAAATCATCCTTTTTTTTTTTTAAATTGTGATCCTTTTGCATTGAACTATCGAATTGTTGTTGCTTTCTCGAGTCGGCCGTTCGCTTTCTCGCCTCGACAAAGGAGAACGTTTCTGGGATTAACAAGCACGATTTAGAGACGTGCAAAAGCCGACGCGAATCCGCGATGTGAGAGCGAGAGGATGTATCTATGATACTACCAATCAAGGCGGTCGGCTTCGGAGACTGTGACAGTACGTCGATCTATTTGAATAGACGCGGTTTTATGGGATAGCAAATATACGCTGTGTATTTTTTTAAACTAATCGTTTTATTCTTAGTAAGAAATATATTCTTAGTAAGAAATAGTTTAAAAGAGATATCAAGGAGATAACGTACCTGCCGTTTAATTAACTATATTACGAGCACATTGATTCTGCGTTTTCTCGTGAGGAAATCTTTTAAAATTCATTGACTCACTCATGGCGTAATGATGAACAGACTGATTTCATCGTCGACGCTTAATCATGATTTATCATTCGCAGGCAATAAGGAATATGGGATACTTCTAATTAATTTTCTGTGTGAAGATAATCTGTGTGCAGATGATATTGTATCGTATTATTAAGGCTAATCAGATTAATTGCAACATCGATACACTGGCACTTTTAATAATGAATCCGGTTATGGAATTATTATAATTAATTATTATAATTAATTATTAGGTATAAGATTAAAGGCAATAATAGCCAATTATTATGTGTTATTTGAAAACGTCATGTCACTTCGGTGACATTATATTTGCACACATTCAGAAAATCATAAAATTCTAATCAAACTTTTTAGAGTAAAGAGTTAAATAATTATACATGCGATAAAATACTATTGTTTTACAAATTACATGTCCAATTTTTAAGGCATGCACTCCTTGCAGGCTGTGCATTACAAATATTTTTACTGTAAATTTCACTAAAGTTTTCTATGCGTTCAAAATAATTTTTAATTGATTTTGCCACATATTTTCTATCGACAATAGTTTTTAAAGATGAAAATCTGAAATGGACATATTTTGATTTAAATATTTACGCATGTTATCGAGTTAATTGTCTAATTAAAAAATTTTTAATTTTGCTAAAAATACTAAAAAAGTAAATTTTGCTAAAAAAAGAAAATTAAAAGATCAATCATGTAGTAATTTTGATTAACAGTTATTTGATAAACTCTTCGAGCAGGTACATCGATCATTGTAAATATTGTAATACTGAAAATTTTTCAGTATTCATGTAGCTAGTAATATCAGTTTTCTCCCCAGTCCCCGTGTAATTATTCATGTAACTAAATACCGTATAAATACTGTCAGTTACCATCCGTAAATATATGAGTTTTCGTGTTTTATATGGAGTATTTAAGCGAGAGTTATATTTGTGTATGCGTAGGGACACATGCAAAGCTGCTGCAGACCACTCATTCGTATTTTATTCTAAAAATGTATTTTTAATAATAAATCGTTTGTAAAAATAGCATTTAATAATTTTACTTAATAATTTTAAATATTATACTTCCAATGTAATTATACTACCATCGTTGCGTTTCTTTAGAAGAAACTTCACTAACCTATTTCTCAATTTTCGCACAAAGACTTCGAGCTGTTCTTAGACGTCTAACTTTAACTACCGTAATTTACTGACTGGATGTGCTAAGAATACTCATTTTGCAAAAAAAAAAAACGTGATGACTCGAAGTCCGCTCACTTAAAATAAGAAGGTAAGTTAGAAGGTCATAACAGGACAGTTGGGTATGAAAGTAGAAAAAGATGTTTCTGGCAGAATAAGAACGTAAAAATGAAATGCGATTCGTAATCGGAATTATCGTTATTAGCTCTAATAACACAAGTCACAATGCTCTCATTCGGCGCATATTATTGAAGCAACGTTTATTATTGTCACATTACCGTAGAATTCGTATAATTTTATGCAAAGATCATAAACTATGATCGTCGACTACATGGAAAAAAATACATAAACTCAAACGTGACTAGCTAGTCCATCGCGGATAGTAACAAAAAAAATGCTCTGAATATTTCTTAAACATTAAATGAACATAACATTATGCATGGATATAAATGAAAGTTGCAGAAAATTCGTAATTATTATCGCAAATTATCTACCCAAGCAGAACAACATGTCACGATAATATCAAAATGACATTAAAATGTCGGAAATGATTGAAAAATAACTTATAGTCATTTCAAAGTCATTTCGACATCATTTTGATATCATAATGATTTGTTGTTCTGTTTGGATATAATAAGTAGAAGAAGCAACGATATTCTATTTTAAAAAATTATAATTTATAAACGTTTCGCATAATTCAAATTACTGCAGATATTTGCCAATAGAAATAAAAGACACATATGTTTTTTAGATTAATGAATTTATGTACAAAAAGCATTTATCTAATATATCTTATTTAAGATCAATACGCAATTTTATAAATTCTAGTGCCTATGCTTATGACTATTATATTATGATACATACGCAGTCTAAAGCACGAGAATCATTCCACGAATGATAAAGCTAAATATAAAAATATCAATGTGTGAATACGTATCGTTTTACGTCGTGCTTATCCGCTAAAAATTTTGCAAAAAAAATTTTGTTTCATCAATATACTTAATCCGCGTTTCCAGTATCTAAGGTGTTCATTGTCGTTGATATTAACAAGTGCAAAAGTATAAAAAAAGATCTATGTGAGAAAAACGGTAAATATGATATACGGTGAAACACGTGTAATACTTGGCATCATACAAATTTCATTGCTGAAAAATTTTCAAAAAGATGTCCAAAAAGATAAATTAAGTATCATTATGTAATATTAAACTTGGCCTATTAACACTTTTTATTATTATTAATTCATTATATTTTAATGTTAAATCAATAGTTTTTTATTTCATGTACGATAAATGTGATAAGTTGACTTTCAGCCAAAAAGCGACAAAATGATTTTTTATCATAAAAAAAAAATGTTAACGCATTGTTCAATATTTTGTTCAGTACTTTAACTTTATATTTCTTATATAATATTTTAAATTCTTCTAAGGTTGCATCGGTTGCGGTTTTACGGTTGAACCGAATGCCTGTCATTCGTGCGGTTGGAATAATGCCATAGCGACGCATATACATAAAATTTGCGTTTAATTAGAGTAATGTTAATGAAGACAATGGAGTTCTAGTTTTTGATAAATGAAGCTAACGGGAACATCACTTCCCGGAGTAGTGTGAACCGATATTGGATGGCGGTCCTCTGTGATGATGATGATGCTTCTGTCCAGGACCGGAATATCTACTTCCTGGTCGAGAGTGCACTATCGCATAATGATCGCTATTCGTCGATATCGACCTCGTGGAGTTCATGGTGGATCCCCCGGAGGCGTATCCTTGCTTTCCGTTTAATGAGTACCTAAACACAAGAAGGATTCGTTCAGGCACGCCATCGCATGCGTCGTGATATATAACATGAGACATTAATTGCCGTGACTCTGCGCACTTAAATATAACTTTACTTATTGTCAGAAAGGTTATGATCAATTTCGCTAGAGAGACTTGAGATTCTTCGATCACATATCCTTAAATTAATTTTTTATGATCAATTATAAAAGAGTAAAGTCATTTAAGTGGCTCAAATCAATTATTGAGAAGCTAATGAAATCACCGTTAGATTAATTCCGAATTGACACGCGCACACACGTACTATATATATTATATATATATGTATATATATATATATATATTATATATATATATAAATTGGCATTTCATCTGACAGCGATTTCATTAGCTTATCAATAAATAATCGATTCGAGCCACTTAAGTGATTATCATGCCGCATGGTGGATAGCGCATGGTTATACAGTGCGTAATCATATATTATTGACGCAATTAATAAAGATACTTTGTCGGCGAGTCACGCGATTCGCTTTAGAGAGGTAATTAAGTCAAACCTCGACCCGTATTGAGAACCGTGCCAGCTGCGGTATGGATCGTAATCCTCAATGATTGACGGCTCCTTCTCGATAATGTCGGTCCGGGTGCAGCTACAGGTCATCGCCGAACACAGGAATATGTTGATAATGAGCATGATGAGGAATAATATTCCGAGTGCCACCGCCAGCCACAGAAGCCACAGCGGGTGCACGCTGCCGTCATCGTGCAATGTTTGTACAACTGGAAAGAAATTACTATGTAATTTTCATATCGCGATAGGCACTCATATATTTCTAAGTTTGTACGTTTTTTACGTGCGTGTAATGGAAATATCATCAGTTACAATATTAGTAAACTCCATTCGTTTAAATAAATAATTCAATGAAAAATAAATAAAAAAAATGTCATATATTGGACGAGGGAAAAAAATCATTTTATAAGTTGGTAAAAAAAGACTTTTTTAGCAAGCCACATATTTTATTTTAAAAAATTGGCAATTACACTATTTGATAGAGCAACGTTTTAGCTTTAAGAATCTGTATTTTTAATTGCAGTACGATTATTTTTAATGGAGTTACGAATAATAAAGTCAGAATTTCTTTTTACTTAATTCGCGAGTAATTCAGGAACAAAAAAATCTTAGAAATATTTTTAAAAAATAATTTTATAGGGAAAGCTTCAAGCTTAGGTGGTCAAAAATTTGCTCAAATTATTTTAGACATACTATAGATCTACAAAGTGAAAAGAAAATTTTTCATTTTTTTCAGCTCATAGTTTTCTATATACAAAAATTATAAAACTCACATAAATTCAAATATAGTAACCATTCAAAAGGGTTTTAAAGATTACAAGCTTTCTAAATTTAAATTTTAATCATTTTTAACGAAGATATTGATGGGGAAAAGTCTTTTTATCAACTTGTAAAAAGACTTTTTTCTTAATATAAAAAGCACGCATAAATATGTATATGATATGAAATAATTTTTCAATGATAAATTCCATTCTTGATAATGTTTTCAACTCTAGTTTCTGTTTTAGTAATTTTAAAACAGTTATTAATAACAACTCTTATTTCTCTCATTAAAACGCATTTATTTGTACGGAATTAAAATAAGAAAATATTCAATTAATTTTTCTATTAAATAATATAATTTTACCGACATAAGTTAACAAGGACATCATTGATGATCGGATGTAAAAATTACAGCAAAAGACCGTAGGATGAACTGACGAAAAAAAGCACAAAGTGTGATATGCGAAATAAGATCACTTATACCAGCTTGAGTGTACATTATAATTTGATGACAGCTTCTGAGCAAGTTGCGTGTCGAAGTGATTCAAATGCGGGTCAGGATAACGAAGAGGGATGACAGGCAACCATTTTATGACGCGCAGGAAGAAGACATAAATGGAATATATATGCAAGAGAAGCAATAAGGGGACAAAGAAAGAAGAAGATCGTGCATGCTTTCCTGACTGGCTACATACTTTTCATGTCACGATGGCTTATCAAAACTAACTGCAAAGGAAAGTGGATGCTACAAGAATTTCAGCGGTAGTTATTCTAATCATTTTCATCGATGTCTTTATCAAATCACTATCTCTGCTTATAGAAATTAGACTGACTTCCGTTTGGAAAAACGCAGCTTCTTTAAAAAAGTGATTAAAAATGCACTTTCACTTGGTACTTTCCAAATAATTACGAGTTATTAAATATTTCTTTATTGACTGCAACATGATGTAGGATGTATTTTTGTAATTTATCGCGTACTATGTATATTATATTTATACATTTTTTATTAGCAAAGAAATTTCTTTAAAAGAGACTAGAGAAAATTAAACTCAATACGAGCCGAAAAGAAAAAGTCAGAATTTTATTAATTGGAAAGAATTTTATTAATTGGAAATTGACTCTTCATTTTTCTTTATAAAGGTAGGAGATGATAAATGAGAATATGTTAGAATATGTAAGAATAATGATGTCTAATAATAACAGAGTGTAACAGTAACAATAACAGTTAATTCACCGATAGCGCACTTCTTATTAGCTTACCTCGTTTTTCGCCTGGTTGGAGGACAAAAACGCTCGTTCCAGCAAGTAGCACTCCTTCTTCACTATTAACACTTTGTCCGTTAGTGGAGGAGCCACCCTTTATCAGCTCTTCTTTGTCTCCTTCGCACATAGGGGTACCGCAACTTCCTAGACACGTACATTTTAATTGCGTTACATTGCAACAAAAACAGTTTCGATCAAGTTCTTGTATATTCGATAAGTAATTATACATCAAGAGAATGGTCCGTGACGTGATCGAGTTTTTATATACTCGATAATAATTATACATGGGGAACTTGTTATGTTAGTTCGAAAGTGTTAATAATTGTGAAAAATAAGAAAAATAAGAAAACAACAGACATATAAAAAGACTACATACATTATACTTTTAAAACACTCTGTGTGCAATTTCATGTTCAGTATGACACTGAAACTAAATCAGTATGTGATGCTAAATATTTTATTTTAAAAGGGTCATAACTTTTACGATTTGAGACATAAAAAGTAATTCCTCATAAAATGAACGAGAATCGCTATCTGCTGTGTAATATCACAACAACGAATCGTAAAAGTTGAATGCCATTTTATAACCCACATTCGTAACCAGATGCTAATGGGAAATCGTTCACCGGATGAGTTTTACCTCTGCACACAGCGATGTCGCATTGGAAATGCACCTCTGAACTGTCGGCAAACCGGAACATGGAAAACAATGTGGCATCCGCTATACCGGTACTTCGGTCATATATGAATTTCGTCATTCGCACTTTCACGGGACAGCTTTGTAATCAAAACAAGTCACAATTAGCGAATCATTTCCATTGTCAAAGGAAGCTACGCTATAAAGCATACTAATATAATAGCAAATTGCGCATCTTCCTTTTAATTTGAGTTACATCTGGTTAATGAAAATAGAATTAAGATTAATTTAAACTCTTAATTGAACGCTTTGTTATCTTCGAAGTTCTAAATCCGCTTCGAATAAAACTTATAAAGAACAGTAACTTGAGTTCTCGTTAGGCATTATGAAGATCTTAGCAATAGAAGTTTTAATGAAAATCATTTAAGAGAATTTTTATTTATCATATCAACTTGAAAATAAATTACAGATAGAAATTAATGAAAATTAAAAATTATGATATACTTTTAACCAAAATTTATATCACATAAATATATAAATACTTTTTTTATATATTTCGACTATAATATTCAAACATCTAATATTTATTCATAGCTTATAAATGTTTACAAAATTGATGAATATAAAATTTGTTAAATTTTATTTATTCAAATTATATATTATTTATCTCCAATTTACAGTCTTTCTAATAAAAGCATGACCTCATAGAACTCTGTTTAAAAATCTTACTCTTTATATCTCAACTTCTTAAATAGCGTCTTTAGAAAGATACAAAAATAAATGTCCGATGATTAATATGTTTTTTGCCTTGTAGAGAATAGCTCTTTTATCTGCTCGTTCAAAAGTTGCTGCAGTAACAATTTTCGAACAGAAGTTTTCCCAGTCACGCTTTTATTAGACAGATCGTATATCAAAGTAATAATTATAGGCTTACCCTTTGTCGTCTATAAGCTGCACGCTGGAATTGAGCTTGTTGAACGCGAAGCAATTCTTGACTCGAATCCCGTACGTTCCTGCAAATTGAATGTTCAACGAAACAGTGTTTCAGACAGCAAGCTCTCACGAAGAAACCGCGGCTAACGGATTTGTCTGTATTATCTGGACGTAAAAGCAAATGACGGAATTGGATAAGATACGAACCGTCTGGGCGTGAAATCTCAGCACGCAGGGTATAGTTGTGACCGTATATAGCTTCCTGTACTCTCATACCTTCATCCAAAAGGCGCAGGGAAACCAACGAAGTTTCATTTCTACGCAAAAAGCGTTGTTCGTGAGCAGGAGTTCTTTTTTTTTTACGTAGCGTATTTTATTATTAGAAACGTGACGTAAGCTTAATCAAAGTTGCGATCAAAGCGAATGGATAAAAGTACAAAAAAGTTATGTCAACAAGTTGATATATCTGGCGATATGCATATGATAAGAAAATCAACGAATCGTGCAGAGTCATGTGTATCGACTATCAAAGTGTCTCGACTCAAGAAAATTTATTCAGAAGGTATATTCTGACAAAGAAACTACTTGTCATTTGTGGGATATCTCATTTGACAATGGACGCATACCAATTGTCAGCCGCATTTTTTCGCTACAGAATAAGAAAAACTTGCGGTAAACCGTAGCGTCGCGAGCATTTTAATTACTGATTCATCGTTCTATTTGTCTAATTTCTTGGATGCCCAATTAAATTTTATTATCTCCAAGGTAGCCTCTTCTCCGACCAGCGTATAATTAAATGACAACATTTTAATGGATAAAATCATCTTTTAATTCTTTTAACTCTAAAGAAACGGTGTCTATTAGATACTTGTTGAATACTTATTACGGAAAATTTTATTATCTTTACTTTAGAAAAAATTTGTAGCCGACTTCTACAACTGTTTTTAAGTTATCGTGGCAAAAACGGAGCAGTACGCAAATCGCGCTTTGCCTTTAAATTTCAATATTGCTTCCATTTTTGTGGACTTTTGCGGCTTATTTTATTCGTAAGGAAGCATTCAAGACATGCTAAAAAGAAAATTTATATATACTTATTCATTTGTCCACAAATGATATTCGAATTTTACATAATTTTTAGCCGTCCAAACCTTTTCATCCCTCTTAAAACTTGTGGTATTCGATATTGTGTAAAGTATCGACAATCTAAATTGATCACTCTTAAGTTGAAATATCTGTACGTACAATCAATATACCGCGCAGACGGAAATATATAGCTGAGTGGTAGCAAACATCAACGTTTGATTAGAAAACACGGAACCGCTAATAACCGATTAAAAGCCTCAAATACATAGTATTTCCCGTTTAGATAGCGCTACTCACGCGTGTCAAGCAGTCACTGATGCGAGATATTTCTATTTCTCGTACGTTTGAAAAACTTAGCATACACGGTTATTTTACGATAGTTTACGGAGAGAGTTCATAAATAAAATAAACCCGCAGCATCAGCTGAAAACTTAATGACGTTTAACTCTTAGTGAATGTAAAAAGTGTATGTATTCGTACGGGAAAGAACTTTATCAAAAAAGTCTTATTTGTAGAAAATAAACATTAATTAGCAACTTTATACAATGAATATCTTTTGAAGCTTCGCGTTTCTGATCTTAGAAGCTGAATTTTTAGATTGTACGAATATTTTTGTGAGTTTGAATAATACAAATTTTCATTTTCGCTTAGTTTTAAGATAATATTTTAAATATAATAGTTTTAAGAAATACATAATTTATTTTTTATGTTCTATTAATAAATTCCTCTATCAAATATTATTTATATCTTATATGATATTTACATTATTTTATAATTAATCTTCAACTTACTTGGCATTTTTGAAACCCGCCTTTCCGCACGTAATGACATAAAACTTGTCATCCGCTAATTCCAGCGTTTTGTGTATCCTAACAGCGATAGGAACGGAACGTTCTTCTGTGTGCTGCAATATATATCGCTATATTTATAAATATAAAATAAGATATAATTCAGCAAAATAACCGCTTATTTGTCAAAAATTATTCATTATTAAAATATTTATTTTAACTTCTACGATTAGTAAAGTTTATAAGAGAACACTTTGTAAACTCAATTATGTATATACATGAATATTTTACGTGTGGAAAGGCTTTAAGTCTTCGGCCACAGAGCGTTACACTTGCAGAACAAATACCTAGGCGGAAAGAGAGGGATTCAAATGCAAATCATAATCTCCATATATCATGAATTCTCACGTTATTCTCGAGGCGTCTTCAGTGGCCGAGTATGTAAATTAGCATACCCGCAACCTTCTCAAAACAATTAATTTTCTGGAAACTCCTCATGTAAATAGACGCGAGTACTAATTTCTCCGTATCTCTCTATGAAACGTGTAAAACGTAAGTACACCTTGTGCGGCGGAACATTCTTTTTTTTTTTTACGAGTAGCAAGCTGCTCAAACGTAAAGAGTTGATTTCTCGAAATTAATACTTAAGTCTCGTAGTACACGTACTATTGTATACAATTGTCAATCAGATTAACAATTTGCGAATCATAGAAATAAACAACAGCTAGATCCATAATTCCGTCGCCCTTGGCGTATGATTTCCATAATCATAGCGGACTCACGTTGTTCACCAGAACTCCGCAGTACTCGGGACTGTCCTGCGACGCAAAAAGATTAATGCCCAGAGTGGCGTGCGTGGTGCCGTTGCCCGATACCATGCACTGCGGGGTCCGATGGTCTCGTGCATGGACTGCGCCTACGAAACTCTGATTGAGATTGACACGAATCGTCATATAGCCGCCCTTGCACGTCGCCGTCACCGTCGGCTGAAATTCCGTGTCCAATAATTGTCCGGCGATCTGCAATCAGAACGAGAACGAGATTTAGATCCGACATTCGGACGAGCGGAGCCAATTATCGCATTCTAGAACAAGTGCGCTCCTCGACACGACTGTGGAAATCTCCTCCTGTATACTCCACGTTAACGATTCGCGCCTGAGGAACATCATCGCCAAGATCGCTCTCCACCTTCGTAAATATTTAAATCAGGGTCAGTACGCCAACAACATCGACTAACTAACTTCGGTTGGCGATTGCTGGTACCATTCCAAATGCCGTAACTATAATATCGATTGAGTAAAACGATCTCGGGTTGACAGCTAACCGGGTCTTAATGTGTACTTGAACGTAAAAAAATATATATATATATAACACCAACAATCTTCGGTAGCCGTACATTCTCCAGTATGAAGGTAAAACCTGTTAGAATTCGCCTGTCATTTTTGCTGCCGCAAAATACCATTTGCAACGAAACGTTTAATCAAGTCCTTTTTTTTTTGCGAAAACCGCAAAAATACAGGAATTCCCCTTTACTTCGAATTGCTATATCGGCCGTGAAACGAGGCGTATCTGCATTCTTTGTAACACTGTTTGCCAGGTTGTTCTCGCATGATATCAGGCTGTGTAAGACTCGAAGCGATCTCCACCCCCGTTACTATCCCGCTAAGGAGCACTCGACGAACGCAGACCAATGATATTTCCTCGGGCCGGATCGCCGACTTAATGTACGAGTAAACTTGGACCGGTCTGGGCGGTAGCTATCGGCCCACGCTAACTTTCAATTTCAACTTTCATGCGGCTGATCCGTTTTGTAACGCGGATAACGCACGTTCGTACCGTCAGGAACGCGTGATGAGACGTGTATCCGTGACACAATCTTGATATTAATCTCGAATTGATATACATCGTCGAGTGAATGTAAATATGACAGTTACAGCGTAATGAGAGTGACGACACTGCATTAATTTCACGATCAATTTTGGTATTTGTATATTAAAAATTATATTACGCATGTCAAAACTAGAAGTGCTAAACTAAAAAATGATTTTCTTGTAACGAGACATCGATAAAAGTATTCTATGTTGAAAGTTAAATTTAAAGTTTTTAATTTAAATTGAATTTCCAAGATAAAAATGCATATGTAATAAAATTTTATTATTATTAAATTATTGTTAATCCTCTATCGATTATATGGAACTTTGCACTTTTTATGTTGAGTTCAGTACAGATTTTTATTATTCCAGATTGTATAAAAATGAAAAGAAATTCTTGTATAGTAAAAATCATTTTGTATTTTTGTTAGAAACGATTCAAGTTCTTGTTAAAATTTGTGTTAAATTCTTAATATATTCAAGTGTCAATTTAACATAATATGATTAAGATATTTAAATTTCTTGTATTAAACTGATTTTTAACATTTTTTAAATTCAATATGTTAAAATTACATATCTTATGAATAAGTGAATAAATAATATAAAATAAAAATGTGTTTTGAAATGTAAATTTTAAGATGAATGAATAAAATACGTGTTAAGTTAATATAATACAAATGTTAATTTTACTAAAAAAAAATATACTTCCACAGTTTGCGTACAAAGTGTGTCAATGTTATATTTTCTGCATTAATTTTTTTTATATAATTATACATTTATGTTATTTTCTAATATATCATGAACTTGTGTTAAATTAACACAAAAAATTTAAATTTGGGATACGTAAAGTGTGTTGAATGTAACACAAATTTTCGAATAATATACTAGTGAAAACTTTAAGAACAAGTTTTTACCATCATAGAAGTCGGATTGTATTTTATTTTATTTTTTTAGAGATTTAATATCTACCAGAAAGTTAAAATATCAATTGTGCTTTCAAAGTCCAACTTGAATGAAGCGGACAAAAAGTTAAATATTCAGATCTTAATAAAAAATGTCAAAAAAAATTGTCAAATATTGAAAATGTCAAAACTATCGAACTGTAATCTTTTGTAGAAATTAACATTAATTTACTTCCTATGTATTAAGTGCATAGCACAATTCTATCAGCTCTAGCAACATCGCCCGGGGCTTGAGAGGCAAGACAAAGATCCGCATGTAAGCGTTCGGCAAGGACACGACGAGTCCTAAATGCTCCGACGTTATTCGAGGAAGAGGCTCTCGCAACAATCGTTAGTCTTTCATTCGCGAGTGAACTGCTCGCCGAAGAAGAAAGGCGGCTTAGCGGTCCTCGATTAGTGGCGGATGCTTTGTCTACGTGTGCGATGACAGGTATACGATAGCGAATGGAGAGAATCGTGGTCGCCGTTGGGCAAGACCTTGCGAGCCATATCCTATGGCGGTCCACAACGTATGACATTATATGCGCGTATAATTTAATAGCGTTCATTGTTACTCGAACCGCTTGTTCGTCTGAACGGAAATTGTGCGACTGTTATGTGATATCCCGAAATACGTATCACGGAAAAAAAAGACACAGCTGAAAACTTCACTGATTCAGCAAATCCAGCAAGTCATAATGTACAGTCAATTTTTTATATGTTAAAGTAGCAAAGTTGACAGCTCAATAACATTAACGATTTGTTAAACTATCAAATCTTTTTAGTTATAGATGTTGAATTCGCGTAGTAAGTTACAAGTTTGCTGTACCGCCCAATTAATTTTTTTTCCGTGTAGTGTTTACGTAAAGACAGTACATATCTATCTTTTAACTCGAATGTATTAATATCATGTACTGCTTGAATGAACATAAAAGGTCAGTACGATTATAACGGATGTATGACCGATACGCCAGATTATTGTGCAAAATATTCATCTTCCTATTATACAGTGCATGTTATCTCCAAGTTTCAATCATTAATACAACATTGAATAAATGATATGAATTATTATTATTATTAATTCATCATTCACACTTGATTAATTCATATAAATCATACAAATCATATAAATCATTTTTAAAATTCAAATTTGTTAAAAATATAATATAATTTTTATTTTTAAAAATAATTTATATATATTAAATCTTATAAAAAAAAACTAAATTTTTATTTACTAAGAAAAATATATATTATTATAAATGTAAACGAAGATACTTTAAAGAAATTTCCAAGAACTTTTGTATGATACAAAAACATGAATATCTTGTACGATTTCTCAGATGTCGTTATTTAATTCGAGTATTGTCAACACTCGAAATAAAATCTGAATTTGATGTTCATATTAATATCAACACGCTAACTTCGAAAGCAACCGTAGCTTGAAATATGATAATAGTTAAACGTACAATGTATTCGCGTACTTCGCGACTTGCTATTGTACGACATTTAATCGGCAAAACGTAGGAATGCATGCTCAAACTTCCTGCAATATCCATATCATGCACGATGAATATTCGCTCGATCGCGAATAAATAATTTAATGCAATAATGTGCATTATGCACGGTTACATAAAGTTATAGTCGATGCAACGGCAAGCCATGGTCGGAAACATCAGTTCCGCCTGTTAAACTAGACTCTTATCCTCCCCATCTGTAGTATTCCGTATTATAAATATCGTGTGTGCGCCAATTATTGTCTAGCGGCCAAACAGCTTATCCTGGACACGCGGTAACCTTCTGTCTTTCAACCGCTATCCACTCCAACGTTCTTTCATAAAAACCCGAGGCATGAATGGATAAGCTTAAAATAACATGCAAAATGACATCACGTAATCGCAACGCAACTACAACAGGAGACCGCATTAGTCGTCAGCGAGTCAATCGAATAAATGTGCCACGCCAGATTCCGCTCGAAACTGGTCTGACAAAAATCGACGGCACGTGAAAATATCGTAAGGAATGCGAATGTCAGTGGCTCCCAATCTCTCGTATAATTCCGTTAAAGTCGTAGGACTGTTTTGGGGCAGACAATAATCACGCGACAAAGAGAAATATGAGACTCGACGTGGAAGACTCGAGAGGAGACTCGGGAGAGAGAAAGTTTAATACATATAATAATATAAATTTTATTTAAATAAGCAAAACTAATACAAAACAATTAAAATAAAATAAAATAAAACAAACGTTTCAACTCCAATCGAGTCATTTTCAATGCATCAATCTTACAATAATATAAATATCGTTCTAAATTAAAAATTCGTACATAATCTTACAATATTCTTACAATTCCTTAACATAAAATTTCTTCTTTCTGTGGAATACGCTGCGAGTCATTTTTATCAAGAATTAATCAAGAGTTAATTCTTAGAATAAGAATATTGTAAGATTATGTACGAATTTTTAATTTAGAACGATATTTATATTATTGTAAGATTGCATTGAAAATGACTCGATTGAAGTTGAAACGTTTGTTTTATTTTATTTTATTTTAATTGTTTTGTATTAGTTTTGCTTATTTAAATTATAATTCTTTTTTACGTTATTGGCTCTTTGCCCTTCTCTTATACTATCTTTCGTTTATAAGTACAGAGCCTTTTTTATTACTTTTAATAAATTTTATTAATGAATTATTGCAAGCATTGCGAGCACGAAGGCAACAACGCTTTTAAGATACACCCAACGACATCGTGGCCGATCGCGATAAGCGTGGTTATACAACGCAAACAACGACGCGGGACGCGGGAACTTGTTTGGTACAACAATTGCGATCGGGCCGGCAATTAATAATTCGCCGGGAGGTTTGCGGCGCGAGCGTTATCGCGTATCGACGCCGCACGTGCAATAAATTGATAACTTTTTTCGCCGTGCGGCTCTAATGCGCGCGTGCAAAAATTCACGCGTGGATAACGGCAATGCATCAAGATTTAATCCCGCCGCTCTCGTGGCCGCAATGTTTCAGCGCATTCCGAGCGCACACACCCAGTGCGCGCGAACCGCAGAAACAGGAACAGCAGGATTGTTTCTCTCCCCGTCGGATTGGCAATCGGAGACTTTCGGCTGTCGGCGACGTGTCTTCCGATAAATAAGGGCAGATACGCAACAGGATGCAAGGGACAAGGAGAAAGGCGAGCAAGAGAGCGTTCGTACTTCGACTATAGCATTTGTAAATTTTAAATATTCTGCGTTTTTGTATTTATATTTCAGTATTTTTGTAAATATCATTGAGATAATAAGTTTTAGAAAGGAAAGGTTCAATACGAGTTTAAAATTATATTGAATTGATTTTTTTTATCGGTGAGAAACTATTTCGTTATTTTATTAACCCTGAGGTCTCAATTATCATGCTTGACTCTATTAGTAGTAACAACAATAAGATAACAACTACAAGAAGCAATTTATCAGAAAATAAGTGCGAAAGGTGAAACAAATGTTGCGTGTCGGAGAGCATAGAAGGTTCCGATAATCCCGTTAATACGTAATCGGCTTGAAATAAATTATAAAGTATAACAAATTATAAATCTAAACAAATATCTTATACTGTAGTTTTAATTTCATGCATTGGTATAAATTCCGTATTCTTGACATCTATGTAGTAATATATGCATATAATATTCAATATATAAAATATAATGGTAATCAATATGGCCATTGCAAATGTTCGTTTCATACACTTTTTCGCATTCCACGATACATTTTCTCTCGCGATAATTATCGCTGTTAATAAAGATAACTTCAATAAAGTACGTTATCTCTTAATGAGCGCAGTTAATTACCATTAGAAATGTTGGATAATCGAATGCGATAAATCACTCTGTAACACGGAACGTTGGCCTTTGTACTTTTTGAAACCATCCAGTAGCATGTTTGAACGGTTCATTTATATCCTTTTAATCTCCAATTGATTTATAGTAACTCACTGTCACTTAAATTAGATTTAGTTGCTAATTGATATCGGAAATCGCTTAAAAATTTCTTTAATTGGTATTCGCAGATCCAGTGTACTTTAAAATAAGTATCTTTGCTTAAAGTTAACGTAATTAATCTACCGGCAACTAGAATCTTTAAAAGCATCATCGATATTTTCATTGCGAATTTTGGCAGATAAATTTAAATCTGTAAAAAATAAGTAAAATAAAATCTAACTTCTATGATGATAAAAACTGAAAAACTTGTTAAAATTTTGACAAATATATCAGAACCTTTTTAGATTTTTATATAATCTGGAGCAATAAAAAAATTTGCTATTTCTCGAAGAGAACTCCTATTACTGACAAAAGAGTTAAAATTTATGTTGCCGCTGAGAAAATTAAACAATTTTTTTGAAAATCAAAATCTGAAGAATAAAATTGTGTATAATCTTAAAATTATGTAAGGTTGTAAAAAATATTTGTTGTAACAATTTTTTACAATAAATTTAGGAAAATGTCCAGATCTACTGGATCCGTCGATATTGATCAAGATTAATATTTTTTTTCAAAATTATTTTTTCTTCCTGGATTGTTATACTACATTCTAGAGGTCATTCACCTCTCAGCCATTCATCCGAACCGAGGACTGGAAAATAGATTCAAGGATTCTCCTCGCAACTAACTCAACGAAGGACAAGGATGAGATGTAGGACAGCCTATTGCAAATGCTGATAGTTATCACTAGTCACGTTTAGCATTGAACAGATCGAATTTATCAGGGGAAGGGAGGAGGACTAGCGATTGTGTTTTACCCGCGACATAACGAGAATAGTAAACGAAAGTTGCATCGAATGGTATCGCGTGTGAGGCGCAGCACGTGTGAGGTGCGGTGCAAGCGAAGCTACAAAGGCACGAGGAAGTCACGTCCTCGAAGAACAATGCAGCCGCGTCATTCTCGCAAAACGCGGGAAATAGTATGAGTATCCACGTTACACAATTGTCTTTCCTGATTCAGCAAGATTCCTACAGCGGCTATTAATAATTATTGTTTACACCAATCCTTCGTTCCTTCTGAAAGCTCTTCGATGTTCATTTGTTAGAAGACAAGCAAAAGAGTACAATTACAGTCGAGGATCATTTTTTCCTTAATTAAGACACGCTATTAGTCATAGTCATCATGGACAGTATAGACATAGACATAGAATCTTATTTTATGTACAATATATGATGAACACGATGATTGGTGTCTATGATGTTCTATTGATGTCTAGCAAGAAATTAATAAAAATTTTTTAGGTCTGAGAAAAAATGTAAATACTCTTAAGAATGTTTGAATGAACTGTGCATTATCAGTTAAAAGTATCAATTAAAAAAGCCAATATCAATATTATACCTAAAATTAAACGAAATAAACAAAACAAATAAGTTGATTTAAAAAATATTTTGCTGAAGTTTTAGGTAAATAACTTTTAAATAAATAAGTGAATCCAAATGAACTCTTGTACGAATAATATTATTAAAGTTTTATTAATATTTATAAAAAATTTCATTTAATTCGTAATCTTATGACTTCAAATTTATAAATAAACTACAAACGTGATTTTATACAAGAATCAAGGCAAACCAAAAATTAAATAATTTTTAAACTAATAAGAGAATTATGCTCAAATTTTTCACAGATACAAACGTAATAATAAAACAATCTGTAATACGTTTTTATATTTTTAATAATGCTTTGAGATATATCACGTACATCCTTTAAAAAAAGAGGAAAGACTACAATATAGATAATAAGCTTCAAATTGCAATAATATAAATATGTTTAACTAAATTATAGGAATCAATAGTATAATCAAGCATTTAATACCGAAGTAATTCGTGTGAAGTGTTCTTAAATTATTTCGAAAGCAAAATTATCGTGTCAATTTGCTTTTTCCCTCGACAATATTGGTTTAATAAGCGGGCATTGATTTATTATTTTATGAAAGTTATAATTACGCTCTTCTTACAAGATAGCCTATCCATATCTATAAATTACTTACATAAATATAATTTCATGATTTGCGGAAAGTTCTACGTGAGTCATTATTTCAAATAAACCGCTACCAGTGCGAGATAAAACGTGGTGATTTATCTGCTTGGTATACGTAGATATATAATGCTTTAATGTCATTCATATCTTTTCTCGCCGCAACTCGGAGCACCGATCGTAAATAATTGCGCTATAGTAACGATCGTGTTATTCATTTTGCGCGTACGGCACACAGGTACGCTCTTCAATAATTGAGAGGGCAATTACTCGTGTCACAGTATACGCGGTTGAATGTCATTGTATCTCGTCGGATGCGAGAGGATACGATATATGCAACGCGTCGTCGGCACGAAAGAGCATTCTTCGCCCGGAGGCTGCGTGCCCGCCTTCGAATTATCTCGCGAAGAAAAAGGAAGCCGAAGTCAAAACGTATGTTATTGACCCTGGCTCGTTCGGGTTCCTTCGTCTAACCACTCGTCTCATCCTTTTTTAGCGCACGGTCGCTGTAACCGAACCCTGCGGCATTTTTGCCAGAAGTGCATCGTTCACAGTGTATGCAATTTACGACCATCGCCATCTCGCCATCGCCATCGCATCGCATCGTATCGCATCGCATCGCATCGCCAGCTTCGCGTTCTGAGTTTTACGGTTCGCCGCGTCCTTCGAAAAATACCTCTTTATGCAATAATGAGATAATTACGTTTGTTACGTTTGCACGAATGCGCAGAGTGTCCCCCGTGGTTGCCCACTTTCTCTCGACCGCGAAAACCGGCATTGCCCGACCAGAGAAGGCATGTTGTAATAATGTTCAGACTATTGATGGTTCTCGAGTTATCTGTGTATAAAATTGTAATTTCTCTTTTAATTGCATTCTCTCTTTTCCTCTCACATATATTTTATAAACTATATATAAAGAACAAAGTATACCGAATATTATTTATGGAATTATATTGTAAATTTCAATATATAAAATAATGATTATTTTACAAAAAAAAATGATTATATGCGGTTTATTGTCAATCATTTGGAAATTTACGAGAGTAGTAAATTAACATATAAGAGGGGCATTATGCTTTCAAATAGAAAATTAAAAGAAGTTTAATTACGAATCTCGATACGCGTGGTGTTAGAAATTAATCGTACGAAATATAGTCCGAAGGAATAATTAATAAGCCTGCGCTGCGTTATCAGATCATGCAACGTGCGTCAATTAATTATTAAATTTCTGCAGTATCTGATGGGCACTCGCGTTTCATCTCCTCCCACTTTTGCGAGGGCAATCTCTCGAAACCCGAAAGCGTGCAAGTGAAAGCGGAATATTTACCATGTCGCATTAAATTCATCTTTAAATTTATCCACCGAAGAAAAAGTGGGCGAAAGAGAACATTGAAAAGCTCGCATTCGCAGCGGAGAAAATAATTTTCCACTTTACGTCACGAAGAGATAGCTATGGCATCACCAGGGAATCGCGAGAGAAATGGACGGCTTTTACATGAAAAGAATTCCTCTCATAAATGTTCCGAGTTGCAAACATTTTGAGAATTCTTATACACTGAAAATATTTGCAATATCTTCGTCTTACTGCATTACGTCTTAAAAAGAAAGTTATCTAGCTAAAGTTGATTTTTCTTTAGTTCTAAGAAATTTCTATTTGCTGCTGCAATTTTTAACATCGCATATTTACACAGTTTACAATATGCATAACTGTGCATTTTAAAAGATAAAATTATTAAATTGTTATACATACACATTGAGAAAAAAATTTATTAAATTTTAATATAAATATTTTTTTAAATACTTCTAGCGGAATATTTATTAAATACAAGAACCATTAGTTTGATTTAACTTTTCATTTTTTCCATTTATCTAAATATTTATTTACCGTAAGTAAATATTCCGCTAAGACTTTTAACAAAAATATTTGTTAAAATTTAATAATTTTTCTCTCAGTGTACACAGAAAGAATGATCTCGCTGAAATATCTAACAATTTGAGATACAGATGTAAAAATAATTTTGTTAGACCATTAAAATAATTCCGTAAGTCACTCAAATTGATTGTTAAAGTGTAAAAGTTTTGTAACATTATTCATCTTAAAATTCCTACTTAATTATTTTGATGATTCGATACAATTATTTTCAGATCTGTATCTAGTTAAGTTTTCAAATACTTCAGTAAAATAGATTTTTTCCATGTAGTACACTGAAAGAAAAAATTGGTTGCTGCAACAATTTAGATAGTAAAATATGGCATAGCATTTTTAATCGGTTGCAGCAATCAGTTTTTGGTTGTAACATCAAATTTTTAGTTGCATTAGCCTATCAGCAATGTCAGTATATGTGATTTCGATTGCCATATTTTACTATCTGAATTGTTAGCAATCAATCTTTTCTTTTAGTATATATATATATATATATATATATATATATAATTTGTATGAAATCATTAAATTTTATTAAATTCACAAAAATTGATATTTAATATCTATATTTATCTATGTATAAAAAAATATACTAAATTATTCCATTAATAATTAAATTTTAATGAAAGAGCCAATTAATCTGTCCACTTTAAAAACAGTAAATTATTCTTACGGCACAAAATTGCTATAACATTCTTCTCTCAAGAGAAAACTTTAGAAGCCTGTTTCTCAGTTATGATATAAAGACGTCTGGACCTTTAATATAAAGGCCGTTTAATTAATAAACTAACTGGGAAAGATTAAACCGCGCGAGTTGATCTCGCACAACTAGCTCGAAAAGCGGGATGGCCAAACGATATCGTTTTGCGCGTGTTATCTCCGCGTGTTATCGACGATCTCTCGCGCGTTCATAGGATGACGGCGCGCATCCGGAGAGTAGGAAATCCTACTTCGCGATGCTGCTCCTCGGCTCCTTTGTCCTCGCATTCCCGGCGCGCGTCATTTACGGCCGTATGTTTGCCCGACTTGATAATCTAAGAAGGAACGTATTAACCGAAACGTAACGACCGAGAAAGAAAATAATTTCTCAGCCCTACGCGCGCTGCAATTTCGTAGGCGCGCATAAATCTCACTCTTCCACGCAATATTTGTTTTTCGAGTGTACATTATGCGTCGGGCCAAGGGTCGCGCCTGCCTACACGCGAAACATTTTATAGAAGAGATGAAACAATGCGCGCAATTTCAAATAAAACATTAAATAGACACAAGTAACGGATCATAGTTTATAATTATATAACTTTTAGATATATTATTACAATAGACGAGAGAATATAAAGTGTTGCTTAAATAAAAAAGAGAGATATAAATCTAATATTTCAAACAAAGAAGTGTTACTTCTTTGTTTAAAATAGTATAATAAATTCTACTAGCTAAATTTTTAAAGATAATTTAACTGGCATAAACAGTCTGTTTAGATACCATGAAGCGCAATAAAAATTATAGCCAATTGTTCGAGAAATAATGCGAAACGCGCACACGTTTTGTGATCATCGCGGATACCTGTGTGTGTGTGTGTGTGTATGTGTATATAGATGTGTCATTGAATGGCGAAAGTAAATCGCATTAAATTATTGCGAATATATATATATATATATACATATATATACGGGACGAGGATGGCAATACTTATTACCTTCACCACCTGCGTCGAAATCGATAGAGGGATAGAATAATGCACGGCGTTCGAGCAGGTGGATATTACGGTCCTGCGGGCGCGCGCAAACGTTCTCCACAGTATACTTATCTACTTAGAATATTTATTATTCCCGCGACTGGAATTTTCATTGTAACAACATTGGAAACGAGCCGCCCGAGACCGCGTCGTGATGGATTCAGATACGCTCGAATGGTCGAAGCTACACAGATCGCGTGTACTTCTGGGAACAACATAATTTAAGAACAAATCGTTTCCCGCCCGAGCCGATTTTACAGTCCCGTAAGGAATGATAAAGAGCGCAATGCTCCGGTAGCAACGTGTTTGCATAATGACACAAGAATAGATACTGCTTTACAGTTATTCTGTCCAAATTGCTCGTGATACTGACAATAAATTCAATGGAAAAGTATTAATTCAATTCATTTCACGTTCATATATTTCTTTACCGCAAATCATATTGTTCACTGTATAATTAGAAATTATAGATTTCTCTTGACATATAATAATTTAAATATAAGTAAAAATATGAATTCAATGGAAAAGTTATTTATTAATTTAATTGATTTCACATTAATACATTTCGCATAACGCAAATTGTTTTATTTACTGCATAATTAAAAATTATAGATTTTTTTCTTGATAATTGTTACTAAAAGTACATAATGAAGGAATTCTGAGAAATTAGTATTTTCACGAAGTTGCACTTAAATCTCTTTTAAAATGATATACCTAATTCCATCGTTATTTCAATGGGAAATCATCTTTGAGATTCGACACAGATTCTCGGTCTTAAACGGAAATTATCTTACGGCCAAAAACGGAAATTATCTTGCCGCCACGATCCGTAGTATCGTCAACGGTATACGCAAATTGCCGCGCGCAAATAAGGAGCAACCCTGGAATTTTGCTCTTGTGCAATCGTTTCTTTAACGGGACGTTCTTGCGCATCGAAAAAGATGGCTTGTACGCATGCGAGCCTTTCCATTCATGGTATGTTACGACCGCAGCTACGTAAACCTCACGGAGAAAAGTGAAAGTACACGATGTTAAAAAAAAAATCCGATGAGAAGCCGACAATCTCATCGAGATGATTTTACTGCCATCAATGTGCTTGTTTCGACATCTTTTTATGTAAACTCTGAATCCTGCCTTTCCTTTTTCCAATCGCAGTACAATAATTGCAACGCAATGATAGTTCGATGTGTTCAAATAGTAAAAAGTAAAAAACCTGTCTAAGATGTTTATTGAACTATCATGTACTTTAACAATCTAGAATTGCGATATTACTGTTGCGAAGCGCAGCAAGAATAATTTTGTTCAAGTAGGTGCAAAGTCTAAGAGATTTTTCTTATTTTCAATATTAATGTCATAAATCACGAGGGAAGGTCAGCTCTTTCGTTGTTGAGAAAAGCAGCTCTTATTCTTCTCGTATTCAGAAGCGACAATGGTTCTTCCAGGCAGACTCTTAACTCGTCTGGTCCTCCTGATGCGCGAGCCTCTCGTCCTTTGTGGTCTCGCTACAACGCCTCGACTTCCAGATAGGATTCATACACGCCCGCGATTTTACGACAATGCCATTTCGTGAGCGCGGCATGGCACGCATCCACGTGTTGCGTTATACACGTCTCCTGCGCGTGTGCATTCCGCACA
This sequence comes from Acromyrmex echinatior, assembly GCF_024713525.1. Classification (NCBI taxonomy): domain Eukaryota; kingdom Metazoa; phylum Arthropoda; class Insecta; order Hymenoptera; family Formicidae; genus Acromyrmex; species Acromyrmex echinatior. Next base: position 5,498,902 of record NC_141864.1, on the reverse strand, counting down.
GCGTGAAGAACGTTTCAATAATTTTGCCTCGCCATCACTGCGAAGGTACGTGAGCCTGCCACGCTGATACGTGCAACATTGTTGTGAGAAGGCGGACAATATCCTTCACGGAAACCACTGTGCAAAATAGTCTTAAGATAATGATAGAAATTTTCAAGAGTATTGTTAGAGTAATTTAGTATCCTATAGTTTCTTAAATTGTAAACGTTTTTATACTTTAAAGAAACTTATTATTAATTAATTTCGAAAATAATAATTTCGGAGAGCTCGATTTTTTTGCAATTCTTCGGATTTGAAATTCTAGAAATTCCCGAAATATTTTAATTAATGACACCTTTCCTAACACAAAAGATATACGTAATATCTCAGGATTTGGAAATGATTGTTTGCTCGTTAAAAGCAGTTTTAAGATTCTTATTAACATTAAATTATTAATATTTTTATAAGATGTTGATTAGTATCAATATTATTAAATTACTTGTCTATGTAGTATGTAATATTTCTACTCTAGTTTCATACATGATTTTTCAAGATTAAAACAGACGCGCGGTTTATAGAATTAGATAGATGTATGTATCAATTCACACTTCACATATTTAAGCACTTAATTAGATAAATTATTTGGTTTATACGTATTTTATTATAAAATATATATTATACACAATGTATATAGTACAAACTTCATAATAATAAAAAAATATAGAATATTATTAAAACGATTTACTAACTGCATATGTAATAAATGTATACAAGTTATGTATAAATCTTATTTCACACTGTATTAAGTAGTTGGACTGAAGATTATTTTATTTAAGATATTTATATCTTAAAGGAATTTACAATTTAAAAAATCATAAACTGGATTACTTCAACAATTTAAAAATAAAAGAAACTATTAAGGTTAAGAAGGGCTACGAGCCAAAATAACGAATTTAATGTATATAATAAGATACAAATAACATAAAAATAAATAAAATAAAAATATACCTACATTAAAATACCTTACTTAAAAATTTAAAAATTTCAATCATTATTTTAAGAATATTTGTTAAGTGATTCCTGCAGAGAATATTGCTTAAATATCTTCAAATACCTTATAGATAATTTCAATGTAGCTACCATAACTACTCAGTGAGGAAATCGTGTCTTAATGATATCACGTTTCGCGTTTTTACAATATCAGCACATCTCAGAACTAATCGAAAAGAAATTGTTACAATCTTTCCATCCACGAGTATACGTGCATCACGCTGACATTTTGTGTGTCTACGGAACATTTTTTTCGCTATTAAGGAGTCGGATAGTGTGCAGTGTGCGCCGTCAAGGGTTGACGCTCTCCTTTTGCGGTCTCGCCACTCAGACTTAAGTTTCGCACACGTTTACGACGCTATCTCTAACGCGGTGCAACGCAGAGCGTGAATAACGCTTCGACAATTTCGTCTCGACATCTCGCCCGCGGCCGAACCGCAGACATAAATCACGATCTTCACTGACATACCTGATTTGCCGACTGCCACAGGCATATACACCGGGTATAAGCTCTGTATAGATCATGCGATGTCAAGTGTTTAACCCTCCTGTAGCGAGCCATGAATTGTCAGCGGACCAAGGACGAAAGTCTCCTTCAGCTGGACCCATCAACACTAATTCTCCGCTTCGGTTACTAGCGGGTGCTTTGCGGTCAATACTATGTCAATTAAATGTCATGGAAATGTTTCCCTAAAGTTTGTTTTGTAAAGTAACACGTAAAATATCCGTGTACAGTCAATAAAACGATCTCTAAAAATATATTAGAATATATTAGATACTGTAAAATGAGATAACTTCGAAATTGGAATACGTTGACCCAAATTTTAATAATACATAGACAGTGTACTAATACACGAATCTAAATCTGCACACAAAAATGTCTTAAAAATGTTTTTACAGGTTGGTGTTTGATGTCCTAATGTTGAACATGCTTACTGTTTAGGTGTTTTTAAAAATTTAGGTTAAAGTTATTCCGATTGGAATTTTTATTATTATTATTTTATTTCATTTTATAGTATGATAAAAAGTAGCCAATATCATATTTACATTTTTATAGGAGAATTTTAAATATTCATGTTATTACAAAGTACAATATGTAGTCGCATCGGCTTAAAAAGAGAGAAAATTTAAGTTTCAAAATAAAAAGAAAGAAGGAATCCATAAAATAATCCCTGCTTTTTAAATTCTTTGGAGTGGAATCTCACTATGAACAATGAGATTTCGGATGAGGCAATCTTGAAAAAATGTGGCTTGATTTTCAATCTTTAAGAGCGAGATTTAGTTTGAAAGTTTCAGAATGTGCGTATGCATGCAAGATAATTAGTTTTTCCAATAGATTTATCACTATTCACAAAATTTGATTCGTTTTAAAATTCTATTAAAATTCCGAATTTGCAGTTTCTATTAAAATAACTCTAAAAAATCAGAGAACACCGAATTAAATGTACCGAGAATAAAAATATTATTATTATTTCGTGCAAGTTCACGCCTTTTTCAAAGCAATTGCTTTTTTGCCTTGTGCTCATAGAAGACTGGAGGAGCATCGAGTGTGATACCATACTTCAATAATGTGTTCACGCGGTGGTAGACCCGTTTTTGCTCGGACGATACCGTCATGCGTAAATGCGTAAATTGTGCGGCACGTGTGATAGACCTCACGCGCCCTACATGCATTCATAATCACGGTATTCAGTGCTATTCTTCTCCAAATTACACACTTCCCCCGTGGGAGAATTAATCGCGATCGATCTTTTATTCGCCGCAACTTTTAACACCGCGATCCCGTTCGCCTATATGAATACCGTAATAAAGTCGTAATTATTCTAACTCCGGTCGGTTCAAAGTTGCAAAGTGCACGTTGGTAATAATCACCGTCGCCCATTTACTTTTAACATGTATTAAATCTATAATAAATATGTATTCATGTATAAATTATGGGCATTAGTATTCATTAAATAAATCGTTTTCTCCATCTGTATTGTAATGATATAGGTAGACGTAACGCGAGAAAGTACACAGTCCAGGTGTTAAGCCGGCATTAGTTATTACTTAACAAGATCGAATGGATTTTCGAAAGATTCGATCGCCGATTGAATTCGCATTTGTCGTGCCTCGAGTTTTCACGTCGCGCTCTAACCGATGTTCATACATTCTCATTTCCACCAGTCATGCAATGACAAAGTTGCATTATTATTTATTGCACGCGTGTTCTGTGCCAACTGACAACATTTATCACGGTCTACATACTGAGCAATCGGTAGGAAGAAAAACGAACACCACGCTTTTTCTTCCTGATCGCTATGCGGGTGATATATCGCATTTCATTGATACGCACGTTCTCGCGTTGCGTTTTAAGCAATATCTCGATAACACTGTGAAAAAGCCATGAAAGCACGGTGAAATCGCGTCGCATTATGTGTTGTGTGTATCACAATGTACTATGCGTGCAGATACGCGTAGCGGTCGAAACACGCGGTGGCGTCGTCATTAACACCGTTTCCGTTTGTTCTGATACGCCAGAACTCATAACATCGCTGAAGCGATGCGTAATTCCCAGTAGCACTTCGGATTTTTCCGATGCGGATCGAGTAACGTTATACGCGTTTCGCCGAGCGAAACCAGCATTCTTACGGCTGCATTCCTCTATTTTTTTTTTCTTCTTGCCAGGAGCCTCTCGCCTCGCTGACTCCGAAATCTCGCGAGAAGAAACGGCCATATCAATCTCCATCATACGGAATTTCTAGCGTTACTTTATTCCCCTCCAGGACGTTTACAATTAACTTTCATCGTGCATCGCTCGTACTTTTTACACGATAAAGAAACTACGCGTATTATTGCTATTATGTTACAAAAACATTCTTACACGCATTATACTCTTATAAAAATTATGAATAAATATGAAAAACATACTTTAAATTATAAAAATCCTGATTTATAGTACTTATTCTTGATTGTTTCTTTTTATAGAAATGCAATTTACTTGTTCTATATGAATATGGTCAATTATTTATTTTGCGTTTTAATGCTAAATCCGCGGCTGTACCATTTTTCACCTGTCTGATAGTATCTCTTTTCCAGTTAATTTGAATTTGCACGTGGAGCTTTAAATTTTTGCGACTTTTCATATGAATTATTATAATATATAATTATAATTAATTAATTATAAATAATTTTAATTTTGGTGACAACCTTTCCTCGTAAAAAGTCAAATTTACTTTGGACCACGTTTGGATTGATTTAGATCCGCGATTTTAGTATTAAGAACACTGTTCAATGTTTTTAATACTCAAAATACATAAGTAATTAATTATTACCTTCCAGTACGTTTATATAAATGATTTGTTACCCATATTTTCAGAGAAACCTATAATTTCTTCGAGAATTTATTTCAGTACTTCCACATACATATTTTTTGTAAAAATTGTTTTGTTTTTATTATCGCGACAAACATATAGAATAGAATCATACTTTCATTTTGCTTTAATTAGTAAAAATATTCATCTTTGCGTAAAAAAATGACATTCTATGCAGGTGTCATGCGTTTCTGCAAATGCACGTTATATAGCGGAATGACTGTTAAGCGTAGAATTTGTGCAGGCGATCTATCTTGGAATATAATTAAATGATTAGTCAGTTGGTTGCGGTTGATTTCTGCGTATAAGAATCGCCTAACGTGCCGAGACAGTCCAGGTAGACTCGTCATCGCTGCATGGCTACGTACATAAATCACATAATGTAATCCTTGATGAGCCGCAAGAATAGGCAGCCATTTCCTGATCCCGTAACTTTTCCCTCATGCATCGTTTGGTCCCCCATAAGTACACACTACAGTACTTAGTTTAATTACGCGTTTCTTTCCGAATGCACTAAATCTTGAATAAATGGCGTATAAAAATTGCAATATGTTGCATTTGTGACATTTCATTAGCAATTTATTTCATTTTATTTTATTTTATTTTAAGAATATTTTCATTTTACAAGACACGGAAAAAGTACAATTCTATTACGAAATGAAGAATATGGGATCATAAATTCGCCGAACATTTTTAATTCTGCATTCTTTTTGTCAATTCATTTCCTTAATTCTTTATTACATTCTGGCGTTTTAAATTCTGGCGCTAAATATATGAATTTGTACACATATTATACTGAGAAAAATTAAATTTTAATAAATATTTATTTAAATAGTACCAACTAAATATTTATTTACAATAATTAAATATTTATTGAATAAAACAAAATTAAGAATTAAATAAAATTAATGATTCTTGTAACAAATATAAGTATATCTTTATATTTAATAAATATTTAGTTAGAATATTTACACAAATGATTTATTAAAATTTAACATATTTTTAAAAATATATATTTAGCAAATTATTTTTACCCAATTATTTTTATGCATATTTATGCAAATTATTTTACGATAAAAAAAAAATTTTCGCATTTATCTTCATAATATGATCTACCTAAATAATAAAAGTATTAGAATACCAATTATCAATTTTTATTTAATTTTAAATATGTAAATTATCAAAGAGAACAATAAAAATTGAGATTAAGTATTGGCGTGTTAGAAACACCTTGCGCAAGCAATTAGAGTTTTTAAAAAACCACGCAAGTAATATAGGATTAAAACTGCAGGTTATCATTGAATGCGAAAAGGATACTGTAACTTAGAGATCTAGTAGGCTTTTGGTCGACGCGACTAAGACTTCTTTGACTATTAAAGCTTCACATGGCGCCGATATAAGCGCGATTCAATCGACGTCGTTATGTTTACGGGAATAAACCGCAAGGTTTACTCGTCTCATCCGGGGAGATCGGCGCGGGAACATTGATATCAAACGGGGCGATATTTCACGGTTTTTGTGTCGCGACGCAGCCCTCTCGCTATCGATACCGCGAACTCGACGAGTGACTTGCCATGGGCACCACGTCGACCGGGATATTACATATCCGCTTGCACTTTCGCAATCTTAAAGAAAAGACTTATTATCGTATAGTAAACGTAGGCTGCGGCCACGCGGCGTAGGTAGAACTATCTGGTCCGTGGTCGTTCTCCGAAAATGGACACGACAGAGGTCGGAAGAGAGACGCGCGTTGTGTTTCTCTGATCGTCGCAAGTTGGCGAACACTGTTGGCGATACTATGGTCTCCCGATCAAGTACGATCCCGAGTATGCGTGGGTGATTTCTGATATCATTCGGACATTACATATTTTATTTTCTTCTATCAAACAAAAATATAGTTTCATTACCGAGAATAATTTTCCCACAAGTTTCAATCGAGCGGATAGTTTTTATTCCTTCATTACACATCACTGCATATTCATATTCAAGCTTCGTAGAGAAAAGTAAATCTAGATTTATACTAAGTGTTATTTGAAATTTAATTAAGTCTTATTTAGAATAGAAAAAAACGAGCACATAGCTTTACTGTTTGTATATAATTTGTATACGAAAGAACGATTTTACTGAAGTATCTATTTAAAAATTTAGATATCTAGCAAACATCGGATATAACATAGTTACGAAACATGTTATAAATATGTACGATGTATTTACATATACATGGAATAATTAAATCCATAGTTTGCTGGGTACAAAAATCTGAAAATAATTGATGTTGAACTAAATAATTATATAAAAACTCAAGAATAATGTGCAATGCTACAAAAAGTTATAATTATAACAAGTTTGTGTTCCACATTGTTCGATAATTATTTTGATAATCCAACAAAAAATTATTTTCAGATCTGTATCTGAAACCTAAACTGTTAGTTCAACAAAACCGTTCTTTTATATAGAACTTGCAATAATAAAGAAATTACACGGATCAATGCTTTTAATAATAATTTTTATCTGTCTACCGTATGAATATTTCTGTACAGAGTTAAACGGATTAGCAATTTACATTTACATTTGTCTGGTTGAATAGAGAATAATTCCTACTGCGACTTATCATTAATACTTTATACAGCAGAGAAATCGATTTGGTAAAGACGCTGTAAAGATTTCCATTAAGCAAACGTAAGCTGTAGTCTACAGTAATATACGCGAAGCGATTCGACTCGAATGGAAACGAGAGTATCCAATGTACGGAAAGTTGCTATTTGTGATCGAAGCTTTACGATATTTTACCATATGTTTAGTACAGCACGGCTGTTGTGTGATAAAGACACTTTATTTTATGTTTTGAGGGTACGGCCCATGTCGATTTACGACATTATGTTCTACGCTGAATAGATTGTAACTTAAGGTACCTCTCCCATCGCCGGACATATTTACACATCGCCGTGGTGGATTTAATGAGTGGACTACCGACAGTAAATTCCGCGATGCGATAAAATAAACCGGGACAAGATACGCTAATGTCGGTTAAACGTAGTTTTAGTACCGTGCCGTGCAGCGTATGTTCGAACATGTCAATTGGCATTTGTAAAACAATTTCTAAGACCGCCCGGAGTAATCTCGTGATCGTTAACGTACATATTGAGTAAACACCGTATTAATCCTTCTACTCTGTCGTAAGACTTTTTTAAGCTTTTTGACACAAGCGATTTTACTCTCAAATTTCATTTTTGCTCATTTTTGCTCAAATTGTAACTTTTATTAAATAAAAATTTTAACAATGTAAATAGAGACGTTGAAAAGTAACCCTGAATTTTTTTGCAGAACAAAAAATACTTGGGTTGATTAAAGAAGATCTAAATTGCAGATGATGGGAGTAAAAATATAATTGCACGAAGATTTAAAATAAAATATTACCAATAGAATACGAGAAAATTTATTAGCCCTCCCTCGTGTATTATTATTAGGTGTTGGAATTAATTCGTAGCGTTTTTTAATGAAAGAATGTTATTTATTTCACATGAGCATTAAAAAATACATTAATGAAAGTACTTCCCATCACTTGTAAAACGCTACGAATTAATTCCAACACCTAATATATAAAAAACGTTCGCAGCAAACAAAAATTATCCGAAAGAGAAATAATTTCACTATTCACGAGAAAAGTAGCAAACGTTGCTATTTATAGCTATGATTTATTGGCTACCGGAGTAGCAGTAATTTACGAATGAGCAGTGAGCAAAAGAGAATATTTCGCGAAATAATCGCGTTTTATCCGATGATTTAGTATCATCTCGTAAAATATTGAAGACGGACGCAATGCACATTTAAGACTTTAGCGATCGCGTGCACTACAAGGCCGCAGGACGCAGAGAAAGATTTTCTATGTGTGATCGATGCACTCTCGGGGACACGGTGAGCACGCATGGCGAAACCGCAGACATGTGCAAGGCGAGCATGAATTAAATAATCTAGGTTGATTTTACCTTGCACGCCTTTCCGATGCGTCGTCATTGAGGAGGAGCTACGTTTATGACTAGATCATCCGACGTTGCTCATACACGTCAAGAACCACGTTACGTCTCGCTCATGTGATATAAGAATGAAGCTAAAATAACCGCCGCAACGTAGCAATTCTACAATGTCAAAGATCAGATACTCCGGTACTAGCTTAGAACGACGACGGCACGTAGATGCTAGTGGCAGCCAGTAATGTTCTTGTACAGCGATTTCTTACTTGCTATAGTAGATATAAAAGCATTCTAGATGTAAAAGATATGTTCAATTGTGCCTGTGCAAACGGCATCTAAAACATTAATATTAATAACTAGACTGCGGATATTTATGGAAAATATTTAACTGAATATTAACCGTCGGACAGTTTTTTAGGCAGTTGATCGTTATTCGTTGAAGAATTATTTAAAAGTAAAAAGGTTGAGATTGTCATCTGTAAATATGCAATTTATGCAAAATATACATTTTATGCGAAATATTCAGTTAAGTATTTTACATAAATATCCGTAGTCTATTATTAACATAAAAATAATTACATTACGTTATTACATGTTTTACATGTTTTTAAAATTGGCTGTACCTATTTACTTCGAATCTACTCTAAATTGATAGGAGAATACGAAAGAATGTATCTGAGATCAGCATATTTTCGTTGATAAATGCGAAATAGCACCTTTCTATTTTACTAGTTACTTAATTTACTAGTTTAATTTACTAGTTGCGTAAAGTATAAGCTGTCATAAATTCTTTCTACCCACAATCCGATTTCTACCTATAATACAATCAATAGGATGGAAAATGATGAGTTAACATGATGCATTGAACGCTCGTGAAGAATATTTCTTTCGTTTTCTCCGATATGACGCAGCCATGACTTACGTAAGGCGACGTAAAAGTATGTGTACGTGCGTGTGTTTGGCCAGTTACGCAATGGTCCGAATTTATCACTTTCTCACGTCGTTATATAGGACGCACTATCTTACCATAATGCCATAGGGGACCTCATAAATATTAATACGGTAGCGTATATAAGAGTGCGGCTATGCAAAGTAAGGCCACGCGCTCAATAAGGCCGCCTAGTATCGAGGTTCCAACGTAATGTCCCTCGGCTGTTCACAGGAACACATCGGAAAGGGAAATGTCGCACAGAAACTCGCATACACGTATTCTCAATTAATTCGCGAGCGCGTTTCTCAAGTTACATTTTTTGCAATTAAAATTCTGCAATCTACAGGCGGTGATCTTCCATTTATCAGCGTAAATAAACAAAGTTTATTTAACGAATAAAAAAGAGATTTCTTATTAATTAGTCTGGAAGTTTAACATAATTAAGGTAATGTTTATTTAACTTAAGCGATAAGTAAATTCAAACTAAATTCCCAAGATAATAAATTCAGAAAAAATAAACAACTGATAAATAGGCAACTGGGAATTGCCGCTGTAAACGGCGCGTAGTTTTCTTTAAAATATTTTATATTATATCATGAAATACTTGAACATGTTTCGGTTAATCTTTAAACCTTCTTCAGCTAGAATTCAGTAGGTAGTACAATCAGTTGTTATCCATGAGTAGTAAAAAACTTTGAAAGGATACTAATTGCACTAAATCGATAATTAAAGTATCGGTCAATATCATTGTGCAACAGTATTCATCCATTAAAGAGTAAGACTCTCCATGATATTGACTGATACTTTAATTTACTACGATTAGTGTCCTCTCAAGGTTTTTTTACTTATACGACTCATGGATACCAATTGATTATACCATCACTGAATTTTTGCTGAGAAGGCTAAAAGATTAGCAAAACATGTTCAAGTATTTCATAATATAGATAATTTATGTCCTGTTTTTTTGAATTTATTTAACTTGTTATGATAATAACTTGAAAATCATTTTAGGTTGTATTGCTTTTAAAGTAAGGAAGCAATATATTGATGATTGTTGTTAAATAAATTCAACGATTACCTATTTTATTTTTTATTCATAGATTTAACACTAAAAAAAATAAAATCACCTGGTTATATGCGGAATTGTCATGCAACAGTGTTTAATTAAATATAAATTAAAGAAAATATTTTGAAAATGTATTCTTTATCTAAAATAATATAATATAAAGAGAGAATAGAAAAGAATATAAATTAACTATAATTATTGCTAAGAAGAACATGAAGTATACATTTGCAAAGTAAAATCAACTAATTAACAATTTCAGATTCTCATTTGTTTATTTTATGATTAGCTTCAAGGCGACTCCAGCTTGTTAGCCTAATTTGCACGTTGCCTAGTGGAAATATTAAATTCGTTGCTTTGCTCAAAACACGTTGCAAGTCGCACAGGCGAAATAAACGCGTAGTACAGCGTACGTTTGTTTCATTTTCGTTTGAGCGAAATGGAATCTTGGGATGGTCGCGCGCTAATCTCGAACGAGGGTTAAGATCTACTAAAGGTCGCAACGTTAGTGATAACAAATGGTAATCAGTTGGATGCGCGATAAACAATGCAGATACCGCCCATGAAGCGGGAGCGGCTTCTCGTTAATTAGATTTTTTGATTAACTATATATAAAGCTGGACCGCGCGGCGCGCTGAGGCAGGCGGTCCGCTCTCGCACGTGTTGCACGCTTGTGCGCACGCACACGCACACGCACACGCTCACACGCGTGCACGAGGGTCCAGTGCATTCCTTCTTGTAATAGACGGACCCCGAAGCCTGGGACTTTTCGTCCCGTGATACATTTCGAAACGAACAAAAGAGTTGAACGCGGAGCATTAACCTTTCGGATTGACGGCGGAAGATGAGATTTACTTTCAAAGAAGAGGAAATGATCGTAAAATTATACAATTATGAAAGATATTTTAAAAAGAAATAATAGATATTTTATTATAAAATAAAATATTAATTTTTATTTTCTAAACTTTGTTTCTTCTTCGTTTCATGATTTAAAGTTATTATTTGATTTCAGACTGTTGGTAAAATGAGATTTACTCTCGATTTGGCAAAGATGAGAAAGTGATCCTAAAATTATGCAATTGTAAAATTGCGAAAATAAAATGTTAATATTTATTTCTTAAATTTGATTTTTCCTTTGTTTCATGATGTTTTAAGAAAGTTATCATATAATCTACATCAATTAAAGAACAGAAAATAATACAAGATGAACTTGTTTTAAAATGTAAAAGTATGTACTCTCAAGGATTTGCTTGTCAGATAAATTTTTGCGTATTCGTAAAATCACGATTGAAGAACTCCGCCACTTTCGAGCAACAACAACTTTCACGTTATCGTGATTTTTTTTTGCTGTATTTTTGTTGCACCACGATGAAATCGAGAAACTAGTTTGCATCCATTACCGTAGCCTGGTGTTCAGCTGTCTTAAGAGAGATATGCAACTTCGCTACGCCGTTCAAAAAGTAAAGAAAAACTTATTTATTTTAATGCAAATTGTTCCCTTCGCCTGTACAACGAATGAAACGCTTCATCAAGTGTCAATACAATGTAAGAAATGGGAAAGAGAAAGATGTAATAAATAATAGATAATGAAAAGTAAATATATGTTAAAATAACTGTAATATATAATACATATTATTTGGCTACTTCCGCAATGATCAAGTCATATATAAAGCATTTTTATAAAGATTGCGGAAAGCAATTAGCAGTCTCGCTGTATGCAATAAGTTAGAGATGGTATAGCCGTAAATATATACATTAAGCACAGAGATTCGTTTGCGATATAATCGCACGCGATGGAAATCGCCGAAGAACGTGACGTCCGTAAGTATAGTTACGGATATTTAATTCGTGCTTCTCTCTCTCTCTCTCTCTCTCTCTCTCTCTCTCTCTCTCTCTTCTTAGTCTAAGTGCAATAAAAAAAATACGTAAAACGACAAAATATTCTTAGATATTTTAATTTAAGCATATGTATGCTCTTTAATTTCTTATTAATTTTATGATAAAAATAAAACATGAAGGTAAGTTTAAATTCTAATATATATATATATAAAAAGAAACACTCAGAGTTAGAAAGGTAGCTTTATGAGTTACTTTTTAGGTTATTTTATTATAGAATTTATATTTATCATAGTAATTAAGTACAATAAAGGCTGGTTCTTTCATCTTTGGATGAATTATGTGATTATTTACCTACTGAATAAACAAAAGAATAAAAGAGTAAAAGCATAAGAGAGTAAGAGAGTAAGGGGAGTATCAGACTACGAGTTGACGATTACGGTTGCCCGGTTTTATTTCAGCCAATTACGATGGACTCGCTACATCATGATTGGTTGAAATAGAACCGGGCAACCGTTAATTGTAATCATCACTCTGTAGTCTGATACGGGCATAAAACAGTGAGCTGAAGTTTATCGAAAGGTGGAACAACCCAGCCTAATGCCCAAATTCTTCACCTCTAGATAACTTTATCCGAGAGATATCTTCCAGTTTACAATGGAGATAAAATTATCCGCAACTTACCTGGAAGTGAAAAATAAGATGGGTATAAGATGGATATTTTATTTTTATGTTAGGGTGTGTCTAAATTACCAAACCGCGAGCCGAGCCTGCATCCACATTTGATGTGACTCAATATTCATTTCGATAATATGGATATAGGATCTTTACGATCTGGACGCACCCTTATATTTTATTTGTTCCAATTTTATATTACTTATTGTACTCAGATTTTATAACAAATACATATATAAGGTAATCTAAGAAGTAATTCATAAATAACTTATAAAATAACTTTCCCAATCTTGAAAACATTTCAATATATGTAATAAATATTACTTATTTTAATATTACTTATTTTATTATATATATTTAACTGTGATACTAATATAATTTTCGGTTCATTTTATCGTAATGTCTACCTACAGTTTATGAATAATATATGTAACTACATGAAAAATATAAATTGATTTTGCATATTTATTGCTGATATATCGCGGTTGCATATAATTTGAGTCAGGGCACAACGTTGCAGAATGCCATTTTTTGTTTGATGATTTATACATTTATGATTTTCTTTCTACGTTGCGCCGAACATTATGCACATTAATAAAGCGAGCAAATAAGAGAAAAATAAATAACAAGACAGAACGAGCTTATCAAATCATAAAATGAATTTTAAAATTTCTCTCAAGATATTTAATCATTCAATACTTTGCTGCAGTATCAACCCTCCTTCATATATTTATGTATATCCAAGTGGTCTTTATCTTCGTTGAATTAATTAATATATATACTAAGGGTATGCTTACCTTTCATTTATTAAACTTGCATTTATCGTTTACACTTGATAATTATATTCATCGTTCATTAATTTTATATTAATATTACGATTATAAGATAAAAAATTCAAGAACTCAAGAAATGGCATTTTTCTTTTAAGTAGAAAAATATAAAGATTATCTCGAGAGTTTACTGTATTTTCTTTTATTTGACGTTTTGTATAATTTACAATGAATTTTTGTAGCAATAAAAAGCAATAAAATATTTAAGTTATAGCTATAAATAATCAAACGAATTATCTGCAGAAAATATTTTGTGTTTTAAATTAATGTTTATTAAAATTAATTTTAATGAAAAAGAGAAATTTCAATTAAATGAAAGACAAAAAATATATATTATAATTCATACATATATTATATGAATTTAATATATACATATTTTATGAAAATTTTAAGGAACATTAGTTTTAAATCAATAAAAGAAAGACGAAAAAGAAAGACGAAAAAGAAAGAAAGAAAATTACGAAAAAACCTGTATGAGAACACTTTAAAATACTTCAGCTTCAGGAATCCGGATGTTCGAAAGATAGTAATCATTTCAGCAGATCAAACTTCGCGGTCAAGTTATAATACGTGTCCTGAGCACTGAACGCTTCACGCAGTTGAGATGTTATCGAAAAAAAATACTATGTTATGATTTTTTATAACTTAGAAATTAAAACAAATGTTAAGATTACATAAATTATTATTATTATTATATGCGAAAAATGCAAAAGAGGAGTTCTCTATCTTGTAACTTTAGTGCTTATTTTCTGCAACATTACGTGGTCTTAAAATCATTTTTAATGAAGCTTCCATTTTTAATGAACAACATTCTTACATATATATAATATATATGAAAAAAATAAATTATATTTACATATCTACATTATTTATATAATTAATAATATTTATATTTATATTTGTATGTTTCCAAAATTTGTTGGTCGAGTTCGCTTTTTTTTTAATGAGTTACTCAATACAGCCGGGTTTCCCGCGGAATTGTTTGACAGCACATCCGCATACAAACGCGCGGTTTCCGGCGCGTTCGGTGACGCGTTTGAAACGGTGGAATTCTCGTCTTGGGATAACAGTTCCTCGTACTTACCTGGCCAACATTGAGCGCCAGGAACCAACAGCACACCGCCGCCGTCGGCAGCAACCTCCTCATCGCGACGGTCATTTTGCAGGATGACCCGCGTCCGCGCGTACTGACTGAGTTGCAGAGCGTGTCGCACCCGCCGAAGGCCAGTCTCTCACGTCACATTTTCCTCGTTCTCCGAGAAGAGTCTCATCGTATCCGCCGAGGTACCGTGACGCGATAGTCAGGTGCGCTCGCGAGGTGACCACGAGGCGTACCACACGAGGCCGTTCTCCTTTCGCACGCACGCCCTTGCTGACGCGTTGGTATCGCGAAATAAGTCTCGGAAATCGACTAGGAAAGTCAGTATGACCGCGACGAGGAAGATCGCTAGCGGGTGTTAGACTGGCGCAATAATGACTGCGCTCACCGAGCTACTCCGAGGGACGCTCAGATGTTCGGTTTGCTGGTGGGGATGGAAGTGGCCGTAGTGGCCATTCCCTCTTCATCCGACTCGTTGTATACGCGATGCGGGCATTCATGTCTCCGGATTTAGTATAACTGCTGTATGGTTGCTGGTACCGTCGTGAGAGGACGGTAGAGAGCAAGCAAGTGGTTGGCAATCGCGATTTCTGATGTATCAGCAAGACTTGGTGCAAGTTAGGCTTATAGCGTTATTAAGTTAGTTTTACGGCAGTGACGCCACCAAAAAGTAAACCATCCAGTGAACACAAAGTTACATGTAATGTATCTGTTAGTTGTAATTTCCCACTCAACAATATAACCATAACAAAAAAATCCAAAAAACCAAGGCAAATGAAAGTCAGCGTGATAGTTAGTACGCAATCTTAAATCTTTATTCCAAAAAATAGTACCTTTTAATTCACTTTGGAACCATCCTCAGCAATATAATTTCAAAATATCAATCCCTTCATGTCTAAGGAAAAAATTATCATTAATAGATTTGAAAAATCCCAAGAATAGAAGAAATTTGTCTCGACATTGGATAAAAAAACAATTTAAAATTTATTCTAGAGAGTATCATGTTAAAACGCATGTTAATTGCAGCTCGAACGAAACATACCTAATATATTTTATATAATAAGTAAGATATATATATAATACGAGTGTTATGTTTGAATTATATTGAATTGTATTGAATTATATTATTATGACTGGAAAATTACAACTAACAGATACGTTACATGTAACTTGTATTCACTAGACAGCATTTTTAGATAATTATCTAATAGTCGAGATAATTAAACAGCATCATGAAAACAACAAAAAAAAAGATGATACTGATAATAACACTTACTCACTCAAATGGAGTTATTCAAAACTTCATATTGCTTTACGTTTAATAATTTTTGCAGTACTTACGATCATAAATATTCGTAAATCTAATCGCTAAATCGCTTGCTCGTCGTTGAAAATTGTAAAATAATAAAATAATAATTAAAATAACGTAATAATAGAAGAAGAAGATATTGTACTTGGCTTACCTATCAACAAGGAATTTGATTTGATTTTACTCGACCACACATATTCAACCATACCTTATAATTATTGGCTAACTAGAATCCATCCTCAATTTATTACTTTTATCTAAATACAATTTATTATTTTTTTTATCCTACACCTGCAAATGCTTCTTACTCTACATATTACAACCTTAATTTTTAATTCTACTTCTGATTACTATTCTAGAATTTTTATGCAAAAATAGTAATCTTTTTCCTATATCTTGTGACAATTCGTATATTTTCCTAATAATACACTTTTCACAATTATTTTACACCTATATTGTTACTCCTTACCCTAATGAATTAATAATATAACATTAAATTAATAAATATAATCGCTTTTTATCAGTATCACTTTTTCAAAATATCAAGATTTTAGTTTTATATGTCAAAGTACTACTTCAAGGTGCCATACTGGCGAACATTGCACAACTGATAATCCTACACAAATATAAAATTGATTTTAAGTTTGGTTCTTAGGAGCGTTCCTAAGCCTGGACTTCGTAGACTTCTGTCTAAATCTACTACTGCTTTTTATATCTGAAGAACTTTCAAAGCGACTAACAACGACTATTTAAATAATTATTAATTTATCGATAGAGAGATAAGAATTTTAATTAATCTTAATCTAACTGCTATTCGTATTTTTATACATATTACCTTCGCCTTCTCTCAGGTTTTATTCCAAGAATACTTACATATTGAACCGCCTGATTGACTAAATATAAATCAGACAAATTTAGGATAATAAAATTCAGATATCTAAAATGATTCAAAAATACCAGAAATAATAAACAAAAAAACATATAACAGCGTTGATGTACTGGCAACAACTACTGAAACCGGTTCGAAGAGACTCAAAAATTATAATAAACGACCCGTGCAGGTCGACCTAGACTGGTTCGATCTATCGTGATTAAAGGAGAGGTGCGGATCTTTGAAAGTGCGCCTATCAGTTTCAAAAATAATACTCGACTTTATTTTTTAAAGAATCTACATTGTAATATTTTGGGAGGTTTGGATGCATTCGATTTATTATTCATGGTTTTGTATGTTTCGCTTTCACAGATTCTTTAATCTATCGTCAAAGCCATGCTTAAGACGTCACAATGCAGACAAAGACTTCATATAACAGACAATAGAAGCGGCTTGTAATCATTCACGAGTAATGTATGATACATCTTGATCTGCGATGACAGATATTGTATCTAAAGTCTGAAATTGAAGCGACATTTATATTAGGTGTTGGAATTAATTCGTAGCGTTTTACAAGTGATGGGAAGTACTTTCATTAATGTATTTTTTAATGCTCATGTGAAATAAATAACATTCTTTCATTAAAAAACGCTACGAATTAATTCCAACACCTAATAGGTATATGCAGACATCAACAGCTGTAAATGAGAAACGTCGATTATAATTATTGTTTTCCTCTGACTTCAAAGAAAAACGTATATAATATGTACATAATAATAGATCTTTTAGTAGAAAACATAATATATTATTTTAACTTTGAACTTTATAATATTGATTGTTTTATAATAACAGTTTTATATTAACAGCAAGATATTGATTTAGTTAAATTAGTATTAACTTAAATTATTTTATATCGTGACAATAATTTTATTTATTTTCAATTGTTAATTTTGTAATAATTTTGTAATAAAATTGTTATTTCACGTTCCTATTCTTCAGGTATATGTTTTTCCATTCTCATCACCGGTTTTGAACATTGGTGAAACTTTTGGAAGTACGCAGCTGAGTAGAGATTCATCTGATACACAGGAGGGTGGAAACTTTATTTTTTCGTTATTGATTTTGCTGAGGATGACCCCAAGAGGTTGATCGAAACGTTCGAATGTACAGTAAGTCAAATACAATTTATATATACATATAATCAATGATTGTGCATTAAGTACCGTACCGAATTCTCATTTGTCTATTTTTCTACATTATTTTTATTTCGAGAATCCATAACTAGTAATTCTTATTTATCAATTGTATATCATAATATATTTTTTATTTATAAAGACAATTAAAAAAATATTGTATAGTTTAGTAATAATTTTAATAATAATTCTATGTTCCTTTTTATTTTTTTCATATTTTAATGTTTTATGCATAATAAGTATATATTAATACTTTAATTAATCTTAATATCTTGTTAGTATTGTATTCGGATATTTGGATATAAAAGAAGTTACTTAATACGTTGATTTGAAAAAATAAAGTACACTTATTACAACGATATTTCATATCCGCAATATTTTTTATCGGATTATTGGCAACGAGACAAGAAATTTGACAGTCAAGTCTTCTTATTGCTCTTTCATCTACATCCGTTCGAGACTGTCGAGAAGTTCGAGGAGGAATTCTTTGTCGCGTATTGATTGAAGTTTCTTTGAAATGAACGGGGGAGTCTCGGTTATGCTTCTTTAAATGCAAATAAAGTGAATGCGTTATATAGGACTTCCTCGCTTTATATATGTATATATATATATCCGTAGAAATCTTATAAAATATTTATAAAAATTTTATATTCTTTATGACATCACCTTGACACATTCTTCAGTGCCAAATATAGTCTCTTATTGATGATCTGACAAAGATATGAACATAGTTATATACATTATATGTAAAATAATATCGACGTTATCTTGTAATAATAGTACAATTTAATAAATAGTAGGTCACAGAATATTGCTGCATGTTACATATAGCACAAAGATATCTGTAAGTATTTTTTAATTGATACTTACTTTTACTCGCTATATTAATTTTTACTTGCTTGAAATAAATCGTATTATATATTATTTAAGAGATGTTTTTATGTAAGTTCTTGTAATAATCATGCAATTTAATAAATAATAGAATATTAAGTGAAAATCGATTAAACCTGAATGAAAAATGCCATATTCGATTTGCTTGAACTAGATACTGTAAAAATTCACAAGAAATATTATTAGACACGAAGCGCCGCCTTGATCAAATATTTTTCACTCAAGTGTGTTTAATAAACAATAGAATATTGCTATATATTGCACATAGTATAAGATGTCTAAAAGATATCTCCAAGCATCTCTCGATTACATATTTTTAAAATATGTAAAATATACTCATTTAAAATAAACCGTATTATCTTTTATTTAATAAATATTTTTTAATAATATAAGATATAAGTTTAGCTATTCTTCAACGTCGACTTTTTCAATAAGAAACTTTTCAATAAAAACTCCGATAGATGCATCAATATTGCAAAGAGTTTATTGTTGCTGATGGGTTTTGCCTCAAGCTTCATATAACGTCCCCTCGATAGAACCATCTCACAAGGGACGATCTTACACTTCGCGTTCTTAATAACATCCGGGGGTTGTATTCAATCTCGACAAACATTCGCCCACATTCTTCGGGAATTTGATTTTCGTCCTTTTAAAAAAGAACTATTCATCATTCAATCGTTTCGCAAGTTTCCAAATATAATCATAATATTTCCGCTACGAAAATCGCCCTCTCGTTTTTCAGAGGGTGGCTCTTAATGGCGCAAAGGTCGTATTTGTCGGGAGGGTTCCGAGAGCACGTAAAGCAAGTTTCATCTCCAGTCGGCAAGTAGGCGAACCGTGTTTGACATGCACCGAACAATCTCGTGCAAATACCAACAGGCAGGCGAGGGCTGCTTCCTTTTTTTTATTTTCTCCTACCTATGCTATTCTTCTCGCGCGGAGCCGGCGACGAGTTGCGCGAGGGAGCTCCACGAGGGACGCGAGGGGGTTGGTAGATGATAAGGGGTTGCGCAAGCGCCGGCGTATCGATCAGGGTAGCCCTCCGGGCGACACCCTCGCGATTCTCCGCCGAGCTTCACTGCTTCATCGGCAAACTAGTGGGTAGTACACGCACGCGACACAGGTAAGTGGTTATAGTTTAAGAGTCGCATGTTTGGTGAGATTTTCAATTCCGTGCTTCGTAAGAAGGTCGATCCAGGTGAGAAATGGTGATTCCACGTGAAATCGCGATTTCCTCAGAACACGCCTTCTCGTAAAAGCACTTTGCCGGTTCTAGCCGCTTCTAGAGTACGCAAGGTGACAGGCTGGTGGCGCGCACCACCTTCACGTGACGGTTGTCTTCGCCGAGCGGGGTAGTTTCGATTCCTCTCTCGGGGTAGTTTCAACGTCGCTCTCGATAGTCGCTCGATAGGGCTGTCGATGAGACACGCAGATAACGTTGTTGGAATAACGTTGTGGGAGTAGCGTCGCGGGCTTTATAACAATAACGAATCAGCTCAATCGAATACTCCAGCAAATTGCTTTATCTAGCAAAAGCTCGAATTAACGTCTTTGCGTAGCGAGAGATCACCAAGGTAAGTTTATACTCGCTCGTATTGACGGCGAGGACAAGCGACGTGTGGGCGGTCGTTGATAAATGAGATCATTATCTGCTTGAATGGAGGTGTATGTATTTTGATACGCGTAGTGCAGTTTTCGGATTTACGTCCATTGCGCAAAATTCCGTTGTCTTCCGATGTCTCGTTTGGATGGGGTACAATCGATGTTCAGTCATAAATAGTCGGGATAGTCGGAGAAAACGAGAAACGAGTGCGATAATTTTAGCAGGGGTGACACATCGAGTTTCGGGAAACGAAAAAGTAATGGCGAATGCGTGCGTTTTACAAAGAGGCATCTTCATTGATTTTTTTTTTGTTGAACGAATTTTAATTTACATTCCAGTTCTCTTTAGTGAATCTCTTTCTATCCTTCTTTTTGTCGTGACGTTAATAAAGAGGTATTTTCTTGCGAAGTTTCAGTCATGGTCGCTGAGATGAATCTTACGATCAGCATAAACGAGAATATTCTTTTGTGCGATAGCGCTTCTTTCTTTTTATATGCTTAAATATATTCTTTTACGAGGATTTTATCTATTTCTTATTAGAATATTCTAGTAATAATAAGTGGGAATTTATCTATACAATAAAAGTGATTAAAAGTAACGATCTTTAACATCGTAGGTTCGGATCATGAATCACGATATAGAAATTAAACCCAGAAGTGCTTTTACTAAGCCTAGAATTTTCCATCTTTTGAACAAAGTGAGGTTGATGAACTTAATTTATATTAATGAATTCGGTCGTTAATCTTGTATGCACAATAATCTATCTTCATATAAATGTCAATACATTATCGTATTACATCAATTACGATACATAATAAATGCGATCGAAAAGCGTTAATTAAAAAAAAACCTGATTGTTATCTATTTTAGATTATAAGAATTTATTGATTAGTCTTGAAAAGTACTGTAATAAAAATTCGATAACTGTAGTGATTGCATTCTTCAGTTTAATATATTATACACGGATTAGCGGATTCTTCTGTTACGCAATTTCTTGTAACATTTTATTTTATCTCAATCCGAGCAAAATATATGATAGATATATCGAAAGATAACATGCAGGAATTTCATTAAGATTCCAAAGTGAGTCAGATGCGGAGATTAAAAGCAAAACGCAGTAATCTTTTAAATAAGATCTAATCTTCGTAATTGCGTGAGTTCAAACATCACTGGAAGTACAATATCCGTAATCCGTTGCATTTGGAATTATGAAGATACGTAATATATAATTTATATCAGTGACGCACAGAGCAACATTTGCGCTAACTTTAACACGAATATTTTGAGATATTCGATCATCATTAATGTAAATTCATGATTCGGCATTTATCCCCATTAATGCTTATATTATTACGCTACGGTAAATTTTCTATTAATATATTCTCCTAATTTAACGTAGAGATGCTTCAATATTTTAATTGAATCAAGAGTTTACTATTTGATTATCATTCGATAAGTCTCCCGTTGAATTTCAACGATTTTGTCTGAGTGGACAGACCCTCGGTAAGCCGGGTGTATCGATCCTTACACCATCTGTCATTTAATGGTGGTTAAATGTATCGGAATAGGATTGGAGTATAATTATTTGTACAGCCGGTGTTGCTGGGATATCTGTATTAACACCTGTAAAATTACACACACAGTTACATACTACTTGCTAACAATGAGTGATCCTTCAAAACATTACAGAGGATTATTATTTATGTTTCTCGAGCGTCGTTAGGAAATATGAACGAATAATCATCATTCTTGCTTTCAATCGATAATAATATTATAGGATCAATATTTTATTTCCCTCCTTACTTTTTTCGATATCTGTCAGAGGAAGTTATACTTTATGCTCATACTTTTTTTTTTATACATTTATCGATTATTTTTCCACATATACTGGAATAACAATTGAATATACCTCAATTTCTGAAGCCATACTTTATTTTATAATTAAAGCGTCACAATTCTAATTCAGACTTTTAACTGCACAAAACTTTGTATCAGGTAACTTATCATCTATTAACACACATACCAGGCTATTGTTGTGACTTTCTTGATTGTATGTAACATAGTCATTATAGGAATTCGATGCATGCAGCGGTATTGTGCGTGTAAAATGCTCGATGAGCTGTATCCACAGGCGTAACTCATCAACACGTAATGGCTCTATAACTCGTTTACCACTTCGCGGTCTAATAGGTAGGTGCTATTCGCGGCGCAAGGATAATTCTATGCAATGCCTTACACTAACCCGCGAAACTTCCGAAATACTATCACATGGAAATTGGTACAAGTAGAATAATTTTATTTCTCATTGATTCATTGGATTTGCCTCTCTATAATTTTACTTAAATTATACGCTCGCACGATTTGAATTTCCTGAAGCAACAAACGCGAAGGCGAAGCAGCTTAAAATCACTATAGCATGATAAAATTCGAAGATTTGAATTTAGACTTTAAAGAATGGCCTCGGAATGAAATATGAAATGCTTACGACCCAGATATTCATTCACCTGCAAGCTCTATGATAAATTTAGAATTTTCTCTTCGCAAGATCTTGATGGAAACTCATCACTCATCGTATACTTTTAAATATTTCTTAACCCCTTCTTTCTTTAAATCCCAATTTAGTTAAGTTTAATTTTAAAATGCTAAAAATGCATTTATATTATAGAGTTTAAATAAATTATGTTTAAATGAATATATTATAGTGTTTTAATAAATTTAAAAAAAAATTGATATTACATAATAGAATCTCTAGGAAATGTTTCGATGTACAAAGAAACAATCATTTTATTCTCAGTTTGATGTGAAACATGAAACTGAAGAATAAAATAAGTGAGAACATTCTGCAAGTTGTTTGTTTGATTATCAAATCGAATCGGGAGATTTCTCTTCTCGAGTAACACTTCAAGAAAGTTGAATGTCGGAGATACACGCGAACTTCACCAGTTCTGCGAATCGTGCATGTTTTCCCTATTATCGGAGAAGTACGGAAGAAACAAATATTAACGGTCGGAATGTATCATTGCTTCCTCGACGTTTCTTTTCCCGCGATGAGCATAGAATTATCCCGCGAGAGCTCTTCAAGAAAAGGTGCGCTCTACCCGATGATACGATCGACGAAGCAAGTCATAGAAGTAGTGTTTCCGTGCCGCGCGTACGTTCCAAGAATACATAAATGCTGGTGTACTCGCGCGATGCCATGAAACATTTCTGAAATTCCAAGCAAAATCGCGCCTCGACTATCGATTTTCATGAGCCTTATATTATGAGTCATTGGTCACACCGGTTACATCCGTAACGCTTCCCTTTTAATGCATAATACGTGATTTCGAAATATTCTTTATATCTCGATTTAACAGCAGCAATTTTTTATCATAAAACTATTAGAGAATTTAAAAAGGGATTTTTAAAATTAAAGTAAGATACCATTGGAAGAGTTGTATTTATTCTATTGAATTTTCAGGGGTTTTTGGCAAGGACTAATGTTTTTTTTTTTTTTTTTTTTAAGAATAAATCATTATGTTTCTTCTTAAATATGTTTTTAATGCTTCAAATATACTTTAAACAGTGTTATAAAATACATGTTTAAAACATATTAAAAATATCAATTAATAATGTTTTAAACTGTTTAATGTTTTAAACTGTTTAAAATATGCTTTTTATCTACCCTATGAATTTTACGTGAAATTTTACTGGATTTCTTTCATATTTCCGCGAATGTCTGAGCTTAAGCATTTATAAAAAAATAAATCTCGTCATATTTTTGATATCATAAGCTGTTAATATCATAATGTGCACAAACATTCACAAAGCATAACATAAAGAAAGTAACAGAATCATGAGTGGATTTTATAATCCTAGCTTATTATTTCCGATACACGAGAGAACCCAATTACGAAAAGATGTCTTGTACAATAAAAGTGTATCGTTTATTGCAGAAATAGGTCATTTCGTTTAAGCCACTAGAATCAAAAAGAAATTTCTCAGCGTTATAAAGAACCCAGGTATTATATATATCAGCACTCAGGTATATTACCTTGTAGAATTGAATTATATTAAAAGTGTCGAACTTTCGTATTTAAAAAAATAATTAATTCGCTTTGAATAATCCGAAAATATTACAGAATAGAAATAAAATTTAATTTTATTGTCAAATTATAAAATATATATTTTGAAATTAAATAAAAATTCTACATATGTTTATTTTTTCAAATATAGAAAAAATAATATAAAAAGTATAAAAAATTAATAATAATTATTGTATAAATAATATCATTATTTAAAATAAAAAATACCGCGTTCTAATTTATTCAATAGATCCAAATAATACAACTGCCTGCTTATACAACTATTTATACAATTAGTCTTATTTAAGAATAAATGAATAAGACTCAGGAGACACAGTAATGCCTCGGTGCTAAGACAAACGTAGCGTCTATAATAATTACGAGTATAATTGATTCAATTACTCGGCATTTAAATCCTTTTCTTTCTTCTATTTGCAGATTTCAACTTGGATTGTTTATTTTCTCCTTCCTCACCTCCTCTTATTTCATCCTTTCCTTTCGGATTACCTTACGTTGAAATTTATCCCGCGACGCATCAAGCAAAGAAAACCCATCCCATCGATCTGGGATCTATCGACCCACAACGAACGACCTATTTCGCGCGTCGCGACGACGTTGCATCGTCAGCAGTGCAAGGATCATCGCCACGACAAAGAATTGAAACGGGTTATCTTCTAGATCGCTAACGGTCCGAACAACGAAACCGGGAGCCGTTTCGTCGCAGCAACGAGCTCGGTGTAACCATCAAGATTACCGGCCGCGGCGGTTGCGCCAAGTACTGTGGTACAGCTCCATCACCCGGCAACATTTCATTCTCCAGTTTTCGTCAGTCCTTCACCTCGAATGTCAACTACCTGAAACGGAGGTGAGTCGTTGGTACATCAGATCTGTAGGACTGACATTTCATCTTGCGTTTATTAATTTTGTGGATTTAATCTACGGTGCTGTGAATGTTTATATATGCCCAAAGGATTAAAGTCATCTTCTGTATACTTTCCGTAATTTTATTGACGCAAGCATATTGAAAAATGTCAGTCCGAATCTTGAATCTGCATGAAACGAAATGCGATGCATTTTTTGTATTTTGTATTGTATTGCGTCCGCCAATCTCGGATTGATTTTATGGAATATTTCTAGAACGCATGGGATCGGTAATGAACTTGAGACAATACACATCTCTCAATACTCAGAAAACGTTTTTTACGTATGAAAATAAGCAATTTACGTGACTTAATCTTATTTCTTTGTTTCGTTACTGCGTATAAATGTAGCAATAACTTATAATTGCGAATAGCGCTCTATATTCTCATTATATTGCGCGCTTTAATGCACTTTTAACGTAATTACTAGTCGTGTGTTATCGGACGAGGTCCAGAGATTCCTATAATTAAAATCCAGCATGGAAATATTTCGACCGAAACGTCGCTCTACCTGCTGCTGAGAGTGAATACGTTGTTGAAAGGTATATACTTGATGAGAACTTATGTATCACATTACTGAGCTAAATCCTGTTTTTATGAGTACCTCTTATATGGAGTCAATTTACGCACACTGGCGTGTGCATGATAATGATCGGCCTTTAAAACAATGTGCGCAATACCTCAATATTCTGCACGCTCTCGGCGGCTCCCATAGTGCGCCCGTGAAGAGAAAATAGATTCCTCTGTCTAATTAGCCGGACACGAGTGCTTACCTGAGTCGGCCATTAAGCAAGCAACAACATGTCAAACTTTCAAGGTTGAAAATTAGGATTGCTGAACTCGATGCGAAGGTTCCCACACTAATCTGCGAAATCATTTATGAGGATTTCCGTTAAACCTATACATTTGCATAAACATGAAAATATACTTTTAATAAAATACTCTTTATATTTTTTTATCTATAAGTATATAAAGCAATGTTGGTATAATAGAAAGCTAAAAGAGATTTTTCTTTACTTTTTTTATATTTACGTATCGAAACTTCGATCCTATAAAATTAATTCTTAAAAATCCTATAAAATTGATCCTATTAAATCCTATAAAATTAATTCTTGAAATACTAAAAATTCTATAAAATTGATTCTATAAAATCCTATAAAATTAATTCTTAAAATACTGTTAATCGATTGCAAAGGGAGAGTTTTAAATATCAAAAGAGATCATATCGAGATATTTGGGAACCTCCGCTTATTTGAAAGTACACTCTACGTTATTGTCAGAGAGAATTCAAACATCGTACCTTAATGTTCTTATTAATAATTTCAAGTCCTTCGTGTTCGACAAATATGGACATGTGCATGTGGCTCGTTAAAAATACCGCTTCCAGCATTGCCCCAAATGCAGCAGCCTGGACGCACGCCATGATATCAAGCCATCGCGCTAACGTTGCTTTACCCGGCAACGTTAACATAACGCTACCTTTCCTCCTTCATCAGCGATATCGCGTCTTTCATCTCTTGCTTTATATTTATGACGTAAATCTCGCTGTTACGTATAACCATATTATACGTAATGTAAATCGATGATGTAAATGTGCAACAACGTAGTTTCGTGCGGATGTCTTATAGGCATTGTTCGCAATATAGGTTGCTCATTTTATTTGACGCGCAACAAATGATTTGAGCAAAAAAGAGATTACCATCTAATGGATGAAGAAAAAAGAAACAAATATGCTTTGACCTGAACACGCCGTGACCGTCTACTTTGCAATCGAAATAGACGTAAGATCCGCAGCACGCATGCAGCGCCGGCCGATTAGCGACCGCCCAGTCTCATTGCCGACGTCATCTCCATGCTCGTCATTCCATCAGCACCAAATGGCTGTGATCGATGTGCATTTAACGCAGTCAGACACGACAGCGTCAGTGCGCGGCCTGCCGACCGATTGTCACTGTCACGACGACCACCATAGCTTGTCTTCCAGGTTCTCGTCAGGGGACCTAAGCTCGGAGCTCGATGATGAGCCCAACGCGGATCCTGGGATGGCCACCGTGGGCCGGCAGGATTCGTCTCAGCCGTATCAAGCAGTGCCGGATCGACCCCTGCAATCCCAACCGGGCCCGATATCGCTGCCAACCCACCCGCCGATCCCGGGTGTTCCACCCCAGGGACCGCCGCAGCCCATCGCCGGCGGCGATCTCAGTCTCAACCTGAGACCTGGCTCGCGGACCACTAGCGCACCATCCTCGCCGGCGAAGACACGGGAGAGTTTGCTCCAACGGGTACAGAGCTTAACCGGTGCCGCTCGCGACCAGGCAAGTCAATTTCATTCCCATTTTCCTTATTTAAATTTATCCGACAATTTCGGTCTAACAGAATCAGATTTAATGAGAAGTAATTTTTCATTAATGAGAAGTAATTTCGTCGCTTAAACGTTATTGAAACGAACAAGAGACAGGATTATTAATAACTAATTAAATAATAGGAAAAATCCTATTTTCAGTCAAAGCAAATATGAATATTAATATTATATTAAAATGCGTTTCAAAAACGGGATCCTCTCTATTATTTGATTTATTCTTATCGATCTAATTTTCATTTATAATTATTTAATAATTAATTTAGTTATTAATAATCCTGATTAAATAAGTAATATCCTAAAATATCTCTTTTAATATCTCTCTATTAGTTCTGTGTTTTCGAAACCTTTAAATCTGGCTTTCCCAAAAGCATTTTTCTGCCATTCATAGAAAAGTTAATTATAATCAATCTTCCGTTTGGTCGGATATGTTGCAAGCCGAGAATGTCACAGTATGTGACAGCTAAAATGATGCGTAGGGTGCTTCTATTTTGGGAGCGGCGGTATCTGGCGCGACCAGAGGCTCGTCATACAGCAAGGACCGATGCTTTACTTTGCTGGTGATCGATGACCAGAATACCGACTGGAGCAAATACTTCCGGGGACGCAGATTGCATGGTGATTATGAAATTCGTGTGGAGCAGGCGGAATTTCGAGAACTGTCCCTGACGGCAAGCGAGGCGGGCACCGTAGTGTCCATGGCTGTCTATCGTAACGGGACCAAAGTTATTCGGTAAGATGAAATTGGAGCATGGAACTTTTTTGAGAATAGTTTCTGCATCCCATTTTATTGATCCTCTGCGTTAAACTAAAATGCATGATTTAAATAGTTTAACGTAACTTTTATAATTTAATATTACTTTAACAGTATAATATTACTCTGCGTTTCTCCTAAACAATACGAAATTAAATTATTCAGAAATAAATTAAAATAATAATTTAAAAAATTTAAAACGTTAATATTGTACATAATGTATAAAAAACTTTTAAAAAAATTATTTTAAATAGAACGTTAAATATAATAACGTAATGAGACAGAAGTAAACTTATTATTTAAAATATTAAACCAATATCAAGCAACGGATACAGCACTTATTATTATTTGTTGTCAGATCGTTCAAACCTGATTTCGTATTGATACGTCAAAATCTACGAGATGCTGGAGAAGATTATAAGAATCTTCTTCTTGGTCTGATGTATGGCGGTGTACCTAGCGTTAATAATCTCACAGCAATTTACAACTTTCAGGTAATGTATTATTACGATAGAATTATCGTTTTTATAAACTCTCTAATTATTATTTACAAAACATAATAAAGAAAATAAAGCTTATTAAGAATATTATATTATAATTTCAGTCATCTACAAATAAGTAAAAATCTTTAACAAATATACGTTAATATATTTACACACACACACATACACACACATATATATATATATATATATATATATATACACATATGTACATTAAAATTTTTATCATCATCCTATTTAATTTCTATATTTTTAATACAGGTTAAATTAAAAAAATTTTTAATACTAATAAAAATAAAATAATGTTTTGATATACATATTAATTAATTTTATATATATTAAATAGGATGATAAAAATTTTAATATACATGTTGTATGCGTAAATATATATGTTGTATGAGGCTCTTCACATGTGATGTATCGATTTTGTGTTTTATATATATATATATATATATCTTTCTTACATATATGCACATATAAGTGAACCTTTCAGTAATTGCTATCGTATTCTATGAAATAGGACAAACCTTGGGTATTTGCTCACCTGCTGGGACTACAGCGCCGTTTAGGTAAAGACAACTTCCCCCTGATTGAACAGAGTTATTATCCCAATCATCGCGAAATGGTAAGTGAAGTCAATTAACATATTTAAAATTTTCATTTTTTCATGTTTAAAAAACAAGAAATTTTTAAATCATCATTAGAATGATATATGATGTATTATAATGAGGACATGCATATAAGAACAATTGTTTTCATTTATTTTTATTCTACATGTCACATAACACTTACAAAAATACCACAATTAAGAGCTAAACTAAATAAAACGTTTATATGTAAAAAATAGATATTTTTTCATTCGAAAGTACACATACATAGAAATCTTTAGCATTCTTTGTATTTTATATTCTGAATTTCGATCTACATAAATTGCTTTTACTTAACGTTAATGAAACTATATATTTATAGATATATAGAACAATATATTATTAGTAAACAATATATTATTAGTAAAGTAAAAACAATAAATGTATTTTTACGACATTAAAACCTTCTACATATATTTATAAGATTATAGATTCGCATATTCAATGTTTTCATCAGATTAAATAATTTCTGAACTATGAATAATAATGAATGTAAATAACAAATGTATACATAGATTATGATTTAATTTAAACTTAAAATGCGCATAACATATTATGAAGTATAATAAAGTACGAGTGAACTTTTAACGACTAAATACTTACTATCTAAGACTACATACAACGATAATTGGAATAATTTAATGATACATAATATACATAAACAATACATAATATATATATATACAACTCGTTAAGAGTGAGAGAATAATCGTGAAAGTAGTCGCTCATATATATTTCAGCGATGAAATCCATATAATATATCCACGCGTTTCAAAATATCTGAGCGATGCAAACTTACTCCTCGTTAATAATAATTGAATAATTAAGGGTCGATTCCACCACACGTCGGTTAGATCAACCAATAATTAACTAATACTTCTTCTGTTTGTGATATAGCCACAATGTGTTAAACGAGTTAAACTGCCATTGTAAACTATAGGATAAAATTAGCCAATGCTGTTACTACGATATCGAATCTAAGTCACGAATAATTTAACAGACGATAGACGATTCTTAAAACTGTATAATATCGGTTTTTCAATACAATTGTTTCTGTCCACTATCGAAATCTATATAAAAATTAGCTCAAAAAGTAATGACATCGTTAACAAACATACATACAGTTGCATCTGTCACAAGTAAAGCTCACCTGTCCTACTTTTCAGTTTCAAAAACCTAACGCATTGCCATTTTTAGATAAATCCGATTTTATTCGAAACACTACTAAAAATATAAAGGCAATTTACAAAGCAGAATATTATTGCTTTTAACGATTAATGAAACTATTTATTATTAAAGTATGGGGATTCTCTTTTGCCTCACGCATCTACGTATGCGGTAACTCATTAATAAACTATCATATTACTTAATTATTCCGAATAATACATAGCAGAAGTTCAGGTCTCTTGCATTTATACGCGCTGCAAACATGCAGCTTTCCATTAAACTACCGCCATACCACATCGCTATATTTCATCGTTTTTCATTTGATTATGCGGCGCGTCCGTCATCAAATTGTCTGGCAGACACGTCGCATCATTTTACGAACGAAAAATTCTGTCGCTTCCCATCGCACGAGGACACGAGTGGAGCACAAAAGTGCCTAACTAAGGTTCTCGCGACCTTTGCTGCTCGCGTTTACGCTGATACTCCTTAATACAATTCTTGTACGGGACTGAGGGAACCCAGGAGCAGCCGCTGAATGACGCCATGCATACGCCATATCTTTCTTGGCAATCCTGAGGGCCTGGTGTACTTTCCCACAGACAATTTTTTCCGCCGCTGGACTCTAGCACGGCACCCTTGCGCCTCCAGTGTGTGTACAGAATCTGCGATACAAAAACCAGGCCATTTTTTTTCCGCGCTCTTCCTTACGATCTCGTATTCTTAGCCGCGTAAACTCGCGTCACGCATAAATCAGCAGTGATTGAACAAATGCACAAATATCTGCGCAGTTCTTTGGTCGCGTATTTTTAGGACACTCCATTTTTGAGAAGCATTCTCGACTGTATAAAATCGACCGAGATTTACAGCGTATGTGATTCATTGCCTTAAATCTTTCACGCAGCGAGTTGCATTGGTTTCGCGGAATCAGTTGAAAAAATATTTGATTTTGCGTATGATTTATAAGTTCCTGTTCAATGTACACTGAATTCGTACTTCGATGTATTTATTAAAAATTCTATTCTCTCTAATTTCCAAATGTACGATAAATTTGATTCTAGTTATGGCTATAATCAAACAACGTAATATATCGTGAGAAAAGCAATATTATTAATTATTACGATAATCCTCATCAGTAATAAAATTCTAAAACATTGTTAAATTCATTTAAACTGTTAAATTCATAACTTCAAATTATATCCAGTTGAATTATTTTTAATTATTTCTATTTAGATTATTTATTAGTTGCCACTGCAATTTCTACTCCTACTCAATACGTATATATTTTCCTATGATTTTTATAGGTTCCTATTCAGATTCTATAAGTTCATATTCAATATATCATAGGCATTAATTAAAACAATGGTGTTAAATAATTAAATGTACTAAACACTAAAATTAAGTTAATTACTTATTAAGAGCATATGTTAACATGCTTTTGTTCATGGACATTGTTTGCTTTGACAAGCTAAGCAATTTAATCACAGAAATAGATTGATTTGCATTTTGACATATACGAAAGTTAAAACAAAACAAAATATTATTTAACTCAAGAAATTGGATTATTGTTCCTTCAATATCTAACAGACGTTAGACAGAATATCTTGTGATATCCTCTGATTAAAATTTTTATACTAGTATATTCTTCAAAATATTAAGAAATTAATAATCGAAGGAATACATTTGAAGTGACGACAGATAAGATATAATCCACTTACATCACACACACAACCCTGTTGATAGAGCTGTCTCAATCCCTTGCGTTGCCTAGTAGTCGTTTCGGCCCATCTTATCGAGAGTCCGCAGTTCGATATGAGTGCTTTTCCCGAGACGATTCTTCCGTTTAGAACGTACGTGTCGCCGACGTTCAGTGTCACTCCGCACATCGAGTCCGTGGATGGTGTCCGTAAAAGGTTCTGCATCAGTGCCATGTCGGCATTTGGGTTCGACTGCGGGAGGAAGAAGCAGAGGCGTAAGGTTAAGCATAGATTGCATTTCGCGATGAACACGACGAACGTCTTTCTACGCGCGGTAACGTTTCGCCAGCACAATAATACGCACCTTGAACACCCTGTTTATCTTGACCTTGTAAGCGATCTCATAGTCGTTGACGGGGAGAATCTTTTTCACCCTCACCACGACGACTGTGACAGAAGAACGTCATTAACTGTGGCCAAAGACTTTTACAAAGATTGGAAAGTGATTTTCGCTGTTATTTAACGCGTAATAGTCGCATGATTTTATAGAAAATTGTAATACATTGGCCATATATCAGTATATCTAAGATACGTAAAACTTATACAATTATTATAGAAAATTATAAAACATATTATAAAGTTATTAAGTTAAAAAGGTTATAAAATACATTATAAAGTATTACACAAAGTTGAATATTTAATATTCCAGTCATTAAAATTATTATATATAGACAAAAATAAGATATTAATACAATTCGTTAAAAAATAATGTAATATTTGAATAAAATTAGAATTGAAATATTTATTAAAATTTCAATTTATATTTTTTGCGCTATGTAATATATTATATATGATATCAAGAACTGGAACATATTAGTGACCGTGAAATTACCAAAATCTGATTCACAAAACTTGGTTTGAGGATGGGCCTGTGCACAGCTGCATGCTGTAGTTTTCTGCACCGATGCTAATAGCACGATTAACAGCGAGAAGTGCATCCACATGAGTAATCGCCCCATCTGAAGAAAATTAAAGAGATACGTTATTTATACAACAAATAAAATAATCCCATTGATAATTTATTGGAATGATCGCTTTGATTGCTTAACTGCTTCAATTTTGTGTATAATTTTGAAGAGCCAGCATGTAACGGTTGATGTCAAGGTAATGCAAATGTAATTTAATCACCGTGAGATGAAACGTGCGTAATGCGACGCAATGAATTGCTATGTATGCGGAAAATCCGTTTATCTGCGAAATCCGGTTACAAGCATTCAAGTTATTCGGACAACTCATTACTTGTGTGCGAAAGATACCCGACTCTTTGAATAACTAGACAGTGAAATTTACTTTGCTGAGATAATTTACAAAAATATGAAGGTAAAATAAAATATTTTCGAGTTGCCTTTATCATAGAAATAGCATTAATTATTATTATTATCATATTTGTTATTGATGTCACACTAATCGTGATGAATTTAGCAACCAATTTGGATTATCACGCTACAGTATAATGTCATGTAAATTTGTCATGTAACTTTATAGCTTTGATATTCAGATTATCATACATACAAACATATAATTTTCAATACTTGATCTAAATAAATATTATCAGTAAATAATGGATTTTAATTAATTGGATATGATATTTATATTCAAGATGTAATAAAAGATTACAATATGTTATAATTAAATTGCAGATTTCTCAGTTCAATAAATAATAAATACGCGTCGCCTGTTGCAATATAATATGCAACAAATATCAAATAGATATGATATTATTACATAAAAATTTTATAAAATATTCATAATTATAATATTTTCATGTTTGACGCATGGCAAAAGGATAATAAATCCTAAAGGAAATTATGAAATGCATGAGAAAAGAAAAGACAACAGTCTTTTTTTGATAAACTAAAGAACTCGCACAAGGAAATGCGCTAATCCGACCTAGTTTATCGTCGCCAGCTGAACGTGATCTAAACATAGCTGCAAAACGGTAACCAAAGTCGAACGTGATCTAGAAACACTTTGCGCGGCCGAAAATGTCTCATTGAGATGCGCTATCTATCATTTTAATGAAAATAAATATTTATAATCTAAATAAAACACAGCTTGCACACCAACTATGAATTGTAGCATAAACGTTTGATATCTGTGTTTATTATGCTTATTTCTTAATACGTAACATATTAATTAAAAACAGTTACACTTTTTGAAATAAATTGTTGAAACAAAAATTTCAATACAATATAAAACTTATAATAAATTAAAATTCAAAGAAAAATGTCCTCTTATTTTTCATTCTTCTTATTACAAGAAAAACTAAAAAAAAAAAACAATTTTCCGATAGAATAATAAAAACATTACCAATAATGGAAATTTCATTAATCTAATACACAAGTTTATAAATACATTAAAATGTGCGAGATACGGACTAGCGATCGTATACAACAAATGGAATCGTATTCTGTGATACGAATTTATTAAAAGCATTGAACGCACGAATCGGTCGGATACTATTTTATCGCAGAAGCGTTATATTTCGAACTCTGCGAGTTACGTTCATGGTGTTTCAAGTTTTTCACACTGACAATTTGCATGGGATCTTTGTGCCTACTCGTCTTTCTCTCAGCAAATCTCTGCGAGATCCACCGCGATATATCGTAAAAAGACAAGGGCGCAGTTATTGCAATGGTAAACGCATGTAGGGATATATCAGGATATCCGCAACTATAACGATATATCATTGTTGAGAATCTCTCAGCGTTATCTTCATAGACTCATTTTGTAAAAGTGCCGGGATTATTAGAAATAACTGTAATAACAGATAATTTCTTTACTGAGTGCATTAATATTATATAATTATATAATGTAATAAAAAAGTATAAATTGCAATACTCCGAGATTGACATAAATTTGTTTCAGTTCGTGACAATATATAATCGAAAGAAAACATGCAATTTTCTTGATATACTTAGTATGATGTACGCGGATCTAAGCGACGCACAATATCGTAAGTAGACCCATAATCATCATTTATATTTATGCGAATTTATTGTCTCGACTCGTACTCGATTACAGTAATGTACTAAAGTGGTTTGCCCGCAAGAAAATTTACCGGTCGCGTTTAAATAGCAGGATTGTATAGTAAGGTTTACCGCTTAAATTCGATCAATCTGCAAAAAAGAAATTACATTATAAGAATTAATAAAGATAATTGTATAAATTGGAACAAATGTATTTTTTATTTTCTAAAATTAATCATAATCGTTTGTTATAATTAAGGATTAAATATATTATTGTTGACGGTTATTGTTTAATTTCGTTTGTAACTCTTCCTATTCTAAAATTAATCATAATCGTTTGTTATAATCAACAAAATTAAATTTATTATTGTTGATGGTCATTGTTTAATTTCGTATATAACTCTTCCTTTT
This sequence comes from Acromyrmex echinatior, assembly GCF_024713525.1. NCBI lineage: Eukaryota > Metazoa > Arthropoda > Insecta > Hymenoptera > Formicidae > Acromyrmex > Acromyrmex echinatior. The sequence continues at coordinate 5,462,700 of NC_141864.1, read as the reverse complement.
TTAAAATGTCAAAAAGTTGATAATTTTTTAAAAATATATTTATATTTTCGATAGTACAGATTAAGCAATATATATTAATTAATCTGTAAACACATAAATATTAATATAGTATATGTATAATATATACATTGACGTCAGCTGATAAACATATTGTAATATAATAAATTTTTTAATTATCAGTTTATAAAATCAACTTAATTCTAGATTACCTAATGACGTCATTTCAGTTAATTAGTTTAATTACTTTACGATTAATTTAATTGATTTTCAAATTCACAAACATATATCATTTAATCGCGAATCGAAACTAGTTGCAAGAAAGAAAATAAAATATGACCTTCGCATTGCAATATTTGCATAGAATTATCGATAGCCTTGTTAGAAATCGATTGCGATCTGGAATAGTTCGCTTAAAAGATGCGCATTCATTTCATTAATACGAGTTCTAGGCAGAGAAATACATGCGAGAACAACTATCGCAAGATTTACATTATATCTTTATTTTAATCAAATTGACAGCGAACAATGATAATGTTTAAATGATCAACTTTTTTCAAATTATATTTTAACGCAAATAATTATTTACAAAAATTCGTGGATCAAAATACCATAGAAAGAAAAATAAAAGTTTTCAAAATAAAAGTTAAAAAATTATTTGCTGCTTTTTGTCTCAAAAAATTTTTTAAATCTAAAGGTTCAAAACTGACAAATTATAATTATGGTTAAACGGTCCAAATCGACAGCCGTTTAACCGTAATCTGTAATTAGTCAGTTTTACAGTTTATATCCCAAAACTACTATATTCGAAACAAAAATATGACAAACACTTTTTTTAAGTTATTTTTTTCGAAAACTTTTTGTGCAATATGATATTTCGATTCATTAATTTTGAGATCATCTTATGTATTATATGTCATTATTACAAAAAACAAAAAAAATCATGAACAAAAAATAGGTAATCCTCTTTTATAATATAATGTGTGCAACTTTCCTCTACATACGGTCAGAATTAAATATTTAAGTGAGCGTAATGCGAAGGATCGAACGTACCGTTAAACCGTTCAGATAATCGAGATTCTACGGTGCTGGCGAAAGGATTTATATGGGCAACGTTCGTCGCGTCCACACCCAGATAAGTGTCCTCTTGCGATGTTCGCCGAATGCGCTTCATGCATCATCATGCAAAACGGATTGATTGAGGGGCTGATGTCACAGGCGGCCGATGCCGTATATACACTCGCATTATTTTTATTTCCGTTTGAGACAATAAATATCACGGTGTGTAAGAGAGAGTGCGTACTGTGTATGCCGGTGTTCCACGCCTCGTGATACGTCGCGATGACGCGGTGTCGAGCGATTCGTCACGCGCCTCAGGATTCACTTCGCGATCCCGTAAGTGAAGCTGCCGCCGACGATGGAGGGAACATCGTAATCTTACGCACGATTATACGCGTATGTGTAATGCACACTTGCGCTGCTCACTTGAGAGTAAAGTCGTGCGCGAAATAACATAGCGAATGGATGTGAGACGCGTTTTCCCGCGCGAAATCCTTTTGTCATTAAAGACGTGAAGAATTAGATTGGCTAATGTAACAAAAAGAAGCTCGAATAATTTATATAATTAATTTTTGGCTTATTGGAGTAATTCTTATTTGAAAAAAAGTTTATTCGTTTAAAAATAAATAACAATTAATTTGGCTAAGAATGAATTCAAATAATTTTGCATGTAATGTTTAATTATTATAAAATATGTACATAAATACATTTATTCGAAGTATTAACGTTATCAATACATTCCTCTGATCAATTAAATCAATTAAATGATCGCAATCAAACAGGTTTAATTTGATTATTTTATAAGTAAGACAATACTTTATGAATATACTGTATAATATCATTAAAGTATACATATAACATTACAATCCGATAAATTGTACAATGTAATTTATGATTCATAATTTTCTCTCTCTTCCTCCTGTCAGTTGCAAAGATTTTAAATCTCCAGTTATAGATATACGAGCAAACCGCAGCAATTAATCTTAAACTCAAAAAAAAAAGAATATAATAGAGAATTTCATTAAAAACGACAATCAAAGTGCTTTTGTTGTATATTTCATATTTTTGATAAATGTGGGTATATAATACGAGAAATTATACGCGAGAAGATAAAAACTTTTAGAACATCGAAAATTTAAGTCAAGATAAAATGCTTTTATGGATAAATATAATCAGTGTTCTAGTTTCCTCTTTACTGCAATTAAATTACTCAAGTAAAGTATAAATTTATTGCTTTAGCCATTTATTAATGAACAAGTTAATATACATATAGGCATATTCTTGTTTAATTTTCTTTTTTAATAGACAACGTGGTCTCTCAAGCAAAGCATTTCAATAAAAAAAATAATCACCTCACAACTATTTTTCTATTTGCTGATTCAGCCTTATTCTAAATTAACATTTCACAATTGTATCGAATATACGTAAGTATGTCCAGGCTCAGCACCTTGTGGCACGAGAAGCATTTTGTACTTTGAACATTCCCTCAGCAGAAATTTGTAACCCAATATGTTCATCCGCCGTAAGCAATAACACATACGCAACGTAAATACTTCGCGACAATCACGAATTGCGAGTCACTTCTTTCACATCACATTTCCCATATTATTAAATTGTCATGTACGACATTAAAAGAAAAGAAGAAAAATAAAAAAATTAGTTGCATTGGAAAACGTTACATAAACAAATGGATAAGATAAAACAAATAAAATAAAAATAATTTACTTTTAAATTTCATAATTAATATAAAAATTTAAAAAAATATATATAAAGTACAATCTCTAATAATAAAATTACTAACGCAAAAATCTGTTTGGCCAAATGAAATTCATAAATATATATAACAAAATCGGTTTAATTAACATTCTCTTTTATTCTCTAGAGTCCCAATTGTCCCAATTACTTGCTTGTCTCTATTAGCTTTTGTATTTCGATAAGTCATAAAGAAAACTAGCATACGATATCCTGAAGATAATATTTTATTTTTTAAGTATTAAAGTATTTTAAATATTTTTTGAAAAATATGAGGAATTTATGTGAATCCATTAATACATACCGCAAGATTTTAAGCTTGTCACTATGCTTGTAGTGTGTCCTGTATAAGCTTTGTATAAGTTAAGCTTGTGTCCTGTATAAGAGCTGAGAACGTTGTGTTATGAATATACTTTGAAATAAATATAATTGAAATAATGATTTATGTAATATTAACATAAACAATTAGCTTAAATTTATTACCTGTTTTAGTAACTATATGTTAAAATGAGTTAAATGTGGATAGGCACATAAATTGAGGGCACATTAATAGGATCATCGCCGCTTAGAAGACTCATTAATAGGGACAAAACATGATTTCTGTTTATTTTTGTCAAAAGCATTATAAAGTATTAACATTTTTTAGATTAAAGAAATATTATAAGAAAAAGAAGTAGTTGAAAAACCGATATTGATTGCAAGCAGATAAAATTAAAGCTACAATATTTAATAATTAATAATATAATTAATAATATTCAATATTTAATATTTAATAAGCAAATTGGCTAAAAGGTACATTAATAGGAACAGTTATCATATTCATTTATCTTATTACTTACAAAAGTATGACATAAATACACGATAAAAAGATAAATGAGTTTTCTTGTGCGTTACAAAATTATTTATTATCATGCAATATAAAATTATATTCACTAAATTCTCATAATCGAATAAAACATATTTGTTACTCCTTTAATTGGCAATAATATGTATCTCACAGTAATCTTTCGCGCGGTTCTCTGGTTCCTCTTAATAAACATCATGAGTTATTAAAATAAAATTGCAACCTTCGCCTTAGTGATGATTTATGCATGTTTCGGCAGAAATCGTAAACGCGCTAGTAACGACGTCGTATTATTAATACGACGAAATATTTATGATCTGATGATATTCGAAGCGATTCTTTATTATTAAGAAATCATGGACGGCCTTAATGTTTGATCAAGCAATAAAACCATGTGATCGCAGGCCTGATTTTTATTACTTGTCCAAATCGTGAGAACGCCCATCGTCTCAACCTGAGTGGTACGTAAAACGCCGTCTGGACGCCTTTCAGCATCATTCTTTCGTTCGTGCATATAAATTCCCACACGGTTTATCAAGATTTATGGATAATTTTGAACTGGGTTCGTTCAGTCAACCGTCGAGCGTAGAATTTCGTTGTTGAATGGACCGTCGAGGGAATTCAGGGGGACACGTACGGAATTAAAGATACGGATAAAAATATTCCCCCTTTACGGTAGCCAAGTGTCTAGGGCTTCGGTGTCGTGAGTGAACAATGATAGTACTCCTCTTAATCCCTGCTCCCTTGCGTTTCGAGGCGCCGCCACGGTCACGGCGAATGCTTGGCCTGCCATTGTCAAATGCTCCGTGAAGCGGTTCCGTCCTGTCGACTGGTAATCCCATCAAATGGGAAAGAACGGCGTCCTTCACCCGAGAGTTACGAGTTCCATTGTCGACGCGTGGGCGGACACCCCGATTAAATTCGCTTGCTTTGTAAACTCAAATTACTATACCGTGATGTGGTTTGCATTTACAAGATACACTTTGCGTCAAGGGACTTCCCTTTCTCATGCAATCTTCAGACTTGACTCGCGAGAAATATTTGGTAATAGTAATTATTGTAATTACAAGGGGATTCTTGCAGAAGTAGATTAGTCATACACGGAGAGAATTTTTTTAATTTAAAACATGGTAAAACATGGTAATTGTGATACAATACAATATTTTACAGATTTTTATAATCAAACTTATTTTATATTTTATTATAGTTTTATTAATGAATGAGAGAAATTTACATAAAATTCTTCGAAATACAATATTGTCCCACTATCATATTTTCAGGATAAATTCTAAGAAAAAATTCTCCTTCGTGTATTGTAATTCATACTGTATGTTCGTATTACACACTTACATAAATTACAAATAACAGTAAAAATAGTTTTGTGATTCCAAGAATAAATAAATATAAATAAAATGCTTATATGCCTCCGCAGTTATTTCCGTGATAAGATATAATTCGCAAACAATTGAAATATACTTACCAACGAAGTAAACTAACTTCGTTGATATACTTCAATTTAATTGTTTGCAAACTATTAATCTTATCTCGCTTCATAAATGTATTATTTACTAACTGCGGAGACTCATACAAACATTTTCTTATATTTGTTAAATCTTGCAAATAGAGCAAGGTTTAACAAACTAATTTGTAAAATAAAGTAATGTACATTTACTGTAGTCAATGTATGCACATACCAATTTGATAAGTAAATATATTCACATGTAATGAAATATAAACTTTTATCAGTAGAAGCATACATTTTCATATCTGATTTAAAAAGAAGAAAACAGTACAAAAAATGCAGCAATTTAAATAAATGAACACTTTTGCTAACTTTCAAGTAAAGGATCTTTCCAAAATGTTTCTAAATTATAAAATAAAATTTTAATTACAATTGCGACTGTAATATGGACTGTGATATAAGTGTCTTTTCTAAATTATTTATGGAGGCAATTTATAAACAATTAAAATTAAAAGATTATGTAGAATGTACAATTCTAGTAAAATTTTTTTAATAAATTCATTTATATTCAAGTGGATTGTATGTTTTTCGAAAATTTCATTCAAGACTTAATTATTTGCAGAATATATAATGGAAAAAGATATTAAGACATGCAAAAAATGATCTAATGATTATAAGTACTCTAATAAATGTAGAAATATCTATTTTCTATTATTTCAATGTCAAATTAAGTTAAATTGTATCCAATATGAATTATATTCATGAGACACATGTACTTGATAAAAAGCGAGAGGATATTATTGGAAAAATATAAATATTTGATATATTCCTTAAATATCGACGCTTTTGCAAAGCACGTTTCGAGCAATCTCATGTTTTACTTAACACTATTCTGCGACATATTGGCAATCACGTACTATATACTTTATTCGATGAACCTTTTTCGTGCCGGACGCATTTACATACTCATTAATCTCCGCGCTCTTGTATCGTATTAACGTATCCCTCTATACATACGCGTTGCGGTTAAATCTTCTTTCTCAATGAATTAGCGATCGACCACGTCAATCGACCCGACATCGATTATTCCTTTCGGCGCTTTTCGTCGCCGGTGCCGGTTTGTGATCACCGGCAAGAGCATGCGTATTTATTTATATGCATGGAAATCGGTCTGACCAACTTTCGAATTTTCAGAGGCGTATATCGCAGTCAGCTCGATGGATCAGCCGAAATAAACCGGTTATTCATTTGAAATGATCAAGCGTATCTCATGTCGAACTTGCGGAAAAGATTATAGACGAGTACAATAATAAAGTGTTTTCATGGCCATGTCTAATAATCAATTACAGATAAGATAAGACGTTTAGTTCGGAGTGTTATTGCGAAATTACTTCGCCAGAAGGAAAATAAGAATATTGGGATTAGTTAATATAACATTTGTTGTGTACAGGAAAATATAAGATTATGTTAATAAAAAATTATTTGAATAATAATAATATATCTATAATATTAAGTATTAGGTGTTGGAATTAATTCGTAGCGTTTTTAATGAAAGAATGTTATTTATTTCACATGAGCATTAAAAAATACATTAATGAAAGTACTTCCCATCACTTGTAAAACGCTACGAATTAATTCCAATATCTAATATTATAAATACAATTATACTTTCTAAAACTTTTAGAGTGAATCTCTGTTAAGGATTGAACTTCCCTTTAAAGTCCCAAAGAGTAATTCCTCCTTTAAGAGTAATTTGACAATAATGATAGCAATAATAAAAAAATATTTTAGTGTATAATATAAAGAGCCAGACTATTTTACTAATATTTTTTTAATAATAATAACTGATAATAAGTAAATTTTAACTAATAAAAATTATCAAAAAAAAATAAAACAGGATTTATAAACCCTGCTGTTCTATTATAATGTTGTTATTGATGCTCTTGATCATATTGAATTATTCATGCGTGAGACTAGCGCTGAAGCGCAGCTTATATCGTGACATCTATAGCTGGCAGAGATTCATGAAGCACAGTAATTCCACCATGCACCTAACGAGAGCACGCGAATCATGGCAATTACGCTGTCGGTAATTATCATCTTGCAGACTAAATACCGGACAGAGGCTCTCAAGTGCAATCTATGTCGCGGTATCACAATTTGCGTAAGCTATCGCTGCATAACGAATCGAAGTTGCACGTGGCCCGAATGGTTCTTGAAGAACGATTTCTCCGAATATAGCATGATAAAGTATATATATATATATATATATATATATACATATATATATATATATATCGCAATAAGGTATATTTATTTATATCGCAAATCGTAAAACACAAATAGTGGTAAAAATCTTTCTCGCAGTGGCCATTTTAGGGTTCTTCAATAAAATATCTCTTTTCCAATAATCAAAAATTACGGAGATCTTTTAAAGTATCGTCGTTTTTAGTCTTTAATAAAACTTAAAAAAAAATGGATAAAGAATTAGAATTGCTTTAATTCCAAAAATATTTTGAATAAAACTGATATTAGGAATAAAGCTCGGGAATCACGTAAAGTATGACGAAAAGGGCGATAAATCGGCGACAATATATATATTTGTAAATCGATCGTATAGAATGCTCGTATCAGTACCAGTGAGATATCATGTTTCTTGAATGAAACCACGAAAGATGCGAAACTGCACTAGGCAACGTGCCATACTAGACTTGAGGTCATTGTGAAATTGTAACTATGACATCAGACGATAAGACATACATACAGGTCTGCAAATTGCGAGAGTCGTAGAGTCGTTATATAATAGAACCATACACGTGCCAATAGATGGGCAATAATATCGATTCCTAGATTTTATTGTTATCATGTTTGTTTATCGTCAGCAATCATTTCAAATATTATAATTTATAATTAGCAATATAAAAATAAATGTAACAAGAATAATTGATTCTTGTATATCTTTATACCTTGCAATATATAATAATAATATGTTCCACTTAATTATATACAAAAGAGAACGCGATATATCGTCAAATAAAACTTGCAATTACAAGTACTAATCACTTGCAATAATTTGAAACGATCGATGCTTTCATTAACTCGATAATAAGTTCGGATTATTACGAATAATAAGTACCAATTTTCAATAAAATATTGAAATATTTCAATAATAAGATAATTATATCGTTGTGTCTTTTTTATGAAAATTGATAAGTTTCTTCGTTATAAATGTAAGCGAAAATTTAAATTACATACGAATTGGTATTTGAGGAATGTGCTCACGTTTAACATGTCTGGCAAATTTATATATATAATATGAGATATCGACGCCAATGTAATAGGTAGACACGTATTAATTATATATTCGATCAATCAGATACATACGCGATCGATGCAGTCATGATCTGACACTATAAATTATAGTTAGTTATATTCGGAAAATTAATTAGAGTGAGAATTATTAAAATATACCCGTGCAAAACGAGGATCTGTTTTCCCTTAAATAGACAGCATCAGAAAAAATGCGTACGTGTCTGAAAATTGAATTTAATTGATATACGCGTTGCCTTGGGAATTTTCATTCAGAATATTTCTAGAGATACGTGAAAAAAATATATTATAATTGATTGCTTATAAAGGCTTGTCCTAATATTTAAAAAATGCTGTTCAGTACTTTAAATCGTCTTCATTGAATAAATTGACGGCGTACAAAGTAGAGGAAAAGTATGTTTTACTTCTTAATGGATCATCATACATCTCGGCTCATCACAGTAATGTCACGCAAGTTGAGTGCAACCCAATACATTCGCTAGTTTACAGTCCATTACGGCTGGGAATTAATCCATTAAGACGGTTACACAGCGTATTAATTAACATCACTTTCGCACGGATTAACATCTTTCTCGATAACGGTCAACAATCCAAAATTAAAACGAAAGCTGTTTTGTGAATGAGATTCTTCAGTATACTTTAAATATTTCAATAGATCGATAAATAATTAAATAGAGAGAGATGAGAGAGAGAGAGAGAGAGAGAGAGAGAGAGAGAGAGAATCCGATTTTGAAATCAATCAACGAACATAATAATTGCTTTTATTAACTCTAAAAAATGTGATTAACTTCAAAAAAAGGTACGCAAAACAGTCACGAGTAACGTAGAAAATTGCAAATTATACTGTGCACACACTCAACAAGTAGATGCGCAACTCAATTTTGCAAAACACCGTTTAAAAAGCACTAATCGAATATTCCGGTACAGACACAAGGTAACATACAAAGAACTAAGAGAACTCTTTTCTCCGAGGTCTACTTACGGCGACAGAGAAATATGTATATTTCGTATGTCATTTAACAAGACAGACTAACCTCGGGAACGGTCACACAGAGGGAAAACGTGACTGAAACTCTCGCGACGTAGCAGGTGGAAGCTCCTAAGACGCGCGTCAAAGCAAGACTGCCCCAGTTCCATCGTATTACCGCTATTATATTCCGCGACCGCGGCCAGCGTACATACATGCGTGCACGCGTGAACAGAGCCTCATGAGCTCATATGCCATTTGCGTGCAGCGTGATGCGTCGGTGCACGCATATACGACACACTCGCGATTCCCGGTGCGGCGCGTGTGTTCCGAAAAAGGAACAGGAAGGCCGAGACCGGAGCGGAGCGGATCGTAAGAACGTAAGACGTATCGAACCTCGATTAATCATAGCTTTCGGATACGTTACGTCATGTATCCCGTTGTTACGCTCGGGAATGAACCGAAAGGTATGACGAACGTCATCATTCTTCTCTTTTCTCTACGAAAAGTCGGTTCGTCGATATACAAATCGACCTCAAGCGTGACGGAAATGCGATATTACGAGAATAAATCGGTATTTGAATAATTGATCTCGCGCGTCTTTTGATGAGCGATGATTGATGATACTTGTAATCATTTTAAAATGTCATGCGATTCAATAACGTTGAAACGATGTGTATGATAAAACACTCGGTCTCCTTGGAAATATTAATAAGTCGATGTATATTTGTAAAAAATCGAAGGAAATGTAAATAGACGTAACAAAATTAATGATCGTCTATCGATCTATCGTCGGTGACGAATTCGATTGTCGTATAGAGCAATCTGGATGAAAGACATCAGATAAGCAAGCGATTATCTTGCATTTCACGGATCGAAGCGGATCAGTTAACGCCTTTGACGATCAGTCAACAATCATGTTATAAGGAAGATAGATATGTGCGTGTGTGCGTGTGTGCGTGCGTGCGTGTGCGTGTGCGTGTGTGTGTGTGTTTGCATACAGAGGTAAAAATAAATAAATAGGTTTATTACGAAGATAGATGATATCTTATCTAGCTGAAGAAAGTAAAAAAATAATTTCTATGAAAAATAGATACATTTTTGAGAATAAATCTAACGGAAATAATGTATTATATATATGCTAGCTTATAGTTTCTCCACAGTTCTTCACAGTTGCATGTAATTTACATTTATATTCTGTAATTTACATTTATATTCTGTTTCGTTCATTTGTGATTTTCCTTAATATAAATAAAATATTTTTTTTTAATACACATAATGTATATTTCATAAATATATATTATGATATGTAATAAAATTTTATATTTAAATGCACAACAAAAGTTTGAATTAATTTTAAATAAAATTTGTTTGAGAATTTAATGCTTTAAGTTAGAAGTTAATATTTGAAATATTTAAAAAAATATATAAAAAAAATATAGTAAATGGAAAATTAAAGAAGAGAAAAGAAAAAGAAGATATACACTATTACTAAATTATAAAATTTAATTTTTTATGAGAGGATGTGTTCCATCTATCTTAATATACTAAATAATTTATTAATGAAATGTCAATAACGACTACTGTACTTCCTTTGAGATGATATTTGCCTTTTTTTAAGATAAAAATGTAGAAAACAAGTCACGAATGCTGAGGCACGTATGAGAGTCGCATGGAGAGCTCGATTAATCATAAATTTGGACATTGCGTCATGCAGCTCATCGTCATGCTCGGAAGCGTATCAGATAAACCCGCGGTTGCTTTCGTTGCATACGTTTGTGAATATGTGTGTGTATGTAAAATTAAATTGACAAATTAAATCAACAAAAAAACTTCATTGTTAATAACATTTACATGCATTACAAGAGAATATACATACATATGTGTGTGTGTGTGTGTGTGTGTGTGTGTGTGTGTGTGTGTGTGTGTGTGTGTGTGTATACCTATAAAATCTCAAAAAATAAAATTAGAAAAATTTCATTTGGGTAAAAAAACATAAAATAATTTTAATATCCTGAGAAAAGAACTTATAGACATAAATTAAATCTGTCAGTTAGATGAAGCCATTTTTTTTTCTTATTGTACTAGACAAAATATGATAATTAATAATGCATATTAAATCAATGTTGAATTAAAAAATGTCAAGATATACTGTGAGATGGATCATATTTCAGATTCGACGTTAGATATGTATTGAAATTCGTATTGAAACATGTAACGAAATGTATATTCAAACAAGGAAATTGATGAAACGAGATTAAAGAGCAGATGGTTCGTTTATCTGAAAAAGTACTTCAATATTTACATTACGATATGAATCATCGTACTCTTATGCAAATACTGATAAATGTAATGCAAATCTTGCGCGATGATTTCATACTTGAATGTTCTTAAGATACCGCTCATATATCAATATAATATATATATAAAGTGAAAGTGCAACGCGCATAAATTGACTTGAACTTAACATACATAACGTAGTAAGAGGAACTCAGAGAACTGTTGTTTAACCTTAAACTTGCCAGTCTACGAATAGTCTTTATGATTGCTATTAATCTCTATATATTACTCTTAAAATAAAAATACATTAACATTATCGGTCTTTTTAATCCTCCGTCTGGATCTTTTTTGACAAAAGCGAAATTTCACTAGTTAATTTTTCCGAAATAAAAGAGTGAAATCCAGTTCTTCTTCCTAAAATATTCTGTTAAAAATAAATTGTTTAGAAATATAATGGAAATAATAAAATCAAAATGATAAAGCCGTTAGGAGTCGGTACGTTAAACAAAGCGAAATAAAATTTAATGTAATAAACATGTTGAAAAATAACTTAATTTTTCCACATTTCGTGAAAGTCTACTTTAAGAAACAGTAAAATAACAGAAGACAGAGGAAGTAAAAATATGATTGCAGACGAAACATCAACAATACCTTTCAAAGCACCTTTAAAACAGTAGTTGCAGGCGCTATGTTAGACGTGGGCGGCCATGTCGTATCGCCGGTTGATTTATTCTTAATGTCAACAAAATTTATTTTTATCGATTATACATCCATATCGCTTTCGCTCGCAACAACACATATCTAAGTATCCAGCTATCCGTTGCCTTCGCGGAAATGATCTTTGAATATTGATTGCTTACGGAGAAAATAATGCCACGTAACAATATTCATACTGTTTTGATTTTTAAAGTATTATCAATACACCATTATGAAACAGGGAAAACGCTTCACGACGATCATATCTCTACAGATATTAAAGTCGAAAATATTACAAGCACACGATACATATCTCGTCTCGAATTATTTCATTCCGTGTGAATCATTCTGTGCGTGCTGTGTGTAAAATCCGATAGAGAAACAGGAGACTTAATCGGATTACGATTGCGGTCGACTATGCTATTTTAGTATTTAATTATTATTTGGACACCGAATTGTAGGATATTAATCACTCCCGTGCGTTTATGTACGTTTCAGTGAAAGAACAATTAAGTGTGCGCACGTTCGTATTATGCAAGAAACTCCGAAATTATAATTTTCACCATGCGAGATTACATGACCACAATTGCGAGCGTATTTTTTCTCGTATTTAAATTGTGGTCAGCCACCAAGAAGTTAGCACTCGGGACTGCACCGGGTGTTCGGAGGAATTTACCGTCTCTAATCGTTCCGAGAATGTCATTCTTAATGTAAAATGAATCTCGCGTATCGCGATTTGATAAGACGACAAAATCGACATGATGTGTCTTCTAAGAGATGCATGAAACTGTCAGTTAATACTTTTAGAAGTGTTTAATTAATATTAACTTCAAAATTAATAAAAAGAAATTAAAAATGAAAGAATTTTTTAAATTTAACTATATATAAAAAGTAACAATCAGTAACAGTTTATTAATATTAAATCCCACTATCGAATAAGCCAGTATCATTTGCTCGATGCGTGTTGTGATACACAGGAAACTCTCACCAATATCCAACTTGAAGCACTGAAATAGACGGTCAGATATTTTTTCACCGGCATCGGGAAAAATAAAAATAAAACTACTCGAAACAACAGCCAAGTCTCGAGTCGATGTATTAGAGAATCTATTTATATCAGCAAGAAAGGAAAATAGAGCAGCGATCTGTCCCATTGGTGTCTCTCATGGAATGTGACAACACATCCGACAATCGTATTATTATGTGTACATATCATAGATATAATACTCTATATTTTAAGAGCTGGATAGATTAAACGATCAAATCGACATTATTGATTTAATAATAACATATATATATATATATATATATATATATATATATGTGTTATTTAAATCTCGTTTTAATTTTTTAAGATGCAAGCATTGTAGATGTCAAAACGTAAAATTTATTATAGAATCAATTAAAAAAAAAAAATGCGAATCACATTTGCAGGAAAGAAAATTTCGTTTTTAGTACGGTTGTCCAAAAAGTGATTTGCAGTGCAAAGTAACTACGAAGGACTCCCAAATGCTTTCCACTATGTACTTTGGGTACTGTTGAAGCCGTGATGGGACATAAATCACAACGTCACCGCAAGTTAATCAATGGCGGCTTCTAAAACGGGCACAGATCCCACCCACTGGCAATCCATAAATCGCGCGGATCAGTATCATGCATCACATTTAATAATTGTACAACCTCGCTTCCCGGAAATCGTATTTAATCGCATTTAACTGACAATGAAGAGTGCTACGAGATTCAACGACGATACGTTTCAGCGTGTAATTGATACTGATATGCCGATCTCCATATCGAGATAAACTTCCATTAAGCGTTTTTGAAACAAAGTTATCAACCACCCACTAAGAATTCACGGATCCGTGGAAATAGCGGATGAAATCATTCTTACACGACGTGCTGTGCATTCTACGCTGCGACTTCTAAGTACGAATAGGAGTGGGCGATGGAAAGCAATCCGAAACACCATTGACGCACGTATACTATTTGCGTGACTGATTTCACCAAGGAAACCTAAACACAATAATTTCGAAAGTAAGCTGGTTCGTACAGCTCTTAAATCTCACAATCAACTCTTGTTAGTAACGCTTATTAGTATTACTTTATTCTTAATTCGAACTGCTACCTTAGAGAATACACGGAAAGAACGTGCTGCAAAAGTATCTAAATATTTAGCTGTAAGATTAAGATCTGAAAATAATTTTGTTGATCAACAAAATTCATCAACAAAATTATGTACACTGAAAAAAGAATTTACTATTTTAATACAAATAAATATTTTTTCAATATTTGTAAGTAAATATTTACTGAATATTAACATATATTTATTTGATACAAGAACTATTAATTTGATTTAACTATCATTTTTCTTTAGTGAGTAAATATTTATTTACTGTAAGTAAATGTTCAAAAAAATATGTATTGAAATGTAGTAAATTTTTTTTCAAAATTATTTTGATAGTCCAATAAAGTTATTAAAAATTGGGAATCCAAAGTTGAGATTTTTAATAACAAAAAAGTGAAATAAAATTGAAATAAAATTGAAAAATGAGAACATCAAAAGCTAAAAATTCAGAACTGAATAAATTAAAAATTGATAAAATTTTTAATTTCAATCATTCGGTTTTGAATCTTCAGCATTCAAGTATCAGTTTTTAATCTGCGTTAATTAAATTTTCAACTCATGTCTGCTGTCAACGTCAAATCTTCACTTTCGATTCCCAACTTTTAATTATCTATTTCCAACTGAATACTGGTCGTATCATGTGCTTCCCATTACGCACAGTAAAAGTCTTCATAGCAGACACGCACCGCAAAGAAGGAGGAAGAAAAAAAAAACAAGATATCGCACAGATTAGCGAATGGCTCTAATTAGCAAAACGCTTTCCCATCCTAGAAATTTTCTTCTTCTCCGAAACGACGACATTGCGAAAGCGTTTATGTGAGTTTATCGCGATTCTCGTTTCTCAGTGAATGAGATTGTTATTCGCTGAGTCATACGTAGTAGAGCCACGCATTAGTTAGGTCACGAAAGAACGCGGCAGACGTTGTCGTCGGCTTTAAAGAACCGCCGGCGCGATATCATTTAACACGCACCGCAAAAAGACCCCCTAAAATCGCGAGAAACGCGCGAAGGTCTTCCGCGTATTCGAAATTATTATTCAAAACGATAAGCTCACCTTATATACGTTTGCAAAGTTGAGACTTAAATCTGCTCGAGTACACTCTTAAATAAAAAATTATTTTCCTTATCTAAAAATCCATTATTGTATGAAGTAATATATTCTTATAAATAATTCATTATTTATCTGAATTACAAAAAAATATAATTATAATTTCAATCTGTAATAGAGATAAGATAATATCTGTAATAAGATAATATTGAATGATGTACCTATTTATTTGAAAATTCCAACATTTTTATATTATTCTAATTTAAATCAAATCGTAATATATTCTATAATACACGTATAAATATGAAAAATATATATTTCTTAATATGATAGTAATTATTCGTTTTGCATAACACATTGTTTGATGGATTATTGCGCAATTCTGTAGCTTGTATCACAACGCTGTTAGAAATGTTCTTAAATTTCATTAATTTTTAACAATTTGAACTTAATTTCATGACATTACATTATAAATTTAATGTATTTATAATTAAAAAGTATTTATGTACATGTAAAATTTAATGTATTTTTCATGAAAATTTATGAAATTTAACGTACTTTTCATTTTAAAATTTTATTGAAAGTACATTAAATTTCATAAAATTAATGTACACGTTCATTACATTTAAGTAATTACTGTAACTTAATTTTTAGTTAAATCATTACTTTTAATTTCGTTCATAATCACAAGCTTCATTTACATGTAAAGGAAGCTCGTGGTTACATTTCTAACAGTGGATAGCATCTCTTGTGATATCGAGTCTTGAATACGTGCTCAATTAACTCTAAAAACGAGACGCGCAATTATTGACGATGTATTCAATGCACGGTAAATGCAAATTTTTGCCATTAAGACAGTGACGTTCTTTCTCATTCGGGACAAGACAGACTTTTGCAAATATAAATTACACGTACGGTGCCTGCAAAAAGTTTACGACCACTAAGTAATTTTATTGTACTGCACAGATAAAGAATCTTTAAATTTTAATACAAGTACTTAATATTTTAATACGAGTAATACTTAATATTTTAGTACTTAAATTCATTGTAACAAGAATTTTATTAACTTACAACATAAACTAAAAAAATAAATCGACAAAAATTATCGTAAAATTATATACATTGGCTAGAAACTTTCAACAACAATTTATCCACCTAATTGCTGTTTTTATCAACCTAACGATAAATATTTTTCATTCTTCTCAATTATTGCTTCTATAATTACTATTATATCGGTATCTGTATCAATTCTATGCCAATTTGATAAATGACAAGCTTTCATCCAGCTATGCTCGATATATATATATATATGTAATTGCTTCGATAAATAAGAAGATTATAGCAGAATGCATTCGAGAGACATCGCTGCTACGTAATACAACATTGCCTTCCGGCGAATCTGCCGTAATATGAGAGAATGCCAATTAAATTCCGCCGGGTGATAACGTGCTCCGTACGCGTAATTCGCAGAAGGATGATTCCTTGCATGTAAGGGCGGAATGGTGCGATGCAGAAATGCAACAAGAGCGCAGCATCGGAATCGGGATGACAACCATCGCGGAAAGTGCATGACTAGATCGGCTGTGTATTCGTGGTGACGTAACGAGAGAAACTGCGGAGACCACACCCTGGCGATGCCGCCACGTGGTATTTCGTAAGCTTTTCGGCAAGGCCGCCACGCGCATTACGATGCATCCTTTCAGCGTTCAAGTTTTCGAGACATG